>NC_091821.1:522502735-523105447 GCF_038994185.2 Dermacentor albipictus | reverse complement strand
TCGATATAGCGAAGTATTTAACTTTTCATAACCTCTTCTCCATTGAACACCATGCATTTAGAGCCTCAATGTAAAGAAGTGTGTTTGTGTGCAATTTCAATATAACGAAATTTCGCTTCTGCCGCAGAGGAGTGCCAAGACAATCAATGGTAACTTCCGCGGACGCAGATCGTCAAATGATTGAATTACAAGCGGCTGCTTGCAAACGCACCTCTCAAACTGCGTGCAGCGCGACAAGAACAACAGCGTGGAGCCGCATCATGTTCCATATAAGTCCAAGTGCGATAAGATCCTATCGCGCCCCGCGCACTTGTGCTTTAGGTGCGAGGGTGAGACAAGAAAGATGGTGGCTTCGTAAGTGCGGCCTTCCCACGCGAGCAATGGCACAGTGGGGAAGGAAAGCGAGCTCGCGGTAACGCGATCAAGCGCGCGCGAGGGGGCAAAGTGGGGGGGTAAGTTGGCGCGCGTCTCGGCCATTACTGCGCGTGGCTGTAAACGCGGCTGAGCGCATACGCAGCCGCGCACCCCGCTCTAGAGGTAATCTGCTGCGTGTGGAAATAGCGGGCATGCCAAGACGGCGTGGCATCATGTAAGCTGTTTTCCCGCACGTTTAGTATTGAAGGTTGCGCAATCTCGAGTTTTGATGACCCGTTGCAACGAGAAGCAGACGAAGCATTCGCTCCCAGCTGCTGGCGCTTTTCATGATAGCGTCGTCGCAGTGCGACCGGGCGACGCTTTGGGGGCGGAGTGCACGCGAAAGCATATGGCGTCACTTAATTCGTACGTACCGCTGATGTGAAGATATCAACGTGGCATGAAACCGTATCATTCATCACTGACTCCTATATTCGTCAAAATAAAATGTTTTCCCATTCAAACTTGCTTTTTTTTATTGCCTAATAATTCGGAAAATTGCATGGCCCCTTTCCATGCAACAAAAATTGATTGGCGACTGTACTCATTTGCATAACAGATCGAATATCAATACAAGGAAATTTCTATATAACGAAGCGAATTGCCGATTTTACCTACTTTAACAAAGTTTAAATGTATAACGAAATTACCTGTTCTCTACACGGGGGCGGCATGTGGGCTTGTTCGTTGATCATCATGGAACAGCATGTAGTGTAGCGCAGCAAAAACAAGAACACAAGAAGAAATGAAACACAGAAACAAGTGCCTAATTATGTCTGTGTTTTGCTTTTTCTTGTGTCCTTGTTTTCGTTCCATTACACTACATGACATTCAATACTTTCACTGTCACATTCATGAGCACTGAAAACCTAGAATCAACTAATATCTTGCCCGATTTGCCATAATTAAAAAGAAAAATGTGGGTATAGTAGCATGGTCTAATTGAGTTCTGGTGATTTTAGTATCACTGACATATAGCTTTTAAAAATGTTTAATCGTTTCTTCTGTTAAGGCAGAGTACATGCTCAACTGCTACAATAAGTGTGAACGTAGGCAAAAACGAGATTTTTGGCTCTTGCATCAATTTTATGGCATGTTGCGTGATCTAATCAAGTGGTTTCAATTTGACGAAGTTCTCGATTTAACAAAATAAAACCTCACATCCCAATAAAATTTATTAACTAGACTTACTGTACTTTATAACCAAAGTACTGTATAACTATAAGCAGCTACAGCTGCCATGAGTGGCGAGCAGAATTGAAATGAAATTGCTTTAGTCGAAACACACCGAGCGCTACTGCTAAAGTACGCGCCACATGCATTGGGCGACTGCGGGAACCGCGGTACCACACGCAGTTATTCAAAGCAGCACATAAAAGTGCCGCGGACTCAAATTGGTTAGTAAATGCATTTGGAACCAGTCTTTCGATTACTCAATTGATATATCAGCCACACACTCGCATAGCACGGCCACGTGGCAAACGCGGCCATGCGGACGCTTCACTATGCACGGATCGGCTGGTGGCAATATTGGGGCACTCTATGGGTGCATGTTTAAAGCACAGCGTTTTTTGCCTATCGCGTGATCATTGCGGGTGCTCCATGGCTGAGTGTATTGCATGGTACAGAATTGGCCCCAGTACCAAAAGTACACAGGTAGGGTGGTCCGTGTAGATGAAGCGTGAACGCGAGCTCAACATAACCACGTCGTCATTATTCTGTAGCGATTATTTATGCGAAAGCGCCAAATGGCCCATTGAGCAAAAAAGCCGGCGTCTGTCGTCTCAGCAAAACAGCACCTCAAATCTCATTGGCTGCGACCACGTCACAAGCGCACCTCGACGAAACAGAGCGGGTGAAAGGGTACACCTGCTGTCGCTATAGTGCACCAGGTGTTGCGTGAGGGGAGAGGGCGTCGCCGCGATGCCACGTCATCCTTGCTCTCGCAAGTCGCCGCCCGGTCCGTATCTCCATGGAGATACGGACCGGGGTGCACCAGGGTGCACCAGGGTGCACCCTCCACTGGGCTTAACTGCTGCGCGTGCCTGCCAGCCTTGGTGGCCACTGCCGTTTCCTGGTCTCTGGTCATGCAGCACGTCGGTGGCATGCGGTGTTGGCACCGCAGGCTGCTGCTGCTTGCTAGCTCGGGCCCAATTTAGCTCTAGGGTGCATCACTTGCAGCGTAAAACTCGAAGGACTGCTCAGCGGCGTTCAATTGGGCATTAATGCTTTCGCAATCACAACTCAGATAAGACATGCTTAGCTGTCCTCATATGTTTTTCTTTAGTTGCCAAGTGGACGCATCATTGTTCACCATTCACAGTCTTCAATCTGTCGTCATCATTGCATTGTCATTTCAAATTATTTGTAATATCACGCCGTCGGATGCTGCCGCCTTCACGCTGTGTAGTATATACGCAGTCGTTGCCATGCATGCACTCATCATCCCAAAGTTTTTATGCCTCAATCGTGATGACTCTAGACTGGTCATCCCATTGTCGATCATGCCATCATTGTCACCGCATCAGCATCGTACTGTTGTCGGCATTCGACAGATGCATTACACAGAATAGCATTACCTTTTCAGCTTCTAGAACAGAATGCACATGGTGATCTACTGCAGTAATATTATGAGAGACACTTGGGCGGAACAATTGCTGGCCTCAATTGCCAAGCCTCCCTGTAACATCATTTATTTCAATCTCCATAATAATCCTAAATTGTGTCACAAAACTTCTACAACAAATTTCAACATGGTTTCCATAAGACCTTGTCTCTCATGAAAAACACAACTATATTGTCATGTTCACTAACTTGATCTCCTCCATTGAACTTAGTTCTTGCGTTGAATGGATGCTTTTAGTGTTTTAAATTCTGCTACGTGGTGCCACTGCCTCCTCCTCCTGAATAAGCTAACTTAATATTGATCCACATGCAATTACTAAAATTCACTGAATGCTTTCTTCATGACTAAACACAATTTTTATGTTAACAACCACAATTAACAAATCTGTCTTTTGTCACTTCTGGCATGCCACAATGCTGAGTGTTTAGGACCTTGATTTTTCTCATTTTAGATCTCGCAAAGAACTTAACGTAGAAAACTAAACTTTCTGTTGATGACTGTGTGTTTTGTCGTGAAACAACCAAACTCTGGCAGGTCTGTTTCTGTTCAAACAGACTAAACAAATGGCCCACTGAGTAAAAAAGGCAGCGTCTGTCGTCTCAGTGAAATGGAACCTCAAATCCCATTGGTTGTGACCACATTGCGAGCGTGCCTCTACGGAGCAGAGCGGGTGAAAGGGTACATCTGCCGTCGCTCTAGCGCGCCAAATATTGCGTGAAGGGAGAGGGCGCCGCCGCAATGCCACGTCATCCTTGCTCTCGCAAGCGGGCGCAAAGTCGATATCTCTCCCCCCCCACTGGGCTTAGCTGCTGCACGTGCCCAGTGGGGCAATGTCTCCACTATATGTCTCTCCAGAGTGCCATCACTAGTTAAAAACCTAACATCAGTACCCCAGCAAAAAAACTGATAGAAATTTCTATAGCCTCTTAGGAATATGTATAGGTTGTACAGGTCCTTCTAAGAGTGATATATATTCCTACCTGACCCATAGAACTCTTTACCAGACTGGCAGGCAGCAGATAGATCTCACTGTGTTGCCTACAAGCCCAAATAGCATGATGTACGTATCAGTATTTTAAACCCAGATAGAGATCATCATATGACATACAGAAATCTGATTGAGGCACTGATAAAGCATGTTAGAAATAGCACACATGCCATTGCCCACACGCCTGAAGAGACGTTTTTAAAATGAACTGAATATACAACCCTGAATGCATTGCCTGTCACGTGAACAGATTAACAAACACAGTTGGGATATTGGAGTATCAAATAAAAATGAAGTGTGTAAACTGTGCAATTATCAAAACTTTTTACAGCTTGTATGCAGATATATTATCCTAAACATGTTTCAACATAAATTAAAGTACACATTTTTAAAGCACAGCAGCATTACTTAGCCTGTGAAACTACATTGGGGAAGTTGCATGAGAAAAGTATCAATTCCATCATTGTAGCAGGTGTGCTCCAGTTCTATTTATACAAAATTACATTTACAAATTTTGCGAGACGGATGTGCAACATTTAATGCATATCCAAAACAGGATTACTATCATCATCATCATCATTATATTTATGTCCACTGCAGGACGAAAGCCTCTCCCTGCGATCTCTAATTACCCCTGTCATGCGCCAACCGCTTCCAACTAGCACCCACAAATTTCCTAATTTCGGCGCACCACCTAGATTTCTGCCATCCTCTAGTGCACTTCCCTTCTCTTGGTACCCATTCTGTCACCCTAATGGTCCAACGGTTATCTAATCTGCACATTACATGACCTGCCCAGCACCATTTTTTTCTCCTAATGTCTATTAGAATATCATCTATACCTGTTTGCTCTCTTGTCCAAACTGCTCTCTTTCTGTCTTTTAAAGTTATAGTTAGCATTCTTCGTTCCGTCACTCTTTGCACGGTCTTTAACTTGTTCTCAAGCTTCTTTGTCAGTCTCCAAATCTCTGCGCCATATGTCAGCACCCGTAAAATGCACTGATTGTATACTTTCCTTTTCAATGATAATGGTAAGCTCCCAGTCAGGAGCTCACAATGTCTGCCGTATGAGATCCAACCCATTTTTATTCTTCTGTGAATTTCCTTTTCATGGTCAGGGTTTCCTGTGATTAGTTGACCTGGGTAGATGTACACCTTCACAGACTTTAGAGGCTGACTAGCGATCTTGAACTCTTGTTCCTTTGCCCGGTTATTTATCATTATCTTTGTCTTCTGCATATTAATCTTCAGCCCCACTCTTACACTCTCCCTGTTAAGGTCCTCAATTATTTGTTGTAACTCGTCCGCAGTGTTCCTGCATAGAACAATGTCATCGGCAAACCGAATGTTGCTGAGGTGTTCGCCGTCGATCCCTACTCCTAAACCTTCCCAGTTTAATAGCTTGAATACTTCTTCCAAGCACTGCAGAGATTGTGTCTACTTGTCTGACTCCTTTCTTCATAGGTATCTTCCTACTGTTGTAATAAAGTTTATTTACAAAAGCAAAACAAAGCACTTTCAAGACTGTGGATACGAACTGTAGCTCTAACATGTCCGGCTGAGTTTGTGAATGCCATAAATTAGACACTGTAACCAACGTGATTTCATTAAAGCTACTTTCTAGGCTAGTTTGTGCATACTTGATTTGAAAATTAAAACAACGCTAATGCATCCATCCACAAAGGAACAAGGACAAGACACAAGCAACATGACTACAAACATGACTAGGGTTTATTTTACACTCCACTATCTAAAGAATAAGCAAGCAACTTTAGCCACATTTAAACAAACACATAAGAGGAAGAACACAGACTGAAGTGCCAACTTCACCGTGCCCATTTGTGCTCACAGATGCTGTATAGAGCACCAGGTCTGATTGGCATATGCTTTTATAATATTACAACTTCATGTGAAGCTATTTTGTCTAGACTATGCATTTTTGCATTCATCCCAAAAGTGTTGTGATATGTGAGAACACAAGTGAGCTTGTGCAAAAAGAACAAACTGGCATGGCACACTGACAGGAAGCAAGGAAACAGGACAAGCATCGCTATTGGTACAAGATCTACAGCAATATATCAGAACATGACAATACAGCAATATCATTAAAGCAAAAGTGAGTACAGATCTGAGAACTTATTCAAGTAAGAACATGGATTTACCATTTTTAAAACCACATTCATGAACAAAAACAGCTAAACATCAGTGCACATATTGCAAAATAAGAAGACACAATTCTTCACTGGGTGCTAGTTCAACCACTGCACCTCGAAATGTGTAAAAGTATTTTAACCTGTGTAGCCTTCAGCATGCGAAAGCAAAGAAGACTATCAGAACAGGCTTCATATATAGTGTTTGGAGTCTTTGATTCAAGCCGTAATACATTGTTAAAATAAAATTTCAGAGTTTGCTTGTTTCATTCAGAAAAAAGACTGTCTTAGTCATGCTGCCACAGTTAACGGATAAACTTGCACCAGCTACATTGAGTCAAAGGAGTAAATAAAGTGAGGCAGACAGATGCATGGTGTGAAAATGATGCTGTTGTACCAAGTAGCATAACTGCTCACTTAACATTCAGCTGCTTTCCATGCCTCTGCATACACACTGAGAAGCTTTACCTCTTCACCATCTGCTAGTGAAGCACTGTTTGTTCACTGTGGTCACCCACTCAAGGCAGTCACGTGGTTAAGTAGGGCCCTTCGCTACATGTAAGAACACCGACCCGAAACTGTGCATAAGTCCTGTAAAATATTGTCATTTTTTGGCTACTGCAGCTGTTCATCAGCAGCTGCATCACTACTGCCAACATGCAGACCATGCAATTCCCCAAGCACTTAATCAACAAGTGTACAATAATGAAGAGTGGCAAATTGGGCTAGCTGGTTCATTAGGAAAACAAGAAGCTAACGCATGAAAAAATAAACACTCTAGAATTTTGATGGCTCTGGCTTGGTTAATATATTCAAACTTCAAAAAGCTGATTATTACAGAATGCCATAAAGTGTGGTGCACTGTTACCAACTGTTTTTTTAAGCTATAACCTGTTATTACCAGACATTCATGTACCATGGCTGAAGACATACTGTTCATCGTTGCCATGTCTTGAGCATGGGAATTAGTCGCTTTCATAAAGGTTTCGTATAATCCATTCAAAAATATTGTTGTCTATTTCTATATACACATAAAGGTGCATAACTTCACTGGGTGTTACGTAAACTAGTGGCTCCTCTCTTCTGTCACAGACTGAAAGGTGCTTTGCATGGAGAATTTCAATAGGAAATAGTTTCTTGCATTTCAGAATTATACAAGAATTCACTCCAGTAAGAATTCTACAAATGAGAGAAAACGCACTTTAGAAGCTGACAAATGCACTGTTTTTAGTCTTTATAGTTCAAGTGTACTGGAGAGAGTGGAATGTTTGTTGGTCGATGACCATTCGCTAATATTCAGTGACACTTGTTGAGTCACAGCCACGGTTGTGGACTACAGCCTGTTTTTCACTTTCATCCAAGTTCAGGCACAGCTTTCCAGTGCCTAACAAAACTGTCTGCTGACCAGCTCTCCTCTCCTGTACACCAAAAAAACTCACTGCTTCTGGTGAAAGATTTAAACTAGCTTTAGCTGCCTGTAACTTTCGAGCAAGTACATAACATTCCAATATTTGCAAAGGAACATCATTAGCTCCGCTGACCGATTTCACAAGAAGTTCATTTCCGCCTTCAAATACAAATGAAGAATGCGACCAATGAGGTCCTAGTTTAGCCGCACATTTAGGAAGATGCAGGATTTGGTGTACATTGTATGTCATTGCACCCAATCCAAACAAAGACTGTGCTCTCACAACAAACTCCGAGAGAAGATCAGATGATCTCATTATGGTCATCTGAAGTGACGGTGTCTAGTAGAAGTATATAGACACCCTCCACAAGCAAACTGGAATGTCTGACATACTTATCTGGCAAAAAGCCATGAAGGCATGGTAATGAATAATGAAGAACCCACCACTTCCATTCACTGGCTTTCCAGATTGTGAAGTCTAATAATCTTTGCGGTGTGCGTGTGAACCAATTCGGTGGCTTGATTGCCAATAACCTCCTGTTTGAAAAGGCTAAACTTTGTTGTGAACCAATCTAAACATCTTTTCTCTTTTAAATGTGATCACATTTTTATTCTTTTTAAGCTGTTGTATGGTGTATATTTGTTCCAACAATCTTTCCTTTCTGAATCCTGGGCTTCATATTTGATTTATATGTATTGTCTTTTCTGATAATATAAATGCATTATTTCTGACTCATTTTTTGGGCAAATGAGGAAGCTTGCTTCTCCTTGAAGCACATTACACCTATACAACACACATAGATACTGATAGACTAAAGATCTGGCAAACTAATATGAATACACTATTACACTAATAAAAAGAATACACTAGTAGACTTGTACAAGCAGAATAGCACAGATACGTCCAGAATAGAACTGAAAGTAATTTTATCAGTGTATCAGTTGTATCGTTTCATAATGCAGCAGAAACAAACTGATTTAATTTTTATTAGGTTGCCCTATCAGATTTTTCGCTAGTGATCTTTCAGTGTAAATGCATATCAACTTTTTGACTAATGCTAATAACTGAACACATGGCTTTTTTTGCTGCAAGTTTTCTTGGACTCCTGCTTCCCTTAAACTTATGCTGTATAATATGCTTGCAAGATCAAAACTGGAGTATGCTTCATCAATCCGGGATACACCAACAAAAAACACAACTCTCATATTTAGTTGAAGCCATACAAAACCAACCTGTACATTTTATTGTAGCTGCTTATTCCCATACCGCAAGCATATCAACAATTACAACTTGCCTTGATTGGCCAGGCTTGTCAACAAAAAAACTTACCCATTTATTTCACAAATTCTCAATTGAAACATATGTTATTACCTCCTTGTATCTCATTGAGAATGAACTACAACCTCAAGGTACAGGTGCCAACTTGCCAAACCAATCTTTACTATTCCTGTAAAAGGCAGCCTCAGAACACACACACGCACACACATATATATCAATGAGCTACAAGGAGGTAATAAAACATGTTTCAATTGAGAATTTGTGAAATAAACAGGCAAGTTTTCTTGTTGCCTAGCCAATCAAGGCAACTTTTAATTGTTGATATGCTTGCGGCATGGGAATAAGCAGCTACAATAAAATGTACAGGTTGGTTTTGCATGGCTTCAACTAAATATGAGAGTTGTGTTGTTTTTGTAGGTATATCCCGGATTGATGAAGCATACTCCAGTTTTGATCTTACAAGCATATTATACAGTATAAGTTTAAGGGAAGCAGCAGTCCCAAGAAAACTTGCAGCACAAAAAGCCATGTGTTCAGTTATTAGCATTACTCAGAAAGTTGATATGCATTTGCATTGAAAGATTATTAGTAATATGATTACCTATGTACAAGGTGCTTAATAAGAACAGAGTGTTTAATTTTGTAGGTAAATGTGTTAAAAGGACTAGTCATGATGTGAAAATCTCATTTTACTTTTACCACCCCACCTTACCACCATTTTACCTTTACACACAGACACACACACAGACACACACACACATACACACATATATCATGGCACCCATTCCGTAACTCTAATGCTCCATACGATAGAAAATACGATAGAAAATTGGGCAAGTTGTTGAAGCTTCATGGCAGCTACTGCATGACAGATGCCGACAAAAGTAATAGAATGGGACAGGATACAGCACTATCAAATGAAGTTTATTGAAAGAAAACAACCAATATATAACACACATCACGTGACCAACACCCGGCCCCCTAGCATATGCAGATACATACCAAAACAACCTTCACATCACCGAATGCACATGTTTTGACGGCAACACACATGTCACGGCTGATTAATCAATGTAAAAAAACAATTACTAAGGCACAATGCAACTCAGTGGCTTTACTTAAGATCTAACACGGCAACCTCGCTACCTTACAGCGAGATGGACGGCTGGCTAGCACATAGTGAGCCTTTCTTTCTAATGTGATAAGCCTCCATTAATTCATGTGAGAGCTTTTCACAGTGTGTGAACAGCAGAATGGTACTTTCAAAAACTGGATGAAGCCCAATGCTACAACAATGCACAGAAAGGTGTGGATGCGCAAAAACCTTTAAAAAACTATGGTACTTCCTTAGTCGAATGTTTAAGCACCTTCCAGTCTGACTGATATACATTTTGTAGGCTTCAAGAAAAAGGAATCGAATAAACAACATTTTGTGTGCAAGAGACAAACTGTATGCTATATTTCACTTTGCAGTCCTCCCTGCTCAGACACCCGTTGTGAAGAATGTGCTTGTTTATTGCTTCACAAATTCCCTTCAGCTTATCTTTAAATGAAAACCCAATCCTCTCCTGGAACTTAGAAGCCACCTTTTTCTGCCTGTGCGACAATTAATAGAGGGGATAATGGCAACTTTGTTCCGCTCTTGCTCCTTAAACTTCTTGCACCCTGGTCGCACCTTAAGTTCCTTAATTAACGTGCTTCAATATAAACAAAGCAATGAAACTGAATAACCTGCCTCATTAAGCCTTGTCACCAGATTCCTTACACTTTCAAGGATAAGGTGAGGATAGCTCTTGGTTGGGGCATCTCTAATTGCGTGAGTGGCAATACTGTACTTAATAAGTTTTGAATGGCTAGACCTATAATCAAGAAGGAGCTTAGAAGTTCTCAACTGATATCCCCAGCATACGTGATCCCACATAAAAGTAAGCCTGACATAAGAAGTTGCAGCACATTTTTTTTCTGGAACTTCTAAAGTGAAGTTGAAACCTTGCTATTGTTCTCTAAATAGCTTCAGTACTTCGATGACAGCTCTGTGAAAGTTACCATTTGCTCATGAAAAACAAATAATCATCCACGTATCTGAAAATTTTAAGAGCAAGCCCACTCAGGTTTTGATTATGTTCTGGTCAACATAACTTAAGATATTACTGAGCACTGGTGCAACACCGGAACCTATGCAGATGCCAGCATTCTGGACACATATTTTACTTTCCCACCAGACCAAAATTGACCTTAAATAGAAATAAAGAAGCTCCAGAAAGTTTGCAAGAAGAATTTTACACCTTTCAGCAAATTCCAGCTAACCTGTTTGCTTGTGGAGGCAGTCCTTAACAAACTGCAAGAGACGCACTTGCGGCAAAGAATTGTATAAATCTTCTGCATCTATACTAAAGCCTGCCTATTTTCCCAGATTATGCTCCTGCAGGAAGTGTACAACAGTCTGAAAGCTGGCAGCAAGAAATTGGTCGTTGATTCCCAGCCTGTCAAGGTGTGTCTGCAGAAATTCTTAAACATGAAGCCATGATTTATATTCCGACACAATGGTTCTGAAATGGATTCCCTAAGTTTGTGTGTTTTGCACTGAAGAAGGCGCATAAAAGAAAACCTTTTTCCACCTTAACATCATTTGAGACTGTTGTCAAACCAAACTGATTCAACTTCGTGACAGCTCAACATTTTATGTCAGCTATATTGGTATAAATTTCATTAAAATTGATGTCAGTGGCTGACACACCCTCCTCCGGAAAAGTGCTTTCCAACATGACAACACAATGCCCTTTTTTGTCTCCAAGAAACCTCCAAGTTTCTGCCCCATACGTTAGCTCAGGTAGAAGGCAATGATTCTATGCTTGATTGTACGAAATTATATATATATATATATATATATATATATATATATATATATATATATATATATATATATATATATATATATATATATATATATATATAACTTTGTATTCACCATCCAGGGCCAGGGAACAAGAGAAGCCAGACACCACTGACCAATTTCTGACTAAAAGAATTAATTTTTGACCTTATACATCTTGTTTTTACTGTACATGGCCCTCACCTCCATCCAGGTTCCCAACATTTATATCTAAAAAGCTTGTCTATCACCACATACAGGGTCTGTCCTGAAAGTAATGTCAGTAAATTTATTGTGATGTGACTGTATGTCAGAGCGGTCTAACTGGTTGAAACTAGTAGTGACGGAATCCAGCTAAGCAGCGGTCTGTTAGTCAGTGTGCTCCGAACAACGGAGAGTGTCGGACGGGCCCATCGGTGAGCTGTTTTTTATTCTTGTGCAAGTGAAAATGCAGCACTCATTAGAACAAAGATTTGCGATCAAGTTTTGTGTGAGACTTGGCAATACCGCTGCGGAAACTGTTACTATGCTCAAGACTGCTTATAAAGAACATGCCCGGTCAGATCGGCAAGTGTTTCGGTGGCACAAGGCCTTTTGGAAGGCCGGAAAGAGGGCGACGACAAGGACTGCGCTGGATGGCCATCCACGACCACTACGACTGACAATGTGACACGAGCGAGAGAACTGTTGAACTCAGACCAACACATTATAAGTGTTCGTTTAATGGCCGACATGTTAAACGTTTCGAAAACCCAAGTTCATGAAATTGTCACAAACAATATCGGCATGCGGAAGGCGTGCACAAAAATGGTTCAAAAAGTGCTCACTGACAACGGAAAGTCATGCGGCATTGAAACATGCCAAGAAAATCTCAACATGTGCAAACGTGAGCGAAAATTTTTGGACAACGTCATTACAGAAGACGAGACTTCGGTATTTCAATATGACCTGGAGACCAAAAGGCAATCATCTGAGTGGCACACACACTCGTCCCCTCCCCAGAAGAAAGCCAGGATGAGCAAATCAAAGATCAAGATCATGCTCATTGTTTTTTTTTCGACATCCACGGACTGGTTCATCATGAGTTTGAAGAACCTGGAACCACTGTGAACTCCAAATTTTATGTGGATGTCCTTGAAAGACTGAAACGCAGGGTTCAACATATCCGGCCGGACATTGCACACAACTGGAAGTTGCACCACGATAATGTGCTGGCCCACAGTGCCTTCATCGTCACCGACTACCTGGTTAATGCAGTGGGGCCAACGATCCCCCAGCCCCCATACAGCCCGGGCTTGGCTCCCCCCTGACTTTTTTCTGTTTCCATGCCTCAAAACACCCCTGAAAGGCAATCATTTTGGGACAGCGGACGTGATTAAAGCAGCTAGCACCACAGCATTAAAGGCCATTCCGGAGGAGGACTACCGCAATGCATTCGAGAGCTGGAAGTCTCACTGGAGCCGATGTATTGACGCAAAAGGAGAGTATTTTGAAGATTTTTAAACTTTTTGTAACAACAAATTCAATAAATCATTTTTAATTGCCTTACTGACATTACTCTCAGGACAGACCCTGAACATGCACCTTGAAGGTATGTATGTGGAAAGCATTTCAACCTCTGCTTGCTTTTCTGGCATGGAATAAGACGGCCTTTTGTCTCTAAACCACTTACTTTTAAACTATTCCATTCGGTTCATTTTTCTAACTTCTGCAGAGTTGCAGTCACAACTTTTATAGTTAACCGGCTCTGTTTTCATTTTTGCTTCCTAAAATATGCCCTCCTGTCATGCATAACTTGGAAGGCCTCCTGTTAGCAATGGGTATTGTATTTCAAGACTATCAGTGCAATGTTGCATGAAGAAAACTATTCTTGGAGTAAATTATTGTTCAGCTTGATATCATGATACTGCTGCATGGTTGTTATTTAACTCTGCAAGAGATTGGTCCTGCCATCCTACCAAGAGTGCATTTCATGGGTATTACTCTCTTTCTTTTGACATTAGTTTATGAGGCTCACAGATATGTATCTGTGTCAACAATAACACCTGACATCTAATTTTGTGCAACATGCACAACATTTAATCAGATAAAAGTTGCATGTTTTGTCTCTTGGACCAGTCTGCTCAGTGGTAGGAGGTCGAGACCACAAATGAGAATGGCTGGTCAAGATCTGTGGTGTATTTCCCGTGTTATGCATCTGACAAGATTTCATGGTGGCAAGGAGACATGTCGGACCTGATGTGATCTAATTATTGTGCACTGAGTTATCAGCATGATAATATTCTTAATGCTATAAAGAGTACCTCCAGCAAGCAGTCTATATGCTTATGCCTTTTTGTTGCTTATGGCAACAAAATCCAACATCCTTTGAAACATGCTCACTTGCTGTCTGATGCACAAAATGAAGAACGCTGCCTTCTCTAAACTTATTAGCAACAAGAAAGCCACTCTGGAAGCAATTATATACATACACAGCAACACACAATAAAACCTACAAGTGGGAGAAAAAACACAAACTAGGCTTACAATAAAAGAAACCTGACACCCAACAAGTGTTACATGTTACTCAAGTATGCACATTCAACCCGAGTTAGAGAGATAGATGGTCGGCTCCTGCACTCCTGTGCATGCATGTGGATATGTTAAGCCTCAGCTACTCTTTCTATATCATAACTGTCCCCATGTTTGTGAAATCTGGTGTACAACTGCAAGAACAATGATGGCTTGACAGGTGGTTTACCTTTCAATGAGTTCTATAAGGAGGATGCATCAACTCTTCCAGCCAATTGTACACATTACCACATGAAAGCAGCAGCTTATAAACAGCACAACACCATACAGCACAAATTATATATTTGCCACGTGTTATTAAACTTACATCATTAAAGTACATTAGAATTGGTGCTAAGGCTGGTGCACAATATATGCATATACTTCAAACAATCATAAATAATGCAGGAGCTTGGAATATGATTGGCTATTCTCGGAACTGCTTTGATAATACAAAAGTCAAGGCTTTGTTTTTGGCATCACCCACTCCAATTCGTTTTCTTTCTTTTTCCAATTGAAGCATTGGCAAGGTTTGTGCCATGCGCTTCGACCATGATTTTTCCTTGTTCGCGCACGGCCATGACCATAATACAATAAAATCGCCCCAGTAACGCAGTGGTCCCTGCCTACTTTTTCATATACTTTACCGCAATACATTACGTATGCTGCACCGCATAACATGACTGTATTGCGACAAAGCTGATTTTATGGAACTGACATTATGTAACGGACCTTTTGTTCTACTGCTGCTCGAATGAGCATAAGCTCGAAAAACCACAAAATAAAGACTTGGCTTGCTGCTGGTTGATTTCTAGCTAACATTTCGAGACGTCCACGTTGTTTACAAAAACATCGTTGAAGTTTCTCGCGCTCGGACACGCTTCAAAAGGCAGCGTGACCACCTATAATTAAGGCAGTCATAAGCGGCAACGAAATCCACACAAGGTACATCAACTTCCGCAAAGCTACTGGGCAACGCCATCAATAACTGGCACACGGGCCACCCAGGAGCTGGCAAACGCTGCGATGACATCCACACAAACCACGTCGCTTTCCACAAAGCTATTGGGCAACACGATCAGTCACAGGCACAGGTGAAGTCCGCAAAACACTACATGGGCAGAACTACTACGGCCATACTCAATCACTTCGCCACAAGCTCTCACATTTAACGACATCAAACAGCTACAATCACTTCTCCACAGCCACTGACACAGGCGAAGACCGCACGGGCAGAACGGAAGCACAGATGCACAGATTGAGGGCTCGATCGTCGCGTTCATCGCTTTAGCGCCACCTATTTAAAAATAATATACGGAGCCAAGCCAAACCATTATTTAGCGTCTATTTGGGTGAACCTAACGCTTTCGGGCCCTAACCGTTCGTACGACCAGGGCACTATAACGGTTACCCCCCCCTTTCCACTCCTACGACCGGGTCGCAGGAGTGGCGGCCACTGGTGACTATAGCGTAACTCTATGCTGGTGACACGCGCGGCTATAGTATAGTGCCTAGAATATACTGGCTAGTGTGCCGTCCGCGGCCTCCCGGGTGGCACCGGATGCAATGAATGCCGGCGGCTGCCGCTAGGGGCGCTGCAGTGTGGGTGGGTGCCGCGGCACCAACCGGTCCTCGTAACCCGCCTTGTTTCCACCGCATCGGCAAGCGGGCTGCTGCGCTTTTTGTATTTATTAAGCCGTAGCAGCAGCACAATTCAAAGGTGGGCAGCTGATTACTGATTAGGGTTTGTTTTGATTACAACAGGCATTTGTAGCGCTTGTCGCTTGCGTGAAAAGCTCGTGCCAGCTCGGCTTGGATCGTGGAACCTGCAGTGTTTCTATCGAAGAGAAAACTTAATTTTTAAGGCAAAAGCCTTAGATCTCCATGTTTAATGGTTGTGTTGTGAGGTTCAGAAAGTATCACGCGGCCCAAGGAAGGCCAGAAGCGAACTAAAGCATGTCCAGCCGTGTATTAGAGACGATTCATGATTAGCAAATTTAATTATTGATTGATTAGTGATTGGATTAAGGTGGATTAGATTGAATTAAGGGGATCGCGGTTTATTAAGGAGCATTACGGTGGATGACGGAGGATTCAGGTGAATTACAGTAAGTTTTACAAGGCGTTCACCTTCGCGTCGAGATCTCTTGGGCGATAGCTAAGGATGCCTGTTTTTTATTCTAGCCATGATAGAGTGATTTTTTTGAAGGTAAGTGTTAGGTTACAT
Source organism: Dermacentor albipictus (assembly GCF_038994185.2). Classification (NCBI taxonomy): domain Eukaryota; kingdom Metazoa; phylum Arthropoda; class Arachnida; order Ixodida; family Ixodidae; genus Dermacentor; species Dermacentor albipictus. The sequence goes on along the minus strand of NC_091821.1, from coordinate 523,088,933 downwards.
TTTTATTCTAATAAATAAAAGAATGCTGAGGTTATATTACTGTTCTATTAATCTTATAATAGTACATAACCATTCAAGACCGCTGTACCCAATCATCTTTCGAAATGACTCGAATTTCGCCGTTCTTTATTTTTATTTGCTGTTGTTTCTGCCTGTTTCTTATTGTTGTCCTGATAGGTTTGAATGTTTTTGATTGTTTGTAAACAATGTACTCATCCCCTGGCTCATAATGCCCATTCGGTCCCGAGGGTATGTGATATTAAGTAAGTTAGCCTGTAAAATGGACTGCTGGTGTTCCGTGTACTGTATAATTTTTTTTAAAGCTGGTAAACAGGTGCAGCTTTCTATCTGTCTCTGATGTATTTGAACGAAAATAGGAAACAGAGCTTTTATTTAAGCGCAACAAAGATTTTATTCAAGTGGAACAACAGTCAAACGGAGGCACAATACTGCACTAGATGCCCAGGTAGCACAAAAGAGATACGTAACGTTTTCGTAGCGTTTATCCAAGACGATAAAAACGGGTTAAAGAAGATACGAATGAGAGAACTTCGGCGGGAAAACGTTGTATATCTCTGCTAATGTCCGGCTTAATTACTTTCTTGAGATGATCTAGAACAGGTCTGCAAGACGTATTCGAAAAGCTGGTCTAGAAATAGGATTGGGAAAGACACAAGTAATCCCTTTGGCAAAACTATTCGTAACCAATTTCTAAACGTTTTTAGGACGTTATCAAAAAGCTGGTCTAGAAGCGGTCTTGAAAGGTTTACGATCATCTGAAGCTAATTTTCGCGGGTGACGGGCGCGATCAGACATCGTTGTTCAAAACACGCGTTTAGTTTCGCCTCACGCGACTGGCCTATGCCGCGCAAGCGTCGTCAGCCGCACCTGTTGGCACGGCCTAGGCCAATCGCGTGAGGTGAAACTGATCGGGCGTTTCGAACAACGATCTCCAATCGCGCCCCAGATGAGTAGAAGCGTCGGTGTTGACTGTAAGAGCCATGGCGCAGTGCCAAGCACTGTTCCCCGCATGGCCGGCGCATCCTCTACCAAGACTTCGTAGATAACAAGCATTTTTCCGCAAAATACATGTCTCTGTAGGAAGTGTGCTTCTTTGAAGCAGGCTTTAGGCCGCATCCAACACAAAGAACTGTTAAGGAAACGTTCTTGATCAGAGATTCGGCCTCATCACGAGTTGTGAGGACTTGTTTTGATTTCTCTCTCCCTCTCAAGTAAACCGTGGCTACTACTGACTGTCGCTCAGGCAAAGGCTTTTCGAACAATACCATTTTCTCAATGAAAAGGGTGGCGAAGTTATTTATTTCGGCTTGCTTATTAGGTTATTATCGTTCAGGCTTGCTTGCATAATGCACTAACGAAATCATGTTATCATTTGATAGAACCCAGTTTCAGTGCGCAGATAGCTCGGTCGAGGGCTGCAGGGTACCCGAGCAACCTTCTGGTCTCAGTTTCGGAAAGCCTGCGTAATAAGGTTGGCACCGATCCTCACAGCTTTGAGTCCCAGGTACATGAACGAAGTAAAAAAAAACAGCTGGTATCCCGTACGTCCATGGAATATCCCACAAACTTAAGAAAATAGGACAAAGAGCACGTATCGACGTTGTTTTCTCTGCCCCCCCCCCCCCCAAAATTGCCCAACTTTGTGTCAGAATCAATCCTGCTGCTAGAAAACGTAGTATTTGCAGCATTAATCATAGGAAGAAGTTTACAAGTTGTTCGAAAGGTGTAGTGTATAAAATACTCCTGAAATGCGGTAGGTCTTATATAGGACAGACTGGTAGATGTCTCAACGTTAGGTTACAAGAACACAGCAATAAAGGGCGCAAAGGCTTCCTAGGTGTTCACTGCGCACAATGCGGCTGCGTCCCAATTTTTGAGGAGACGACTATCTTAGCTAGGCATTCCAATGAAAGCACCAGAATTATCATTGAACCAGCAGCGATTGCCGATGGCGACTCGGTTAGTAAGCCATCAATCGCACTAACAGACAAAGAACTGGTTTTCCTGAGATCGCACATGCGCTCTCGTTCATCTTAGGTAATAAATTCTGAATGCAATCTCATGTCGGGTTGTTGCTTGTAGAGGGCGCTTTTGTCTTGGTGTTTCAGGGTATATACGTTTGTTTCTGAAAATAAAAATCAGTTGGAAGTCAGCGCTTGTCTAAGTCATCCTTTTCTGTCCTCCGTCTATGTATGCGCTGTAAGTGACGATTGTTACTGCTCGCACTGACCGCGGCAGGGGCGTCTGAGGTTTTCATTCATTGCAGTGAGATAACAAAAGCGTATTTGCTTCACTTAAAGCTTCTTAGTAGCTCCTTTGCGAGCCGTGGAGTTAAATCATTCAATGCGTACGTTGTGAGCGAGCTGGTAAACGAACCCACTTTACTGCTGCTGCTACTATCGCTTTTACAGGAACGTTCAAAATTAAACATATATGAGTATGAATCGGCTCACCAAGCTTTATATGCACGTCCGTTGTTTTCAATCATAGTTCATGTGCGTAGCTTTGCAACCGTGACCGATATTGTAAAAACAGCAAGAAGGCAGATGACACAAGTAGTGTGTCTGCAAAAGGATAGACAGTTGGGCGAGTTGGTACGGTAACATGATCTTGGCTAGTAGCGCGAAGTTAACACGGACACAGAAAGGAACAGACAGGACGAGCGCTCGTCCTGTCTGTTCTTTTCTGTGTCCGTGTTCACTTCGCGCTACTAGCCAAGATCATGTAGTAGGTCTGCTTTAATTGTTGTCTCTGCTGTTTTTAGAATATCAACCAACTCGACGCACTCGTGCTGTTTACAGCTAAAACGTGTTTTTTCTTGTTGCATGAGGCGCATTTGCTTTTAATTGTGGCAGTAACATTGTCAATTGTCCTCGGCCTAGATCGCTGACTGTGTGCAAATTTGTCTAATTTGCTTCACTTTGCTGCTGTTTTTACAGCTTCTGCTTATTTCCTCTGCCTGCACCTTATATTTGTTGTGTTTATCGAGACCTGGCCTGTCTCTGCCTCGTTGAAGACAAATGGACACAAGTACTGGTCGCTGTTGGTTTGTTTGGTTTGCTCAGTCTGAGCATGGTATGTATATAAATTTGCAAAAAGGGTATGCTGCTGCGTCTAACGCAGGTACTGCTCATCTAAAGGTAGATATAATTAGTAGTGGTTTGAGTGATGCACGACACCAGAGAATTATTGTTCTAGAAAGGTGACAAAGCTGGTCGACAAATTTAAGGTGTGGAGAGCTTAATCATTTCAGTGTTCTAAGTTGCCACACATTTAAATTTCAGTTGCAAAAGACATAGTAGAAGAATAATCCAGATGTCTTGAGTCAACAAATTGTAGAGAAAGCATTATAGTGTGAGCTGCCAATGATTGTCATCAGCTCTAACCCATTCTTCTATATAGTCACTGTTGCTTCATTGTCTCTTGCCATCACATGCTTGTTATAAACACAAGATTGAGCTGCGTGATTCCGCTGATTTTTCTCGCTCATAAGATACAAATGCTTTGATTTCGGCTGCCTTGGTGCCTCATGGTAGAAAACGAGTGTTCATTAGCCAGTTGCCAGCTTCTAAGATCATGTGCTTTGTAATGTGGGTGTTTTCAAGGATACTTCACATCTGCCATCATGACTGTGAGTGCTGCTGCCTAGCACTCCCAGGGCTATGCTTAGTACACATGCGCAGCTATCCAAGAAAATTGACATTAGGACAACTGCCGTTGAAGCTCACTTGGGAGAGCATTGCAAGCACAAGGCAGAAAACGTGGGTTCAGCTTCGTTGTCTCTTGTGCAAAGCATTGTGATGATCTGTTTCCTGGCTTCTTCGTACATCCAGTCAGATAGGCTCAATAATAGTTAGTAACGTGCCTTATAGTGGGTCGTTAATCTGGGTCCTTAGTGCAGCAGCCCAATTCTTTACCCATTAGGCTACAGATGCATGCATAGTGGGCCAGATTAATCTCACTGGTTCTCTCGTAGCAGCTAATTCTTTCAGATATAATGTGACACAGAGTTTGGGATTCAGTGGTGGTGGTGGTAAACTTTATTGAAAGGGGGAAGGGTAAAGAGGGACGTGGCTGAGGGTTAGGGCTCAAGTAAGGCCCTGGGCCTGCTTGGCCTTTTTCGCCCAGTCGTTTCAGCTTATTGTTGCGACATTCACAACCACTTTAGCTGCTCATAAAATCATCGAAGTGCATGTAAAGAGCTTCTACGTTGTGTCTGTTAAAAAACATGATCCATCATGCTGCAGCATTATGCACATTAGCTTTGTGTGGAAGCCACAGCTGTTGCAATGTGCTGCACCGCAATGCACTTTGGTTATGTGGAAAAGCTACCATTGTTGCTACGCTCTTTACTGTTATACACGTCAATCTTGTGGCAAAGCCACTGCACTTGCAATGTGCTGCACCTCAAAACATTTCAGGTGTGTGGGAATGCACGTGCTAGATTTGGGCATTTTTAATGCAAAGATTTCTTTCTTCATACAAAGCACTTTGCAGTAGGCAATTTTACGTCCCGACTCGTTTCGGTCTTCTGCATTGAAAACAAATATATGTTACAGTGAGCCCGAACCTGTCTCCCAGCATAGCAACCTGACGCTCTAACCATTTGACCACTGTCGTGCACATACGTCTTGCTCGCCAATGCATAGATGTGTGTATGGGATAGTGGCACGGGTATTACAGTGCATAATACGTGTCAGAGCATGTGTACATATACAAGTTGCTTATCAAACTGAGAGCATGTCAGTCTCTCCCATTCTTCCCTTGTGGCTGGGCTGTCCCCCTCACTGTAGCAGCTAGCACAACATGGACACTGTGCAACATAGTACTACCTTTATGCTGTAATGTTTCTTCACTGGAGTACAAAAAGGAATCATGTAGATCCAACTTACATGTTAAAATCTGTAAAGTGGTTAATCAGAATCTATGAAACATTCATATTTAATGCATTGTTGCAGTCCAAATGATGGAAAGCGTATTTGCCTTGGCAAGCTAGCAGTAGCAGATGTCACAAGCACATTATGCAGGGAAGCCATTCTATCACCTGTAGCTGTGTCTGGGCAGTGAGGGTGAAGGTGACGTGCTTGTTTAGTAAAGAACGTTGACAAGAGGTATATGCACAGAGATATGTGACACTTATCTTAATACTACATGTAAGGCTTGTATACTTATGTCGCAGCGACACATACCCGTTCTACGAGATGGGCCAAGAATACGCAAGTGCCCCTTGGCGCATACTGCATAGGCCAAGTTTTCCACTCGTGAAAACAGCAGCCATTACAAAGTGTTAGGAAAGAGGCCAAGAAACCATGCCTTTGCATTCGTACTCTCCTCACAGAGCTTGTGTCATATTGCAATCACTCGCCATACACAAACACATTGGTCAACACTGCAATGTTTGGAAGAACCTGAACCAGCGCTACAAAGCCATTTACCTGCAATATGCCTCCTATAACATAAATCCCCACTGTGTTTGGAATCTACATATTTTTATTTCTCAGGCATTTGGTGGTAGAGGCCAGTGCATTAGACAGAAATCCTGCTAGACTGCAGCAATGTTGAGAATGTAGTATGAGGTACTCTGTCTGGCTGGAAGTTGAAGATAGAAATTATATTAGTAGTTAAAACATAGTAGCCAGTATTGAAACTTCACATGCACTCAAGGCTTAGCCACATCATGAGAACACGGAAAAGCAGACATACATGGTGGTCACTTGAGCTGGCATTGTGTAGCTTTTCCAACAAGCCCAACTGTACACTGAAGTAAGGCATGTTGTTGGGCTAGTCAGCTCGTAGCTTCAGCAAAATTTTAAACTGTGCGAGGAAGACAGGACATGAACAAAAACATAGATGCATGCACAAAGTGTAGACTTCCGACTGGCTTTGTTTGGTGCAGGTAGAGAGTTTATAAGGTTCTTCAAAATGGCAAAACTATGAACATTCACAAAGAAATTGTGCACGAGGCAGCGACGAAAAATAGCAAGGCCACCTGTGCATTAAGAGCGCAGTAGAGTCCCAATGTGCCCATCTAAGAATTCTATTTCTTTCTTTGATAGGGATCAAGAAAGTGAGCTAACCTAGTTGGCACACCTTTTAGCGACGTGGAATGCCTTGATGACTTCTCTTTCTGTTTTTGAGTTTGCCTTCGAAAGGAATTTATTTTGTTCCACATAAGGGAGGCATCTTTTGCATCTGCAATAGAACATCGGTGGATGTTGTGTGAAACACTTTTTCTATGTTTTTTCACTACCTCAGCAAGGTAACTTTCTTAGTGCTTCATCACGCGATTTCTACAGTCAACTTCCATTAATTCTACCCTCACGAGACCGAAGGGTCGAATTAAGATCTAACACCTGCTGAAACACCGTTGATTCATTTTGCAGTATGTGCTTGAGTAACACACCTCCGAAATGAACGTGCATCAACTTTATATTTGTCCAAAGTATAAAACTAAAGTAGAAATGACTTAACTCCAAACCAAAGTAGAAACCTACGCGTACCTGATTTTTTAGAATGGCAGCCGATTTTCTAAAGTCAGCTTCGCCGTATTACAGCCATGATATGTGCTAAAGCATATTAATGCTACAACCACGGTTTTAGTTTCGCAATCGATTGCACAGCTAGGCAATTTTCGGCTCAATGTCCTTTGAAAACGATAAGTGTTCGTTAGAATCAGATACGTACCACAATCGGACATTGTCAGCTACCGTTACTGCTTGAAAATATTTCTCGGGTGGGTCAAAAATAGGCATTTCAGAGAGGAGATGGCATTTGTTTAACGCATTCACTGTCCCCTAAGCTCTGCTGAGACAGACGCTGCCACTAAAAGGGGTTGGTATTGGGGTCTGGTCAAGTTCGCATTATCCGGCTAATGCCAGTTTTAGGATCGAAATAATGAATGTTTAAGTCCATAGAAATGCATAGGCGCCGACCAGGACCTTCGGCCAGGATCAAATAAGCTGAAAATTTAAATTAACGGGAGTCAGATTATTGGAAGTTTAGTGTACTTCCTTTTCTGTTCTACAAGGACTTGCCATTTTAATATGTAGTTTTCTTCTATAAGTGTGGCAGTGGTGCTAAATTTAGCATTTGTTCCAATCATCCATTGTTCCAAGGACAAGTTACAAAGTAGGGGCATACTTTGAGACTTGAAACATTTGCACATATAAAGGCAGGACACGTTAACAGCTGTCCAATTAACATAAGTTGGCTGTATTGTCAGCATAGCATGTGGTTGCTTTCTTGAAATGTGGTCATCCTGTAAAATAAAGTTTAATTTGTTTCAAATAAATTGCTTAACTATAGCTTGTGTGTTTTCCTGTGCTCTGTGCTGATTGCGCTTCTGAAAGTGCAATGAGTGACTGCAGACTGAAATGCGCAAGGCTTCACTTTATCATGCAAGGAAGCATTTTTTAGCTTGACAAAGGAGCCTTAAACCCTTCCATGCATGCACACTTTCTTGTACAAACATATCAAATGAAAGAGTGATCTCGTGTATTTTAAAGCCTGGCAGTGTTACACAGAGTGAAGTAAAATTTGCTGTTAAGAGGAAGCTTTAGCAGGGGCCCAACTCCGAAACATGTAAAACGCAAAAACGTTTTTCTGAGACAACCCCTAGACCGATTTTAATGAAATTTGTTGCATTTGAGAGAGAAAGTTAAATTCTAGTCACTGCTTGAAGTGGAATTTCGATTTAGGGCCTCAATATTGTTAAAAGGATTTTCAAATATTGGACCGTTCGAAAAAACTAGAAGCACGAAGTTTACAAATTCATAGGTCTGCATCAAGAACAGATATCGCGGTCCTGTAAACGGTATCCATTAGATGATTTAAAGCGGACGAATTCCATATGCCATTTTACATCTTGCGTGAATTTGTTACGTTGGTTACAAGGGTTCTGCAAAAGTTGTATTTCCATATTACTAGAATTTCTTATATTCACGTGCATCATATAAATTTTGTCCGCTTTAGATGTACTATTAGATACAATTCCCAGAATTGTATTATCCTTCTTCGTTGCTGAGTTAGAGTTGTAAACTTGGTAGTTTCGTTTTTTGAAAATGTTTGATTTTTGCCAATATTTAATAAAAAATTTACGACCTCAATGAAAAATTCGAAACCATGTCACTAGATTTTAAGCTTTTCTTTTAAATGCAACAAACCTCGTCAAATTCGGTGCAGTGGTTGCCGAGAAAAATAAATTCTCCTTTTACATGTGTTTAGATAGGAGCACCCGAGCTAAAGTTTCCTCTTAAGTATTGCTGCTAAAACCTCATGTTTGTGTATAGTATGCACATGCAGTGCTGGCCATGCCGTCATAGAGCCCTGAAACAGCTTTCACCACGCTGCTTGCTATAGCATTGCTGTCTTCTGCAACCTGATGGCAAAACTATAAATATCTAAAAAGTTCAGCAGCGCAATTGACAGCTATTTCCGTATGTTTGATGCACTCCTGGCCAGGGACTTTTCATCCTGTAGGCAAAATAGATGGCTGCCTCGGACGCTGTTTTAGAAAGAGTGCAACGTACCTCGAAAGCTTCCTCACAATGCTCCACCAGCAGGTTTTGCCAGCGAGAGTGGAGGGGGCCACAATAATTTGACTTTACATGGTGCGGCACAATACCTTAAAATACTGCTGCTTCTGGCTTTCATTTACTATGACATGCTGGCGCACCTTAACATGGAGCAACCAACCCCATTTTAATAAAATTCTGAATTCTACCTACATGGTGTGGTGTGGCTATCTATGATCACTGTATAAAACCAGGGCAATCAGCATGTCTAAAAAGTACAAAAGCTGGTATAACTAATGAATGACCTGCAGTCATCCGAAATCTAAAGTTGCAAGAATTGGTCAAGCTCAAACACTGCAGCGTTTAAGTAGTCCTGGCACAATATTTTTCTTATGCGTGTGTAGCTGTCATTCAGTTAATTACACTACGAAACTTCAAATTCCTTCTATGCGCAACAAATATATCCTTAACGCAAACATTTAAACATGTGCCAAAGGCAGTGTGGCCACATAATCTGGTGACAGCATTGCATGGTAGGTCACAAACAAATGATGCATGCTGCAGTTGTTCATGCCATTTCAAGCCATGCCATTATTAGGTAATTGAAAACTGAGCATGTTAGGACCACTATGCAGCACAACACTGGTCTTTCTGTCTTGGTGCACACTGTGGAGTGGGTGCATGTTAAAAACCTCAGGTGATTAAAGTTAAGCCGGAGTCCGCAACTATGGCATGCCTCGCAATCGTATCGTGGTTGTGACTTATAGAACAAAAGAATTAAATTACCTTTAATTTAGATGTTTGAGAAGAGTCATAAGAAAATTTATTTAGTGAAGCAAGTCTTGGCACCCATTAAAAATCACTCAGAGCACACGCAGCTTTCAGTGGAATGGTGTGGTCATAAAAGCTGCCATGTGAAACCAGATTACTATAAAAAAGTTCAATCTAAAAGTTTAATGTCAGTGCTCCTTTACATGTAAGCATGAGGGACACATCTTTAAAGGCATCATCTAAATCCTCTATAAGTATTTATTGGTGAATATCAAATGACCATACATCTAAGGAAGTTAGAGGGTGTTATGGTGACAGGAAGTCATAAGATTTTTGTTGTGCACTTTTCCTATGGAGACAATATAGGGCAGTAACAAAATAGTTCGGCCTAGTGAAGAATTCATTCAAGATCCTTGCCAATTTGGCAGGTTCACTATTACTAGAGATAATGAAGGCCAATCACCTTGAAATGCATGCCCAAACATCATCAGCATTGTATCACTTATTTCAAATAACTTTCATTTTGTAATTTTGCCAGATTATATGTTCTCAAAAACCTGCTTGGCCGGTTTCAAGAATTTTTCGAGAACGGTTTGGTTCCATTTGTATGCAGCATTGTCAGTCTTTAGTGAACTAGACCCATCTTTACTAATATGCAATTAAATAGATCAAAGCAGGTGCTGTCGAAGTGCGTGTGACAGAGTGTTTGGAGTGGGCATTCCTGGGTGATGTTGCCAAGAAGGGAGTTGTGAGCTTAATGCACACAGCAGCTATGGCATATGAAACTCATTGGCATACTCATTTTTTAGATAACGCAGGGCTTGCACTGATGCTGGTAAGTCTACTGTAATTTCCAACATATATGGCCCTTGTCATCACAAGTTATTTTTGTTGTCCTACAATATATTCCCTCTGTGTAGGAGCAACATCTCTGCCAAGGACAACAGAAACAGTACGATTGGAAACTGCAGAATTCTCCATCTGCGGAGGTGGCTGGCTGATTGCCGTATAAGATAGTTTGTGAGCTGGCATTGATGTCTAAATCTCAACTCATGTGCAAGCGTACAAAATAGGCTTTGGGATACTTTTACCACAAGCAGAGATTAGAATGACTGTTGCCTGTGACATATGGCACATACTGATGACGAGGGATCGGCTAGGATTCCCTATGAATACAACATCAAATAGCTTTATATTCCCACTAACTTGATAGTACACAATACTGACATGTAACAAAAATAAACAACAAAGTAACTGAAAAGCGAACAGGTCTACTATGATTGAGCCACAAGGGGAAAGATGGAAACATTTATGTTAAATGTATGAAAAATATGTGCTCTAGATGTCATCTTCCCAGCAGCAACAATATGATCATGCACAAACTAGCATTACTCTTCAGGCATACCCCAGGCTGCTCACACCATTTTCTACAAGATTCTAAACCCAACAGGCAAAAGGGGTAGCTGTCAAAATTTCTTTTTCGGCTGAGTACCGTCAGCATAAAAGATGAAAGTTATTCTATTCCATATTCTCACACGAAACACAGCAGTATTGTTACAAGCCATTTTCACACATTGAAGAAGGCATCAGCAATTTGATGAAGACAATTGAAGAAGCACTCTATTGTGTCTTCGTCATTCTAGTTCTGCGCATGCGCAGTATACTTCAGTTCCTTCTTTCCGCTCCCACTTCCCTTCCCACTTCAGGGGATAAAAGCTATCACACGCCCCTAAATAAACGTCCTCTATGTTTGAGCGGTGTGTGCCTCGTAACTGTTCGGGCCGCGTGCCGTGGAAATGCAACAGTGGCGACGAGCCAGGATACGGTGAAAGAAGACCCGGAATCGGCAACCGCGAAGGCAGCCTCGCCGACGACAAGCATGGCTCATCATATGCTCCCTGCATTCAGTGAAAGAAGACCCGGAATCGGCAACCGCGAACGCAGCCTCGCCGACGACAAGCATGGCTCATCATATGCTCCCTGCATTCAGTGAAAGAAGACCCGGAATCGGCAACCGCGAACGCAGCCTCGCCGACGACAAGCATGGCTCATCATATGCTCCCTGCATTCAACGAAGAGACAGATAAGTGGAAGCCGTATCTCATTAAGGCAGATGCCTACTTTGAAGCTAACGGAATCGCCGATTCAGCCAAGAAGAGAGCACTTCTCGTGGCAGCATTGAGCACGCAAACCGTGCAAGTATTAGCCGGCAAGGTCGCACCGCGAGCCCCAAACGCGTTGAGCTTCGAGCAAGTTGTCGAGGTGCTAAACGAGTACTATGATCCGAAGCGACATGAAATAACGGAAAGTTTGAAGTTTTTTAACCGCTGCCAGATGGAAGGGGAATCTGTCACGCAGTTTCTGGTGGAAATACACCGCATAGCCGATAACTGCAATTTCGGCAACGCCCTGGAGCGGATGCTCAGGGATCGTATTGTATGCGGTGTACGGTCAAAGGCCCTACAGAAGCAATTACTGGCGAAGGCCGACCTCACGCTAGCGGAGGCTGAAGCGCTCGCAATTCCAGCTGAAACTGCCGAGAATAAAGCTATGAAAATGTCATCCGAGCTAATGCCTTTATAGAAATTGCAGGCGGCTCGAAAAACGCCCTCCGGAGAAAACGGAAACGCTGAAAAACATCTAGAATGCAGAAGGTGCGGCAGCTCAAAACACGATGATGTCAGTTGCGGATGGGCAAATGCACGTTGCTATCGCTGTGCTATCGCCCATGGGCGGCGGGGACACCTTGCTAAGAAATGTCGGTCACCCTAACCGCGGAAGGTTAGCTACCAGAGCGATGCACGCAAATACACTGGCTATAACGGAAACAACGCCAATGGACGAGGGCTGACGAAGTCCACCTTTGGAAATTGGTTTCGGAACGTAAGAATTTTATTGCGCCGCTAATCCGCCGTTCATTTACATGGGGCGGCGTTCCAGTAGCCATGGAAGTCGACACCGGGTCGCCAGTATGTGTCATTTCTCGGGAACTGTCCATGAAGCATCGAAACCATTGGCCTGCCCTAAAGCCGTCACGTGTGAAGTTGTCTTGCTACGCAGGGCGGTTACCGGTGCTGGGCGACCTGACATTACGTGTGGGCTTCAAAGACGTGCTCGTGGACTGTCCCCTCACAGTGCTCGACTGCGAAGGGCTAAGCCTTTGCGGAAGGGACCTGCTGACGCTGCTGGACAACGCTGGTGCACCGGTGCTACATGTGACACTGGCCTGCGGTGCCACAGAAACGAGCGAAATGGACACCTGCAAGGTTAAGACCATTTTCACAGACTACCAGGACATCTTTACCACGGAACTCGGTCTAATGAAGGGTCCTCCAGCAAGCTTGCACCTCAAAGATCGAGCAATACCAAAGTTTTGTAAGGCGAGATCTCTTCCTTATGTTTACGCGACAAGGTAGCTTTGGAGCTGGACCGACTCGTTTCCCTTGGCATCTTATCGCCAGTCAGCCATTCGGATTGGGCAACGCCCATCGTACCGGTGTTAAAGAAAGATGGCTCGGTGCGTATTCGTGGCGATATTAAAGTTACGTTGAACCCGGTTTGCGCAATCGAACAGTATCCTATTCCTGTAATCGAGGATATGTTCGCAGCTTTAAGTGGCGGTGAATGTTTCAGTATCCTCGACTTGCGCGACGCTTACAGTCAGGTGCCTTTAGACGAAGCCGCACGCAAACTTTGCGTAATCAATACGCACAAAGGCTTATTTTGCTATAATCGGCTTCCATTCGTAATATCGTCTGCACCGTCGATCTTCCAGGGAAAAATCGACACGATTATCAGTGGCTTACTCGGAGTTCAAGCCTATCTTGATGTATCGTGTCCGAGAAGAAAGGTGATAATGGAGAGCGACTGAAAGCCGTCTTAGAGCGTTTTCGGGATCATGGGGTTAAGTTACGCCATGACAAATGTAAATTTAGACAACCGGCAGTTATATACCTCGGACATCGCATTGACGGCGAGGGCCTTCATCCAATAGAAAACAACGTGGAAGCCATCATGCGCACACCTTATCCAAGGAACGTGACCGAAGTACGGGCATTTATCGGAATGTTGACTTTCTACGCGAAATTTTTGCCAAACATGTCAACGTACTTAACACCGCTGCATGAACTATTGGAAAAGAACGCACGGTGGTAATGGAACGCACCGGAAAAGGCCGCCTTCGATGCAGCAAAAGAAAGTCTGAAAAATGCGCCAATTCTTCTACATTTCGACCCTGCAAAGGAACTCAAGCTAGAGTGCGGTGCGTCTTCACTGGGTGTCGGAGCAGTTCTGTTTCACTCTATCAACAACGTAAATAGACCGATAGGTTTTCGCTAAAGAACACTGACCCAAGCAGAGCGGAACTACTCCCAGTTAGAACGCGAAGCGTTGGCTTTTGTTTTCGTTGTAACAAAATTCCGGGACTATCTTCTAGGGCGTGAATTTACGTTGTTTACGGATCATCAACCACTCGTCAGCCTGCTGAGACCCGACCGCCAGACGCCAACTATGGCGGCTGCGCGAATTCAGCTCTGGGCGCTGTACCTTGGAGGCTACAAATACAAGCTTCAGTATGTTCCTGGGAAACAACTACTGAACTCGGATGCCCTCAGCACACTACCACAGCAGACCACCGGAGACGGAGGTGAAGGTGAGCCCGCGGAGTACGTACTCGCACTCGAAAGCTAAGATGAAGGTGTGGTCTCAACGCGTGAACTAAAGAACCTAACGGCCGTCGACCCGACATTGCGTAAGGTTAATGATTACGTGTTACGCGGTTGGCTAAAACGCAAGACAAACATAAAGCACGGTTTAGCACCTTATTATGAGCGTAGGATAGAATTGTCCTTGGCCCACGACCTCGTGTACTGGGGAAATCGCGTCGTCATACCAAGTGAGGCCAGAGAGCGTTTTCTACAACTTCTTCACGAAACCCACCAAGGATCATCGGCTGTGAAAGCCGTGGCACGCTCCCTATTTTGGTGGCCAGGACTTCACCGCGACATACAGCAGCGCGCGGCCAACTGCGGGAATTGCATAGCAAATTTACCTATGCCACCGGCCGCACCTCCTATAACCTGGCCGAAGACGGAACAACGGTGGTCTCGGATTCATATCGACTTCGCAGGACCCGTAACCGGGAAGATGGTCCTAGTTGTAGTGGACGCGCACTCCAAATGGATAGAAGCGAGTCCTATGAAGCATGCAAATGTGGAAAGTACAATAAGGGCTCTGAGGAGCATATTTGCCCGTTTTGGTGCGCCACGTACAATAGTATCGGACAACGGCACACAGCTCACGAGTAAGGCATTTGCTACATTTACAGCAAAAAATGTCACGCATCTGTGCACGGCACCTTTTCATCCACAGTCAAACGGAGCTGCTGAAAGGGCGGTGCGAACGATTGGTACGGCTACTGTTCAGTTATAGACGAACACCTCTGAAGACTGGGAAATCGCGTTCAGAGATGTTCCTCGGGTATCAAATAAGATCACGTCTAGACACCTGCTTCCCTGTGACTGTTGCAGGTCCAACTGAGGGGAGCCACGATTGGACACTGCCGCCAGACAGCAGCGTGTACGTCCGCAATTACGGAAAGGGAGAGAAATGGATCCCTGGTCGTGTCCAATCGGTGACCGGAGCACGAATGGTAACCGTAGAGACTCCCACTGCCATGTCAAGCGCCACGTCGATCAGGTGCGCCGCCGCTCGGATTCATCACCAAGGTTTCCGGATACGACTGCTCGTGGTCCAGGGTCCAACCGGACGCCAGGTCCCAGCACGGCCACCAATGCAACCACTTCCTTGGAAGCGGCCGCCCCAGTTAATTCTCCACATGCAGCCCAAATTGCGGACGACAGCATTCGACCTCGCACCCCTCCTCTCCCAAATACATTGAGTCCGGCCGAAGCTTCGCAGCAAGTCCTGCGCCGGTCAACGAGGCAGCGCAAGCCAGTGCAACGGTTCCATTTTTTGAGGAGAGGGCAGTGTTGTGTCTTCGTCATTCTAGTTCTGCGCATGCGCAGTATACTGCCGTTCCTTCTTTCCGCTCCCACTTCCCTTCCCACTTCAGGGGATAAAAGCTATCACACGCCCCTAAATAAACGTCTATGTTCGAGTGGTCTGTGCCTCGTAACTGTTCGGGCCGCGTGCCGTGGAAATGCTACACACTCATGTTCTTATTTCCATCGCAATACAAACCTACACTTGGTCACATGAAGGTTCATGTGCCAAATTCAACCGTGTACTGTTATGAGGCACATGGAACAGATATTCCAAGGAAGTGAAATATTTGTAATGCAGTTATTGTTGGTGTCTAAACAATTTGGCCAGTCAGAAGGGCAGTGCGCTAAATAAAAAAAAGAAACCTACAGGCCCACTATGCAATGCTTTTGCCAAACTATCCAAAACATCAATGTGTGCAAGTCCACAATGACCAGGAAAAGAAGTAAACAAATTCCTTGAAGATGGAATGAAAAAGACATGTTGCGACAATTGAGAAATGAATTCTTTGTACTTTCTAGTGGCACATGGATAGACAGTCAGTGGGCACATTTTGATTTTGAACTCATGGCAGTGCTGCAGGGGCAACTACCGTACCACACTTATACTTCCGAGAAGCGTGGCTTACAATGCTGAGTGGGAAGGGAAACTTTGCAAATACTTCTTAAGAAGTTCAAGCATCTGACCAATAAATAGTTGAGCATGACTAGGGGAAATATATTCAATTTCACAAATAGCACCATTCCAAAAGAACTGGCACACTGCATTGATTTCTCAGGTGACAACTACTTTTCTAAAAGCCTCTCTGCACGTTAATGCAACCTGAGGCAGCTTAAATCTAGGTCACATGGAATCGAAAAATACAGCGGCGAGTGTAACACTTAAATTTGATATCTCGCGAACATGAGCGAAAACTTCAATTTGAAAAGGTTTGCTCGAAAGGAAAACTCACGGCCGTAACCCTGATGCCTATCGCCAGTTGTGTTAATAAAAAAAAAAACATCACGATGCATAGACACATCGTCGATATTTGAAGCAGATCGTTAGTGGATATCAAGGAACGTGCACTGGAAAAGAGCGAAACATGTAACCGCCTGACCGACGGAAGTAAGGCTCACAGGATAAGTTTTCTCTACCTACACCGATAATGCAGCGCGTATTGTGCAATTAAATCGACCGTAATGCGCAGCATTTACCGCACTCGATTGAAGTCGCCATCGCAGCGACGCGCCCATTTCACGACCACGAAAAACAAGGTATTCACGTAAATACAGCGGCGGCTTACCAGTCGGCAAGACCCTAACTCGCATATGACGAAAGCAAATGTCACGGAGTCCAAGCCCACGATTGCTCAAGTCGAACTGCGCTCGCACGAATATCGCGCACGTATACGCTTTCAACCCGCACGGAAGCGCGCGCGGAACCTCTTGCAGCCGACACGACAGCAATGGCTAATCTACGTTCGAGAATAGCTCTTTGAAAAAAGTGAAAACAAGCAACACTGTGACGTCACATCCTGCGAGAAAGAATTGTTCTCCTTTCTCACCTTCTCTCAGCTCACGCATGCGCAGCGACCACGGAGCGCTGGGGGGCGATGTTCAGGTGTAGAAGCGAAATGTCATACTAAAAAGCTGCGGCCACGCACGGAAGTGACGTCACAGTTATGATGACGTTTTTAAACAAGTATGGAGTGTTCCGGTTTATAGTTTTGCGCGCGCTGCTGGAGTAGGATTCTAGCCACCCTAGCTGGAGCTGCATCAGCTTTTCAGCTTGGCTAAAACACAATTTTACGGTTTCTTACTGTATTGTGTGCTAGCATGTTCTAGTTGCGCTGGAAGAACCGGATGGTGTTCGAGCTTGCGATCTCGAGCGACACTTGGGCGCGACGCTGGAGCAGCTCATTTCCTTATTCTGCTATTCTGCATTTATTCTGCATTTCCTTATTCCTGATGCCTTGCAGCGCGTTTATGGTTGGTAGTGTAAGCTATACTGTTACCGTTTTTCAGTGCTGTTGCTCTTCTTTGTTGTATTTGTTGTTGAGAATGGGGCACATATGGGCTCTCAGTTTGGCAGCACTTTTTTCTCTTATTGTAAAAACGTTTAAACTCGTCCTAAGCACTTGTTGCTGCAGTTGCCGCTTAGCGTTGTGCATCGATCGCCAAAAAAAGTGTTTCATCCTTCATAGGATTGCTGTTGCAGATATTGCCTAAGTAAGTGAGCTGTTGCAATTTTTAAATGGCACTCGATGTCGCATTTACCTCTAATGTTTCTTGTCTTGTATGTTCATACTGTTTCCTCGTTTATCTCGGATTTTGGCAGCTAGCGAATCGCGACTTGCTTGAGCACCTGCTCGCCACAGTTCAAAAGGCGCATGTTGAGCAACTCCATCTAAACTACGAAGACAAATATTGCACAGCGTGGCCCAGCCACTCGTAGTTCTACTGTGGCTCAATTTTGTTGTAAAGCTTGACTGTCTTGACGACCAAGAAATTTTCTTAAATTTTTGCCACCTAGTTTGCTAAGCTGCTATTTAGTATTGCTTCTTTTGATGGCGCTATGCGAGGTACCAGGTTTGCGCAAATGTCCCTCGCAACTTGTTTGCAAACACGATGTCGGTTCATTGCAGGAACCTGCATAAGGTTATAGATGTGAGATGCACGCTAATATGACCGGTGTGGGTTTGAAGGTCCATGCATGCCACTCAAGCAAATGCCAAGTTTCCATTGTATGAATCTTCCTTGACTTCGCAGGGCTTGTTTGGTTAATCCTTTCATCTGTGCAACAGAATGCTCATAGGTCTTGAGCCTTAGCCTGATCCTCTTGTCCAACAAAAAAAATCTTTTAGGCATTGCATTAGGGAATATCGTCACCCAGCTATGGCAACTAAAACAGTTTAGCACCGACAGATTGGGAAAAAACGTCAGCCTTTAGGGAACGCCACATAGCGTCGAGGAGTGAAGACGTGTTTACGCCGGCTCCGCGAACAACTATGTATTCTGGTGGTTTTTCTGGCAACATGATCTGCGAAAGTGCTAAAATCGATTTTCGGAACTGACAAGGACCCGGTGGACAATTGTCTGTGCCTGTGAGTGGATTTTTAGTGATTTTACGGCTAAAAAACTGTGACCGGAGCACAACGCCGCGCTAAGCCTCACCTCAGCTTCGGCATCGCCAGGGCCGTGGACGGCGTCGACGGGCAACCCCAAGCCAGCGGCGGCTCCCAGAGAAGCGGCGACATGGAAGTGACGGTGGAAGGAAACGAAAAGGATCCTAAGGGATCTGACAATGAAGGATGGTTCACCGTTTTGGCGAAAAGGAGGCAGAAGACCGTGCCAGTTGGCGCGGAGACGACGCTCGGACGCTCGGCGGACGCTCGGCGCGACGCGCTCAAGAAGGGAGCAGGGAAGAAGGAAGCGGAGCTATCGGTAGCATCGAACCTACCGAGACTGCCTGCCACGGGCTGGAAAGTGACTCTACGACTACGAGAAGGCCTCTCGGGGCTTCAGAAGGCACCGGAAGTCGGCCTCGGAAGAGCAGTGCGATAAAGCGCGGGCGTCAGCCTACAAGAAGCCAAGGGAGACCGCTTCGTGATAAACACCAAACAAGGTACGATCATCTACCACACGTTATCTATGGAAAATGCTAAAAGAATAAGCAAGATAGATAAGATCAGAATCGGAGATAAGGACTACGGGGTCGTCACGTACGTGAACGCACCGGAAAGCTGTGGGCGTGGAGTTATTCACGGCATAGAGGAAATGTACTCCGATAAAGAAGTCCTAAGCAACCTCAACGAGGACGAAGACAATCCGACAATTCTAGAAGCAAGAAGAATGGGCAAAACCAGAACTTTCCTCCTAACTTTTGACGACGAGGAAGTTCCACGCAAGGTTTTCTTCATGGGCGCTATTCTACGGTGCTTCTTATACAAGAAGAGGTACGAAGTATGCTACAAGTGTGGAGGACTCGGGCATAGATCAGACGTGTGTGACAATGACGAACCGAGGTGTAGAGGCTGTGGGGTAACCAGACCACAAGAAGGACATCAATGCGAACCGCAGTGCCAGCTCTGCGGCAAAAACCACATCACCGGGGATAAGAAGTGCAGGAATTTATTCCGCACCCCATACATCGTGAAGAAGCAAAAACAAGCGGCCGAGGAGGCGAACCAAGAGGAACTTCGTAAAAGCAGGCCAAGCGAGAGATCGAGCAGCATGACCAGGAGCCGCTCGGAGTCCTTCCCGAGGCTACAGACGCCGCAACACCAGACACAACAGAAGGAAACAAGTAACAAGGTGAGCTGGTCAGACAAAGTCTCCCAGGATTCAGACAAGGATAGAGAAAACCAGGAGCTAAAAGCGCTTATTAAGAGGCAGGAAGAGCAAATCAGAATACTGATTGACGACAGGAAAAAGGAGAGAGAAGAATTCTTGAAGATAATCGAGGAGATGAAAAAAGAGAAGGGTGGGAACAGTAAGACACAGGAAGAGAGTGTAGGGGACAAAGAGCCCAAAACAGATCGGCCCCCGCTCAAAAAGAAGAGAACGGGAGAGACAGAGTCAGACAGTAAGATGGACAAAGTTACTCAGGATATTACTCTGATGAACGGAGCTATGATGCAATTCATGGAACAAACTCGAGCGGAATTTGAAAAACGCGACATCGCCCTCAAAGCAGAATTTGACCAACGCGATTTCGCTTTAAAAGCTGAATTCGATTGGTTTAGAACACAATTAATTAACATTCAAAATGCATTGGCAAAATAACACGATCTGGCAGTGGAATTGTAGGGGCTTCCTGAAAAAGAGAGCAGTCCTACAAACATTCCTAACTAACATCGATAAACCAGACGTCATTGCGTTGCAAGAGTGTGGGAAAAATGCAAAATTGGCCGGCTACACAGCCTACACTGGGCAAGGAGATAACCGGCAGACAGCTATTTTAGTTAAAAGAAACTTAGCAGCAGTCCTACACGAGACTGAGACAAATAATATTGATCACGTCCTAATTGAACTAGTACCGAGGAAAAGAAAAGATAGGAGCCTATACGTTCTCAACGTATACAGCTCTCCTAAGCAAAAAAAGAATTGTGGCTTCGATCAGCTCATCGAAATGTCCAAAAACATTGCAGGCAACAGCCCCATAGTCATAGTCGGAGACTTTAACGCGCAACACACGGCTTGGGGGTACAAAACCTCGCAACCAAAAGGCAGGGAATTATGGGATACTATCTCCAAGCATGGACTAACCCTACTAACAGATCCTCAAACTCCGACGAGAAAAGGAAATAGCGTTTCCAGGGACACCACACCGGACCTTACTCTCATAGGGGGACACATAACCGCACGATGGTGTAACACGGGAGAGGACTTGGGAAGCGACCACAGAATTATAGAGACGGTGGTAGAACATGGCATACCAACTCCCAAACCCAAAAAGATCGAAGCAGTAAATTGGAATCTTTTTAGGGAGAAATGTGCCGAAAACGAGGAGCTCAAGGATGTAGGCAGTTGGAGCAAAGCACTCTTGGAAGCGGTTGAAGAGGCCACCGAGAAGGTGGAGGCAGACGAAACGCAAGAGGTAGTAGACCGGAAACTGGTCGGATTATGGAGGAAAAAGAAGCAGCTAGAGCAAACATTGAAAGAGAATAGAAGCAATAGAAACATTAGGAGGGCATTAGCGAACCTGAACGGAGAGATTGAAGAATACGCACTCGAACTTACGAAACGAAATTGGAATAGCATATGTGACCAGATGGATCACAATATTGGTAAATCAAATGCATGGCAACTATTGAGGCACCTACTAGATCCCCAAAGCAGCAAATCAGAGACACATAGAAACATGCAGGAACTAGTGTATAAATACGAAGGCAGTAACAGACAATTGTTCGCTGAAGTTAAGGCTAGATATCTTAAATGTGGTCCGCAACAAACACTGCCGGACTACAAAGGGGAAGAGAACCCCCTCTTGGACAGCCCCGTCACCGTAGGAGAAGTCAGGGCCGAGCTGAATCGACTAAGAACGAAAACAGCTTCAGGAACGGACAGAATCAGCAATCGGATGTTGAGTAACCTCGATGACAAGTCAATATATAGTAAACCTAACAAATTTTATGCAAGAGTGTTGGGACAAGGGTAAAATCCCCAAAGAATGGAAGGAGGCTAAATTAGTCCTAATTCCAAAACCGGGGAAAAAGCTCAGTCTCGAAAACCTCAGACCAATATCCCTCACGTCATGCGTCGGGAAACTAATGGAACACGTGATACAATCTAGAATTAGCAGATACTTGGAAGACCAAGACATGTACCCTGACACAATGATAGGCTTCAGAACACACCTATCTGCGTGCGATGTCATGCTACAGCTTAAAGAGCAAATTATCGACCACCAAACGAAGGACACGAAAGCCATCGTTGGCTTAGACGTGGCCAAACCATTTGACAACGTAGACCACAAGGCAATCTTAGAACAATTGAATAGCCTAAACGTAGGGAGACGTACCTACGAGTATATAAAGGACCTTCTAACTGACAGAACAGTAACGGTCAGTCTAGGGGGTAACGAGGAGAAAGGGATAGAGCTCAGCAATAAGGGGACACCGCAGGGCTCGGTGCTTTCACCCACTCTCTTTAACATAGTAATGATGGGACTCCCGCACAAACTTAAGGACTTACGGGGTCTAGAACATACGATCTATGCGGACGACATCACCCTATGGATAAATAGAGGAAGTGACGCCTACATAGAAGAAACGCTGCAAAAGGCCATCAATAGAATTGAAGAGCACTTAGAAAAAGCCGGACTTAAATGTTCAGCTACGAAGTAGGAGGCTCTCTTCATCAGTCCACAGAAAATGCGAAAGAAAATTCCTAACCACGGGATAAAACTCACGGTTAATGGGGACGCAATTCCAAACGTAAAAGCTATACGAGTGCTGGGCATGCACATTCAGGACAATCTAAGAAATACGGAAACGATTAAAAAGCTTGAAATGAGCGTGAGCCAAACTTGTCGACTCTTAAGAAGAATCGCCAACAAGAAGGCAGGCATGAGGGAGGCTAACCTATTAAGGATAGTACAGTCCTTCGCGATCAGCAAGATCACATACGCAACGCCGTACCTTAAACTAACAAGGGCCGAGAAAAACAAAATAGAAATCCTCATCAGGAAAGGAGTTAAAACAGCCCTAAATAATAATAATAATAACCTTTATTTATTTCCATCAACGTGATGGGGGAGGTAAGGGAAAAAAAGCTGTAACAGACAGCTTGACTAGTTTGCTTGACAGCTTGACTAGTTTGACCTTCCACCATGCACCTCTACGCACAGGTTATTAAACTTGGGCATTTCCAACACCCTAGAAGAGTTGATCGAAGCCACACTAGTCTCCCAGCAACAGAGATTAATGAGAAGCAGAGGTGGTCTGAGACTTCTAGAGAAACTATAGGATACAAAACTACCAACAAAGTAAGAAACACGGGAGCCATTCCGTCGCAAATCAGAGATCGGATACGCATACCACCACTCCCGAAGAATATGCATCCCAGTCACTATCAGGATAGGAGGAAAGACAGGGTTAAAACGCTACAAAAATCACTAGATAAAAAGCAAGGGGTTTTCTACACGGATGCAGCAGAATATGAAAGCAGACAAGGTTTTGTCTCAGTGACGACACAGGCTAACGGTGAGAACTCAAAGAGCTGCAGTACCCCGCAAAACAGAGTGGAGGTTGCAGAGGAGGTGGCCATAGCCCTAGCTTTGACTCAAAAAGGGGTCAAAATCATAGTGTCAGATTCCAAGACAGCCATCAGGAATTATACCGCAGGGAGAATCTCCAAAGAGGCGTCCAACATATTGGAGAAAGGACCAATTCCAGAAGAATTAGTAAACCTTATATGGACTCCTGCCCACGAAGGCTTGCCCGGCAACGAGAAAGCGCACGCATTGGCCCGAGAGCTTATTTACCGGTACACCAATGCAGCCTCTCCAGCCAGTGAGCCCCTACAAAAAGAAGAAGGCATAAACACTTACAGCGAAATTCTCGCTTATTATAGAATGGGAAGGAAAGCACTGCCAGAGGCGCATAAGAAACTAAGTAAGCAAGAAGAAATAACATGGAGGCAACTGCAAGCGGGGGTGATCTGCAACCCCTACATACTGAAGAGATGGCACAATAACATTAAGAACATGAACTCCAAACACTGCGGGGCAAAGGCGGACATGATCCACATAATATGGACATGTCCTAGATACCGTAAACCAGACAGGGATAGACAATCCTGGGAGACTTTAATGACCAGCTCGAAGGAAGATGATCAAAGAGAAGTCATCCGCATGGCCCTGGACACCGCTGAGCTCCAAGGAGCATCAGCCAGCTGAAAAGGGAGGAGCAATCCGAAGAGACAGGAAGACTCCTGACAATTCGGGGCTCTTTTTGCGGGTGCAAATAAGCGTTATTTCTCTCTCTCTCTCTGAGCCTTTAGCGATGGCTGGTCCTCGGAGAGCCCGCGCGCAACCGCGAACTTCGTCGTTCTCGCCTTAAGGGTCCCGTGTCAACACGTGCAAACTTATTTCGCGTCATTGCTCCCCTCTCAAAAGCGACCGGCCCGGTCGCTTCAAGGGCAGCGGGCGCGCACTATGGGCAAAAATGCCAACATGAAAAGACAAAAAAAACATACAGGAATGTATACAATGCTAAAGCGGTTTGTGAGGGTTGCTTAGCCCTGGCGTGCGTAGTACGGCTTCATCCGTACTACGTGGACGACTTCAGCACGGGGACGGCGTCGGTTCACACCAGGATCAGAGCTTTGAGGCACCACCTCGTAGTTCACATCACTGAGGCGGCGTACAGCTTCGTAGGGGCCGAAGTAGCGGCGCAACAATTTCTCTGAGCCCGCGGTGTCGGTTAGGTGTCCACACCCATACGCGGTCGCCTGGTAAGTACTGGACATTCCGTCGGGTCCAGTTGTAACGGTAGGCGTCGGTATTCTGCTGGGTGCGGATGCGATTCCGAGCAAGCTGGCGAGCTTCCTCGGCTTTCTCAACGAAATCTTCAGTGGTGTCATTCCTTGTGGTTCCGTGGTCTACCGGGAGCATGACGTCTAAAGGGGTGGTAACGCGACGTCCGTAAACAAGCTCGAATGGTGTAAACTCGGTGGTCTCCTGCACAGCGGTATTGTAAGCAAACGTGACGTATGGCAAAATTTCATCCTATGTGTTGTGTTCCACAGCAATGTACATGGAAAGCATGTCTGCTAATGTTCTGTTTAGGCGCTCTGTTAAGCCGTTAGTTTGGGGATGATAGGCTGTGGTCTTTCGGTGGTCGGTGTGCGTCAGGGTGACGACTTGCTGCAATAACTCCGCTGTAAACGCTGCACCGCGGTCAGTAATGAGTACAGCGGGTGCACCGTGGCGACGCACGATGTTGTGGACGAAGAAGCTGGCGACTTCAGCAGCTGTTCCCCGCGGCACAGCTTTCGTCTCCGCATAGCGAGTTAAATAGTCAGTTGCCACGATTATCCACTTATTTTACAAGGATGACGTGGGGAACGGCCCAAGAACGTCCATTCCAACTTGCTGGAACGGCGCCGGAGGGGATCCAAAGGCTGAAGGAGGCCGGCAGGCTTGACGGGTGGAGCTTTGTGCCTCTGACAGTCACGGCACGTTCGCACATAGCGCTGAACCGACGAAAATAGGTGCGGCCAATATTATTTTTGCCGTATGCGCGCTAATGTCCTCGCGACGCCTAAGTGGCCGGCACAGGGATCGTCGTGACACGCCTGTAAAACTTCCTCGCGCAGTGCCGTCGGAACGACGAAAAGGAACGTTTCCTGGCTGTTCTCGAAATTTTTTTGTACAGGACATCGTTTCGCAGGCAGCACGACGTCAATCGACGTGAAAGTGGGCGTGGGACAACAACGTCAGCTCCCTCGAGATATCGGATGACT
Organism: Dermacentor albipictus; assembly: GCF_038994185.2. Taxonomy (NCBI): domain Eukaryota; kingdom Metazoa; phylum Arthropoda; class Arachnida; order Ixodida; family Ixodidae; genus Dermacentor; species Dermacentor albipictus. Next base: position 523,063,675 of record NC_091821.1, on the reverse strand, counting down.
GGAAGCAGCTCAGAGTCGGCACGTAGATAGTCAGCCATGCGCACCACGTCGACGACACCAAGAAACGGTAAATCTAGCTCCAAGTCGGAGGATCTCGAGGGAATAGGAGAACAGGACAAGCAGTCAGCGTCGCTATGCTTATGGCCGGATCTGCAGACAACAGTTATGTCGTATTCCTGAAGGCGGAGGCTCCAACGAGCGAGGCGACCTGACGGGTCTCGTAGATTGGCAAGCCAGCAGAGCGAGTGGTGATCACTGACCGCTCGAAATGGCCGGCCGTATAAGTAGGGTCGGAACTTGCTGATGGCCCACACGACTGCTAAGCATTCTTTTTCGGTCGTTGAATAATTAGCTTCTGCTTTTGTCAGACTACGACTCGCGTACGCAATTACACGTTCTGCGCCCTCTTGCCATTGAACCAGAATGGCCCCGAGTCCTACGTTACTGGCATCGGTGTGTATTTCAGTTGCCGCGGTGTCATCAAAACGCGCCAGCACTGGAGCGGATTGAAGACGTTTACGCAATTCGGTGAAGGCCTGCTCTTGTTCTTCCGTCCACGCAAAGGGCACATCTTGTCGCGTCAGTCTCGTGAGCGGTTCAGCAATCATTGAAAAGCCTTCAACGAAACGACGGTAGTAAGCGCAGAGGAACCGCTGAACAGCCTTTTTGTCTTTAGGACGAGGAAACTCGACAACGGCAGCGAGTTTTTCTGGGTCTGGTCGTACTCCTTGGGAGCTGACCACGCGGCCTAGAAATTTGTGTTCCTGGAAGCCAAAGTAACATTTTTCAGGCTTGATGGTGAGGTTGGCCTTGCGTATTGCGGTAAGAACACTTCGTAGCCGGGCGAGATGTTCATCGAACGTGCTGGAAAACACAACAAAGTCGTCTAGGTACACTAGACACGTCTGCCACTTTAGTCCAACAAGTACAGTGTCCATCATTTGTTGGAATGTAGCAGGAGCGGAACAGAGACCGAAAGGCAGTACTTTAAATTCGTACAGCCCATCGGGAGTCACGAAGGCGGTTTTCTCACGGTCACGCTCGTCCACTTCGATTTGCCAGTAGCCTGACTTTAGGTCTAACGAAGTAAAGAACTGAGCATGACGCAGACGGTCCAAAGCGTCATCGATCCGTGGCAGGGGATAAAGGTCGCGTTTGGTGACTCGGTTAAGCCGTCTGTAGTCAACGCAGAAGCGGAGTGTGTTGTCTTTCTTTTTTACTAGTACGACAGGCGATGCCCACGGACTTGTCGACGGCTGGATGACGTCATTATTTAGCATTTCTTGAACTTGACGCTTAATCGCCTCCCGCTCCATAGGTGACACGCGATACGGATGCTGACGAACAGGCCGCGCCGACTCCTCTGTAACGATCCGGTGTTGCGTAACGGAAGTGCGCTGGACTTTGGATTCCGTGGAAAAACAGCCGGAGAATTCTCTGTCAGTAGGCCCAGCAGCTGACCCTTCTGTACATCTGCTAAGTCAGCATTAATGTGGATGGGGGTATTCAGGCTGGCGTGAGTTGCTGCATCCGGTGCAGTCACTTGTAACGTGCCGATATCGGAGAAGTCAGCAATGTCGTTCAGGAATGCCACAGCTGTACCTTGAGGGACGTGCTGATACTCATGGCTGAAGTTTGTCAACAAAACTTGCGAGCACTTATGCTGTATTCGAACAAGGCCCCGGGCGATGCAGATATGTCTTTCGAGCAGCAGCGGGATATTTGCCTCGGCAATACCCTCATAGCCGTCGAATGCGTCGCAGGTGATGAGGGTCACTACGCTGCTCCGTGGCGGCACCGTGAGGTTCTCGTCAAGAATCCTCAAGGCGTTGACATACGTGTCGTCAGTGCTGCTCCCTGCTAAGGCGTGCGCCGTCGAAAACGTTACCCGCGACTTCTGTAAGTTAATCACAGCTCCATTAGCCTGCAGAAAGTCCATTCCCAGAATTAGGTCCCTCGAACAGCTTGGGAGGATAACGAAATCTCCGAGGTACGTAAACCCACGAATGCTCACGCGCGCTGTGCATCTTCCTACCGGGGTTAGCAGATGGCCTCCTGCAGTGCGAATCTGCGACCCTGTCCACTTGGTAGAAACTTTCTTCAGCTTGCAGGCAAGGTCCATGCTCATAATTGAGGTGTCCGCTCCAGTGTCGATTAACGCCGTTATTTCTTCGTCGTCTATGGTGACGGGAATGTTCGACGTTACTACCTCTCGTAAGGTGTTTGACTCCGTCTGTACGTCTGCGTCGTTCTGTTTTCGTCGTTGTCGCCGTAGTGGAGGATCTTGCGTACGGTCGTCGTCAGCGGCCTCACCTCCGAAGGTCGCTGAACTCAGTTTTCCCGACCCGCCGGGCTAGGTGAGCGGCGTCTCAGAGCGCCGCGAGTAAAGCCTTGGCTTGGTGATGGTGACCGGTAACGAGCAGGAGACGACGAACGGGGCTCCTGCCATCGCTGATCAACATTGCGACGATTCGCGACGAAACTCTATTTCCGGCGGCCGCTCACCAGGTCGTGGACGAGGTGCATTCGGCGAGAATCCACGGAGCGCCACATGGCGATAAGGACACATTCTGTAGATGTGTCCGGCTTCGCCACAATGAAAACTAAGGGGTTTGTAGTCTGTGCTGCGCCAGACGTCGCTCTTCCTAGTCCTTGCTTCGGCGATGTGCGGTGGGCTGCGAGGCGGCCTGAAGCTTACGTCCATTTGTTGAGTGGGGTGTGCCATGCTGCACGCAGTTGAGAGTGACGGACGGCGTACTGCTTCAGCGTAACTCATTTCGGCGTGCGGTCCCTGCTGTGGTGCCTCGTACTGTCCAGGAATATTGCCACGTGCGTTTATTTCGGCTTCGGCGAGCTTTCGGCTTTCGGCGAGCTGCGTAAAGCTCGCGTCGCTGCGACGCGACCGGCGTCGCTGCAGCGCAGGCGGTGTCACTTGACGCGTTTCGATCATGCACGCGAAACGTATAAATACGGGACCACCGCCTGCGCTGGCTCAGTCCGACGAATTTCGGGCACAAGTTCGCCCATTAAACTCTCTTTACGTCTAACGCCGGCGCAGTGCCCCTTTCTGTCTGCCTGCGTGCCAGGTCACCTACGTGACATTTTGGTGGAGGTGCTTATGCTCCGGTGCATTAGCCCAAGTGCATCTGGAGCTGGCGACGCGGAAGACAGCTCCAGAGAAGACAAGAAGGAAGAAACCCGGAGCAGCCGCCGACTTCAAGGACTGCCGGCTGAATTGGGACCACTACCTGCCCCTGCTCGCCGTGTAAACCACCGCTCGACGTCACCAATGCAAACCACCACTACACCTGCGCCGCTCGTCGTCCAGCAGCCGCAAGTACCTCCGCTTTTTAGCGGCTCCACTTGCGAAGATGTACAAGATTGGCTGGAACGTTACGAACGAGTTGCAACAAGTGGTCTGACGAAGACAAACTTCGGAACGTCTTCTTCACTCTCGAAGACTCTGCTAGAACCTGGTACGAGAACCAGGAGCTGTCCCTGACAACGTGGGAAGCTTTCAAGAGGCACTTATCTGCAACTTTCGCAAGTATTCTGCGCAAAGAACGAGCTGATGCCTTGCTTCAAACTCGCCAGCAGCATCCAAATGAGTTCGTAACCATCTCTGCGGAAGAAATGCAGAAGCTCTTCCGCCACGCGGACGCCAACATGACTGAAGACAAGAAGCTTCAGTACCTTATGAGGGCCGTCAAGGAGCAACTTTTCGTCGCTCTCATTCGCAACCCGCCGAGAACCGTCACCGAATGGATTAGCGAAGCGGCCACTATCGAGAGGACGCTCGAGCTTCGCGCAAAGCAATACGACCGCAACTTACGCGCTCCTCCGTCAGACTGCGACGACTCCTGAAGTACCTCCGCAGTGGCCCTTCGAGATATCATCCGTGCCATCGTGCGCGACGAACTGCGCAAGTTGCTACCGGGTGCGCAACCACAAATATCCTCGCTCGCCGATGTTGTAAGGGACGAGGTACAACAAGCGCTGGGCACACTCGATCCTGCCGAAACGGCGCCAAGCATATCGCCACCTTGCCAGGAGCCACGCGTTTCAACTTACGCCACCGCTCTGCAAAGCCAAGCGAGGCCGACCAGCTGGCGACGGGAAACGTACGCGCCACCTCAACGCAGCCAAGCCTACCCGCCACCGCCGCGTCCGCAGCAGGCCGTCCGCTCAAACACGTTTCGGCAAACCACCACGAGGAAGACTGACATCTGGAGAACCCCAGATCGACGACCGCTTTGTTTTCACTGTGGTGAAGCCTGCCACCTCCTACGAGAATGCCCCTACCGTCAGATGGGCCTCCGCGGGTACAACATCGACGCCCCACGACCTCTTCCTGGCCAACGGCCTCGAGAAATTGAAGCCTATTTTCGAGCGACCGAAGATGCCGCCCCACGTCGCTTCAGGTCCCCGTCACCCTACCCACGCCGCTCCTCTTCGCCGTACCAAGGGTACGCGAGGGAGAGGTCACCGAGTCCTCGTAAGGGAAACTAAAGCCAGCGACGTCAGGAGGTGACGCCGCTCTCGAGCGAAGACCGAAAAACCCTCCTACAACCACGACGCATTTCGCCGCCTCGACGCATTCCGACGCCTCGTTGCATTCCGACAACACGACGCGACTCGACGCAGCGACGCCGCAAAACACGAAGCCGCGATCCGACACCACAAATTCGTTAACGCGGCTGAAGGCCACAACTGCACCTTGCCACGAGGCTTCCACCCGACGCAGCCGCGACCGTGCGAAGCGACAGACCGCACAGTCGGTGACCGACCGACATCGAACGCGAACACCAAGTGCCGACTGACGAGTTACCCTAGATGGACATCCAGTGGTTGCACTCGTCGACACCGGGGCCGACTACTCCGTCGTTAGTGGACGATTTTTGTCCCAACTAAAGAAAGTCAAAACCGCATGGGAAGGTCCTCAAATACGCACAGCTGGAGGCCACCTCATAACCCCGACGGGACGATGCACTGCGCGAGTGGCTGTTCACGGTCACACCTACCCTGTGAACTTCATCATCCTACAGCACTGCTCTCGCGACGTAATCCTCGGGATGGACTTCCTGAACGAAAACGGTGTGGTGATCGACCTGCAGACGAAAACCATAACACTGACGACAAAACGGTCAGAAAGAATGCAAAGCAATCATTATCATCATGCCGCGTTCACCATGCTAGACGATCAAGTGATCAAGTGCCATGACGCCAAATGCTGGCGTCATGGCACTCGTCGAAACAGACGCGTCCTCAAGCGGCAATGCGATTGTCGAAGCGAACTTGCAGCTGCTTCTGGATCACCAAATATGCGTCGCACGCGGTGTCGTCCACCTGCGTGAAGGCAGAGCGGCTGTGCTAATAACCAATTTCAGCACGGAACACAAGCACCTCAACAGGGGTACGACGGTCGCTTTCTTGGAAGAGTTCGCCGAAATAAGCGACACATTAGCACTCTCCGAGTCGTCCCATGAGGCGTCGTCGACGGTGGCTGATGAGGTGAACTTCCACATTAACCCCGCCCTGCCTCAACAAAAGCAAGAAAACCTACGTCGCCTTCTGCGATATTCCGAATATTTTATGCGAAGCATATTACTAGAGCTCAACCCAGCTCCTCAGGCGCGGCGGTGTCGCCTTCAATACCACGTGACACCGTGACGTCACGACAGAGGAGAAACGGGGCTCCAACTCGCGCCGTCGCTCGCGGCGTCGCCTTCAAGGCTGACCACGTGACACCGTGACGTCACGACAGAGGAGAAACGGGGCTCCAACTCGCGCTGTCGCTCGCGGCGTCGCGGCGGTATATAAGCAGCTGCGCTTGCCTCTGCTAGACACTCACGAGGTGAGATGCCTCCTGGAGACAGAGCTGCTCGTTGGAATGAGAAGCGAAGGTTGCGGCGTGCTACAGGGGCTGTTGCTAGGTGGCTTTGCTACGGCACAGCGACTACGCGCCCCGCATCGGACGCGGTCAGCGTCGAGCAACGCAGCGTTCGGCGCGACAACGAAATGTGCGCCTGAGCAAGCGCCGCACGCCTGAGCCGACGCCGACGACACCGGCTTTTCTGCGACACGAGCTCCTTAACGCTGTCGCGTTAAAATAAAGGCTAGTATGCTTCGCATCCTGGGCTTAACCTTAGCTAAGCCACAGCCAGTTTTTTCTAAGTCGTCGAGGATCCGACAAACGCACATAGCGAAGCATCGCATTATAACTGATGAATCAACTCGTCCCGTCCGCCGAAGTCCCTACCGCGTTTCAGCGCGAGAACGTGAAAGAATCAAGACCAGGCACGTACCCAGGATTTTTTTTTTCGTGGGGGGCCCGCCACCTCCATCATCATCATCATCATCATTATCATCATCATCATCGTCGTCGTCGTCGTAAGCATCATCATCATCAGTCTGTTTTATGCCCACTGCAGGACGAAGGCCTCTTTCTGCTATCTCCAATTACCCCTGTCCTGCCGCCAACCGATTCCAACTAGCACCCGCGAATTTCCCAATTTCATCGCTCAATATATAGTTTTCTGCCGTCTTCTACTGCGCTTCCCTTCTCTTGGTACCCATTCTGTAACCCTAATAGTCCAACGGTTATCTAACCGGCGCATTACATGACCTGCCCAGCTACATTTTTTCCTCTTGATGTCAATTAGAATATCGTCTATACCCGTTCGCTCTCTGATCCAAACCGCTCTCTTTCTCTCTCTCTTAACGTTATGCCTAACATTCTTCGTTCGATCGCTCTTTGCGCGGTCCTTAACTCATTCTCAAGTCTCTGCCCCATATGTCAGCACTGGCAAAATGCACTGAGTGCACACCTTACTTTTCAATAATAATGGTAAGCTTCCAGTCAGGAGCTGGCAATGTCTGCCGTATGCGATCCAACCCATTTTTATTCTTCTGTGAATTTCCTTCTCATGATCAGGGTTCCCTGTGATTAATTTACCTAGGTAAACGAACTCCTTCACAGTCTCTAGTGGCCAACTGGCGATCCTGATGTCTTGTTCCTTTGCCCGACTATTTATAATTATCTTCACCTTCTGCATATTAATATTCAACCCCACTCTTACACTCTCTCAGTTATGGTCTCCAATCATTTGTTGTAAGTCGTCTGCATTGTTGTTGAATAGAACAATGTCATCGGCAAACCGAATGTTGCTGAGATATTTGCCGTCGATCTTTACTCCTAAGCCTTCCCAGTTTAATAGCTTGAATTCTTCTAAGCACGCAGTGAACAGCGTTGGAGAAATGGTGTCTCCCTGTCTAACCCCTTTCTCTATAGGTATCTCCCTGCTTTTTATGTGTAGAATTAAGGTAGCTGTAGAACCTCTGTAGATATTCTTACGCGAAGGACGAGTCAGTAAGACGAGAAACTATTTACAGATTATATTTACAACAACGGTTGCAGCGCTGACCGGTTAGATTCACAGCGCGAGCCCAGTTCGTTCTTCCTCCTCTTTTCTGGAGTGATCGCGCCCACGCGCCTCGTTCAAACAAACAAATACCACACGCATGTAGCAATATTTTCCAAGCTTTTTACGCGAGCGTTCTGTACTCCTTGATTACGTAGTGCCTCTATGACTGCTGGTATCTCTACTGAATCAAATGCCTTTTCGTAATCTATATAAGCCACGTAGAGAGGCTTATTGTACTCTGCGGATTTCACGATAACCTGAGTGATGACATGGATGTGATCCATTGTAAAGTATCTCTTCCTGAAGCCAGCCTGTTCCCTTGGTTGACAAAATCCAGTGTTGCCCTTATTCTATTGGGGATTATTTTGGTAAATATTTTAAATAATACTGGGAGCAAGCTAATGGTCCTCTAATTTTTTTCAATTCTGTAACGCCTCCTTTTTTGTGGATTAGTATAATGTCTGCATTGCTCCAGTTTTCTGGGACCTTTGCAGTCGATAGGCACTTCGTATAAAGAGCCGCCAGTTTTCCAAGCATTATGTCTCCTCCATCTTTGATTAAATCGACTGTTATTCCACCGTCTCCTTCCGCTCTTCATCGTTTCATTTCTTGCAGGGCCCTTCTGACCTCATCGCTAGTTATAGGAGAGTTTCTGTATCCTGTTCATTACTGTTTCTAAGTGAGGTATCGTGTCTCCTCTGAGTACTGTATACAGGTCAGCTTAGAATTTTTCCGCTGCTTTTACTATATCTTCGAGATTGCTGATGATATTATCTTTTAGTGTATACATCATGGTTTGTCCCAAGCCAGGTTTCTTTCTTACTGATTTCAGGCTGCGTTCATTTTTTACAGCTTCTTCAATCTTTCTCATGTTATAGTTTCGAATATCAGTTATTTTCGCCTTGTTGATCAGTTTTGACAGTTCCGCGAATTGCGTAACGCTGTGTGGCCGCCAGTCCTACACAACCGCGTAGAGCGCAGGACTCTGCGATTCTAGATGTACTGCGCTCACCGCGAAAGGTTAGATAAACACCCACACAAGCACAGCAGAGAAGTGGCTACGTGAGGCGGTTCGACCGATAACTGTAGAAGCGTCATTCAAAGCAAGTAATTGTTCTCCACTTCCGGAAGCGTTTTCTCTACTTCCTTTTTAAATAAAAAATGTTGATCCATAAATATTCTCATAAACAACGGTTAACTTTTTTTAGTATTCGATTTTCCTTGCAGTTTGGCTGTTGCCTTGGCTCTCTCCCTTATTAGATCGCGTAACTTCTCAACTCCTTGTGATTTTTGTTTCCAGTTGCCAATTTTGCTCGAAAAGTGCTATGCAATTAGGGAAAAACAGACGAGGTAACGGGCGACAGTCATCTTGCTTATGGGTTTAAGGGTTATTGCAGGGTTTCATGATGGACGCACTTTCACATTATTTTATTTCCCACCTTATCTAACCCATATCACGTGTATATGGTTGCGGGCATCTGCCAGCCTAGCGGCGAGCCGTAACTCAAGGAAATAATGAAGCAAAGGGAAAAGTTAAACGCAATTGGCGTTTTCTCCGGCCGCAACTCGTTCCACGAGAATACAGACCAGCTCAGTAACAGCCGCATCCCTTTCCTGGTCCCAGGATCAGCCTAACAAAGAAGGTTGAACTAACAAAAGCAACAGCTATGCGCGTGACGTTTCAATAGATGGTGACAACTGAACGCATATCGAGTTAATCGCACGGGTGCGGAATCTATGAGAAAACTGTCCTTCACATTACAAGAGATGCCGATAACTACCGCAATCTAAAAGGAGTGAAAAAGGCAGCATAATGCTGACCGATTAATAGCTGCCAAGTCTCAACATTGATCTGGCGGCGCTTAAGGAATGTGTGAGGAGTGGTGGCGTGGGAGGGGAGGGGGGGGGTATGCCACTTGATTTCGGGGGGGGGGCGGGCCCCCCCGCCCCCCCCCCCTCCCTGGGTACGTACCTGATTCCAGCAGATAGGCATGGATCTGCTTGGCCCCTTCCCGACGTCTACTTGCGGGAACAGGTGGATAGTGGTAGCAACGGACTATCTGGCGCGCTATGCCGAGACAGCGGCGTTAGCATCGGGAAATGCAATCGAGGTTGGCAGATTCTTCTTAAAGAACATCGTTCTCTGTCATGGTGCACCCGAGGTCCTTATTACAGACAGAGGTACGGCATTCACAGCTGAACTTACGCAACAGATTCTGCGCTTGAGCCACACGAGCCATCGGCGCACTACAGCGTACCACCCGCAGACAAACGGCCTTACGGAGCGTTTAAATAAAACCCTCGCCGACATGCTCGCCATGTATGTCGACGTCGGGCACAAGACTTGGGACGAAGTCCTTCCGTACGTGACGTTTGCCTACAACACCGCGCGACAGGAGACAACGCAGATGACGCCATTCGAGCTTGTCTTCGGTCGCCAAGTCGTCACGATGCTTGATGTGATGCTGCCTCACGTTGAAGACAACATCCATGCAGACGTTGCCGGCTTCCTCCAACGTGCCGAGGAAGCTCGTCAGCTAGCCCGAACGCGTATTAAAGAGCAGCAAAACGTCAACGCCCGACTCTACAACCTACGACGACGAGACCAAGAGTACGCACTTGGTGACCGCGTTAAGCCTGTTTCACATGATGCGATTTTCGTCGCACCGGAAGTGCGATTTCCGTCGTTTGCGATGAAAATCGCAGTCGCAGTGCCGACCCCCCGATTTTCGGCTGCGACCAACCGGTTGGTCGCACAGTCGCACCGTCGCACCGATCGCTGCGATTTTCCGTCGAAATTGCGCGGAGAGCTGTCAACGGAACTATTTCGCCGGTTTGTATGGGTTTGTTTTGGAAAATGGCGCCTCACATGACAAGTGCAATGCGCGGAGACGTGGATCGTCGAATTCGGTACGTACGCGAAGGGAGAATAAAAAACTTGTACTGCAGATTGCATTCTCCGATTGCTATGCGTGTGTTGACACGCTACACAGCATATGAAGTGCATTTTCACGTTTGCTTCGTACGCCTTTGCGAGTTGTGAGTGCTAGGAGGAGTTCAATCCCCAGCAGACGACGAGGTCGTCACAATTTTCTTTTGTTGAGTAGCATGCAAAAATCGTGCTTACGGAGCAGCTTGAATTATCTCAACCTCAGCAAGGGCAAATGACAAGACAGCAAAGTACCCGAAGTTTCAACGTTGCGCTGAACGCGGCACCGTTAAGTTGCATTTTCTTGTCGGTTTTCAAGCATGAAGATCCCGATGCATATCTTGCCTCTTATTAAATTTGACACAGCAAAAGTGTAGGCTATCGTAATGAATTTGCTACGATAGCATTAAATCCGTGGCTTGAATAAAATATTACATGCACGTTAAGTTGCACCTCTCCTCTGGAGAATTTTTTTTTCTTGCACAGAAACCAATAAACATTGACAATGCTGCGGACTTTGTATCCTTACTGCATCTGTATGAACACTTGCTCTGCAAGGTAATTAACTGTACAGCTAGTAGATTAAATAAATGGCTTGCTATAGTGGCACAGTGACAACGTACCCTCCTGCACAATTATGTAGACCTCGTGCAACAATGCGAAAAGCAGGCAAACGGCCTGTTCTTGTGGGGATAAAACAGTATAAAAGGACACGCTGAAGAAAAATCAAAACTGTGCAGTGAAGTCAGCCAGTACAAGCAGTTCTTGCACGTTCACAGCTGATCAAGTGTGCAGAAACATTCATGCCTTACATGTTTCTAGCAAGTTTCTAATAAGCTTGCGATCACATATATTAATGTGTAAACCCATATAACGATATCCGCTGCGATTACTATCTTTATAAGTAATGAATTACCATGCTACTTGCAAGAACATATATCACCCGAGGATTTTAGAACAAATTTCTGCATTTCAACTATACACAATATGTGGTTTATTCAATAAAAGACCACAAACTGGGCTTTTTTGCAATGACAAACTTATTCCAAACTTTACTTACATACAGGCAAGAAAAAAATTATAGACAGAAATATTGTTCTTCAATTTGTTCACCTGCCACTGTGGCTATAGCATTCTGCTGCTAACACAAGGCGAGGGGTTGATTTGCCAGCCATGGAAGTCGCATTTCGATGGGAGTCATAGGTGAGAAAAAAAGCTCTTGCACTTAGATTTAGTTCATCACCTTTTATTGAACCCTTACACATAAAAATACTATTGCATAGGGGGGCATGCTTATGCAAAATCTAACACCAATAGAAAGCAAAGGGCAGAATTGTAAAACAACCATCTTTCATGATAATTCGAGTGTGTAAATATTCATTGCATCGATATGTATTGTTCAACAGCACTGCACAAATAAGCATGATCAGGTATAGCAAGTACTCTGTCAGGAAGCTGGTTCTACAGATGTATAAATGTCAAGGCATGAATGCTCATACTATGTCGCACACATAGCACAAAGAAAACCTTTTTCAAGATTGTCCCTTCTGGCAGATATGAGTGGGCCATAAGTAGCAGAAACTTTATTGCAGGACATTATGTAATACTGCTTATGAAAGAATGAAGAGAGTGAAGAGGCTTTTAACAGCAGTACTGCCTCATGCTGCGCTAATAGGAGGAACGATGAGCAAAAACATTTCTGGTAGAGCACTTAAACAGTTACTTTCTGAAAGACTGAAAATTCCAGGTGAGAGTTGGAGGTACATTTGGCCCACACACACCAACAACACGGGCATACTACATGGAACACTACAGCCTATGGTGTATTACAGTCTATGGGAAAGCTATCTTATACAGAAATCAAGAATGATGCAACAAGCCCTCGACAACACTGCGGACTTTCTTGGCCAGTCTGGCCTCTCGCTTTCTGATAAGTGAGCTCATATCAACGTCGGAAATAAAGAAAGACTAGAATCAAGAACTACCCCAGATTGCACATTGTGATCCACATAGCTGAACAAATATGCCCGCAAGTCAACATCCACAAACCCTCAGCTAGTGTAAGCCCATGACGGCAGAGCCAGCACGTGGGTGAAACAATTATGCAGTGCCTGGACGCAACTTCCACATCTGGTGAAAAGAATAATCTCGAAATAATGGGGGTGGACGAGTGGATACTATAGAAAATCGCAGATGCTGTGCTTGTGTCCAAGGTATCGTACGGTATGATTTACCAGCAGCACACAAAAAGACAACTCATCGAATACAGGCATCGGGTAGTAATAACAGGTCTTTCCAGCTACACCATGCTTGAAGACCTCTATGAGAAAGTAACGAACAAGCACCTAGACGGAGTAGAGTTGCAGCCTGCAGCACAAATTCTTTGTCTCAAGAGCTCAGAACCTCGTCCCAAGATACTACGCCAGCTAGCATATCAGATGCAAAGACGACTACCTCTTCCTTCAGAAACACAACGTCGGGAGTACCTGAACTTGAAACACAACAGGCCCATACCGTGGAATATGGGGGCAAACAATTAGGCCAGAAGACTATATGCAACTGCAAAACACACCGAGGAGGTTGCTAATCATGAAGATGCAAGCAAACATAAGGCACATATAGTACACTGATCTGGCAATAGCAGTGTAACAGTAGTACGACACTACATAAACTAAACCCCATATAAGTGAGTACCATTCCAGGTCATCCTATACCTAGAAAAGCTGAACTGATAGCAATCAAAGGAGCACTTGTAGTGCAGATTACACCCTGCACAACACCCTGCATGGATTCACCAGAAACTGACTGTGCCTGCACATCACACAAGATTGTCAGGAAAATATGGTGATTGACACGCGACTTGCAAGCACATGGCCAGAAATTAAATTACAGGATACATAGCCATGCAGATATTCCAGGACACAAGCAGGCTTATAAGCCCGACATAATAACTGAAAACTAGATGAGTTTGTGTGTATTCATTATTAACTAAAGTGCAACAGATAGACAACAGACAAGACCGAAGCGCTCTGTGTGTTCATTTCGTTCCTGTCCATCACATTTCTGTTGCAATATAGTTAATGAATTCACGAGGCTGCACAGAAGAATGATACCTCTGCCCCAGGGCCCGATTTCACATCCAAATCCACGCCTGTGTGCGCGCACACACACAAATGTTGCAAGAGTGCATAGCGTTATAGTGTTATTCCAATAGACAGACTGACCGCTTGCTTATGCAAGCACATTCTTCCAGTTCCATGCCATTGGGAAAAAAATGAGTTTCCTGGAAGGTAGCCACATGCACACTTGGTGATCACAATGTTTTTCGCCTGGACTTGTATATCTAAATGTATTTTCTCCCTTTCCTGCTTTTATGTTTGGTTTCATCAAGCACGAGTCTTTATCAGGTTTTATTGCTGTACTACTTCGTGGTAACCTTTATAGATCACTGCATTTTCACAATAAACCTTTTAATTAGAAGTTAGCATACCCTGTTCTTACTGCTTCACACTGTACATTCTTGCTACATTGGCCAAATAAAAAATTTTGTAAGGTATCATGAGGGCCATTAAAGTGACTTGTTGCAGTCTAAAAAAAAACGAATAGCCTGGCTGCAAATGGCACCAGAGAACACATACGACAAACAAGAAAACCGATATGATTTAACAACCAAAAGTTTAGTGTACACACCGAGTAAATGCTCGCTGACAAGCGATAGACTGAACATACACTAAAAGGAGAAGCAAAAATTCATGTGCGTTTCCTGACAGGAAATGCATCCATTTCTAACGGAGGCTGTGCTGACAAGATTAACCCAGCATTTTTAGATCTACAGCTTCCGTAACTTCTCTAGGCAGCTGATCTGCACAGAATGCTAGCTTCTTCCTCTACAATGCACCCTCAGATGTGGAGAGTGCATTGTAGAGGAAGAAGCTAGCATTCTGTGGAGATCGGCTGCCTAGAGAAATTATGGATGCTGTAGATGCAAATACACTGGAAGAATCTTGTCTCAGCATGGCCGCTGTTACACTTTCAGAGATGGATGCGTTTCCTGTTTGGATCTGTATTGACACACATCAGATCTTGCTTCTGCTTTTTGTGTAAATTCGTTTTATTGCTTGTCAAAAAGCACTTACTCGGCATGTTCAATAAACTTTCATTTGTTAATACACCTCATGACTGTCTCGGTCTCTAGCAGAAAGGTGTTCATTCTTTTTAAAGTGAAGCTGTATATGCCTATGTGAAACACTCATGGTCCGATCCCAAAAACCCTAGTGTAGGGGTATGAGCCATTGTTTAAGGGGGTGTGAGCCATTGCATTCGTCTTGCATGATGGACGGAGACATTTCTTGTTGGGTAGACATAGAAATGCTTATGCATTTCAAACATACATTTATCTGCGTATTATTGCAGGGAAGGGACACAGAGGGGGATGGGGTTAAGACAAGATCATGATGTCATTATTATCTCACAGCAAAGGTGTGGTGGGCCATTGGCTAGACCGATAGTGACGTCGTTTCTCTATAGCAGCAGAGCACGCGTGCAGCAGTCTCTCTCCGACTTCCCAAGAGGTTGGAAAATGTGTCCCTGTATTTAATTAAATGAAATGTGCAGCCGCGGTGTGTCACTTCGTAACTACAGTGCATAACTGAGTCATAAACATTATGATTAACGTATTACAAAACACAAGTGCGTAACATAATCCAGAAAGACTTTGATGGACCCGCTGGATTAACACAATGAACCACTCATTGCACTTTCCACGATGGTGATCTTGCAAAGTGCAATGTGTGGCATTCCAAACAAACAATGTGATAAACCCAAGCCAAACGTGCATAACCTCATTAAGAAACACAGAGATAACCAATAATATAGAAAGACTTAAATAAACCATTGGAATTAACTCAGTGATAAACACCGGGGCCGCACATTTCAGCTTCGCAGGTTTACCGTCTGTACAGGGTGCATGGGCAGTAACTTTTTCTGTTATTGTTTGTTAAGTATTGTATAATGTTGTGCCAGTAAAACATGTTGGGCTAGTTGGTGCAATGTATTGGTACTACTTTTGTTCTTAATGTTGTGCCCTTCTTCCTTTTGTAACAACTCTTTTATTCCTCCTTGCAGCCTGCGAGGTATATAAATAAATAAGTACATAAGTCATTCATTCATCTGCATACACCTCGCACCATTCTTTGCTCAACAAATGTCACTGTGTTGATGTCTCGCAGCATGCATCTACATTAACTGTCATTTGCGTTTCGGTATGGTTTGTGAACAGTGCAATGCATAAAGATTACATGACATTAAGGTTGTGACTTATGCGGTGCATAAGCAAACCTTGCAAAAGGTGACATGTTGGATTGTTGAAAGTAAGACAAATTGTATATATCGCAGTTACTTTAACTGCGATTATTTAACTTTCTTTTAAAGAAAGTTAAATAAATTTGTTTGTTGCAACATAACAATATGTGTAGATCACTGCGATCGTAACACCAGAACTTGATACAAACATGCACACTATAGGATGCAAGCAAATGCTCAGGACAAACTCCAGAATGTTTGCATCCTGATACTTATGAAAGTGAACGGTTTCATTCCATAGCTGTCAAAAGAGGGAGAGAGAAAACTGAATTGTGTTCGTGGAACAAAAACGCATTGATAAGCTTAGACATATAGTCATTGCTTAAAACTTTCGAAATGAATAATTATAGCTTGCTATCGACATTGAAGCAGCCTTTCGACAGCAAGAAAAGGAATCAGTTTTTCCAGCTCTGAACATTGAATTGCAGGAAATGTAAGCAGGCATAAGATTCTGCCAATATAATCTGTTTAGGAATACCAAATTGGAATAAACATTGAGGCTTGGATTTTTACTTTCTCTGGCTGAGCAATCTAGCTTGAAATGACTCCCATAAGCATGTCGTAGCAATGTTGATCCAATACAGGTTAAATGCATGACTAGCTTAAGAAATCTGGATGATTGCTATAAATTACAGTGAAGAAACTATAATATCTAATAACATTAATAATATAATAATAATATTTATTTCCACAAAACAGGCTAACCGTGAGAGGCGTGCGAGGCTGAGCAGAAAGCGGAAAATTCTACGGCAAGTGCGAATGCCGCAGGCCTACGATCCTGCTTTATGAATAGCGCGTATTGATATGGTCTTCTTGTTAGAAGTTCCGAGTATACTGCCAGCGTGAGACACAGAACAACAAAGTGGACGAGAAGCGTGTCCTTTAGAATGATATGTTACAACGTTTCTACAAAAGTGACGGTAACTGCTCGAAACATTTGATGCGTCGGCTTTTGCGCCTTTAGAAATATTTAGAGAGGGCTCCTATATATATATTCGCAGCGCAAGCATGGCGATGGACGAACCAGGCTAGCGCTAAGGTTGAATTTCACAACACAGTTTTCATTCCACGTCGTAATCACACTGATCGTTTGAGGCTTCGTTCAGGGGCACACGCGGGCGTTCGGGTTGGTGCTTCTTGTTGCGTTTGGCGTAAGAATATGGCTAGGAGCAGGCACCACATATGCGCAATGACGGGCAATATACACGCATCGTTTCTCCAGAAGCTGACGCCGAGCACGGGTAGCGCGAGGATCTTGCTGGGCTGACACAACTTCGTGGCAGCCGAATTCCGAATACTGCATATACGGTGAGGGTAGCTATATGAACTTGTCGATAGGTCATCTTGTAGATTGTTGTAGCGCAGGCAGAACGAAACGGTCATAGAATGTAGATAAGACAACACATAGCGCTGAACCATAGAATAAAGAATCGCTGGCTGAACCACCTGCGAACAGCTGTTTACGTGCGCGATGTCGCACTGAACTAACAAAACCGCCGTCGCGCACCCCAAGACAAATCTTAACTAACGTTCGTAAATTAGTAAACGTACATATTATTTGCTTCTAATAAAGAGAAGTCAATAATATTATAGTGTAAACGTTTTATTCACTAAAATAAAAGAATTATGCACCGTGTGTCACGAAACCTGGCAGTAAGCAACCCTGGGCGTCGCACCAGTCGCATTGTTGAAATCGCAATCATGTCAAATGAGCCTTCTAAAAATCGCATTGCGACGCGTGCGACAGCACCGATTTTTGTCATTGCAGTCGCAGCATGTGAAACAGCCCCTATGGTGTGGACACCGATTCGTCACCGCGGGCTTAGTGAGAAGCTCCTACGCCGTTACTTCGGGCCCTACAAGATAACTCGACGACTTGGACCACTGGTGTACCAGGTTGTGCCCGATGGAGTGACGCAGTCACAGCGATGTCGCGCACGAACTGAGATGGTGCACGTCGCGCGCCTCAAGAAGTTTTTTGAGCGTTAGCGGACTAAGAGACATTCTTTTTTTGTTATCCTTGGTTGATTGCATACCTACAAGTTTCTTGTTTTCTTTAGCATCGGGGCGATGCATTTCCACGGGGGGGGGGGGGGGGGTAATGCCACGTGCGTTTATTTCGGCTTCGGCGAGCTTTCGGCTTTCGGCGAGCTGCGTACAGCTCGCGTCGCTGCGACGCGACCGGCGTCGCTGCAGCGCAGGCGGTGTCGACGCGTTTCGATCATGCACGCGAAACGTATAAATACGGGACCACCGCCTGCGCTGACTCAGTCCGACGAGCGCCCCAGACGCGCTTGCTGCTTTCGCCGTCACCGCGTTGCTCACTTGATTTCGGGCACAAGTTCGCCCATTAAACTCTCTTTACGTCTAACGCCGACGCAGTGTTCGTTTCTGTCTGCCTGCGTGCCAGGTAGCTCACCGTCACCTACGTGACAATATGGACGGCCTGTCGAACTTCGGCGCGCACCATTTCCGCAATGGAAAGTTGTCCCACAGGGGCAGTGGTCGTCTGCATCTTCTGCAGTTCTTCCTTGACGACAGCCCTGATGAGTTCTCGCAAGGCGCAAACGTCATTACCGAGGGTAACGGCAGAGAGCTCCCTTGAAATCATGGCGTCGCGGTTGTTTTTCCTGGCCCGCTGTTGAAGGGCCTTTTACATAGTAGTGGCTTCGTCATGGAACTCTGCAAGTGTCGCCAGCGGATTTCGAATGAGGCCAGCAAAGATTTCCTCTTTGACGCCGCGCATGAGATGGCGCACCTTCTTTGTTTCAGTCATCAAAGGGTCCGCGCGTCTGAAAAGCCGATTCATGTCTTCTACGTACGCGGACACTCGCTCATTCGGGCCATGAATTCTTGCCTCCAATGGTAACTCCGCCCTCTCCTTCCTGTCCGCCCTGGCAAAGGCATTGGGGAACTGCCTACGAAATTCTTCCCATGACGTCAGTGTCGCCTCGTGGTTCTCAAACCATGTTTTCGCGGAATCCTCAAGAGCGAAGTACACGTAACGTAGCTTACGCTCGTGGTTCCAGTCGTTGAGGTTGGCAACCCGGTCAAAATGGTCAAGCCAGTCATCGGCGTCCTCTGAAGCACTTCCGTGGAACAGATTCGGCGTCCGGATGTGATTGACGACAACGTGCGATGCTGCAGGAGTGGCAGGAGGTGGTTGGGTCGTCATTCTAGTTCGTTCGGGTAGCAGACCGTGCTGTGGCTGGAGTCCCTGGAGGCGTCGGCTGGCACGTACGTGCACAGGGGTAAGCTCGGTTGAACTACTCACCGGGCTTAGGTCTGGGGTATGCTCCGGAGATCTTAACATCGACCGTACCCCGCACGTCCACCAGAAATGTCACCCAGGTATGGCAACTAAAACAGTTTAGCACCGACAGATTGGGAAAAAACATCAGCCTTTAGCGATGGCTGGTCCTCGAAGAGCCCGCGCGCGAACTTCGTCGTTCTCGCCTTAAGGGTCCCGTGTCAACACGTACAAACTTATTTCGCGTCAATTATATCTGCGTGACAATGTGACAATTTTTGCCTCTATAACCTTTTTTTTCTCCCATCTTATCAGTGAAGACTTTGTTCGAACAGAGTGCCGTGCAGTGACAGAAATTCTCATCACGATAAGAAAATCCCTGAAGGAGATTTTTGAGTCTGACTAGGACTTCATCTTGGGCAAGTTGGTGACGTCTGCTGCACATTGTTTTTGTGCACAAAAAGATATTTACAGAGGAAGGACACATGAAAGTGCGAACTACCAACTGATTTAATGATTCAAAGGATGGAACATAGGGTACAAATTGTGCGCACACGCAAGAGGCAAATGTTGTGACAGGGCTAGTTTGTCTAGTAATTCTACAAAGCAGCATTAAACAAGTGCACCTCTGGGGAATTAAGGGAATTGAAGTGCTACTAACATGTGCACACTCTTTCTAATAAAATATACCTTCTGAGCTCATGTGCTGTTTTGTTGCTACTCCTGCGCACGATCATAATGTGCGAAAGCACGGCTCACATGAGCAGACCTTGCAATGTGTGCTGCACCATCCGGTTTATTTATATTGTTTGAATGCTCCGTCAAATAGTCATTCAGACACCGGGCCGTTTGGCCCACATAGAACTTGCCACAGCTGAGAGGTATCTTATAGAACAACCCACAGCACTATGCACAAAATGGTTGGCGTGATTTTTCATACACCCTTGCCGCGTGGTCAGTGAGAGAAAGTTGGCCTTCTTTGTAGAGCAAAGACAGTTGGCAAAAATGAAGCACACAAAGGTAGAGAGGTTTTGGTATAGCCTGTACAGTGAAAGATCCACTCAAGATCCAGGTGCTGTACCATATCTTCAGAAGACAAAGCATTTATTTAAACACGTGCACAGGGTGTAAATGGTCGCACTCCGATGCATCTGATACATAATGACAATCACCGCGAAAGCCTCTCGCATTACTATTACTTCCACAGGTAATTTTTATGGCTGCTATGGAATGGCTGTCTCACTGCACCACAATCTATAGCAACTAACACACTGGGCATTTCAAATGGTTCATGAAAGCGGGTTGGGCCCTGGCCAGTCTAAAGCAGCGGCACTCCACACACTGTTCAACGCCCAGCCTCGTGCGAGTCACTTGACACTCGGCACGGACACTTGCTGACGTTGCCTTCAGGCGGGAACAGGCCTTTCTGTTAGATTCACGCTTCACGTCCAGGCTTTCGTTACTAGGCTTCTGCGTGCTTAAGGCGACGCGGAATGTTTGAATGCACTTTGCTCATCGAAAAAAGGCGCCCTTACTTTGCAAAGCGATTTGGAAATGTGTATGCACCCTACATCGACGTCAATGCCGACACGCACTAATTCTGCGTTTTCGAGCTCGAGAGCAGTGTGTCGACGTGGTGTCCAAGGCCAAACAGGCATCCGGCTTTGCCAGAAGGCGTACACACAACTTAAAGAATCGCTACATATGACACACCCTGCAATATGCATCATCCGTGTCGGCACCATATGCAGTCGGCGCTGTGTTACCACGACTCTTCGAAACCGACATTTCAAATGAGGCGACATGTCGTGCTGCTTCGTGGATGCAGCACAGTTTGTTCGAAGCTTCTGTAGCTTCGTAATGGCAACGTTATTCGTACTCGTCGATATTACACAGTGATCCAGTACTACAGTACACACCACACAGCCACAAGGAATCACAACGGTCCTCCCACTGCGTGCACGCATGTGTAGGCGCCGTGTTAGATATGGGGCTGTTTCCTGCGCCTACTTCGAGTTCCCTAGACCACATCGAATCGCAGCACAACTAATTGAGAAGCGCAGAAACACGGAAAGCACATTCCAGAGGCGCGCACGTGCAAACAAGTTGAAGGCCCCCATTTCGTACGCCGCCGGTGGAGCTATTCAATGCTTGGCTCTTCCAGAAAGCGAGGGGATAGCCCGGCACTGTTCCAGGTGACGTGAGTCCCGAAGCCAGACGGCTGTGATGTACCGGGAAGGCCTGGCAGCGTCGCACCGGCCGCCTTTGAAGAGGGCATTTGCAAGCCAGCGAGGCCATACCGCCGGTAGTAGGGGGCCCTCGGACAATTGGGGCCCAAGCGTCGACCCCCCCGTCCGCCTTTGTGACGGCGCGTAAGTCAGCAAGGCAAGACCGCAGGGAGCCGCCGGGTGTGACACCACCGCACGGGCGCCTACCATTGGCCGAAAATGGCGTCATCTGAGCGGACTCTCCCATTGGCCGAACATGACGCGTCTTCCAGAGATCGAAGGGCTTAAAAGAGAGACCGGGAGCATTCCAGAGATTCCTGGAGCATTCCCTGATTGACCTCTCTCGAACTTCTTGCCGCGGGCCGCAGCGTCCGAGTTGCTGCCGGCCCGTAATGACTCTAATACCCGTGTCACACGGGCGTTTGGAAGGCCTTCCAACCGATAGTCATTTGACTCAAAGGTCAAGTTCGAGCTGCTACACGGGCCGTTTCGAAGGCCGCCGAGTCAATGGTCTATCGAGTCAACGGAGCACCTTACAACTCTATCGAAATCTCGATGGCCTTTGAGCAACGGAAGCGGAAACAGCGCGAACATGCCCTCTCGTTCACATTGTGCTCGTACTCACGGTTAGAAAGAACAAATCAAACCAAATGCTCTTGAAATACTATATATGAGTGTTATTCATTATTCAATAAACTGTTTTTGCCACTTGACATGTGCGAACACACACCGGAACGGCAGTCGCATCGAGCGGCGCAAACGTTGCCGCAGTTTCGCTACTCAACAACTTAAAAACTAAACATATATCTATGGCAATGTATAAACAATTTTTTTTTAGTGTATAAACGAATATAAAAGAAATTATAGTGATTTTAAATGGTTTTAATGTTGTTTAACTTTTCGTGACATGAAAACGAAAATAAAGATCCGCAGCGCCACACAATTGTGCGAGAAACACCTGAACTACTCAACGGCCTTTCAAAAGTGCCGTGTAGCAGCGTGACAACTCCTTTGAGTCGATAGAGTTGTGGCGTTTCAAAGGCCGTTGACTGGAAGGCCTTCCAAATGTGCCCGTGTGACACAGGTATAAGACTGTTCATTGACGTCTCACTGTATATAATGTAAAATAAACTTCCCAAGTTTTTTCATCGCAAAGTCCGTCCTCAACTCCTACAACTGGATGACAGCGGTGAGATCGCTCTCAAATGCATCAGCTGGTGGCAGCGCTACGGATCAACCTTCGTCGAGAGAGATCCTGAGGAACCCGGAACAGCGAAAAAGAGCCTTCGTCCAAGGGAGTCGCAAGGAACCGGGAAGAACGATGAAGAGAGAGCCTTCGTCGAAAAAGGTCCTAAGAAGCTTGGAGTAGTGAAGAAGAGCGAGCCTTCGACCCAGGGAGTCCTGAGGAACCGGGAACAGCGGACCAATGAACCAGATGGCAGGGTGCTGCAACCGTAAGTGAGCGCGTGGTTTTTTTTCCTTTTGATTCGCCAGACTTAAATGTTGTGTGTTCATTTTGATAGTTCTGGGAATCGGGAGTTTGTTGCATTGTGTGTTTGCACAAATTAAGGAAAACAGTTCTAACCACCTGTCGGGGCAGCTGCCATGGATCTTAGAAGGTTGACGAGGTTAGACTTGTTGGTTTGCGAAGATTTGGGAGTTGAGGCGGACTAGCGGATGAAAACGCCAGCTATCATAAAGGCGATTAACGATAGTGGCAATGATGGCAAAAGCATTGAGCTTGCTTGGGAGGTGATACAGGAACCACGGGAGCCTGAGCGTCGTGAACGTGAGCGAGAGCATCGTGAACGTAAGAGTGAGCGTAAGCGTGAAGAACGCGAGAATAAACGGAAGCGTGAGCTTCAAGAACTTACTCTTAAGTGTGAGCGTCACGAACGTGAGAATGAACGCGGACGTGAGTATCAGGAACGTAAGCGTGAGCGTGAGCAAATGTATGAGAGAGAGAAGGCAGCACTGATCAAAGAGATACAGTATTGTGATGAGTTAATGGCACAGAGACAACGGCTGTCTGAGAATTCTGTAGGTAGTACAGAGCGAAAGAATGAGGCAGCATCGAGCGGATTTTCGCCAAAAGCCGACGAGAAGAGTAGTGCCTGTGAGATTGGCTGCAGATTCACAAGTGAAGGGAAAAGGCTAGGTGCTAACGATGCCTTAGTGGCAACAGAGGCCGTTAAAGGCCGCAAGGAGAGCGACGAGGTGCTGTGCCAACAGATGACTGTGGAGACAGCTAGGCCAGCTGCGAACAAATTGGCACAGTTACCGCGCGTGTGCGTCGCTTGTAATGTTAGCGAGGTTGCTAGCGAAGAAAAGGGTACTGCTGACACTACAGACGCGAGCACCCATGTAAAGCCAGATCTGCGTGCAGAAGTGAAGTGCGAACTGGACGATGCAGTTGAGAGTAGTTCTCGGGATGGCGAGCTCCGTAGTTCACGAGAGAACAACTGCATTGTTCAGGGATCGGTGCGGCTCTCCGCCAGTCTAGATAGCCTAGATAGGGATGATTCCGTTGTTAATCATTCAGACTGTGCGCGTGAGACAGCGATCGATACCGACGGGCTGTGTGCCGATGCACAGCGTGAGCTGGGCAATGCAGTAGAGGGCAGTTCGCAAGAGTGCGAGTTGCATAGCTCGAGTAAAGCCTGCTGCATTGTTCCAGAGTCGGTTGGGCTGTCCGCCAGTCGAGGCAAAGTGAGAGAAGATTTAAATGTAAATCACTCAGACTGTGCGGGTAAGAGACCGATCCGGGCCAACGAAATGTGTACCGGCCAGCACGAGGCACGAGAAGGCGACATGAAAGCGAGTGCAAAGAGATAGCGCCGTAAAAAGAAGGGCGGTAAAGACCGAGAGACGGTAACTAATGTAGCGCCGCCAAAGATGGCGAGAAACCCAAAAGGGCAGGGCGCGAGGTAAAAGGTGCGGTCGTCACGGACGATCTTGACGCATCCAAAACGTTGGAGTCACCGGTCAAAGGCGGACCGCAAAGTTTGTTCTGCACGGACGCGGACAAAGGGCACGGGGCACTTAAATTCCTCGTCGTTCCGTCGTTCTCTTCGAAGCTCAGCGTGCAGTACGAAGAAGCGCAAGGTGGCAAGACGAGACCAGGTGGGGAGTAGCGACGCGGTCAATCGAGGTCATGATGAAAGCGGGGCGCCCGGACGCAAATTGGCAGGGGACCACCGGTGCTTGAAATGGTAGACGCAGCTGCGGCTGCGGGAGGATCGGGTAGTGCACAGTATATGTCATACACTTCTTCCCCCACGTAGTGTAGTAGTAAGGCCGTCTTCCGGGCATCGGCTGTGATACCGCAGGCTACGATGAGAGAGAGAGAGAGAAACTTTATTGTGATTCTAAAGATTTGAAGGAGGGGTGGTCGGAGCCTCTCAGTCCAGGGCCCCACTGGCCTCTGCCGCCTGCCTGACCTGGCTAATTAAGGACTTTTGTCCTGCCAGATCGGAGCGGGCGAGCTGTGCCTCCCACTGCTCCATTGTCCTACTGGTGTTTGGCCTATGAGGGTGCTTAGTGCACTCCCAGGTTATGTGCATTAGGGTAGGTATGCCACCGCACCAAGGACAGTTGGCCCTATAACGAGTGGGATACATGGCGTTTAGCAATTTTAAATGGGGGAACACCCCGGTCTGTATTTTACGCCAATCGGCGGCCTCTTCCCCGTTAAGTTGTGGGTGAGGCGGCGGGTATTTTCTTCGGACTCCACGCTGATGAGCAAGGATGTCTTTGGCATTTAAATTGGTGGAATTTTGTGATGGGTAGTGCGGGTGGTTGGGGTTAGAAGAGGACGCCGTCGCTCGGTTAGTGAACCCTCGAGCTAACGCGTTAGCCTTTTCGTTCCCCTGTACCCCCGCGTGGCCCGGGCACCAGAGTAGGCGATGATGGTGGTTGAAGGATTTCGGGATTATCGCGAGGCTAGCTGCAGTCACGTGCCCCTTGAGAAACATGCGACATGTCTCCTGGGAGTCCGTGACCACGACCGAGTCCCTTTGCGAACGCTCCGCGTGAGCGAGTGCGATCGCCACTGCTAATATTTCAGCCGAGGCTGGGGATCCCGCCGTGGCCGACGCGGTAATTTGCTGTTGGCTGACAGCGTTCACGACTGCCAGGGCGTACCTCCTTTGGTAGCGCTGCCCGGTCGTGTCTGCATACAGAGCTGCGTCCATGTAGTACGTGTTGTACCTATGGTTGTTAGAGTAGGCTGATTGAATGTGTTGTGCACGTGCTTTGCGCCTTTCTTTGTTGTACTCTGGATGCATATTCTTTGGAATTGGGGCTACTGTAATTTTGGATCTCATCGAAGGAGGGAGAGGTACGGCCTGCTCTGTGAGATAAATGGGGTATGCTGGGATATTGAGTCTAGCCAATATTGCCCTACCAGTTTTTGTGAAGCTGAGGCGCTCCCTCTGTCGCATCAGGGTGGCTTGCCTCAGTTCGTCGAAAGTATTGTGCACTCCCAAAGCTAACATGCGCTCCGTTGAAGTACATTTAGGCAGGCTCAGAGCAGCTTTGAAAGCGGTTCGGATTATTGTGTCAGCCTGCTTTTCCTCCTCCCTGTTCAGGATTTGGTACGGTAAGCCATAGGTTATTCGACTAACCACTAAGGCCTGTACGAGCCTTAGGGTATCGTCTTCTCGCATTCCCGCTTTTCGATACGTCACGCGACGTATCATTTGGGCTATGTTGTTGGCTGTGGATTTGAGGGTCTTGAGTGTCTGTAGTGCTCTCCCGTCGCTCTGAAGCCACAAACCCAGGACTCGCATCGTGGGTACCTCTCGGACTGATTGGCCCTCAACCACGATGTTAATCGATCCTCTGGATTTGTAGCCTTTCGCGTGTATCCGGATAACCTCAGATTTTTCGGGTGCGCACTTCAGGCCACTCCATCTAGAAAATTTCTCCACCGCTAATACTGCACTTTGGAGCGTATATTCCTTATCCCCTAGTGAACCTCTGCTCGTCCACAGCGCGATGTCGTCTGCGTAGAGCGTGTAACCTAGGTCGGGTATCCGATCCAGATCGCGCGCGAGTCGACACATCGCAATGTTGAAGAGAAGAGGAGATAATATAGCTCCTTGAGGTGTTCCTTTGTCAGGCATTTTAAATAAATCCGAAGTGATTTGGCCAATACTGATGCTCGCCTCGCGGTTGGAAAGAAACGCTCTTAAGTAATTGTATGTGCGCTCACCACAACCCGCGAGTTCGAGTTCTTCCAATATTGCGGCGTGAGAGACGTTGTCGAATGCTCCTTTAAGGTCTAGTGCTAGGACTAGTCTCTCGTCGCCGTACGGTATATTAGTTAGAATTTCGTCTCTAAGTAGGAGGAACGCGTCCTGGCAAGATAAACCCGTGCGAAATTCTATCATGGAGTCCGGGAACCAGCTCCGCTCTTCCAGGTATCGCTGCAATCTGCTATGGATAACCCTTTCATAGAGCTTACCTAGGCAGGACGTGAGCGACACCGGCCGTAGTGTATCAATCGAGGGATTCTTTTTTGGTTTGGGGATCATGATTATTTTAGCCAATTTCCACTCTTGGGGCAAGTCTCCCTTGGCCCAGCACTCGCTATTAAATATCTTTGTGATTTTCGCTAGGGCTACCGAACCCATGTTTCGAATCATTGCATTTGTGATCGAGTCTGGGCCCGGTGCCGAGTTTTTAACTGCGGATTGTGCCGCCTCATACACTTCCGCGTACGTTATATCTTCGTCTAATTTAGGGTTCGCCTCCCCCGCGTATTGTCTCCTCGCGGACGACGATGCCGTGGCAGGTGAGGGTCCTATGTACTTTTTCTGAAGCGCATGAACGAGATCTTGGTCTGTACCCTCGAAGTTGTCTGCTATAATTTGGAGCTTCTTGTTGTTCTCAGTACGCGTGCTCATCGGGTCTAGCATGCTTCGTAGTATTCGCCACGTACTGCTCGTTCCCAGAGTTCCTGACAGGGTTCCACAGAACGTCGCCCACTCGTTTTTAGCGAGCTCGTTGGCATGGCCTTGGGCTTGCTCTGCCAAGAGAGCGATGCGTTGTCTCAGGTGTTTGTTTAGACGTTGCCTTTTCCACCTCTTGGCCAGTTTCCGCCTCTCTTCCCATAGGCTGACCAGGTGAGAGTCTATCACCGGCACCTCCGCTGTACGCTCAATGGCTTTGCGGTATGGCGCACAACATGCTTCCATCGTTCCCTTTCTTCGACGCGCGTGCCACTGACGCCAACAACGTCGGCACCGAGTGGTTGAAGTGGGTGAAACGCTTCGAAAACTTCATCGTAGCCTGTGTGCGCGAGAATGGACCGAATTCCTTCGACGAGCACACAGGCTACGATGAAGTTTTCGAAGCGTTTCACCCACTTCAACCACTCGGTGCCGACGTTGTTGGCGTCAGTGGCACGCGCGTCGAAGAAAGGGAACGATGGAAGCATGTTGTGCGCCATACCGCAAAGTAGAAGCTTCGACAATGTGTGTTGGTATCTTCGTTCTGCTTAAAATCGTTGCTTGGCAGCCTTCACGAAGTTCAGACGCATCCTCGTCGCCATTGTAACGTATGGTATTTCGAGTATTGAGACTGATTACGGCCTATTCTGTTGGGAATACACACACATTTATTTCAACGAAACTGCAGCCATCTTGGAAGCTCCCTTGAACCTCAGGGTTGCCTTCCTTCATTCCAAAGAGTGCCATACATGGACACTACAGGGACTGTAGCGTCTTGGGGGAGCTGATAGTGAGTCAGCCCTTTTGTTGTTCCCCAGTAGCCAGAGTAGCTTTCGGACCGCGAGCACCTCGGGTACGGCTCAGAAGTATGAGTCAGTCGAAAATGTTTGGAATGGGAGGCCAAGAGCGCTTCCGTAGAAATGAAGTGTTTGGTATTATTTTTTGAGCACTGGGATAATTTTCGCGATTTAAGTTTTTTCAATATGTAAGGTATGAGCTCTGTTTATGTTTTGTTTGAGAAGCTCGAAATTTGAAAGACGCGTTTTTGTAAACATGTAGTTTCGCGAGGTGTTCATTAATAAGTAGATAGGCTTTCTTTTTTTTTATGTGTGAATAACGTGAGTGTCAAGGTTATTGTTGAGAGGCCTATCGTAGCGCGCGTGTGCTTAGTTAGCCTTCTTTTTTTTATAAGCGTTTTTTTATTTTCTAAGGTTAACCGCGTAGGTTTTCAGTGAGTGCATGAATTGCACGGAGAAGCGTCCTTAGTTCCCTGAGCGCGTGTCCTGTGTGGACGGAAGGAAGCAGATTTTTGACTGGGTTGCTCGTGTGTGTTGAGGGCAGCCGTATTCTGACTTCTGTATAGCTAGCGTGCAGGGAACTAGTAATTAGGAGACGCACCATTTTAAGGTTCTGCGGAGTGCTAAGTCCCGCAAGTTTAATTGTTCGTTTAGGTTACGTGTCATGTAGGGACTAAAGAAAGACACGTGAGTAGGCGTAATAAAAAGTTTGCCTACGACGCAAGTACGCGTTCTGTTTAGTGACCACAAGGCTAGTGCGCTTGTGATTACGTACTTGTGAGGTTGACCAGATTGTTCAGTGGCACCAATACGTGCGATAAGTACGCCACTGCGATAGATTGGAAACATGCTGTTCGTGTAGTTAGGCCACTTAAGTTATGTTCGGCTGTTTTCATTTGTTGTTTGCAACGTCAACGACCCTTTGTTTTGCTACAACAATAGTACTCTGGTCTTGTCGGCATTCGGGGAGAAATGGATAGCGGTTTGGAAAGGTGGTTGGAACTGCTTTGTCAAAATTGGGGAAATAAAAGATCAGGGTTGATTTCGACTCAGTAATAACCTGGCGAGTCAGGGGTGAAGAGCCTGCGCTTACGCGTGGTGCAGCGCTGTGTTGTTCTGTTTGTTTGACGTATGTTCTCCAGGGCCCAGGATCCCGAAGTTCGTCAAACGAGGCTCGACACCAATACCCTGCAGGTTCTTTCAGCGTTCCTCATGGCCAGCGAATTGAGTTCACCGGCCATTCAGAACATCAGGGGCGAGGACGAGCTGTTCGAGATGGGGCTGTTTCCTGCGCCTACTTCGAGTTCCCCAGACCACATCGAATCGCAGCACAACTAATTGAGAAGCGCAGAAACACGGAAAGCACATTCCAGAGGCGCGCACGTGCAAACAAGTTGAAAGGCCACACTTCGTACGCCGCCGGTGGAGCTATTGAATGCTTGGCTCTTCCAGAAAGCGAGGGGATAGCCCGGCACTGTTCCAGGTAACGTCAGTCCCGAAGCCAGACGGCCGTGATGTACCGGGAAGGCCTGGCAGCGTCGCACCGGCCGCCTTTGCAGAGGGCGTTTGCAAGCCAGCGAGGCCATACCGCCGGTAGTAGGGGGCCCTCGGACAATTGGGGCCCAAGCGTCGCACCCCCCCCCCCCCCCGTCCGCCTTTGTGATGGCGCGTAAGTCAGCAAGGCAAGACCGCAGGGAGCCGCCGGGTGTGACACCACCGCAGGGGCGCCTACCATTGGCCGAAGATGGCGTCATCTGAGCGGACTCTCCCATTGGCCGAACATGACGCGTCTTCCGGAGATCGAAGGGCTTAAAAGAGAGACCGGGAGCATTCCAGAGATTCCTGGAGCATTCCCTGATTGACCTCTCTCGAACTTCTTGCCGCGGGCCGCAGCGTCCGAGTTGCTGCCGGCCCGTAATGACTCTAAGACTGTTCATTGACGTCTCACTGCATATAATGTAAAATAAACCTCCCAAGTTTTTTCATCGCAAAGTCCGTCCTCAACTCTTACAGCCGATAGTCATTTTCGATTTTAAAACGCAGCATAAGATAAATGCTTTATTTATTTAGGCGTAGTGCATTTAACAACAAAACGATAACGTTAGCATTTTATGTATTTTTTATGAAGCTTTCTTTTTGTGACATCATCATGCGTGGCAGCAGCGGAGTCCACTGGGGGTCGTCTGCTGCCACGCGCGTGCACCCAGCGCCGGCCTTCCACGGCACACTTCATCGAGTCAATGTATAAGAATGCCTGAAATTTCGGACCCAAGGACCCTTCATCGTCAGATTTTCCGGATTTCTTGCTATGACCGCAGGTCCGAAACCGCATTAATCAAAGACACGTACCACTGCCACCGTTTTGATTACCTCGCCGCCGCGGTTAACGCTAGGCCTAGTTGCTCTTGCCGTTCGGCGCCGTGATTTTCGTTGAAAGAATTCGCCCCAACTCTATCTTTGTGGTCCTCGCAGTTGGCTTCCAAGCTCGGAAAGCACGGAGCGTTACACAATGCTGGTTCCCGAAAGTCAGCTTCGCCTCAATACAGAAATGCTACGCGGTGATACATACGCAAAACTCTTGCAGTGAAGCAACAAGCGTAGGAAGGGGCAGTTGTCACGGAACAGGGTATCTATTCCTTAATTATACACGCGTACACCCGCCATCTCCTGTCACAGTACGAGCACCGATGTGCCTAATAAGTGTACTGGTAGGCCTTTCCGGATGTGCCTGTGGCGATTTGAGCTCTTAACGGCAGTAAAATACATGCATTAATTTTTTCGGACTGCACAATTTTACGGACGCTTTCGTGGTCCCTAGGAAGCCCAAAAAATTGGGCGTTGACTGTACAACTGACGAAGAGGATGCTTCAAATGGTCCGTGGGGCGAACGCGCGGTGGAAGGAGGACGAGAACAGAAACAACCTACGCATTGAGGAATGAACGGGAAAGGAGGCGTGCCGCCGCTTCTATCAAGGAACTTGAGTTGAACAAACGATATGCTGGCTGACGCCGAGATACAGGTGTCCCTCATCCAAACCAAAATTCTTTAAAGCTGTGAAACGCAACACTGAGGCGTTGTGCGCGGGCTGAGAGTACGTCAGGACAGTTGAGGTTGACACACCAGCTGTTGAGAGAGCATCTCACTGGTAACAACGTTCGGGCCTCATACCAATTAGCTTGCTATGAATTGATAAAAAATATCACATATTCGAAAAAATTTGATTCTGTATCCATCGCCTTTTTATTCGTATTTGAGAATGTTCGACTCGATTTGTAATGATTTTACCATTTTTTTTCAGATATGTATATATTATTCGCTGTGCCTTTCACTAACTCCTCCCTTCTGATTTATTTTGAATAAAATAAATGCTGCTCCTGACTATTTAAACTTGAATAAGTTCCTCTTTTTAATTTTTGGCATGTTTACTAGAGAGTGACAGCATCGGGCGGCATGGTGTCAGCCTGTCTTGATGTAAACAAAGTTCTGTATCACTCGGGGAACTTTGTAAAGGCACTCAGGGAACACCTGGAAAACTCAGGAAATGCCAACTTGGGAGACATTTTGTTAGGGCCTCTGTTATTTTTAATTTATGTCAACGATTTGATTGATGTTATTCCTGCTAATGTGTCCATTCGGTTATTCGCTGTTATCTTCCAAGGAAATTGTGCCCCATGATGATCACGATGTGTTGCAGAAATGCATAGTAGCAATCTCTGACTGGTGTTCGAATTGGGGAATGCAGCTCAATGAAGAAAAAACCGTTCTTTTACTCGTAACAAGAAAAAAATCTCCCAGCAAATTTCATTACCAGCTTGAAAACAAAGCTGTCACCGAAGTCGAAAAATATAAACATCTTGGCGTTACTCTTACCAATAAACTCACATGGTCAACACATATCTCGGATATCTGCTCAGCAGCATTAAGGAAACTGTGGTTCGTAAAGAGGAAGCTTAAACACGCGCCTATAAGAACTAAAATATTAGCCTACAATGCAATAGTGAGAAATAAATTAGGATATGCTGCTGAAGTCTGGATTAATCATGGATTCCATGAACTTTCTGTCATCCCATTGTGAACAAGGCTTCCATAGCGAAGCCGAAACGCCTTTTAGATTGATTCATTTTTTAGCACTTCTGTTGGTCAGTGTCCATCGTTTTACTACTTCATAAAAAGGACATTATGGAACTCGAGCGAGTCCAGAGAAAAGCTGTGAGATTTAGATGCGGAAAATATGCCAGGAAAGATTCCCCGTCCTCATTAATGTCACGAAACAGAATATGGACACTACAAACATGCCGAAAAATTAATCGCCTTGTAGTACTCCAGAATACTCTTTCTGGAAAAAATAATGTGGTGTTACCCGCATATGTATATCGGCCTACTATGAGAAGAACATGACACAGTCACGAATATTTGCTTGTGCCAATTTTCGCTAGAACAAACACTTACAAGTACGGTTTTTCCCCCGAGCGGTGAGCGAGTGGAATTTACTTCCCATTAGTGTATTTATTTATTTATTTATTATACATACTTTCAAGGCCCTAAGGCACTACAGAAAGAAGTGGTACATAACAAGCAATGTAATATGCAGACAATGGTATTCAGGCAACGTTAAGCGATAGCGTGGTAGACTGCTGTTTTGAATGAAGTTACATCTGTGATCTGAATGATGGAAGCAGGAAGGTGGTTCCAGTCGACACTTGTGCGGGGCAAAAAAGAATCATGATACTTGTTCGTTCGGGAGGATGGGACAGTAACATTATCTGTGGTCAGAACGGGATGAAGTGAAGGAAGGTGGGGTGATAAGTTGATTCTTGAATACCTGGTTTGAGTGATAAAAACCTTGTGAAATAGGCAAAGACGAGCACATTTGCAGCGTAATGAAAGATCTGGCAGATTCAGGGTTGTTTTCATACATGTAACACTGGAATGGCGGGAATAGTTAGATAAAATAAAGCGAGCTGCTCGATTTTGAATTGCTTCAAGCTTTAAGGTTAGTGATGCGTGATTGTTATCCCAAATGGCAGATGCGTAATCAAGTTTTGAACGAGCTAGGGTTTTGTAGAGTGTCAATTTTACCGAAGTAGGAATGGTAGAAAAGTTACGACGAAGATATTGTCACGTGGTAGTGACGGTGAAGAAAGAAGCAATACGGTGGAATACAAAACTAGCTTTTATTGGGCGAACGTGTGCCCACAAAACAGGCTACACTTATGGCACAACGATAGCGGCGAACACGGTCGGCGATCGTCGGGAATCTGATCTGCGGGTCAAGCGCGTCGGCTTTTATACAGCAGTCGTCGAATGTTCCAGTCTAATCGTGCGGACCCGAGTGCCTTCCACAAAGTTCTACACCATTCGCGTCACGCGATGAAATCAGATAATACAAGGTTCGGCGACAACAGACAGCGGATAGAAGCACCGATAACTTTCCAGAAACTTCGGATACATGCAGGCGCGTCCCGCGCTGTGCGATAACATTTGTTCGGCGGCGAAACGTGGTCGCCCGATAGAGAATAGTACACGTGTCAATACCCCCCTCTTAAAGAGCATCGACCCGATGCTGCAAACAAACGAAAGTAATAAATAAGCATTCGTAGCAAAGAAAATTGCGGCGTTACAGGGCCCTGGCGCGGTCGCGGAGGGGGACCTTGACGGCGTGCAACGGCTGCGTAAGTCATCGCTTCTGGCTAAGGCTGCGGTACTTGTGGTTGCACCTCAGGAACTCCAAGCGATCGGTGCACCTCTTCTTTCACGATGTCGGCGATACAGGCCACTTGAGGCTGCGACGAAGGCAAGACCTTGCGCAGTTCTTCGCGCACAATGGCCCTGATGGTCTCGCATAGGTCGTCCGTGGCCAGTGATTGAATTCCGGAGTAGCTTGTTGGCTTGGTGCGTCGGTCGAATTGCCGGTTCCGCAATTCCAGTGTCTTCTCGATGCTCGTCGCCTCACGAAGAAACTCGTCGACGGTCTTCGGTGGGCTTCTTACCATACCGGCGAAAAGTTCCTCTTTTACACCACGCATCAGTAGACGTACTTTCTTCTCCTCGGACATTTCGGGGTCGGCATGGCGGAACAGACGGCTCATTTCCTCAGTGAAGATCGCGATCGTCTCATTCGGCAGCTGCGCTCTTGTCTCCAGTAGAGCTTGGGCTCGCTCTTTTCGCACGACGCTTTGAAACGTTTGCAGGAAGCTGCTTCGGAAGAGGTCCCACGTCGTCAAGGTGGCTTCTCGATTCTCGAACCACGTCTTGGCGGCGTCCGCCAAAGCGAAATAGACATGTCGTAGTTTGTCATCGCTTGCCCAGTTGTTAAACGTAGCGACCCTCTCATACGTTTCTAGCCAGGTTTCCGGGTCCTCAAATGTGGAACCGCGGAACGTCGGTGGTTCCCTGGGCTGCTGCAGCACTATGGGGGACGCTGGGGCTGCCATTGGGGTGGACTTGGTGGCGATCTTCCTGGTCGTCTCAGGCAAAAGTCCGTGCTCCGGAGGCAGTTGTTGAAGACGCCGGCTTGCTCGATGGTCCGAGACTACGTTGGTGTTGTCTTTGCGTTCCGAGCTTGGATCACAGCTTGTCGGAGGCGTCTGGTACATGAACCAAAAGCACCTCCACCAGATGTCACGTGGTAGTGACGGTGAAGGAGGAAGCAATACGGTGGAATACAAAACTAGCTTTTATTGGGCGAACCTGAGCCCACAAAACAGGCTACACTTATGACACAACGATAGCGGCGAACACGGTCGGCGATCGTCGGGAATCTGATCTGCGGGTCAAGCGCGTTGGCTTTTATACAGCAGTCGTCGAATGTTCCAGTCTAATCGTTCGGACCCGCGTGCCTTCCACAAAGTTCTACACCATTCGCGTCACGCGATGAAATCAGATAATACAAGGTTCGGCGACAACAGACAGCGGATAGAAGCACCGATAACTTTCCAGAAACTTCGGATACATGCAGGCGCGTCCCGCGCTGTGCGATAACATTTGTTCGGCGGCGAAACGTGGTCGCCCGATAGAGAATAGTACTCGTGTCAATATCCTAACATACGATTAGCAGTAGCAGTAATATAATTAGTACGCAAATTCCAAGAAAGATCATTATTTATGTGTAGTTGAGTCAGACAATTTCATGGCTGCATTGGAAAAGCATTGTGAATTTTAGTGATGTCGAAGTGTGATCCGTGCTTCTTTTTATCCATTAGGTTCATTTTATGCAACATTATTTACGCCTGTCCGTATTTTCTTTTAGCTTGCTGTAATGCCCCTTCTGCTTGGGCCAAAGTATTGGCCTGCAGTATTACTAAATAAATAAAAAATAAGATAAAAAGAAGAATGGATTGACTTCTGAGGTTTTATGTGCAAAACCAAAATTTGATTATGAGCCACGCCATAGTGGGGGACTCCGGATTTAATTTTGACTGCCATGGGGATCTTTCACGTGTTCCCAATGTCTGGGACACGGGTGTTTCTGCATCTGGCCTCCACCGAAATGCGGCCGCCATGGCCGAGATTTGGTCCTGCGACATTGAGCTTAGCATCGCAACAACACAACCGCCACGCCACCATGGCGGGTAGAAGCACCTGGAGCGCCAGTATCACGCTGTGTGGCGTCATGCCACACAGCACGACGCCATGCCTTGAGGCAACACGAAACCTGCACCATAGAACTCAAGGACCACTGGCTGTGTCAGGCAACCGTTCTTGTGCCAAAAGATAACAATGATGTGTATGGTGCCCAGTGTCTGCCTTTTGAAAATCGCTATTGGAAATTACAAATAAAACTACAGCTTGAAGTAGTAAAGGCAAGGCGCAGAAGACCAGCACTCAAGAAGAAGAACACAAACGACAGGACCTGTCGTTTGTGTTCTTCTTCTCGAGTCCTGGTCTTCTGTGCCGTGCCTTTACTACTTCAAGCATGAACCAACTAGCCCAAGCAAGAGTTTTACTTAAAACTACAGCGTCCTAGAAGTTACAGCTTGAGTGACATTGTGAACAAATATTAGGAAGAACTCTGAAGCAATATTTTTTGTAACTTGTTTGGGTATTAACAAGTGTATGTACTGCGGTCCTGTACAAAGGTTTGGAGGTCAGAGACGACATTTTCTTAAGTTTTGACTGGTTGCCCAGATAATCTCGTTTGAGTGCCCGGATAACGGCTCTGGCTTTTGGTTCAAGGGCACATGAAGGTCACCGGCAATGAGAGCTAAATGCATTTGATGCCTAAAACCAACAATAGGACGGGATGTCACTTGCAACTAACTTTGTTCTCAGAAAAAGTGCGTATTATAAAGCTATGTAGAGCCTGTGCAAAAAAGTTGTGTGCAATGCACCATGCCACATCGGATGATTTTGAGACATGTAATAATTAAGAAAAGAATGAAAGAATTCATATTCAGCCCCGCAAATACCACAGATGTATCATTGACACACATCTCTGCTGCATCATTGCTCTTACCGAGAATGCTGATAGTGAATAACCTTGCCTCACATTTGCAGGAATTACAATGCATAGGTGGCTACGCTGAAAGTTTTTTTAGTAGAAATTTATGTTCGCTAGCTCTGTTGTTTATACATAGGTCTGTTTAACCGATGTGAATCCTGTTGCAACTGAGCGGAACTTCCTACACTGCACAGGTAATGTGTGGCCTTGCGTGCCGCTTCCCGCACGAGGAGAGCACTGTCAGTTTTGATACACACATACCGGCCAACTTCTTTGGTACAGAGAAAACCAAAGGTATTTTGTACCTATAACCCCTGTCTTTAAAGTTGTGTGCCACCTTATGCAACTAAGGCACAACTACTGTACTTTTTTCTGCGAATTTTTTTTAAGGAAGACATTTGCAACAACAGAGCTGGGACATCCGGTTGCTGGCTAACCTGAATATTGAAGCTTTCCTGCATCCTGTGATGGCAAGATTTTACCAAAGCCATCGCCAGACACATGGATGCCACACACCCACTGAAATTTGCAGTGGGAAGCATTGAACGGTAAAAGCTCCTTTCGCAACAAAGGAGAGTAGGTGTGAACTGACTTGAAACAATTTTTTAAGAAACTTTTTCATAAATACGAGTGGGAATTGCATTAATTGAATAAAATGTATTATTGGCCTCTGCTATTTCATGAGTACGTCAGATTAATGTATGAAAAACAGCACAATACGTTACGAGGCAAACATCTAATGCTGGCAAGATGCTGCAATTTTAAATTATAATTTTGGATCTTTGAATACGGCACATTTCCGCTTGCCTTAGATTTACCTGCAGCCACATTTACGTGATTGTGGCTAACAAAAATTACACCCCTCGGTTCTTCTCCTTCTCATTCATGACAACTACATCTTTCACAGTGTGTTTATTGGGCTTTACAATTGTGTTTCTTTGTACGACGAGGTCACCACGGTGGCACCATTCTTCCCAAATCATCAACACAGGTCACATGACATGGCCAAAGGTCAGCATGGTCAGCAGCTGGACCCATCAGGTGGTAGCAGCAGCAGTTCCCGATAGCATGGCCGCAGTGACTCCCAACTAAAACGGCTGCGATCCAGCTGCGCAAGAATAACTCCAGCTGTATGTGGAAGGCCAAGACAGAGAACGCCAAACAGAGGGCACAAGTTCATCAGTGGGCAATTCCCATTATGCTCAAAATGTGCTGATTATTCAATGAACCACCAACGAAATAATTGAAGTATACCAACCATCCACTATACTTTGATTAGGCTGTTTGCGTAACAACCTGTCACATACTAACCAGCAATGTGCACAGCATCTGGTTTTTGCTGAGCCTTCTGCGGCACTCCGGCTGCCTTGTTGCTATGACACCCAATAATCACTTACATCTTATAAAAGCCTCGATGAAATTTTTTCAGCAATAGGCAGTGCATCAGCAATCACTTGCACACGGTGCAGGTGAAAAATTGTTGCTTTTTTTATGTGCTGCACTCATTGCTAGAGCCTAGTCTGTTGTACACTTGTTTCTTTGTGCAAGTATTAACTCAGGACCATGCCTTGAATCCAGTGATATAATGTCTGTATGGTTGCAATGCTAAGGTGGTTCACAGAGGCACTGACACAACATGAACATGGAGTTTGTGCACTAGCTGATTATTTATTCACTTATGCTTATCATACATAATGAAATGTGTGAGCGGAGTTTGGATGAAGCAGAGAACGAAGCTGGGCTGGCGTCCTTGGCATTCTTGCTCTTGTAAATACACATGAGCTATCGTCCCCCCCCTCTCTCTCTCCCTCCCCCCCCCCCTCTCTCTCTCTCTCTCTCTCTATATATATATATATATATATATATATATATATATATATATATATATATATGGTGTTTTTATAGCTGCACCAAATTTTAAGAAATTGCCTGTGGCAAATAGTACAATTCTAGCCATTAATCTAAATTACTCAATCAGGCGGCCATTACTTCTACAAAAAATTGAAATGCTTAACTGAATAATTAACATAATTTCACTAATTATCTTTCTAGCTAATTACCTCACAGCACATATTTCCATCTACAAATTGAGCTAGTGAGCTTGCAAGGCATATATAACAAATTCTGAGGATGGCACCGGCTACGAGATATGCGCCGTCAAAGTTAGGGTAAAAGACACGGTTGTTCTACTTACTTTTGTATTAAAATGCTGATTTATGCACTGAAGCACAAAAGTGACTGGAAAAACAATACATATTGTGGGACACATTGAAAAATAGTATCTCGATACTTGTAGAATGCTGAGAATTCGTTCCAAGTGGACGTGCCCCATGAACTCACCCGCTACAATTTGTAGATTGAAGTATATACAGTAACGTAATTCTTACAATGTTAATTGGTGTAATTACATTAAATATTACATTAAGCAATTTCATTTTTCACACAGGTATGGCCACCTCACCAAGTAATTTAGATCAAGGAATAGAATTGTGCTGACTGACACGGGCAATATTTAAAAATTTTGTGCAGCTAAAAAAAGCACCCTTTATACATTTCACAGATAATAAAAGAACATATATACAAAGATGCAACTATAAAGTATGTCATGGCACAGTAATGAGCCTGAAGCCACATATGAAAATGTACATGATACATGGAACATATGCCTTAAAGACATGGTGCAAGTTATCATCCTGTGTGAAAATTTCATTTAAGAATTTGACAGTGTCTTCATCTAAAACTACTGAAGGTACACTGACACATATGGCCAAACTGCTCAGTCATAAAAGATGCTTCAATTATTTCTCAATTAGTTCTTTCAGTCCTTTTCATTATCAGCTAATATAATTGTTATGAACGTTATGACTCCCCCTCTCAATTGATTAATGAAAATAATATTGCCACCCTAGAATGCCGAAGAAAGGTAGCACGCCTAACATTGCTTTTCCGCCTTTGGAAAAGGGAACTACAACTTGGTCATACACCCTGTCTCCAGCCGCTACCAGCTAGAGCTACCAGAAATTATCACCCCGACAAGATAACCCCTATTTTCGCACGTATAAATTGCTTTAAATATTCCTTTTTTCCTAGAACAATAAATGATGGGAACTCTCTACCGACCGATGTATTCCTGTCCAATAACATATTACATGCCATTGAAAAACTGCATTTCAAATAAACGTGTGACCGCATGAGTACTTTCATGCGTGTTAGCATGAAAAAAAAACAACAACCTGTGTAAACTGGTACTGTAAATATTTCTCTCCTTGCAATTCAATCCCTTGCATTGTATGCTTGTAGAATGTGTTTTTATGTATTTATATAATCCTTCAATGTACCTCATATGATTCAATGTATTTCATATTTCGTATGCACTTCTTTACTTTGAACGTATTTAATTACATTACTGTATGAACGTATTCCCTCCTGCCTGGGTCACAAGTTGACCTGCAGTATTCTGTAAATAAAATAAATAATAAAATAAAATTCATTTGTCCTGTCAAACATGGGGCAACGCTGGCATTTTCACAAGCTAAATTGGTCAATCTTGCTTACAGTATTCTCATGCTGTCAGAGTCTTTTATTTGAGGTGTAAATACTAAGACATTCTCCATTAACTCTTATCCCCAACTCTTCCCAATCCAGGTCTCTGAATACTTCCTGTAAACGCACTGTGAATAGCATTGGAGAGATCGTATCTCCCTGGACCGTATGCTCACTGACCTGGACAGGCAAAGCAGAAGGGTGGGTCTAAAAATTAATCTGCAGAAAACTAAAGTAATGTTTAACAGTCTCGGAAGAGAACAGCAGTTTACGATAGGTAGCGAGGCACTGGAAGTGGTCAGGGAATACACCTACTTAGGGCAGGTAGTGACGACGGATCCGGATCATGAGACGGAAATAATCAGAAGAATAAGAATGGGCTGGGGTGCGTTTGGCAGGCATTCTCAGATCATGAACAGCAGGTTGCCATTATCCCTCAAGAGAAAAGTGTATAACAGCTGCGTCTTACTAGTACTCACCTACGGGGCAGAAACCTGGAGGCTTACAAAAAGCGTTCTACTTAAATTGAGGACGGCGCGATGAGCTATGGAAAAAGAATGATGGGTGTAACGTTAAGGGATAAGAAGAGAGCAGATTGGGTGAAGGAACAAATGCGAGTTAATGACATCTTATTTGAAATCAAGAAAAAGAAATGGGAATGCTCAGGGCATGTAGTAAGGAGAGAAGATAACCGATGGTCATTAAGGGTTACAGACTGAATTCCAAGAGAAGGGAAGCGTAGCAGGGGGCGGCAGAGAGTTAGGTGGACGGATGAGATTAACAAGTTTGCAGGGACAACATGGCCACAATTAGTACATGACCGGGGTAGTTGAAGAAGTATGGGAGAGGCCTTTACCCTGCAGTGGCGTAACCAGGCTGATGATGATGATGATAACAAGCTGACAACCTATGATTTTGATGATGATACGCGATGTTTAATGGCGCAAGGGCAAGGTGTGGCCAAAGAGCGCTATGCAAGTGGTTATGAGTATTTAATGGAACAATGAAGTGGAAAGTATTGATGGTATATGGCTGTATATGGGCCTAAAGGTATATTCACTATGCAGTGTGTAAAACATAAATGCATAAACGTTTTTGTGCACAGGAAGTTATACAACAAGATCTCCTTATGACGAAGGGGGAGCCAGACTCATACCCATGCTACACGGGCACAGAAAATGACATTAACGTGCTAATGTCTTAAACTTTAATGCCATTTGTGGGGTGCCACACGCATTAAAGCTTAACGCCATTCGCGATGTAGTGCGTTCTCGTAACTCACTTGGCCATCAAATGTGTACTCTCTTTTTCAATCTCTCCACATTCTAACAAGACTAAATGAATCCTTAGTGAAGAACAATTAATATATTCTTCACTTTCTTTTAAAGAGAGCTCTTTTTTTTCGCGATGTAGTGCTTTCTTACAATTATTACAACCCACTTGGCCGTTTAATGCGTACTCTTGTTTCTAATGTTCCCTCCATGGCTTTGGTGACCACATCTGACGATACTAAGCAAACTTGTAGATAAGAACAACTAATATAATGGCACGCGCTAGTTACGCTAGAAGTCGAGGAAGAAGAGGTGTGCGTGGTAGCTGCTGCAAAAACGAACTGTGAACGTTCGCTTAGAACTGACTGACTGGCTTTTCCTCTCGTGACAAACTGGTGGAGGTGCTGGGTACGCATCCATCGTATGCCTACGGGTCCTCAACCAGAAGCTACCGACGCCAGTACCTCGGGGACGGCAGAAATCTATCGAAGCAGCCGTCGCCTCCAAGGTCTTCCACCGCAGTACAGCCCCCTGGCAAGCTCCGTGAGGAAGATGTCAACAACTACCGCCAGCCAAACCGAGGGGATCCCAAATGCTCCCGTACCATGCATTCTCAACGCGCCTCGCACGCCTAACCCGTTCCATGGCGACGCCTTTGAGGACGTTGAAGACTGGTTGGACCATTTCAACCGGGTCGCCGCCTTTAACGACTGGGACGATCGCCGTAAGTTGAAGAACGTCTACTTTTCCCTTTTAGACGCGGCGAGAGTATGGTACGAGAACCACGAAGCCTCATTTACCAGCTGGTGGGCAGCAAATGGTGGGCTCGGTGGCTGCGCCACAACGGTGTCACGTAACATGCTGGCTTTCACCATGCAGATGATCACCGCCGTTGTTTGCCACGTGCTGCTGCCTCCACTGCAGATGGCTTACATCGCGGGACCAACGGAGCATGCGCCATCACTATGCCGATACCCCAACCAGATCGACATCTCACCTACCTTGCCTTTCCTGAAGAAACCTAGGCCGCCTCTCGGGTACTGGACCCTCCAACCAGCGTGGGACCACACATCGAAA
This sequence comes from Dermacentor albipictus, assembly GCF_038994185.2. Taxonomy (NCBI): domain Eukaryota; kingdom Metazoa; phylum Arthropoda; class Arachnida; order Ixodida; family Ixodidae; genus Dermacentor; species Dermacentor albipictus. Next base: position 523,021,400 of record NC_091821.1, on the reverse strand, counting down.
GTGACACTATCGAGTCCGTCGACTATAAAGGAGCAGCAACCATCGCGACTGCCTTGTGGGCTCGGTGGCTGCGCCACAACGGTGTCACGTAACATGCTGGCTTTCACCATGCAGATGATCACCGCCGTTGTTTGCCACGTGCTGCTGCCTCCACTGCAGATGGCTTACATCGCGGGACCAACGGAGCATGCGCCATCACTATGCCGATACCCCAACCAGATCGACATCTCACCTACCTTGCCTTTCCTGAAGAAACCTAGGCCGCCTCTCGGGTACTGGACCCTCCAACCAGCGTGGGACCACACATCGAAAGTGACACTATCGAGTCCGTCGACTATAAAGGAGCAGCAACCATCGCGACTGCCTTGTGGGCTCGGTGGCTGCGCCACAACGGTGTCACGTAACATGCTGGCTTTCACCATGCAGGTCAGTGCAAAATACAGTCTTTTCTGTAAGAAATGTAGCAATTACTGTTTGGTGCAGCTCCCGAGCCCTCAGTGCTGCCTCGCTATGCTTAGTGAATGTGTGCATGCTATCCAGTCATTGCTGTTGCTGTCAGGCGATGTTGAAACCAATCCGGGGCCTAGTATTGCTGACGTTTTCGCTGAGCTGCAGAAGCTGACCGTTGGACAAAGCACGCTAATCACTGAGGTACAAGGTCTAAAGAATCAACTTTCGTGTACCGATGCAACACTAACAGATTTAAGTAAGCGAATTATGGAACTGGAACAACACTACCAGGCACTGATACCCCTGCGAAGCGAATTAGAAGCTGTGTACGCTACTACTTCTGAAACTGGTCGCCTGGTATCTAGCCTAGAGAGCCGCATAGAGGATGCTGACAACCGCTCACGCAGAAGCAACCTAATATTGTATGGCATTCCTGACCCCAACCCTCCTGAAACCTTTGCGCAATCGGAAAAACTATTTATTGACAACATTCAAGAGCACATGAACATAAGCCTCGACCCAAAAGAAATTGAGCGTGCACACCGGCTAGGACGCTATTCACCAGGCCGTAACCGCCCCATCATTGCCAAGTTTGCATTCTATAAAACAAAAGAATTGGTCTTGTCTAATGGTCGCAAGTTAAAGGGGAGTAACTGCAGTATTGGCGAGGACTTTTCACCCGCTGTTCGAAATGCCCGCAAACATCTTGTTCTTTTCGGCAAAAGCAAAGCAACACCTTTCAAGCTACGTTTCAAAACACTTGTCATAGGATCCAAACGCTACGAATATGATGAATCATCTAAAACCGTAAAGGAGATTCACTAGCAATCAAAGTGCAATAGAGGTTCGCTTAACCCTCGCCACATCACCACAACGAATAATCTTTCTTTATCTGCTATTTTCACTAACGCCCGCAGTTTTCTTCCCAAACGCGAAGACATATCAAGTCTCGTTTCTTCATCAGGCAGTAATTTACTTATTTTAACAGAAACATGGCTAACATCGGAGATCAGTGATAATGAGGTATTATCCGACTTGCCAAACTTCGAAGTTCATCGCTGTGACCGCCAAGGAAGGCGAGGAGGGGGGGTTCTTATAGCGTTTAGCAAGGAATTGCCCTGTACACCAATCGCGCCTCCTACTGGCCTTGAGATAGCCTGGCTACTTATCCGCTCTTTCCCACAGGCTGTCCTGCTGGGTGTTTGTTACCGACCACCTGTTAACAGCCCTGATTTCCCTGGAAAATTAAACAGCATTTTATGCCAGGTTACTGCCGCACATCCTAACGCTCATATTATTTTATTCGGTGACTTTAACTTTCCTGGTATTGACTGGCATGACCCATCTTCAGCAGCATCAACTAACACTGAAGCTAGAGATTTCACCGATGTCTGTTTGAACTTTAATCTTTCACAGCTTGTTTCTGAACCAACACGTGTATCGCTTGACTGTGCGAACATCTTAGATCTTATACTAACTAATCACCCCGACAGCTTATCATCATTAACCTTCCTTCCTGCTATCAGCGACCACAAAGTTCTTCACGCTACCTTTTTCTTTTCCGCACCACCTCGTGCAACATATCACAAAACTATCAGCCTGTACGATAAAGGAAACTTCGAAGCGATTAATGACGAACTGACTGCCTTTCTACCACACTTTCAATCAAGATTTTACGAGCGAACCACTCATACAAATTGGACGCTGTTTAAAACTAAAATTATTGAATTAGCTGACAAACATATACCGAAAATTACCTTCCGTCCAAACCGTCGAAACCCATGGTTCACTAACCATGTAAAGCGACTAGAAAATAAGAAAAAAAGACTTTTCGATCTGCCAAGCAAAGTACAAACCCTAACTTATGGGAAAAGTATTATTCTGCCGAGAAAACGTACTTATCCGCTGTTCGCAGCGCCAAGCATACTTTTTTTAACATCGATCTAGCGAAAATACTTAGAGACAACCCCAAGAAATTCTGGGAAGTAATAAACCCCCCTCAAACTCGCGCCATAACTCTCGCTGACGATTCTGGAGATATCATGACTGATACCGACTGCGCCATTTCGTTCAACGATGCCTTCGCCTCAGTTTTTACTAAAGATACTAGTTCCCCCCTATCATTAATGTCTAGCAACATAGTATCCGTAATGCCGGCCATCGCGTTCTCTGTAGATGGTATCTCCAAAATAATTGATAACCTCAAACTATCTTCATCCACCGGTGTCGATGGTATTAACTCGAAACTGTTAAAAAATACTAAGCATATTTCAGCCGCATTTTTGTGTCTCTTATTTTCTCAGTCACTTTTAGCAGGTTACATCCCTTATGAGTGGAAAGTAGGAAAGGTCATTCCTATCTACAAGGGAGGCAATAGAAATAACCCACTAAATTATCGCCCCATCTCCTTAACAAGTCTTCCATGTAAGATAATGGAGCACGTCATTTACTCACTCATCATGGACCATTTAGACGCCAACAATTTTTTTCATCCTGCTCAGCATGGGTTTCGTAAGGGCTTTTCTTGCGAGACCCAGCTAGCTCTTTTCCTTCACGACCTTCATACGAATCTTGACTGTAATAAACAAACTGATGCTATCTTCCTCGACTACGAAAAAGCTTTTGACAAAGTCCCCCACCGTCACTTATTACATAAACTTTCTTTCTTGAATTTAGACATGGATGTACTAAAGTGGCTAGAAACGTTCCTCACTAACCGCGAGCAATTCGTTACTATCAACGACCAGTCCTCCGTCAACCTTCCGGTATCATCAGGTGTCCCTCAGGGGTCTGTTCTCGGACCACTTCTATTTTTAATATACATCAATGACTTACCCCTTCATGTAACTTGCAAAATTCGGATGTTCGCTGATGACTGCGTGCTTTATCATACCATTATCAATGACACTGATGGAGACATTTTGCAACAAAATCTCAACCATGTACAGTCTTGGTGTGCCCATTGGCTAATGACTCTTAATCCCAAAAAATGTAAACATATGTCATTTACCCGTAGTCGTACACCCTTCTTACCTTCTTACACAATAGCCAACAATCAGATTGAAACAGTAAAATCATTCAAGTACCTAGGCGTCATAATTTCCTGTGATCTTAACTGGGGCACGCATATCAACACCATAGTATCATCGGCGAACAAAACACTCGGATTTATGAGGCGCCACTTGCGTCATGCGCCTCAGGATGTCAGACTTGCAGCGTACAAATCGCTTATCAGGCCTAAAGTCGAATATGCGTCGCCAATCTGGAACCCATATCAAAAATATCTCGTTAACGCACTTGAGCGCTTCCAAAATCGTGCGGTAAGATACATTCATTCATCCTATTCATATGACGTAAGCATATCATCTTTAAAAGAGAAATCTGAGTTACAGTCTCTCTCGCACCGCCGTAAGATAGCCAGCGTTGCTCTCTTTCATAAGTTTTTCTACAGTTCCCTTAATCGTGAGCCATACATCATTCGACCCGCAAGAATATCGCAACGCGCTCGTCATCCACTCCAAGTTTTAAAACCACGCTCACACACAACTACCTTCTCTGCTTCTTTTTTCTTGCGAACAGCAACTGATTGGAATGCCCTTCCCAACCATGTTGTATATACAAATAATCACCATGTGTTCATTGCTGAGGTTGCTTCTATTTTGTCAAATTAATTACCATTTTGTACAAATTCATCACCTACTGTACTTTTTTGATTGTATGCAATGTATCTACCTTTCTTCATATGTTACACTAGTTACTAAAATGATTTGTCCATTACCACTGTTTCTTCTCTTCGGCCAAATTTACTGTTGCTTCTTTATTCTAATTGACAATTTGACACGAGTAAGCACTTGTTTGTACAAAGTATGTATCACTTTTCAAATGTTTCGTTTGTTATCATGTTGAATTTTTTGTTACAAGATGTACCCCACCCCTTATGTAACACCCCTGATAAAGGGGCCTTTAAGGAAATAAACTGACCTGACCTGACCTGACCTGGCAGGAGTTTTACCGACTGCTTTGCGAAGCCTTCTGCACTCCCGAAAGGAAAGAAAGAGCCGAACAGGCACTGTCTTCGAGGTTCCAAATGCCAAACGAAACCGTCGCCATGTTCGTCGAAGACATGACGCGATTGTTCCGTCGGGCCGATCCGCTAATGCCAGAAGACAAGAAGGTGCGTCTGTTAATGCGAGGCGTAAAGGAACAGCTTTTCGCGGGCCTCGTGCGCAATCCTCCTACAACAGTCTCTCAGTTCGTTCGTGAGGCAACAGTTATGGAACGTATTCTTCGGCAGCGGCTCTCGCAGTATGAACGCCAGACCACCATGACTGCTGCATGCTCTCTCGTACCTGTGAATGATGACAGGGAGTCCCTTACCTAGCTAATACGACAAATCGTTCGAGAAGAACTGCAGAAGTCCTATGCATCAGCTCCGGCACCTCCCAGTGCCGCGGTTCTTACGGATGTGATTCGGGAAGAAATCGGCAGAGTGGTTCATCCCTCGCCACCAACACGACCCGAACCTCCCACGTTCTCGTACGCGGATGCTCTTCGGGCTTCCGCGCCGTCGACGGGCCGTTTTTCGCAGCCGCCTGCTGGGATTTCTCGACGCTCCCCAAGTCCGATCCACCGCACGAATCCGCAAGCACCTTTTCATCCTGGTCCGCGCAAATCTACAGTATGGCGCGCCCCCGACAACAGTCCGTTGTGCTATCACTGCGGGGAGGCTGGTCACATGTATCGCGACTGCCAGTACCGACGGATTGGTCTGCGGGGATACCATCCGGACGCCCGTTGCCCGCGCTATGGCGAACGCCCGCACGACATCGAGCAATACTTAGAAAGTAACCGGCTCCCTCCTGCCCAACAGCGAAGACAGTCACGGTCGCCTTCACCTCGTCGGTACGCGTCACCAAACCGTGCTCGACCCGCCTTTGATTCCGCTGGAGTCAACGGTGGAAGCCCGCGCCGGGGAAACTGAAAACGGCGACCTCCGGGGGTGAGGCCGCTGTCATGCGAACCGTCAAATATCCTCCGCCGACGCCATCCCCTCGCGACGTACCGTTGACGCCTTCATTCGAAACTGCAAAAAGAACTTCTGCTGCTATTACTGCTTCAATCGACGGTTATCCGGTAACTGCACTTGTCGATACGGGAGCTGACTACTCGGTTATGAGTGCCTCACTGGCCACTCGGCTACGCAAGGTGCTGACAGCGTGGGACGGCCCACATCTGATTACGGCCGGAGGACACCTCGTGTCACCCATTGGACGATGCACCGCCAGACTTGCAATTTCTACTTCGACTTTCGCAGCGTCTTTCCTTGTGCTGCCCAAGTGTTCTCGGCTAGTTATACTGGGCATGGATTTTCTCCAGGAATATGGGGCGATCATTAACCTTCGTGACTTGTTCGTGACTTTTTCTAACGATGTATCTTCGGATTCGAGTGTGGAGGATGAACATCACCGCATGGCTTTACGCGTGGTCGATGACTGCGTGACGTTACCGCCTCGCAGTAGCATCTTCGTCCTTGTTGAATGCCCCCAAGAACAACTAGGAATAGGCATCGCCGAAGGTAACCTCGCCATATTGCTGGATCGCGAAGTCGGCGTCGCACGAGGTCTCGTAGAGCTCCAACATAGGCAAACCACGATTCTAGTTACCAACTTCAGTGGCGAATACAAGCACTTTGCGAGGCATACCACCATGGCCTACTTTGAAACGGTGGCCGAGTCCAACGCCTGTGCTTCAGTAACGACAATCTCGATTCCGGAACCCAGCGATGTGGACTTGACCAGTCACATCAACGTCAACCCACAGCTAGACCAAAACGAGAAGAAGAGGCTCCTCACTCTGCTATCGTCATTTAGCGACTGTTTCGCCACCACGTCGAAGGTCAAACAGACTCCTTTAATCAAACACAGAATCATCACTGAACCGACCGTCCAACCTGTTCGCCAACACGCTTATCGCATGTCGCAAAGAGAACAGGATGCTATTCGTCATCAAGTTAAACAAATGCTCGACGATGATGTCATTCAACCATCGACAAGTCCTTGGTCTTCACCTGTTGTATTAGTTAAAAAGAAAGACGGTTCACTACGATTCTGTGTCGATTACCGCAAACTGAACAAGGTCACGAAAAAAGATGTTTACCCACTTCCTCGAATTGACGACTCCTTGGATCGCCTGCGACATGCCCGTTACTTTTCTTCAATGGATCTACGTAGTGGGTACTGGCAAATTGAAGTTGACGAACGGGACCAGGAAAAAACGGCGTTTATAACACCCGACGGTCTCTATCAATTTAAGGTCCTCCCTTTTGGATTGTGTTCCGCTCCGGCCACATTTCAACGCATGATGGACACAGTTTTATCTGACCTCAAGTGGAACTCGTGTTTAGTCTACTTAGACGATGTAGTTGTTTTTTCCACCACGTTTGAACCACACATCCAGCGGCTTGAGGCGGTTCTTCAAGCTATCCGCACCGCCGGCCTCTCCCTGAAGCCCGAGAAATGTCACTTTGGCTACGAGGAGCTCAAATTTCTAGGTCATATTGTCAGCAGCACCGGTGTGCGCCCTGACCCTGACAAAGCCATGGCAGTCGCTCTGTTCCCGATACCGAAGACAAAACACGATGTCCGCCGATTTTTAGGGCTTTGCGCGTATTACCGCCGTTTTGTACCCAATTTCTGTGAAATTGCCGAACCTTTACAACGACTCATCAAGAACGACGTCACATTTGTTTGGGGCCCGGCACAATCCGGCGCCTTCCACGACCTTCAGCAACGTCTAAAGACACCACCGATCCTTGGTCACTTTGACACCGAGGCTGACACAGAAGTGCATACTGATGCTAGTAACGTTGGTCTCGGAGCGACACTCGTACAGTTTCAAGCTGGTGTTGAGCACGTTATTGCGTATGCCAGCCGAGCCTTGTCTGCTGCTGAAAAAAACTACTCAGCAACTGAAAAAGAATGTCTGGCAGTCATATGGGCTATTCAGAAGTTCCGCCCATACCTGTACGGACGCCCCTTCCGTGTCGTCAGCGACCACCACTCTCTCTGCTGGCTGGCGAATTTCAAAGATCCTTCAGGCCGTCTCGCAAGATGGAGCCTTCGGTTGCAGGAATTTGAGTCTGGCCAGAAACACACTGACGCCGACTGTCTCTCCCGCGCCCCCGTCGAACCCGCACCACTAGATACTGACGACGATTCGGGTTTTCTTTGTACTCTTCCGTCTTTAAACCTTGCTCAACAGCAACGCCAAGATTCCGAGCTCCAGCCCTTGATTGAATACCTTGAAGGAAGCCGCCCACAACCCCCACGGCAGTTTGCGCGTCACTTGTCATCTTTCTGCCTACGTGGCGACATCCTATACAAGCGGAACTTTCACCCTACGGCAACCGCTTTCCTGCTCGTTGTTCCCGCTACTCTCCGCGACGACGTTATACGTGCATGCCACGACGAACCAACGTCCGGGCATCTCGGTTTCACGCATACTCTCGCGAGGATCAAGCAGAGGTACTATTGGCGACAACTCACAAAAACCGTGAAGCAGTACGTCAGAAGTTGTCGAGATTGCCAGCGTCGCAAAGTTCCACCACTGAAACCAGCCGGTCTGCTTCAGCCTGTCCGACCTCCTTGCTCACCTTTTGAACAAGTCGGGATGGATTTACTCGGCCCATTTCCCAAGTCTTCGGCTGATAACCGCTGGATCGTCGTCGCCACCGATTACCTCACTCGATACTGCGAAACACAAGCCGTTCAACGAGCTACTGCTTCAGATGTTGCTAACTTCTTCATAAAAAATATCGTCCTTCGACATGGTGCTCCCGCTGTCGTCATCACAGACCGTGGTACGGCCTTCACTGCCCAGTTGGTCCGAGATATCCTGCAGCTGAGCGGGACATCGCACCGTACGGCAACTGCGTATCACCCGCAGACTAACGGTTTAACTGAGCGTCTCAACAAAACGATTGCGGATATGCTTTCGATGTATGTTGCCACGGACCATAAAAATTGGGACGAACTGCTCCCGTATGTGACATTCGCGTACAACACTGCCCTACAAGAAACCACCGGGTTTCCTCCTTTTCGTCTGGTCTACGGACGCGACGTCACCACTATGCTCGACGTGATGCTCCTACCTACTTCGTCGCAACCTACCGCACCAGATACAGACGCCTTTGTTCAGTGTGCCGAAGCAGCGCGGCACCTTGCGCGGCAACGAATTCTATCCCGACAAAGTCAAGATGCTCGTCGCTACAACATATGCCATCGAGACGTCACATACAACCCGGGAGATCTTGTATGGGTTTGGACGCCTATACGTCAGAGAGGCCGCTCAGAAAAATTATTGCGCCGATACTTTGGACCCTACACAGTTTTGCGTCGTCTAAGTCCTGTCAACTACGAAGTTCTTCCAGCCGACAGTTCGCACCACTCCCGTCGACCACGTTCCTCTGACATTGTTCACGTTACGAGGATGAAGCCCTACCATTCGCGCTGACTCTCATCCACAAACTTTGTGATGCGGCCCCTGTCGTCACGTCCGTTGTCTTTCTCATTTCTTTTATTTTTTTTCCTTGTGGCATTTAACCTCTCCCCAACTTTATTTATTTATTTTGTTTTATTATTATTATATTTTTTTTGGAGGGAGGGGTAATGGCACGCGCTAGTTACGCTAGAAGTCGAGGAAGAAGAGGTGTGCGTGGTAGCTGCTGCAAAAACGAACTGTGAACGTTCGCTTAGAACTGACTGACTGGCTTTTCCTCTCGTGACAATATTCTTCGCTTTCTTCAAAAGGAGCTCTTTATTTTTGCAGAGATCAGCAGGTGGTCTTGTCGCTACATACGGCTACAGCACTAATAATGAGCGCGTTAGCCAATTAAGAGAAGCTGTTCGATTGCATAGTGGCGACTCCTTGCCTTGTTGGCCTCATACTGAAGCCTTCGAATTTCTCAACGATCTTTGGCTCGAAGAAGAGCATACACCACAACAAATTGGAGCACACGGTCACATTCTTCAGGATTGCTGCTTGAAATATTTTAAACTGTGAGCAACATTTTTTCCAATTTTAATGCTTTGGCTACGCCACGGATTGGCATCGAGCTAACTTCGGCTTCAAGCAGTTTACGGCTGTGTGCAACAATGACATTCCTGAAGTAAACTACATAAAATATGCCTATTAATGTTTGTCACGCCGTTTCTTAAACATTTGCTCCCTAGATAACTGTTCTTATTGTATTAGGACTGGCAAGCAAACTTAGCCATTTCACTGCAGCTATCACCATCGCAATGTTTATTGTCATTCAGTATGCACGTGTAGCAGCAACCAAAATATAATGGCTTTTAAGAAACTTAAGGTTAAACTCAACACTTTTAATGGCATTAACCTCACCCATGTGGCACAGGTACAGTCGAACCCAACTATATCGAACCCGTTTACATCAAATTATTCTATATATCGAACGATTTCTGGACACGGTATAGTTACAATGAGTATATATAGCAAAAGTTACGCTTACATCGAACAAAAATAGCAACGACTCCCGATATATCGAACATCGAGCAGCGGAAAAGTGCCCCCAGAAGTTGGCTTTCCCTCGCGGTGGCAGGGAAAACCCAGCGGCGTGGCTCCATCCAACCGCTCTCCCTACGGTGACCGTGCTGTCTCAGACGAGCCGTCGACACCCCCCTGCAAAAAATTGGAGGACGCTTAAGCTTCGCCTTCAAGAGTGGAACGCGACAGCGTTCCCGTCGACCCGCCAAGGGGTGTAAGACAATGGGCAACGGCGCAGCGACTACGCGCCCCGCATCGGACGCGGTGAGCGTCGAGCGACGCAGCGTTCCGCGCGGCAACGAAATGTGCGCCTGAGCAAGCGACGCACGCCTGATCCTTAGAAACGGCTCGTTTCTAAGGCAACACCGCGTTCACTAGAGGCGCTTTTGTACCGCTTTGAAGCATCGAACTCGTGGCTCAGTAAACCATAAACACCCCCTGGCAAACTGCCCGCTGAGACAACCATTTCGGGCAAGTGCTTGCCCAGGCGAAGTTGGCAGACAGTGTATAAAAACGGGTTTTTTGCGACCCTGAAGAAAAAAAAAACGATTGACTACCTGTCTCAAAAACAAATGTGACAATCCAAGTCCTCCATTTCGAACTCGAAGAAACAAATTGGTGCGACTTGATCTCTCCCAAGACGATGCCCACACAAACACTGCGAACACCCGGTGAATTTTTTGGATGTTTACCCTTGAGCAATGCAAGACTTGGAGGATGTACCAAAGTTTGCTCACTAAAAATATGTTGCAAATTGTGGCTCTGGAAAACATAGACCAATTCCAGCCATTCCATTTGTTTACTGTGTCCCGCAGCTTATCCACTTCACTCCTCCAGTACGACTCACTGTCTTTGTAGCACTGAAGGGGAACACCCAAGTATTTCACCGGAGTCGTAACGAAACTCACGTTGGCAAAATTGTCTGGGGTCGCCCGCCAATCCCCGTGCCAGAATCCCAGGCACTTACCCCAGTTTACCGCGCTGCCGCTCACAGCACAAAAACTTTTAACACATTTGACAGCCTGTGTTATACTGTCCAAATCGGTGCAAAACACAGCAATATCGTCTGCATAAGCCAACAGGCGGACTTCAACCTCGTGCAGTTTAAACCCGCGGACACAGTCATTCTCCATGACACTCAAACAAAACGACTCTATATACAAGCAAAACAACAGCGGCGAGAGAGGGCAGCCCTGACGCACCGACCGCTTAACTTGGATTCGCGCTCCCACCACCTTGTTGACAATGAGCCGCGTCGAGCAGTCCCGGTACGCCATGGCAACCCCCTCTCTAATTATTCTACCCAAATTCACATAATCTAGAATGCACAAAAGTATGTCATGAGGCACCCGGTCAAACGCTTTCTCGAGATCAATTTGGAGCATTGCCACTCGTGCACCCATGGCATCGCAGCATTCGAGGATACTGCGTGCTACGTGTATGTTTGAGAAGATAGTTCGGCCTTTAATGCCACATGTTTGATGCGGCCCCACAAGCTTCGCAATGACAGTCTGCAGCCTCTTTGCTAAGATTTTCATCATTATCTTATAGTCTCCGTTAGTGAGACAAATTGGGCGGTAAGAAGTTACTCTTCGCAATGCAACGGGATCTTCTGACTTGGGTATAAGAATAGTGTGGGAAGATGAGAAGGACGGGGGTAGTACTTTGAGCTGGAATGCTTCGTTATATACCTCCGCTAAGGCTGGTGAGATCGCACCTTTGAAATATTTATAAAAGGCTGAGGCTAGACCATCAGGGCCAGGGGACTTCCCCGGATGCACACTTTCAATAGCACTTTTCACTTCCTCTACCGAAATTGATTCCTCCAATGGTTCTTTCGTACTTTCATCTAGCCTTGGCATCAACGACAAAAAGTCCTTTTTAAAACGATCAATGTCGACTGCGCAGTAAGTGAATAAACCACTGTAGTGCTCGAAAAAAGCACGCTCGATATCTTCTGCTGCGTCGCTAACTTTTCCGCAATATTCGATTTCCGCTATCTGATTGCGGCGCGCATGCCACTTTTCTGAGCCTAACGCTCTTTTCGACGGTACTTCTCCCATTATCAGCCTTTCAGCCCTTGCCCGCACCAAAGCACCGCGGTATCTTTCGATATCGAACTGTTCTATTTTATGTTTCAGTGCGCGAATATCGTCCATGAACATGCCGGGCATCCTACATTGCTCATTGATCAATTTTTCTAAATTCCTGCGCATCTGTTTTTCTTCTGCTCCCTTTTCTCTGCATATAGCGCTCGCATGCTCTAAAGCCTTGATTTTAACCGCCTGCTTGAAGTTCTCCCATTTTTCACCAGATGTCGTGTTATCAACAGCATTCATTTCTTCAACTTGCTTCGTTACATCCGCTGTAAACATTTCGTCGCTTAGTAATTTCGAATTAAATTTCTACAGTTGCCACTCGAAGCCCTTTTTCTTTTCTTTCCTGCTTGCTACTAAAAAGCTGACCAAACAGTGATCACTGAATGGAAGTGCGCTCACATGGTACTCCTTACAAAGGGTTATCAAATCAAGGCTCACATACAATCTGTCAAGACGGGCGTGGCTGGCTGCCTGAAAGTGCGTGTACTGCGTAGTCCTCCCACCACCGAGACACTCAGCCACGTCTTCCACACCATCGTCCCTTATCATATCGCTTAAGGCAATGGTGCTTGCATCCTTGTACGGTCGGGCGCTAGTTTTATCACGGGCTGAAAGAACACAGTTAAAATCACCGGCAATAATGAGGAGCCTATTACACTGGGTATACTGTTTTAGCTGATCGAAAAATCTGCGTCTTTCCTCAGCGACAGTCGGCGCGTACAAACAAATAACATGCCATTCCAATGAAGATAATAAAAAATCGCAGACAATAAGCCGACCTGACGGGCATGACGTCACAGCTTCTACTTTTGCTCCAAGACTATGTCGGATGAACAAAGCGCACCCGGAAGAAGTTCCCACAGCATGACTCACTATAACACAGTATCGAGCTAAGAATTGACGCACCATGCCCCCGGTTTCGTCGTCGCCCTCAACTTTCGTCTCCTGTACTGCTAGAATGTCCAGGTAACTAGTCTATAGAGTTGACTTTGCTTCCTCCTTGAGGCAAGCCCACGTACGTTTAAAGTGGCCCCACGAAATGACCTATCCATAGACATCATTGCGAGGCGGTGAGAACCCGGGGGCATGACGCTCACCTCACTACTGCGCTTTTTTCCTGGGTGCCTTGACACGGTGCAGTCCTCAGGGAGGCAAAGGCGGCGTTTCCGCCGTCTTGCGCTCCGTCGAAGTGTTCGGCCGAAGCCGATGGGAAAGACGCCGCACGGGAGTCATTTTCGCAGGTGGCTCGTCCGTTGCGAGGGTGCTGGGCCCCTTCTCCTTTTCGCCTGCTTCGTGGGGCCGCTTTGCGGTCGCACTGGCACTGTCGCTATCGATGCCTGTCATCGGCACTGCCTCGGGAGTAGACTCTACAGCTCCGCCGGAAAAAGTGTGGCCGGTACTACTTGGAGCAGCTTTCCTACTCCGGTCCTCCACGGCTTCATGCAGAAGCCCGGCTTCGGGCTTCCCTGGAGCTTCAAGGAGGGCGTCCTGTGGAGTGCTCGGGGTACCGTCTTGAGTAGTCGGGTTTTGGCACACTCCTGCTGTTTCCTCGGAGTCTGCCTCATCCATAAGGTGGTCCAATGCATCGTTTGCCTGGACTGGTCCGGTCACGCTGGCGTACGTCTTTGGGCAATCCGCGTCCTCATGGCCGAAGCGGCGACAACGACTGCAGCGAGGTACTTTGCAGTCCCGACGTATGTGCCCGGTGCTCTTGCAGCGCAGACAGAGCGGAGCGCGGCCTGGAACAACGACGAGAGTCAGCTCTCCGGCTATCTTGAGCTGGTGTGGAATGTCGTCGACTTTGACGTTGCCATGCAATTGCAGTCCCACTGAGCGAGTCGTCGAGCCCTTTTCAGTGACGCCTTGCACACGCCACTTCTCCCGCGTCACCTCCAACACTTTCCCGAAGGGTTTCAGGGCCACACGAATGTCTTCGTCGGTCACGCCGTGCAGCAACCAGTGCAGCTTTAAGCGAACCTCTCGGTTGTTTGGATCGATGAGCAAACATGGGCGATCTTTTACATGTTTTTCTGCATTGTTGGGATGCCGTTTTCCTCTGGGATGTGCTCCAGCGCACAATCAAAAAGGATTTCCCCCTAGATGCATATGGGATTCGCTACTTGCCAATAGAAAGTGATGATGGTACCCCATACGATGTGATCATGCTTATGGCCCTGCATAGCATTTGGAAATGTAGAATTGCGGTAAGGCATGCCGATCTCGATGCAAGAGCGGCTCGCCAGTATTTCAAAGAAAGCATACGGAACTTTGTAGAGGAACAAAAGTTGCTGGAGTGCATCCCAGAGTGGTTGCCACGAGTGGAATTATTATTGGCGATAAGGGAATTTTAGCACAAGCGCAGCCGCACAAGTTCTGCGATTGTTTTCAACATATTGTGAGTGTGCCTTTTGATTATTTGTGAATGTGTAATTTTTATCCGGGCCAACGACCGGCAATAAAAAAAAAAAAAAAAACTCGTGGCTCAGTGGTAACGTCTCCGTCTCACACCCCCGGAGACCCGGGTTCGATTCTCACCCAGCCCATCTTGCAAGTTGTTTTTTATTCATGAAGTGCCTACCGGCTTTTCTGCGACACGAGCTCCTTAACGCTGTCATGTTAAAATTATCCTCGCCCGCCCGCAGCACTTGCTCAGACAGCCAATCCGAGGCTCTTGTGCCCTCGATCGTCGTGCAAGATGGCGACAGTTCAAGTTGTCTCGCAGCTTTTCTGGCTCATTGTTTGTGCGCCTTGTGGGCCTTCTCCAGCAGTATTGCCGTGATGAAGCGGCTGAATTCGCCTTTCGCCATGCAGCTCAAAATCATAAATCGGGTCAAACGCGGTGAGAAGTCCGATGTCCCCGCAGCGTGAATGATTCCAAGGAGCACTCTCAGCACGACCTTGAAGAATAAGGGGGAGATCGTCGCCACCAACTATCTTCACCGCGTCTATGCGAACTGCGTTTACGTCGGACTACGTGACCCGCTTCCCCGCTATAAAAGGCCAGACCACACCGAGCCTCATTAGTGAGCATGATATCAGCCTCAGAGACGTGCTATGGAATCCCTTCTGTTTCGTACTGCAGGTTGTGGCAGTTCTGCTGCAAACCGAGCCATCATCATGCAGTTGTTTCCCTGCTGCACCACGCAACAATGAAATACTGGGGGCGTATCCGATGTCATCGACACGTGCCGGTGGCATTTGCCTCGTGGAAGATTCGTCACCGCCAACTATCATCACCGCGTCTATGCGAACTGCGTTTACGTCGGACTACGTGACCCGCTTCCCCGCTATAAAAGGCCAGACCACACCGAGCCTCATTAGTGAGCATGATATCAGCCTCAGCGACATGCTAAGGAATCCTCCCTTCTGTTTCGTACTGCAGGTTGTGGCAGTTCTGCTGCAAACCGAGCCATCATCATGCAGTTGTTTCCCTGCTGCACCACGCAACAATGAAATACTGGGGGCGTATCCGATGTCATCGACACGTGCCGGTGGCATTTGCCTCGTGGAAGATTCGTCACCGCCAACTATCATCACCGCGTCTATGCGAACTGCGTTTACGTCGGACTACGTGACCCGCTTCCCCGCTATAAAAGGCCAGACCACACCGAGCCTCATTAGTGAGCATGATATCAGCCTCAGCGACATGCTAAGGAATCCCTTCTGTTTCGTACTGCAGGTTGTGGCAGTTCTGCTGCAAACCGAGCCATCATCATGCAGTTGTTTCCCTGCTGCACCACGCAACAATGAAATACTGGGGGCGTATCCGATGTCATCGACACGTGCCGGTGGCATTTGCCTCGTGGAAGATTCGTCACCGCCAACTATCATCACCGCGTCTATGCGAACTGCGTTTATGTCGGACCACATGACCCGCTTCCCCGCTATAAAAGGCCAGACTACACTGAGCTTCACCAGTGGGCATGGCAGCAGCCTCAGCGCCAACATGCTAAGGAATCCCTTCTGTTTCGTACTGCAGGTTAGTCAGTACTTACCTACTAAATGCTATCGAAACGATAATCGCTTCTTAGTGCTGCTGCCCTGCCCACTATCTTTTTTAGATGTTTTCAGTTATGTCATTTCTATGCCAAGTGACTTGCTGGTGTGTGGCGATATAGAGGCAAATCCGGGTCCTACAGAAAAATAAATGATTTCTGAATTACTCATCGGCCAGGGAAAGTTAACCACATTTGTGGAAGCCTTGCAGAGTTCTCAAAACGATATTGAGAAGAACATTTCAGCACTGACCAAACGCATAGAAGGTTTTGAAAAACAGCTGGCTGGTTTCAACGCACTGAACAACCATGCGAAAACAATGGAGGACACTGTTGCGAAGGTTGATAAACAGTTATCAGTTTATCGATGCGATATGAGAGACGCACGTGGCGGAGGTGTTCTGATTGCCGTGAACCAACAATTGCCATGCACACGAATTAACATTGACAGCCACTTGGAAACACTCTGGTTAAAATGTCAAGAGAGAGAGAGAGAAAGGCAAAGGAAAGACAGGGAGGTTAACCAGAGATTATCTCCGGTTGGCTACCCTGTACTGGGGGAGGGGAAAGGGGAAGCGATAAGTGAGAGGGAGAAGGATTTAAAAAAAAACTACACACACACGCACGTACACACAAACTGTTTCTGTGGGCACTGTCGCGCAGCCCGCAAAGGCGTTCCTACTGTGATGCAGTGCACCGTACAATCCTGAGTCA
Source organism: Dermacentor albipictus (assembly GCF_038994185.2). NCBI lineage: Eukaryota > Metazoa > Arthropoda > Arachnida > Ixodida > Ixodidae > Dermacentor > Dermacentor albipictus. Next base: position 523,004,578 of record NC_091821.1, on the reverse strand, counting down.
TACAGTGAAGTCACAATCTGTCAGAAAGTCCTGTGTCTTTTAAATACCGCAGCAGCGCCTTCATAGCCAATCGCGCTGATGTTCGCGTAGGCCAGTGTCCAAGGATCTTGTTTTCTGACAGTGGGCGCTTGTCCAGTTTGTCTAGGGTGGCTGAGAGGACTGCTCTTTGCGGGTTGAAATGAGAGCACTCACAAAGAAGGCGCGCGATTGTTTCATTGCACCCGCAGAAGTCACAAAGTGGGTTGTCGGACATTACGATAAGAAAGGAGTACGCATTTGAAAATGCTACTCCAAGCCATAGACGAACTAGAAGGGTACAGTCGCGTCGTGGAAGCTCGGGCGGAATACGGAGTTGTAAAGTAGGGTCCAGGGTATGAAGTCGTGCACTTGTGAAATCGTATGAATTCCACTGAGCTAATGTCAGGTCGTTTGCCAGTACGGCAAGTTTTTTCGCTGCGCCGGCTCTCGAAAGAGGAATGGCAACGCACCTGACGCCGTCATGGGCAGATCGGGCAGCTGCGTCTGCTCGATCATTGCCGTGTATGCCACAGTGACTAGGCAACCACTGATATATGATATCGTGTCCTTCGTCAACTATGCGATGGTGTACTTCTCTGATCTCTGCGACGAGCTGTTCATGTGATCCATGGCGCAGTGCTGAGAGTACACTCTGTAGGGCTGCCTTGGAATCACAGAAGACTGACCATGCACGCGGTGGTTCCTCCTGAATGAAATGGAGAGCCGCACGCAAGGCTACCAGTTCAGCAGCTGTCGTTGATGATACATGCAACGTTTTTAGCTGTATTTCGATGGATCTTGTTGGTATCACCACAGCAGCAGCTGAACTTGCAGATGTGACTGAGCCATCAATGTAAACGTGTACGCGGCTGCTGTGCACCTCATGTATAAGTTGTAATGTGGCCTGCTTCAGGGCAAACGACGGCATGTTAGCCTTTTTTAGTGATTCCTGGGATGGTGAGGCGTACTTCAGGTCTGTGCAGGCACCATAAAGGTGTGGATGGTCTTGCTGCAGGCATGTAGTTCATTGGCAATGAGGTGCGATTGGCAACAATCATACGACTGATAGCTGCATGTGGCCTTTCTGCGGGTAGAGCGGCAAGATGGTGAGAAGGTAGTCGGGCAACGTGGCGAATATGCGCTCTTATGTCAATGTTCCCCACACAATGTTCTTATGTCAATGTTACCCACAAACAGTACTGCTAGGCGTTTGTTATCAACCCCCTCACATCAACCAGACTTTTCTAACCTCTTAAATAACATATCAAATGAAATTACTTCAAAGCATCCCAATGCTAATATTCTCCTTTTTGGAGACATTAATTTTTCCCAACATTACCTGGCACAATGGCACTGCTTTACTAACAAATAAAACTGAAGCGAGCGACTTTATAGAAGTGTGTTTAAATTACAATTTAACATAGCTACTACTGGAGCCAACCCCTGTGTCAGGGACATCTGCCAATATTTTAGATCTTATACTAACTAGTCAATCTTAAATGTTAACATCCCTTACATATCTTCGTGAGATTAGTGATCACAAAGTTATTCATGCTGCCTTCACTTTCGCTCCCCCACCGCGCGACATGCACGAGAAGACAATTTGTCTATATTGTCACGTGGTGGTGACGTTGAAGAACACAGTAGCAATACTGTGAAAGACAAAACTAATTTTTATTGGGCGAACCTGTGCCCACAAAAACAGGCTACACTTAAGCACAACGATAGCAGCGAACACGGTCGGCGATCGTCGAAAATCTGATCAGCGGGTCAAGCGCGTCGGCTTTTATAGATCAGTCGTGGAATGTTCCACATTAACCGATGGGACCCGCGTGCCTTCCACAAAGTTCTGCACTATTCGCGTCGCGCATACATGCAATCAGATTACACAAGTTGCGGCGAAAGACAGTGAAGGGAACCATCGATAGCATTCCAGAAACTTCTTTTACATGCAGGCGCGTCCTGCGCTGCAAGATAACATTTGTTAGGCGGCCAAACGTGGTCGCCCGATAAAGATAAGTACACGTGTCATTACCCCCCTCTTAAAAAGCATCGACCCGATGCTGCAAACAAACGAAAGTAATAAATAAGCACTCGTAGCAAAGAAAACAGCAAAATAAGGGAAGTTCGTAGGCGTCCGTAAAACGGTTTAAGACGCACCACGTGGACCACTTCAGGTCGTGCGTGGCGCCGCTGTGAATGCCAAATTCCGTCTGGCACGACCTCATAGTCCAGTGCGCCAATACGTCGGATGACCTTGTAGGGTCCGAAATAGCGTCGCAGTAGTTTCTCACTCAGTCCTCGTCGGCGTATCGGGGTCCATACCCAAACACGGTCGCCGGGCTGGTACTCGACGAAGCGTCGTCGGAAGTTGTAGTGTCGGCTGTCGGTACGCTGCTGGTTTTTGATCCGTAGGCGGGCGAGTTGTCGGGCTTCTTCGGCGCGCTGGAGATAGGTAGCGACGTCAAGATTTTCTTCGTCAGTGACGTGCGGCAACATGGCGTCGAGCGTCGTCGTTGGGTTCCTGCCGTAAACCAACTTGAACGGCGTGATCTGTGTTGTTTCTTGCACCGCCGTGTTGTAAGCGAATGTTACGTACGGCAGGATGGCATCCTACGTTTTGTGTTCGACGTCGACGTACATTACTAGCATGTCGGCGAGGGTCTTATTCAGCCGCTCCGTAAGACCATTCGTCTGCGGGTGGTAGGCCGTTGTCCTCCTGTGCCTTGTCTGACTGTAGTTCAGAATGGCTTGAGTGAGCTCCGCTGTAAACGCCGTTCCTCTGTCGGTGATGAGGACTTCTGGGGCGCCATGTCGCAGCAGGATGTTTTCGACAAAGAATTTCGCCACTTCGGCTGCGCTACCTTTCGGCAGTGCTTTAGTTTCAGCGAAGCGGGTGAGGTAGTCCGTCGCCACGACGATCCACTTATTTCCGGTTGTTGACGTCGGAAACGGTCCCAGCAAGTCCATCCCCATCTGCTGGAATGGTCGGCAAGGAGGCTCGATTGGCTGTAGTAATCCGGCTGGCCTTGTCGGCGGTGTCTTGCGTCGCTGACAGTCTCGGCATGTTCTGACATAACGGGCGACGTCGGTGGTCAGGTGCGGCCAATAATACTTTTCTTGTATCCTCGATAGTGTCCGGGAAAATCCTAGGTGTCCAGCGGTCGGATCGTCATGTAGGGCGTGCAATACTTCTGGACGAAGTCCTGACGGGACAACAAGAAGGTAGTTGGCGCGGACTGATGAAAAGTTCTTCACGAGTAGATTGTTTTGAAGCGTGAAGGAAGATAATCCGCGCTTAAATGCCCTGGGAACAACGTCGGTGTGCCCTTCCAAATATTCGACGAGGCCTTTTAGCTCCGCGTTTGCACGTTGCTGTGCAGCGAAGTCTTCCGCGCTTATCATTCCAAGGAAGGCGTCGTCATTCTCGTCGTCTTGCGGTGGCGGGTCAATGGGGGTGCGTGATAGGCAATCGGCATCGGAGTGTTTTCATCCGGACTTGTAGGTGACAGTGATGTCGTATTCTTGTAGTCTGAGGCTCCACCGCTCTAGTCGTCCTGAAGGGTCCTTTATATTTGCTAGCCAACACAACGCGTGATGGTCACTGACGACTTTGAATGGCCTGCCATAAAGATAAGGGCGAAATTTAGCTGTAGCCCAAACGATGGCGAGGCATTCCTTTTCGGACATCTATTGAACGAGAGCGGCACTAAGTCAAACAAGAGAACAGCAATTACAAAACTGGTACATCAAGTCAGCCAGTGCACGACTCAGGAGGTAGTCATGAGACAGCTCGCGGACAAATATCTCCCGCTCGAACAACCGGGCGATAGCGACGAACGCGTGGAGTAAGTACATGGGAGGACCGTGCGAGGAAATGGACCGCGATTTCACCGAGGGTGAGGTACGGGCCGCCCTCCATGGTCTCTCTAGTAGATCGGCAGCCGGACCGGACGGTATTACCAATAAACTCTTAATGAATCTAGACGATGAGTCGATCACTTTCCTGACGGATCATTTCACCGAGTTGTGGAGAAAGGGAGACTATCCGGAGGAATGGAAGATAGCTAACACCATCCTCATACCAAAACCAGGCAAACCACTCCATCTAGATAACTAGCTACGTCCAATATCGCTTACGTCGTGCATAGGTAAAGCTATGGAACACGTTATTCTTAACAGACTCACTAGATACGTCGAGCAAAATGACATACTCCCGTATAACATGATCGGTTTCCGCCACGGACTATTGACTCAGGACGCCATGCTCCTGATCAAACACCAGCTCATACACGTTAGCTCGGTGCACGCGAGAGCGATTCTGGGACTAGACGTCGAAAAAGCTTTTGATCGCATAGAGCACAAGGCCATCCTCGAGGTCCTGTCCGAGCTGGGGTTGGGTGAGAGGCTATACAGTGTAGTCAAGGCGTTTCTGGGCGGTAGGCAAGCGAGCCTCACGCTAGGTGAACTAAAATCGAAGGTGATGAACCTGGGAAACAGGGGCACCCCGCAAGGGGCCGTACTTTCGCCCATGCTATTTAATCTAGCAATGACCAGAGTCGCGAGGAAACTGGAGAGTATAGAAGGTATACACTTTGCAATATATGCCGATGATATAACCATATGGAGCGCCAACGGTAACGTAGGCCAAACGGAGACCAGACTGCAAGACAGCATACACGCCGTGGAAAGCACGCTAGGCGAGATGGGACTCAACTGTTCGGCGGCAAAGTCGGAGCTTTTTGTCCTAAAACATCGATGCAGGGGTCGAAGACCCAGGAGCTACGTCCCCGGGGAGGAACCCAAGATTATGTTACGCTGTCACGACGGATCCGCGATCAGGCAGGTGGAAAATATTAAAGTTTTAGGCTTCCACATAGCAGCGGGAGGTACCAACCTGAATACCATTCAGCACATTTCAAACAAGACGGACCAAGTCATCAGATTACTAAGGAGAATCAGCAACAGACACAGAGGCCTGGGTGAGGACAGCGCCAGTGGCGTAGCTAGGTCGTCTGGCACCCGGGGCCCATAGGTCTTCTGTCACCCCCCTCTCCGTGTGTAGCCGGCGGAAAGAAGGGTGCCTTCTGACGTATGACACCCCCCCCCCTCCCTCACTGGCCCCTTGCACCCGGGGCCCACGGCCCCCCAGCCCCCCCTGTTGCTACGCCACTGGACAGCGCTCTAAGGCTAGTGCACGCCTTCGCTCTATGTCACTTCACCTACGTGGCAGGTCTATTTAAATGGTCGCAGGCCGAGCTGAACAAGCTAAACACTCTGATCAGAAAGTTAGTGAAGGCTACCCTAGGTATACCCATCAGCACCTCGAACGTGAAGCTCATGAACCTAGGCGTGCACAATACGATAGAAGAGATGGCGGAAGCGCAACAGGTGGCGCAGCAGGAAAGACTGACGAAAACGCGAGCGGGCAGGCTTATACTCAAAGCGATAGGGACAGACCCAAATAGATCAATGAACCCGAAGGAATCCGAGGTAGAATTGAGCGCGAAACTTAGAGACGCGATCAGAACCACCCCCCTCCCGAGAAATATGCACCCGGAACACAATGTTAGCAGGAGAAAAGCGAGAGCAAAAGCTTTGTTGAAAGAAATTGAACAGCTAGGACAACAGGCGGCCCTTGTAGACGCTGCCTGGGTCAAAGGCAAAGAGGCCTACACCGCCGTGGTGGTCGACAGCCGGGGCGAGGTACGGGACGCCATCACCATCTTCACTAAGGATTCCACGGTGGCGGAGCAAGCCGCGATTGCTCTAGCCATCAGGAACCGTAAATGGTCTTTCATCTATAGCGATTCCAAAGCAGCAATTAAGAGCTTTGACAAAGGCTATGTAGCTGGGACTGCGGCTAAAATTATCGACAAGGTCGAAACTATCAAAACTGAAATCCGATGGTTTCCTGCACATATGTGACAAGTGGACGAGACTCGGCCCAACCTCAACGAGGTGACGAACGACCTAGCACGAGGACTTGCCTGCCGTGCCGGTCAGAACCGAACCGACGCCCACTACCATTCCGGGGAGCATAAAGATCAGTAACTAACTTACAGCGACATCACTAAATATTACTACTTGGGGCGTAGGCAATTCCCTCTGCCACACGTAAAATTTAACAGGGCTCAGGCAGTGACGCTACGTTTACTGCAAACTGGGACGTACCCCACTCCGTATTTCATAAATAAAATTCACCCAGAAAGAGAAATTACGAAAGAATGTAACGTGTGCGATGGCATCATTGACATCAAACACATGCTGGCGGGCTGTCCCGCGACTCTCGCCGACCCCGAAGAAAAATGGCTTTACTGGCACAAGTTGATAACAAGCTCTTCATATCAAGATCAGCTACGGACTGTCCAGAGGGTCCACGATGACGCCATAAGGCTCGGCCTGGCGGTGCCGACGTGGACGCGGCCCGCCTCGGTCTGAAAAGACCGGGCTTCTGGACACTAATAAAGTTTTGTGAATGAATGAATGAATGAATGATTCCTTTTCGGTGGTAGAATAGTTGCCTTCCGCTTTTGACAGCGACCGGCTAGCGTAAGCTATCACCTGTTCTACTCTGTTTCTCCTCTGCACTATAACGGCACCGAGGCCTAGGCTACTGGCATCAGTATGGATTTCTGTATCGGCATACTCGTCGAAGTGCGCAAGTACCGGCGGCGACTGCATGCATCGTTTGAGTTCTTCAAATGCGTCGGCCTGCGGCGTTTCCCACTTGAACTCAACATCACATTTAGATAGACGTGTCAACGGCTCGGCGATGCGTGAAAAGTCCTTGACAAAGCGCCTGTAGAAGGCACACATGCCAAGGAATCTACGCACTGCCTTCTTGTTCATGGGTTGCAGGAACTGTGCGATTGCAGCTGTCTTTTGCGGGTCTGGACGGACACCAGATTTGCTGATTACGTGGCCTAGGAACAGAAGCTCATCGTAAGCGAAGCGGCATTTTTCCGGCTTCAGAGTAAGTCCTGACGACTTGATGGCTTCTAGTACTGTCTCAAGCCGCTTGAGGTGATCGTCGAAATTTTCGGCGAAGACGACGACGTCATCCAAGTAAACGAGACAGGTCTGCCACTTCAATCCTGCTAATACCGTGTCCATGACGCGCTGGAACGTTGCAGGCGCCGAGCACAGTCCAAATGGCATAACCTTGAACTCGTAGAGGCCGTCTGGCGTGATGAAGGCGGTCTTTTCGCGATCCCTTTCGTCGACTTCTATTTGCCAGTAGCCTGACTTGAGGTCCATCGATGAGAAGTATTTAGCATTGCAGAGCCGATTCAATGCGTCGTCTATCCGTGGGAGGGGGTATACGTCTTTCTTCGTGATTTTGTTCAATCGACGATAATCGACGCAGAAACGTAGGGTTCCGTCCTTTTTCTTAACTGAAACTACTGGAGAGGCCCACGGGCTTTTCGACGGCTGGATGATGTCGTCGCGCAGCATTTCGTCGACTTGGTGTCTTATAGCTTCGCGTTCTCGCGTCGAAACTCGGTAAGGGCTCTGGCGGAGTGGTCGAGCGCACTCTTCGGTTATTATGCGATGCTTTGCGACTGGGGTTTGTCGAATCCTCGATAACGTCGAAAAGCAGTCTTTGTATCGTCGAAGCAGACTTCTGAGCTGTTGCTTCTTAATCACGGGTAGACTTGGATTTATGTCGAAGTCTGGCGCGGGAACTACGGCCGTCGGGGTAGATGCGACAGAATCCGAGAGGACAAACGCATCGCTGGTTTCCTGAATTTCCTCGATGTATGCGATCGTCGTGCCCTTGTTGATGTGCTTGAACTCCTGGCTGAAGTTCGTCAGCAACACCTTCGTGTTTCCTCCGTGTAGTCGAGCGATCCCTCTTGCGACGCAAATTTCACGGTCGAGCAGTAGACGTTGGTCGCCTTCGATGACGCTTTCTACATCAGCGGGTGTTTCGGTGCTGACCGAAATGACAATGCTGGAGCGAGGCGGGATGCTCACTTGATCTTCGAGCACCCTCAAGGCGTGGTGACTACGAGGGCTCTCCGGCGGTATCGCTTGATCTCCCGACAGCGTTATTGACTTCGACTTCAGGTCGATGATTGCGCCGTGTTGGTTCAGGAAGTCCATGCCGAGAATGACGTCTCGTGAACACTGTTGGAGGATAACGATGGTGGCAGGGTAAGTCCGGTCATGAACGGTAATTCTTGCCGTGCAGACTCCAGTCGGCGTAATGAGGTGTCCTTCAGCGGTTCGAATTTGAGGGCCTTCCCATGCAGTTTTCACTTTCTTCAAATGGGCGGCGACGTGTCCACTTATTACGGAGTAATCAGCCCCTGTGTCCACTAAGGCGGTAACTGCGTGGCCGTCGAGAAGCACGTCGAGGTCGGTGGTTCTTTGTCTGGCGTTGCAGTTACGTCTTGGCGTCGGATCACGGCTGCGTCGTGTTGAACTAAAGCTGGAACGGTGCGTCGTCAAGTCGTCTTTCGTCGGTGTAGTCTTGGCTTCCGGACTTCGTCGGGACGGCGGCGTGTCGTTATTATGTCGTCGAGATGGTCTCTTCGTCGTCTTCGTCGGCGGCGGAGGATCTTCGTCAGTTCGACGAACAGCAACCACACCTCCATCGGTTGCTGCTTTTAGTTTTCCGGATATGGGCTCGCAGAGCGGCCCCGGGCTGGGACGGTGTATGGTCGGCGCTGCGGTGACAGGTAGCGGCCTGGTGACGGCGAACGGGATGGTCGTCGAGGGTTTCCACTGAGTGGCGGCGAGGTACTCGGCGATATCGCGAGGTCGTTCGCCAATTTGTGGTCGCGGCGCGTTAACGGCGAACCCTCGGAGTCCCATATCCCGGTATGGGCATCGGCGGTAGATGTGCCCGGCTTCTCCGCAGTGATAGCAAAGCGGACAGTGATCGGGGGCGCGCCAAACGTCAGTCTTCCTTGGAATGCCGCGTGAGGGGACGGCTTGGCGTGCTGGCGGCGGGGGTGGTGGTGGCGACGGAACTGTGTCGTCACTGGGCCCTGGCGTGGACGAGGAGGGGGTACGTGACGGCGGGCTACAGCGGCGTATGTCATCGCTTGCGGCTCAGGCTGCGGCAATTCAGGGGCTACTCCGAGTTGTTGTTGGACCTCCTCACGTACGGTGTTGGCAATTGACGCCACTTGACCCTGTGATGACGGGAACAGCTTTTGCAGCTCCTCCCGCACGACCGCTCGGATAGTCTCGCGCAGGTCGTCGGTGGCCAGTGACTGAACTCCGGCGTAGTTTGTCGAGTTAGAGCGGCGGTTGAATTGCCGGTTCCGCATTTCCAGTGTCTTCTCGATGCTGGTGGCCTCGCGAAAAAACTCCTCAACGGTCTGCGGTGGGCTCCGTACCATTCCGGCGAAAAGTTCCTCCTTTACACCACGCATCAGTAGGCGGACTTTCTTCTCCTCGGACATTTTCGGGTCGGCGTGGCGGAATAGGCGGCTCAATTCCTCTGTAAAAATCGCGGTGGTCTCATTTGGTAGTTGCACCCGGGTTTCTAATAGCGCTTGGGCTCGTTCTCGGCGTACGACGCTTGCGAATGTCTGCAGGAAGCCGCTTCGGAACAGCTCCCAGGTCGTTAAGGTGGTTTCTCGGTTCTCGAACCACGTCCTGGCAGCGTCTTCCAATGCGAAGAAGACATATGTCGCAGTTTGTCGTCGCTATTCCAGTTGTTAAAAGCAGCGACCCTCTCGTATGTCTCAAGCCACCTTTCCGGGTCCTCGAACGTTGAACCACGTAACGTCGGAGGCTCCCTGGGCTGCTGCAGCACGATGGGGGATGCTGGGGCTGCCATTGGGGTGGACTTGGTGGCGATCTTCCTCGTCGTCTCAGGCAAAAGTCCGTGCTCCGGGGGCAGTTGTTGAAGACGGCAGCTAGCTTGCTCGATGGTCCGGGACTACGTTGTTGTTGTCTTTGCGTTCCAGGCTTGGATCACGGCTTGTCGGGGGCGTCCGGTACATGAACCAAAAGCACCTCCACCAGATGTCACGTGGTGGTGACGTTGAAGAACACAGTAGCAATACTGTGAAAGACAAAACTAATTTTTATTGGGCGAACCTGTGCCCACAAAAACAGGCTACACTTAAGCACAACGATAGCAGCGAACACGGTCGGCGATCGTCGAAAATCTGATCAGCGGGTCAAGCGCGTCGGCTTTTATAGATCAGTCGTGGAATGTTCCAGATTAACCGATGGGACCCGCGTGCCTTCCACAAAGTTCTGCACTATTCGCGTCGCGCATACATGCAATCAGATTACACAAGTTGCGGTGAAAGACAGTGGAGGGAACCATCGATAACATTCCAGAAACTTCTTTTACATGCAGGCGCGTCCTGCGCTGCAAGATAACATTTGTTAGGCGGCCAAACGTGGTCGCCCGATAAAGACAAGTACACGTGTCATTATGACAAAGGTAACTATGAGGCTATAAATACTGAATTAAATGCATTCTTTTCCACCTTTGCAGATGAATTTAACAACCATTCGAGTTATGATAACTGGCTGTTGTTTAAAAACAAACTGTGTGAACTAAAGAACTAATTTATTCCCAGGATAACCATTCGATCGAATCGACAAAAACCATGGTTTACGAGATCCTTAAAACGACTATAAAACTTAAAAAAGCGCCTTTATCGCCACGCTGACGTTAAGGCAAGCTCAGTTGCGTGGGAGAAATATTACGCCACTGAAGCTGCGTACTTATCGGAATTCGCGATGCCAAGCAGGCCTTTTTCACTATGACCTGCCAAACATTTTACTTACTAATCCAAGAAAATTCTGGCAGGTGATAAACCCCAAAGAAGTGCGTATCAATAATTTTACTAACGAGCTGGGTGAATCGGTGACAGACTTAACCTGTGCTAATATGTTCAACGCATTTTCTTCAGTCTTCACTAATTAAATGGACACACTTCCTCCCCCGCCAACCACAAATATACAATGCAACATGTCAACCATCACATTCACAGTACGCAGGCTCTTATCTGTGATAGAAAATATTAAGTTGTCTTCATCATCTGGCATTGATGACATTAACTCCAAACTACTAAAAAACACGAAACACATTTCTGCAGAGTTTCTCTATTTATTATTTTCACAGTCACTTTCCACAGGCACCATGCCAGACGAGTGGAAGATGGGGAAGGTTACCCCAGTCTACAAATTGGGCAACAAAAATTCTCCCCTAAATCACTGCTCCATCTCATTAACAAGTGTTCCCTGCAAGATCATGGAGCATGTAATCTACTCTCATATTACGAACTTTCTAGATGCTAACAACTTCTTTCATCCTTCACAGCACGGGTTCCACAGGGGGCGTTCTTGCGAGACCCAGCTCGCATTATTTCTTCATGACGTTCATGCTAATCTTGACTGTAACATACAAACAGATGCCATATTGTTTGATTACGCGAAAGCGTTTGACAAAATAGCTCATCAACGCCTATTACTAAAACTTCCTCGTTTGAATTTGCGTCCTCATATCCTAAAATGGCTTGAGTAATTTTTAACTAACCGCTTACAGTATGTCTCATTTATTAACCACGATTCAAACATTACACTCATCACATCAGGCGTACCACAGGGGTCCGTCCTTAGCCCCCTTCTTTTCTTAATTTACATTAACGACTTACCCTTGTATGTGCCCTGCCATATCCGTATGTTTGCTGATTGCTATATTTACCGCGCGGTCAATACCATCACTGACCAAATAACTCTTCAATCTGACCTTAACCGCGTACAAGAATGGTGTGATGTTTGGCTGATGACACTCAACTCTAATAAATGCAAACTTGTCTCATTTACCCGTCGTCATCATCCTCTTCACTTTTCTTATCGGATTGGTGACGTCACTGTGGAATCAGTGGAATCCTACAAATACCTAGGTATCAACTTGACTAATGATCTAACCTGGAATGTGCATGTTACTAATGTTATTTCATCGGCTAACAAAACATTGGGATTTTTAAGATGTCACCTTCGCCTCGCTCTATTGCATATAAAACTGTTAGCCTATAGATCATTGGTAAGAACGAAACTTGAATACGCATCTGCCATCTGGGATCCGCATCAAGCATATCTCGCCAATGCCCCCGAGGCAGTTCAAAACAGCGCCACCAGGTATATTCATTCCACATACTCTTACAACGTCAGCAAATCATCTTCAAAAAAATAATCTTCCTTGTCGCTTCTATTTCTTCGTCACTGCATTGCCACCCTTTCCCTCTTCCACAGGTTCTACTATTCGAAGCTTAATCGACCACCATACATTGTTTCTCCAACGCGCCGGTCACGACGCCATCCCCAGCAGGTAGCACAACCACAATCACGCACCAATACATTTTCTGCCTCATTTTTCTACCGAACATCTAAAGACTGGAATGGCCTTCCTCATCAAATCACTGCCATCACCTGCTCTTCACAATTTGGTCAAGATGTAACAACTTTTTATCTACAGAATTGAATGCATTATGACACTTGTTTGTATATGTTGTATTCCCACCCCTTATGTAATACCCCTACTACGGGGTCTTTAAGGAAATAAAATGAAATTAAATGAAATCTGCTCTCATTTCAAAAGTCGATGACTTAGAAAATAGGAGTCGCAGAAACAATTTAGTTATATACGGGCTAACTGATGATGACGAAGAGACAGCAGCTGAGCTTGAAAGTAAGGTAGTGACTGAGGTCTTTCAGGCCAAATTAGGATTAACTGTCTCCGGCGTTGAGAGGTGTCATAGAATTGGTCGCAAATTTAAAGATGTGAAGCACCCTCTAATACTCAAATTTTTATAGACTACCGAGAAAAAGCATCAGCATTGAAATCCGCGCACAAGCTAAATAGTTCCGAAATGTCAATCTCTGAAGACTCTTCCACCAGAACACGAGAAATACGAAAGCACCTGTGGAAGAGTGCCGTGCAAGAAACGGCTAATGGAGCCAAGGTAAAACTACAGGTTTCCCCGCTCAATTTAATCCAAGCGCCAGTCAATTTAATCCAAGCGCAAGTCAATTTAATCCAAGTGCCAGTGATTTTAATCGGAGTTAATTTATAGTTATAAAAGTTAATTTATAACTTAGACACAACACTCATAACAAACAATTAGTAAAGTGGATTTCAGCCTACCTTTTAAACAGAGAACAATTCATTGTTTTTAACAATCATTGTTCTGACAAGCTTACAGTTCACTCTGGCATCCCTCAGGGCTCTATTCTTGGGCCTCTGTTGTTTTTAATATATGTTAATGATACTGTGTGTAACATTCCTGTGAAAATTAGGCTTTACGCTGGTGATTGTGTCATTTATACAAAAGTAAGAAGTGTCTCAGATCAAATACTACTGAATAGCGCGTTGCAAAAAGTTTCTGCATGGCGGGAATCATGGCAAATGTCCATTAATTTTGAAAAAAACTGTATTGATGAGGATTACTCACAAAAAGAATGCCTTACCATTTGATTACAGTATTAATGATGTGACACTTGCAGGAGTAGCAGAATACAAATGTATAGGGCTCTGGGTCACTAACAATCTCAGCTGGAACAAACATATTGATTTCATAACGTGCAACGCTTTTCGTAAATTGTTTTTCTTAAGATGGCCATTGTGGTTATCCACTCTGGCCGCCTCCTTGCTTACAAATGTATTGTTAATTATTCTGCTATCATTTGGGACCCATTCGCTAAGGCTAACATAAACAAAGTAGAGAGGGTTCAAAGGAGGGCTGCTCGATTCATATATAATTATTACCGACGTACATCGATAACACATCTTTTAATGAAAGCTGGTCTGCCAACAATAAATGAGAGAAATCGTTCTGCAAGACTTAAAATTGTAAATTCATGTACCAATTAATTAAAGGACAGTACAGAACTGAACTCACCCACTTAGTTCATTTTTCGTCTGGGCATGCGACCCAACAACGACATCAACTAGCTTTAACTCCTTTTCGCATCCGTAATAACTGTTTTAAATACTCATTTCTACCACAAACTATTACCGATTGGAATACTAATCTCAGGAACAATGAAGTGTTGCAACCGTCACTCTTGTTATTCACACAACATATTACCTAGTCTGTGTTACTGTATCTCATAACTTTACTGTTCTTATTGTGTGTTTTATTTTTTACTGTTTGATATCTTGTTTAAATGTTGTTTTCCTGATGCTGGCTGCAGAGCTTCAGCCTGCACCCTTATTTCTCTTGTTTACATTTTGCTATTTTTGTGAAACTGCTTAATTCTTTTTTCCCACCCTGCTATAATACCGATACCGGGATTGCAGTATCAAAAAATAAATAAAATAAAATAAATATTTGTAATTATGGGGTTTTACGTGCCAAAACCACCTTCTGATTATGAGGCACGCCGCAGTGGAGGGCTCCGGAAATTTCGACCACCTGGGGTTCTTTAACGTGCACCTAAATCTAAATACATGGCTGTTTTTGCATTTCACCCCTATCGAAATGCGGCCGCCGTGGCCGGAATTCGATCCCGCGACCTTGTGCTCAGCAGCCCAACACCATAGCCATTAAGCAACCACAGCAGGTAAAATAAAATAAATAAATTAGGGCTAAAGCAGCCAAACTCGCGACCCGGTGCCCGTGGCGCCCAACGCGTACGCACGGCCATGTACGAGTGGTTCATCCAAAATTGCTTCAGCCATGCCGGCTTCCGCGTGCTCGGTGATGACTGTGAATTCTGATGAATGCGACGCATCCATTGCCAGTATTGCCAAAGTTTGGAGTGAGCGGTCAGAATTTACGAAAGCGGTTGACGAATCAACGGTGGATGAGTATGTGAGTGCAAATGATGGTGTCACGCCACGGGTGAGCCCGAAAATGAAGACTACATTTCCGACATCGTACCGAGCACAAGTGAAAGTGGGCACAATGAGCAAAGCAACGACGGTCCTTTGCCCACATCCTCTGAAGTGATTGGTGCGCTCACACTAGTCCAGTGCTTCTTTGCAAATGCGGGAGGTTGCGGCCTCAGCTGCTCTGACTCCTTAGACAATGTGGGGAAGTGCGTGCGTCGCAGGCACCGAAATCGCCCAAGCAGAAGAAAATGCAGGACTATTACATGTGAAACTAAGCTAGTTTCATCAATAAAGTGATTTTATAACATCCAATTACAGTAGAACATCCGTGATACAAATCTCAAGGGGAGGCAAAAATATTCGTATCACCCGAAATTGCGTATCACCAAAAAACGAGCGAAATCCATCCCGAAACCATGAGACATGCACACACACAAAAAAAAAACATTTATTAACGTGGAACGAAGTCACGCATGTCCTTCTGAGTCTTCTTCTCCGCAAGGTCGGCCAACAGAGAATTTTCGAAGCTGAAGAACTGGGCTTTAGTGTTCTCATGCACAGTCTCGGATGTCACAGCACGCCGAGGAATATCGAGAGCGTACATTGAGAATGGGCACGCAGGGCCGCGAGAAATGTGGAGGACTAATCGCACCCGACCGGTTGGGTTGGCTGATTCGCAGGGCAAACGGACCAATAAACAGCGGCGCTAGCCTCGGGCAATGACAAAGTAAAAAGAAAAAGGCGAAGAGGCCACCCCCAAAAACTAGAGAGAGAGAAAGCTTCGCTTGCCTCGTCAGCCTCCCTTCTGCCGCGGAATCCCAAACCGGCACTGGCACACGTTGCGCTGGTGGCGGCTCGACGAACGCAGTACCGAAGTTCGCATCACCCGGCGCGACGCGGAAAAGTGTTCGGAACATCCGAATTTTGGCCCATTGTCCACAATGCATTTCGGCGGGGGAATTTTACGAATTCGTATCACACTGAAATTCGTATCAGCAGGCTTATATTTATTTAGTTTTATGTTATTAAGTTTATTTAGCAGGCCTATATTAAATTATGCTCTATATTGAACTGAGAGACGTGTTTTTGCGAGTTCGATATAGCCGGGTTCGACTGTATTACTTTATTATAGTCATTACTTCATTACATACATTATTGCCTGTACGTCTATGAATTTCGTTATATTCCATTTCTTTAAAAAGAGGTTAGACTGTACTTTTTACTGTCATGATCATACTATTGATGCTCTTCCTCGCCATAACTTGATGTACCTTCTTTTGTTGGTCATTTGTGCTTATAAGAAGTATTTTGCCCAAATGCCAATATGCTTCATAACATTATTCACATACTGCTCTATGCAACCCATTCTGAATTGAGTGCTGTGCACAGGGCCGTTGACACACCACTGACACATCAGCTGACACAAGCCGTGTTAGCGGTCTTATGCATAGCACTCCTTTATTCTCAATTCTACACCCTTTCCAGTAACATATCTTCAGTTGTTGCCGCAACCACCCGCCTTACCCCTGTTCCCTTTAGAGGAACCATATATATATATATATATATATATATATATATATATATATATATATATATATATATATATATATATATATATATACACACATATATATATATACTCTGCCGAGGAAAGCATAGTATGTCGCCTTGGAAAAGACAAGTCCACTTGTCGAAACACTGGCTCCCATTTTTACCTTGTTTTGACCTTGCTCATCACCATTCTGAATTTGTTTCTTGTTCTGTCAACTTTAGGTCCTGACCACCCCCAAGAAAGAGGGATATTCATAGCTGCTCATTATAGTGCAGTGCTGTGCAATAGATGTAACATTCTTAGTTGTGCTGCCCACCTATTACCATATTTATTCAAATCTAGGCCGACAGATTTTTTTCAAATAATCATATTCCAAACTCTAGGGTTGGCTTAGATTCGAGGATTTTAAAAACTGCGGCACTTTTTAATTGAAACTGCTAAATATGGTGCATAGCTAGCGCCATCTAGAAAAGTCAGTATCGCAGTTGCTACTAGCCATGCCAGTAGCCAACCGCACACAAGCTAAGGTGCCATTTTGACCTGTGTCGTGTCGGCCGTATCGGTGTGTGGCGTGGTGTTATTGCGATGGAACTAAGCATGAGATGCCACTACAGTGCCGCTTTCAAGCGAAAAGTTGCGATAGCTGCAAAGGCATTGTTAAACCTTCAAGCCCGGCAGGACTTTGGCGTTGACGAGAAAAACGTCCGTCATTGGGGGGGACAATGACAGCAGCTTTTTGCATCTGCCGCAACGAGGATGGCATTTAGCGGACCAAAGAAAGGCCGTCACCATGAAGTGGAGACAGTTTTGGTCGACTTTGTTTGGACGCAGAGAGCAGCTGCCCTTCCAGTAACAACAGAAGTGCTCCAAGTGAAAGCTAGGGAACTTTAGGGAGCTAGGGGCCTAACGCCGAAGGATTTCAAAGCCAGCCGGGGCTGGCTTCAGAAATGCATGAAGCACTTCAGCTTCAGCCTCCGACATTGCACTTCAATCACCCAGAAGCTGCCAAGCGATTTCGAAGAAAAGCTGATAGCTTTTCAGCGCTATGTGCTGCGAAAGAGAGAAGCAGCAGGCTCCAACTTTGGGCAAATTGGCAACACTGACCAGACGGCTGTGTATTTCGATATGCCAGTGGCGCACACCGTGAATGAAAAGGGTGCCAAGGAGGTGAAGGTGCGCTCTGCAGGCTACGAGAAGCAGCGCGCGACTGTGATGCTGTGCTGCACAGCTGATGGACATAAACTCACTCCTTATATGATATTTAAAAAGAAGACACTGCCTGCTTGAGAAACTTTCCCACGAAATGTCATTGTGCAGGCAAATGAGATCGGGTGGGTGACGGGTGCGATGGTGGAAGAGTGGGTTAAGATTGTGTGGCGATGGCTTCCACGAGCCCTTTCGACAAAGAAGTTTCTCCTTGTCATCGAATCTTACTGTGGGCACTTGACCAACAACGTGAAAGCTGCGTTTGCCCAAGTGAACACGGACCTCGCCGTCATACTGGGCGGCATGACGGGCCAGTTGGAGCCACTTGATGTCTGCATCAACAAAACATTTCAAGGACCATTTGTGGAAATATTACACGGACTGGTTGACTGACGAAGACCACATGCTAACGGCAACGGGCCGCATAAAACGTGCATCGCTATTGCACCTAGTGGGCTGGGTAGCTGCAGTGTGTAACGACATCCCAGGTACTTTATTGTGTGCGCCTTTTGCACTTGACGGTACCGAAGCTAGTGCACTGTTTCAAGGTGACAGGGACAAAGAACACCAACAAGTCTAGCAGCGACGACGACGTTGAATGAGCTCTGCACGTTCAGATTCAATAAATGCTGTTTGCATTTTGTGAACGCTGTCCTCGCTTTTTTTGTTCAGCCTACATTCGAGGTAATATATTTTTGTTGTTGGCTTCGGACTTTAGGGTGTTGGCTTAGAATCAGGGTCGGCCTAGATTCGAGTAAATACGGCATCGTAATGTTAGCCATCCTAGCATTCATGTCTCGCTCATTTCCAAATATCACAAACTCAATTATCCTGTCATACAAACCTCTATTACTATATGCAATTTTAACGAGAGAAAATGGTATCACTTGGCACTAACCAAAGGAAAATCCAGCACTGTGGTCAATTTCATTAATTCCTGCTTCAAACTAACACAACTGACCTTTTTCCCTACACGTCAAAATGATTTTCAGATGTTCTGAATTCTTTCCTTACTACTTATCCCAAACCTTTCACATAGTCCTGATGGCTCACTATGCAAAACAAGGGATGAGAAATTGAGAAATGAATGCGGAATTTCTTCCAACTAAATTTTACTGGACAACAGTAGGCTTATACAAGGAGAAGCTGAGAAAAAAAATATAAAGAGCTTTTATACCATGACACATGCGCTAAGAAACATATGTGGGAAAGAATCTGAACGACAACATCACTCAGACACATGGTGAACATCTAACTCTCTAGACCGCACCAGATATGAAAGTTCGTTATCAGAAAGGTCTGTTGGCACTTGCTGCCATTTGTGCCACTTTTTTGGACCCCATTTTGGAGACTGCTTGTGCACCTAAGGCGTTCCATACTTCAATGCTAAGCTTTCACCGCACCTGCACCAAATGAGAATTATAATCAGGTGTCGTCGACTGCAACATTCCATACACATTTCACATAAAAAAATTCTGACGAAACCCAACTCATGATGAATATCAACGTTAATGTGATTAGCACTGAAGCAATGTAGTGACACACCATATTGCCAATGCCGAAACGTGCATGCAGCCAGGCTTGTCTCTCACATTGCACCCACTGTGCCATCTAGCTGCACTGCCGCAATGTCTGCATGTGGCGTAAGCTCAATTTAGCTAACACCAAAGAAGTTGGTGATTGGAAACACCGTGGAATACACCCAATTGCTCTGAGAAAACTTTGTCATAGTGACCAACCACATTTTAGCAGACTTCATGACGTTGACTGCCTCTGGCCAGACGATGCCCAGCTTGAAAGCCTTCATTTAGCTTCTTCCAAACAGTGTAGAATACGCTCGCTTCATGACAAACAGTGGTAGCTGATGCTCACTGTTGTACATCTGCTACCAGCTTTCCCATGACAAGTTTCGTGTCACCGGAAAAACTTTTCAGCCACACACTCGACGAAGAAAGCTCAGTGACCTTGCCCTGGTTAATGGTTTAAACACTGACATCGTTATCCAACTCCATATTGAGCAGCATGCCATTGACTACCACTTGAATGTGCATTGGCTGTGAGTTGGGCGTTCAAAGCCTCCAAAGGTAGTAAACTTCGTGCTCCTCACGAGACCGGCAGGTCGGCAGTGTACACGACTGTATCTGCTCTGGGCGTTTCTTCTACCAGACTGAACTTTTGAAAACTCTAGCCAGGTGCCCTATTCGGCCACAGTTATGACAAATAGTGCTTCCGTGCCTGTACTGACATGCAAGATGGCCTCCCCCCAACAACAAGAACAGCAGCCACTGTCATTTTGCCTCAATGCCACAGTGTTCGCTTGCTCCTAAGCTTGTTGACAGTTTATTGAGCAGGGATTTTTATGTGCAGCCTCCATGGCTATGAAGGTGTCGTTCTGTGTTTTGAAGTTTGAATCTATCGTCTTCAACAGATGAGTTTGCATGGTCACATTGATGCTACTAACAATCTGATCACGCAACACACACTCTCGAAATGATGCGAAATTGCAGTCTTTGGCCAAGTTCTTCAGCGACGCAGTTTAGTCGCTAACAGTCTCCCCCTCTTTTGGTGCCTCGAGAAAAACTCGAAACTCGCTTCCACTTCTGACAAGTGAGGGGCACAGTGCTTGCCTAGTACAGTGAAGATTTCAGTCAGTCCTGTTTGGGTGAGCTTGGCTGACGCCAGAAGGCTACGAAGCAGAGAGTAAGACTGTGGACCGCAGCATGTCATAAACACAGCTGTCTGCTTATCACTTGGAATGTTGTTCACGGTAAAGTACGGTTTGAAGCACTCATGGTATTCCACCCACTTATATGTACGCAGGCCAAACGTGTCCAGCTTCTCGTTGACAGGCAGGGTGGCATTTCATGTACTCTGCTGGCCCACCTCGTTAGTCATCCTTATTGCTACTTGCAATAACTGTGCAGTCCTGAGACATGCCAGCCAACGGACTGACAAGAATGCATAAAGTTGGGCAGGTTTCATGCTAACAAGTCGGATCATGTGTGCTGTATTCTCTTGAAACTGTCACTTATCACAATATGCTTGAGCATTTGTCTCATTGTTCAAGAGGACACATTGTCCAGATTGCCTTGCATCCTGTTGAAGGTGCAAGAAAGATGGCGTCTAGATTGTGCATGTGCTGACAAGCATGCTGAGGAAAGAACTAGCAACCTGAAAGGCACTTTCCCTGCTAAAAAGTATCCCGAAGTGGTTTACAAAATTCCCTGTGCAGATTGTGAATCTACCTAGATTGGAGAAATGGGAAACTTCCAAAGGCAACTAAAACAACATAAAAATGACATCAAAACCACATGGCTTCAAATGCCATCGCGTAGCACATTGAAAACATACATCGTGTGATAAACTGGATAGACTGGGACGAGGAAAATATCATCAGAGAAAGGAGCTTAACAGCAAGACTGCGTCTGGAATCGCTGGTTATGCAAATGACAGACAACATGCTCAACAGTTCACAAGGCAATTTGGACACTGTGTGTGTACTGTTGAAGCCTGGGAAGAGGGCTCAAACATATATAAATGAACCTTGTAATGATTGGATCATAATAAACAAGGAATATGCACAGATTCCAAAATTTCAAGCTTTGTGTGTTGTTTACATTGGTCAGGGACCTGTTGTACTAATGATGGTTTGACCTGACGTGATGGTGTTCTGTCAAACCCTTGCTTACTACTATAGACCACACCTAGTGCGAGACCAAAGCAGTGGTCCTTTTAAAGTTGTCAGCAGGTTGTCAAATGTGGCGTTGTAACTTCTGAACCATGCTGTTATTCTGATAATGACTGAAGGCAGCCCTTCCTGACCTAACTTGCAAGTGCATGCAATACCTTGGGGGCCATCCTTCGGGCAGCCTCCGGTCGTAGGCAGAAGCTGCGTAGCCGCTTGACCAGCTGCCGCCAAGTGTTGTAGCGACAGCACGCTGCAAGTGACAACAGGGATTGTTCCAGTGACAATTATTTGTAGGTGCAGGTATGGATGCACTACACGCTAAAAACAGCTAACACTATGGAACAACCATGTTATGTCTGGCGTGATGCGGCCTCTAGACAAAGCAAGCTGAGAGACCATGCTTTAAGCACTATACTCTGACCCAATACTACGAGATTACAATTCTTTTTTATTTTTTATTATTTTTTTGCAGCTTGAGTTTTTTTAGACACATTTTACTGCAGGTTGTAAGTCTTGCACAGCTCTTGCCTTGATACTTCTCTGATTATGTAAGACCACAAGAGGACCTTTTTGTTGACTGTTGGTTCTGCTTGAACAGACTAATCCTAAGCAAACACAACTCAAGGTAGACTGCTGCCACAAGCTGTCCATCATGTTATGGCCATAAGGTTTCCAAACTGCATTTGAAGTAAACAACAGCATTACAGTATGCAGGGCAAAAGTTGCAATGTGGGTGCATCAAGAAACCATATTCTGAGCGTTGATTTGCCAGAGCTTGGAGCAATGCTTGCTATCGATTAAAAACAATACAAAGGTTTGGGGTTGTGTACCCACATTAAGTGGCCAGGACTATGCAGCCTGCATTGCAGTGGCTGGCATACACTAATGAAGTCAATACCATTTGCCACAGTGGATGCACCAAATCATAGGCTCTTGCTGCCACATGTATGACATGCAACCCACAGTGCAGCAGCAAAGCAACTGTGACTGACTTCAATGTTTCGTGACCTGTAATATCAAGCACCCAGCTACATTTTCTAATATCCAAGAAATGTAACTGTTGTAACTGCCAGTCCCTGATGGGGCTGGCAGTATTGAAAATAAATAAATAAACATAGTATTACAACACGAAACCCATGTTCTTATGAAATAATAATTTAGAAACATTTCTGAGATAAGTAGAGTTTTGAGATACACCAAAGTGTCAGAACAAAGGGTCTGCACTTTATCCTTGGCAAGTGTATATTAGTTCAGGAACACATTCATTTGGGCTAGATAGTGCTTACTTGAATTAGAAAGGAACAGCGTCAACTAAGACAGTCATGAGAGGGAGAACGGCGCTTGTCCCGAGTCCTTCTCCCTGTTGTGATCGTCTTAGTTGGTGCTGTTCCTTCCTAATTCAAGTGTATATTATCCTTACACATTAGAAAGGTAGTGACTACAGTGACGGGCCCGGTACTTTAACATCTGCACTACAGTGACAGGGTCTGGCTCTTTAACCACATTGACATATGACAAAAATACGAACATATATATGGACATGTTGATATGAGAACGGTAATCGAGGTCCCATGAACATGATCGTATATGACAAAAGGTGGAGAATAGCGTTTTTGCGATTTTGCTAAGTTCTATGTTTGGGGCCCTCCTGCATACACGATACATTTTTGTTGCGCATGAATATTTTCTCAGCGACCAGTGATCAAATCTCGGAACATATTGCGTGAAGGTTGGGCTGAAAAGTGGCTTCTTCGTAGCGTGTAGCTCGTGGAGGAACGTTTAGGAATTTTTCGCAGAATAAGAAGACAACAAAAGAAGTATGGCTTAGTCTTTGAAACAATACAAGTTGTTAGGCTTACATGAGAAAATACTCAAGCATGACAAAAAAATTTTGCATGCAGGAGGGCCCCAGACTTGGAACATTGCGAAATCGAAAAAATACCATGCTCCATTTCTTGCCATATAAAATGTTTTCCCAAGAAAACTATAGCGTTTCATGCAGAGCTAAGAATTATTCCTTTGTGTCAACACATTCACCCATCACATATAAAATTCTATAGAAAACAAAAAAATGGTAATGGGACTTTGATTAGCATAATCTGAATACGCCCATTTTGAGAAAACTTTGCATAATTTCGAAAATTTCACACAATTCCGACAAAACCACACCTTACTTTTTGGCGTAGATGTGACAGACACACATTTAAAGTGCAGCCACATCAGGCACGCGTCACACCCAATAGCGTTATCATGAACCCTTTGCCGACATGCACTACATGTCCAAAAACTACGATTACACTTCTGAGTAATTGTTGCAGTGAGCGCGGCCCACCCATCCTCGGTGAAATAGTTCCAGATTTCACCTATCTCAACTCTGTTGTCCAGAACTGCTGAAGGAACCTTCTCAGGGGCGACTTCAATTTCTTTTTCACCAATCTTGTGTCCCCTGATAGCCTTTGGAGACATGGAACAACATACCCTCCAAAAAAAGCCCAAAATTTCGACAAAGCACTACAATCATATTTATTAGCTATAAGCCACTGATTTGGTGCCTGTATTCTTGCTTGGCATTCTTTTCTTTGCGGTTTGATAATTTATGTAACTGGTGATAATTTTTGTGGATGCTGTAAATTTTTGTTTTTAATCTGCTAATGCAATGTGTTGCATTCATCCTCTGCATTCATCCCCCTATGCTTGTACCGAATGTGTTTTATATTTTGCATCCAGATCCATCCACTAGCCTGTGGCTATTGGGTCCGACAGGCTTTTGCGTATGCACTGTAACACCTACGATGATGATAATAAAGAAAGAAAGAACGTTTACTGGAATGGAAAGGGAACGGTACAAAGCACATTAAAATAAAGGCATGGCATATGTTGATGCTTGTGTAGCACCAGACAATGAATACTGTACTGGATTAAGAAAAAGAAGCGATGGGTAATTGCTCGCTTAGAAGACTGATAAGCATCCAGTGCGATGCTACTTAAGAAATAATGATATTGAAGCTTCGAAGACTTTAGAAGAAAAGAAAAAGGAAACACTGAATCATCGCGACGGCACAGCACAAGTCGCCGTACAGACGTCGAAGTCCCTAGCTATAACGAAATTATTTTTGAACAGCTCTGATAGTGTACATGCAACAATGGTTGCTTGCGTATGGTCAAATGCTCATATACTGTGGCATAAAGCTCACGGCACGGTGCAAAAACGCTCTCGCAGTGAAAGCGAAACATTGTGCGCAGACATGCATGCAGACGCACAGTCGGTCACCGCGAAGCCGTGCAATCGCTACATTGAAGCTTCATTCTGTGATGCCCCATTTGGTTACACAGATGTCCCACTATAAGAACATAGTTCTCATAGTTTTCTCTCTGCGATTGCTACCTTTAACGCAAGAAACCGGCTCAGAAAAATTGATCGTGGCGACTGCGCGCAGTCGCTTACCGTATGTAGTAGGTAAATAGATAGCATAGATAGCATAGATAGCATAGATAGATATAATCGGAGGCACCGATTATATCGCAAATATTGCACATGCCCGGATTCCGACACGTATCTTAAGATGAAAGACCTAAGCAAGACTATCAACAAAGAGATGAGGAACGCTGAGGCTACATACCTGCGCACATTAGGTGATAAAATAAAATCTAATCCGAAAGATCTCTGGAAGTATGTCAAAAGTAAAGGGAACAACAAAGTAACTGTGCCTGATACTATAGATGACGTAAATTACGGTGATGACGTAACCAGCAAAACTGAGCACTTCAATCACTACTTCCAATCAATATTTTCCGGCACTGCTGCTATTGTGAAAGACTTACCAATTCCTACCGACTTCGAACAAATGGAAAACATAGAAATAACAGAACAGGGAGTTGCTTCACTGCTCAAGAACGTTAAAGTTAGCTCCGCATCTGGTCCTGACCACATTCCAAACTATGTCTTAAAGAACTGTGCTGCATCTGTCGCCCCATTTTTAGTAATTCTTTTTCAGGCATCTATCGAAGAGGGGTCCCTGCCTAAAGATTGGAAAAGTGGTAACGTAGTACCTGTATTCAAAGGCGGCGACAAGACAAAGACAGAAAATTACAGACCTATTTCACTAATTAGCGTCTCATGTAAGCTACTAGAGCATATAATTTATACCAACTTAATGAGTCACTTACAGAGCAACGGATTCTTTTGCCCCACGCAACATGGGTTTCGCCGGGGATTCTCATGTGACACTCAGCTAATCGAGTTCACCCATGATATCGCATCATCAATAAATAACGGACACCAGGTCGACTGCGTATTTCTGGATTTTCAGAAAGCTTTTGATTCTGTTGCACATAACCTTCTACTCATAAAATTGTCTGCCATCAAAATTCCAGCATCACTGATGAAATGGCTTGAGGCGTATCTTACTGGTAGAAAGCAGCGTGTTGTGCTTGAAGGACTGACCTCATCAGAGACTGAAGTCTTATCGGGCGTTCCACAGGGGTCCGTCTTGGGCCCACTGTTATTTCTAATATTTATAAATGACATAGGAACGCATCTTTCCAGTCACATACGCCTGTATGCTGATGATTGTTGCATATATCGCACCATTACGTCCCCTGCCGATTCATGTATCTTACAAAATGACCTTCTAACAGTGTCCACGTGGTGCGACAGCTGGAGCATGAAATTAAACTCTGCCAAGTGCAATGTCATTCGCTTCACTAACAAGAGGGTACCACTTGCTAAAGATTACTTTCTAAACAGTGAACCATTGATCGAGGTAAATAGTTACAAGTACTTAGGCGTTGTCTTTAAATATAATCTTTCTTGGAATGACCATATAGAGAGCGTGGCGTTAAAGGCTAGTCGTATGTTACATTTTCTAAAACGTAATTTCTGGAGAGCCCCCCATAAGGTAAAGGAAACGCTTTATTTAACAAACGTTCGTCCGATGTTAGAGTACGGCAGCTCTGCCTGGGACCCAGAGACAAACACAGCCATTAACCAACTGGAACGAATACAAAAACGCGCCGCCCGGTTCGTTACTGCCAACTATGATTTCACTCAGAGCTCATCACAAATACGTGTTAACTTGGGATGGCCACTTCTCGAGAACCGACGGAAATATTTGCGGCTTAAACTTTTCTTCAATATTTACACAGGCAAGACTGGTTTGTGCAGGGACACATACATAAAGAACCCAAGCTACATATCGCCTAGAACAGATCATTCGCTAAAGGTGCAAGAGTACAAATGCCGTATCAACCTGTATAAGCATTCCTTCTTTCCAAAAACTGTACATGATTGGAATAAACTGCCGCTCGAAATTGTTACAGCAACGCCATCTGTGTTCGTAACTTTGTTGTCGAAACATTTATATCTTTAGTTCTAAAATGTGTTTCGCTTCGGACAGAATAGGAGATTAACCTTTCCTGTCCGCGGCTTTTTGCCTTACTCGCTGTTCTTTTTTTTTCATTACATTATTCTAATTATAATTATTATTAATATTATCATTGCGTCGTATTATGTACTAAAGTGTATTTATATTGTATTTCATAATAACCTCTAGTGTAATGTTGTGTGAAGTACTGTGTTTTCAATATCAATATTTTGTTGTATTGTGTATTAGATCTATCCTTTTGTAACATCAATCATCTGTATTTCCATCATTTGTATACTCCTTCCCCCTACTCTAATGCCCAACATTGGGCGCTGTAGGTATGTAAGTAAATAAATAAATAAATAAATAAATAAAAATCTGTAAACCATTCTGTGCCTTCTGTTTGTCCAAGATTATTATTTTAAAGGTAAGATGCTTCTGTCATTTCGAGAGTACTTGTAAAAATGTCCAGGAGAGCTCCCATGTAGTATGTTTGTTTGGTGCCGATAGCCAAACCTATGCGGAGCGCGCCACGTTATCACTCAGACTACGCAAGTGAGGCGCTTCCGACAGATGGCGACTCCGTAAGTCCTCGCCCCCAATACCGACATCATTATAGTGACGGCCCCGTCACTACACTGCTGTTATTAAGGTGACGGGCCCCGTCACCGTAGTGTGGATGTTAAAGTACCGGGCCCCGTCACTGTAGTGCAGATGTTAAAGTACCGGGCCACGTCACTGTAGTCACTACCCATTAGAAATCCAATTTTTAAAGGGGCCCTGCAATACTTTTTAAATGTGGCAAATAAACCTGCCCGCTGGTAAACAATGTTCTCACGAATATGCAGTAGGGCTCTCCACCTGCCTTATCCTTCCTGAAATTTATTGCACTCTTCATGTTTATTGAAAAAGCATCACAATGACTATTGGCTGAATATATATATACAGACATTAATAGAGATGCTCCCACTAGAACAAAAAAAAAGGCCTCATGATTACAGTGGTGCCAACTAGTGGTGCAGAACAATACTGCTGCTTATACCGAAGGTGAGTACAAGGGTGGCTGAGCATTGCTTTGCATCAGCGCAGCTTCAAGTGCAGTAGAGGCTGTTGATCCTTACAAAAGATTTGTTGCTTTTTAATGCCACATATTTCACGAAAAGGCTCACTTGAATAATAATGATACACTAAATTCTTTTTATTATGCTATATTGTACGGTGTGGAACCACTTTTGTCACTTGTAATGGCAACACTGGTTGGTGCAGCAAAACAAGGTTTTGAAAATCCTTAGAATCCCTGGAATCTACATCCCTGGAAGAGGTACATCCTTGTATGCAGACTACGTGGGCCCGGCTGCTGTGCTTCAACACAGCAAGCTAATCTGCTAATGTTCGTCATGCAGGTGTCACTTCACACGATCGTCCACCTTCTGCTCCCTTCCCTGGCTACGGTTTCTCCAGATGTCCCCCAACCACATCCTGCTTGGCACGTCGACTATGATAGAACTGTCTTCTACCACCCCATAGATGCCAGCATTGCTTCCAGACCGTTCTCGGCATCATCAAGATGCACTTCCAGCCTCTGTATTGTGTGTGCTGCACGGGCAGCATCACTCTTTGCACTTTCTATGTCAGAACGCAAGGGGGCTAGGTCTTGGTAGTGGTTGATTATCTCTACTTGCAGGACAAAAATAAAGTTTTCCATCCATCTATCCAGACCGTTGACACTGTTCTTGTGCCTGGCAGCATCACTGTACCCAGCAGCATCACTCGACTTGCAACCTGAATACCCATCGCCACCGATATCAATTCGCCCATCAGCTATAAGAGAGCAGGCGCGGATGGAGGCATTTTGTGGGCCCGGCTGCTGTGCTTCAACACAGCACGCTTATCCGCTGATGTTCTTCATGCAGGTTAGTAAATCATGCAGTCTTTTTACAAAGCGTTAAAGTAATTACTTTCTCCTGCAGCTGCCGGGTCCACATCGCTGCCTTTCCAGAGTTGTGATGCTATTCGCTCTTTATTGTTGTTGGCGGGTGACATCGAAACTAACCCTGGACCTGACAGTCAAGCCGTACTAAAAGAACTTAAGAGCCTATCCACAGGTCCATTCCGACTGATCACCGAGATTCAATGCCTCAAGTCTCAGTTACAACTGACAAAGCAGTATCCGATCTGAGCGTGCACATGACTAACCTGGAGACCCACCACCAAAACCTAGCCTCCTTGCGTTCTGATAGAGAAAGCGTGAAGAGTGGTGCTGCCCGTGCAGCACACACAATACAGAGGCTGGAAGCGCATCTTGATGATACCGAGAACCATTCTCGGCGCAACAATCTCATTTTTTATGGTATTGATGAGTCTTCAGAATCAGAGTCGTTCGCGCAATTGGAGGATGTAATCATCGACCACTGTTGCAAACATATGAGCATCATGCTTGACCCGAAAGAAATCGAGCGCACGCACCGCTTGGGCAATCCTGCAGCTAATCGTAACCGCTCCATAATAGTGAAGTTCACCTTTCATAAAACAAAAGATCTTGTTCTTTCTAACGGCCGCAAATTTAAAGGAACAAACTTCAGCATTGGCGAGGATTTTACACGTCCTGTTCAATTTGCCTGCAGACACCTTGCTGCATCCAGCATCCACAAAAAGCCAATTGGCACCTTACTCTCTGCGCTTTAAAACTCTGTTCATGGGCACTAAGCGCTATGTTTTTGAAGAACAAACACAGAGTGTGAAAAAATTGCAATAGCAGCCAACTCGACGCGGGAAAGCGCCTTGCCCTACGGTATCGACACGAGCTAACCTTTACTTTTCCGTAATTATTGCCAACGCATGCAGCTTCCTCCCTAAACACGATCTTCTGTCAAACCTCGCGTTGTTGTCTAACAGTACAGTGAAACCTCGTTAAACCGTAGTCGGCCGGAGCTCGGAAAAAGTACGTACTAAACGGTAGTACTGTTTAAGCGAAATAGCATGAGATCGCCCACTTACCTGTCGAAAACGGAACTCAGAGAGAGTACGATGAAAGGGGAAAAAACATGCAGTATTTATTCGTTTCGCGGGACGTAAGTGTTATTTTTCGTTTGATGTCGCGGCGGCCTAGCACGACGACAGCGGCCTCAAACTTGCTGAAGCTGCGTGCCAGCTTCTCAGCCAGCCTCCCCCCTCTCGGCAAACACTCGCACGGCAGATTCCTCGTTGGCGTTACGTATTCTCCGTGCACGCGCGCAGTAGTGCTGCATAAGTCCCGGGGCGCCTTTTTCATTGCCGGGTGCCGGAGTTCGGAAAACTTTTCGTTTGGAATAGTTACGTTATCGCGCCCCTGTTCTTGCGACGATCGCATTCATGAGGCTGACGTAACGCGCAGCTTCTGCCACTGTCGGGCCTGAATGGCCCGTACTGTCGTTTTCCGTGTCGTCCTCATCACTGTCGCTAGTTGACACTTCGGCAACAACAGCGGCAACGATGGTGAAAAGTCGAACCTCGTAGCCGACATATCTCTTCGCGGTCGCAGCAGCGCTGCCGAGCAACTTCGCATTCCAAATGCCACAGACTGTAGTCAACAGCAGATCCATGTCGCGGGCCAGCGCCGACTTCTTCGTGTCACGTTCGGTAACACGGACGATGTCTAATTTTTCTTCTATGCTGAGCACCCGGCGTCTTTTTTATCCTAGCTTCGGCATGACGCGAGTCCTCGCTTGCACGACGCAACAACGCTCTCTGGCACGGCGTCCATGCGGTGTCGAAATGATGTTGATGTTGATGCGGCTTCACGTGCAAACGCACAGGGCGCTCGGAGGCCGTTGTACCGATCTCTGAGGCTTGTTGTTCTGCCGGGCCGCCCGATGGAGACGACGCACCGCCGTGTTTGCGCGACGAAAAGTGGAAACGCTACGTTTTAACCGATGCGTACGCAATAAGCTGGTACGGTTTATGCGGATACAAAATACATTATGTTCAATGGCCGCTGAGTCGGGGAATTGACTTTACTACTTTTAAACCGAAACTACTGTTTAAGCGGGTACGGTTTAACGAGGTTTTACTGTAATTTGCTGATAACTGAAGCCTGGCTGACTGACGATATTACCGATACCGAGGTTCTTGCTGACTTGCCGAATTTCTGTCTATACCGAAAAGACCGCGAAATCTCACGTGGTGGTGGTGTGCTAATCGTCCCGCAGCATCATTTATTGTGCTCTCTTGTAACCATTGAGAGTTACTTGCAAATAACATGGCTAATCTGCCGCGCTTCACCACAGACTGTTCTCTTGGGCATTTGTTAGAGACCACCACATAACACTCCTGATTTTTCACATAAACTTAATAACATCTTGAGCGAACTTAGTGAAAAACAGCCTAATGCAGAGATCCTGTTTTTTGGTGACTTTCATTTTCCGCAAATCAACTGGACTAACAATAGTGCTTCAATCATAGGGAATTATGCTGCTAAAGAATTTGTTAAGGTGTGTCTTAATTTCAGTCTAACTCAACTTGTGCTAGAGCCTATGCGGGTTACAAAAGACACAACTAATGTACTCGACCATATACTAAGCAGCCATCCTGACAGTTTATCATCCATAACTTACCTCCATGGGGGGTGAGTGATCATGAAGTAAGCCATGCCACCTTCACCTTTCAACCCATGCGACAACAAAAATCCAACAAAACGATATGCCTATATGATAAAGGGAACTACGAAGCTATTAATTACGAGTTAGGCGACCAACTTTTGAGACATTATTCCATATGCACTCGCCTCAACAAAACTAGACGCTATTTAAAAACAAAATTAATGAACTCTTAAACAAACATTTACCAAGAATAACTATGCACACCAATCAAAATAAGCCATGGTTCACCAGAGCTCCAAAGAAGCTTGCAAACCAAAAGAAACATCGCTTCCAGCTAGCCACGCGTCTTAGAAGCACCGAGGCATGGTCAAAATACTACATGGCAGAGAACGTCTACCTCAGTGCCGTTCGCACTGCTAAAAAATCTTTTTATAACGACGACCTACCCCAGCTACTTACTTGAAATCCTCGGCGCATTTCTGGCACAATTCTGGTGCATTTTAAATCCCCAAGAAGCTCATACTATCAGCGTGACGAATGCAGCAGGCGACACCGTCACGGATGCCGAGTGTCCTGATATATTCAACACAGCATTTTTTTCCGTGTGAACAAAAGAAACTACCACTCCAGATTTTCCACTACCTACTAGCATAACATCGCATATTTCACCCATTGTATTTTCGATAGATGGTATACTATCAATCATTAAAAAAAACTAATTATGTACTCCTTCTGGTGTGGACAAAATTAACCCGAAGATCCTAATGAATACTAAGCATATATCCACGGCATGTTTCACTGTGTTGTTCTCGCAATCATTGTCTACAGGTGCCTTACCGGATGATTGGAAAGTGGGAAAGGTCGTTCCAGTAATCAAAGCAGGTAACAAAAACTCCCCCATAAACTACCACCCCATTTCATTAACTAGCGTTCCTTGCAGAATCATGGAACATGTCATATACTGGCATATCATGAACTTTTTAGGCTCATTAAACTTCTTTCATCCTTCTTAACATGATTTTCGTAAAGGGCTTTCATGCGAAACATAACTAGCTATCTTCCTTATTGATCTCCACGTTAATCTTGATAACGTTCAAACCGATGCCATCTTTCTAGACTACCCTAAAGCTTTTGACACAGTGCCTCATAACTGCTTGCTAATAAAATTATCCAGATTGAACTTGGACCCTCACGTAGTACAATGGATAAAAGAATTCCTCACTAACTGTTCCCAGTTCGACCTTGTCACCTTGTCAATAACTTCTCCTCTGAACCCCTCCCTGTCACTTCAGGTGTCCCTCAAGGCCCAGTCTTAGGACCGCTTCTTTTCCTAACATACATTAATGATCTTCCGCTGCATGTATCTTGTCCTATTTGCATGTTCGCTGATGACTGTGTGATTTATCGTACTGTGACCAGCATCTCTGACCAAGCATCTCTCCAGAATGACCTTAATAGGGTGCAGGACTGGTGCAACCGTTGGCAAATGGCCTTGAACCCTACTAAGTGCAAATTTATTTTGATTTCCCGCCGTTGTAGTCCTTTTCTCTCTACTTACACAATTGCAAACACCCCAGTAGAATCAGTTCTAGCCTATAAGTACTTAGGCGTAACCCTGTCCCACGACCTTTCCTGGAATGCGCATGTGACTAATGTAATTTCGCCAGCGAACAAGACCCTTGGGTTCATGAGGCATCATCTTCGTCATGCTCCACAGCACGTCAAACTATTCGCATACAAATAATTCGTCAGACCACAACTGGAATATGCCGCCACCATCTAGAACCCTCATCAAACATAGATGTATCATCAATGCACTCGAGTCAGTTCAGAATCGTGCGACCAGATTCATCGATTCTTCGCATTCATACAAGATCAGCATTTCACACTTAAAGGCAGAATCTGGCTTGACATATCTTGCTTTTTGTCGTCGTATCGCCAGGCTCTCTCTTTATCCCAAATTTTTTTTACAGCTCGCTAACCCGCCCACCTTACATCACGCCATCATCTTCACGCATGTTACAGCGCACCAGCCATCAACTCCAAGTTTCTCGTCCTGGAGCGGTCATTTTTCAATCTTCTTTTTTTCCTCAAGCTGCCAAAGACTAGAATGACCTACTTTTTAATGTCGCTGCTATCACATGTCATTCACAATTTCTAGAAATTGTTCAAACTTGTATTTCAATGTAACATCTGCGTTTTCTTATGTCCACATGTTAACCACCCCTTATGTAATACCCCAAATGGGGTCTTTAAGGTAATAAAATCAAATGAAAGGAAATGAAATAAGAAAAGGGTGTTTTAGGCTTAGCACTTGTCAAAAAAGTATGTTCCTGTATGTAATTGTCTGTGTCTTTCATGGCCAGTAACTTTTTAAAGTGTGAGCTGCATTGCCTTTTGAATAACTTAAACTGTTTGTGGCCTTGCAGCAACATTACATCCATCTTATTTGGTGTTTGTATTTTGACACATCTTGTAAAAGTGCATAAACAGTGCATGAGATTAAACAGACACTAAAATTGCTTACACATAGCAGAGGATAAAAAAAGAAAACTGTATGGACTGCATTTAGTTGTACAGTTGAACTCGTTTATGACGAACTTGATAGTTCCGCGAAAAGAGGTCACAGTATCAGTGGTTCATTAGTTCATTTCATTTCATTTTTGTTCCTTAAAGACCCCGTAACGGGGTATTACTAAGGGGTGGGTTACACAGAAATAAGCAGAAACCATGAGTTAATCTATGGTGAAAGGTGATTGGTGACGCTTTCTATGAAGGTGGATGGACAAGGGATGGCAGTGGTGTTGCCCGGAAGGCCATTCCAGTCAGCAGCTGTACGAGGAAAAAATGACGTAGAAAAGGTAACGGTGCATGCACATGGGAGCGCGACTTGAAGAGGATGACCAGTGCGATTAGATATGCGTGTTGGTGGAACAATGTATGGCAGGATACCCATCGAGCTATGAAAAGGTTTATAGAATAAAGAAAGACTGGCGATACGGCGGCGACATGAGAGAAGGGGTAAATTATATTCTAATTTTAGTGATGACACACTTACATCATAAGAATACAAACGATGTATGAATCTAGTGGCACGGTTTTGAAGTGACTCAAGGGCGTCTTGAATATAAGCTTGTTGCAGGTTCCAAATTGGTGAAGCATATTCCAATTTTGTTCGCACGAGATTATAAGTGGACTTGCCCTTAAAAACAAGCAAAAATTAATGTCACCGAAGCTATCGGCGGCAGTTACAATTCTACATCACCTCGGCCCGAAAATTGTATTTTTAGTACTGTATCTTACTTTCGGTTCCTGACACTTTACCGCACCTACCTGAACATTTTCATCAAAAATGGTGCCCGGCTGGTTCCAATCGCGTCATTTGAAAACTGTGAGAGCAGTGGCCATTTTTTCTTCAAGAGCCTGTTATACGTTTAGCTATCAGCAGGACACGAGTAGATGATAGTGAAGCATTCTAGTTGGCTGGAAGCGGAAACTGCTGCGGCATACAGGCTTGACATTACGGCTGCAGCGTCAGCTGCACGCACACCGAGAGGAGCAAACTTGCGTATTTTGTTATTTTCCTCGAAAAAGTAAGAAGTTCGAAACGTTGAATACCATCGCCATGTTTATCGGCAATGACGTAAACAAAGCTTTGATGAACCACGATCTCCCGATAATGGTGTAGTAACAGTAACGTTTGCTGACTTCAAACTAGAGTGCAGCTATGGCTATGACGATATGATTATTATTATTTATTACCATCCCCTTTGAAACAATGCGGGGGCAATCGTCACCTATCCTGCTTGAGTTACTCAGGTATGCTATCAATGCTTTTCTTTCAAGCAGTCTTGTGTATGCATTTCTTTAATCTTCTCTATCTACCTTGTACCACTGCCGATGCCTGTAATGGATCCGGTCATATCAGTCTCTTCCCTGCTTTTTTTTTCCACCAATACTCCAAACACCTCTTTTTTGTCTTGACTGCTGACCAGTTGGTACTTCCACCTACTTTAAACCCAAGCGCTTCTGGAAGTTGTACATTACGTACTGGTCTGGCTGGGTGAATGCCTCCGCATTCCAATCAGCATGCGCTGAATGGCCTCCGGATTTTTGCTGCAGCATACACATGCCTCAACTAATTGTGCATACTTGATGAAATGAGCGCTGCGAAGACGCGGACGAAAGAAACACATGTACGACAGACAAGGCGCAGACAAGCGCCTTGTCTGTCGTACATGTGTTTCTTTCGTCCGCGTCTTCGCAGCGCTCATTTCATCAAGTATGCATAACCAACTCACCCACATCAAGCTTCTGCTAATTGTGCATGTTTGCTTCGGTATGTATTTGTGCTTAGGCAACCAGCTCGAGTTTCAAATAGCGTGGCACTTTCCTTCATTTTATTGTAAAGATTTTCCCTTCTAATTTCTTATTTCCCATTCTTGTTAACCTCCATAGTCTTTTTAATTTCCATTCTTTGCATTTAATTTGCAGTCTCTGTTTACCTCACTTTCCTTTTGATTACTCCTGGTTGCCTATCTACACTTTCAATTACCCGATACTTGGTTGCCAACTTCCTTGACTTCTTCCTCTGTCCTGTGTCAACGCTCTTTAGGTACAGATACTTGTGCACTTTAGCCACAAATTTATTTTGACCCATCTTCAAAACCAATTTTGCTCTTTGCTTCTCCGACTTCAAATGAAGCCCAACCCATTTGTTACCTTGCACTGCCTCATTTGTGGTTTCGCCATATGGGCTCCCATAACCAACCGGCTCACCGATTTTTGGCTAACTTGCAATCCCGACAAAATATCCGATTTTAGGCACAGGATCGCATTTGCGAACAACAGTGCTGGCACCATGACTCCTTTCCAGATTCCATGCACCGCCTTATGTGACTCCAACTAAATGCTCGCCCCCGAGAGGCCGCGCCAAGAAACAGCCACTCTAGGTGCAAGCTTGAAGTGGAAGAGGGCGTCCTATCATAGCTTGCGCTGAATGCCTCGTAGTTCTCAAATCGTCGTGATGCAGCTGCACACAAGCCCAAAAATGAAAAAATACAGACGTCGAAAGACTTGTGTACCATTATGTGTGTCATCACGGCGGAAAGACATCAATGCATGATTTCATCTTTTCGTGAAAGAAGCAGACGATGTGCTCCGGACAGCGACTTGAATGAGAAACCTCACATTTCGAAAAAGGGAAACACTTCACTCAGGACTTCTTTCTTCCCGGAGCGCAGAACATTGCTTTCAACATCTTTCTTGCATTTAAAATTGCGGAGTGTGCTTTGTCTAGGCAGGCGCTTTAATAAATTACAGTGATGTACATTTAAGCTTCATTTGGTTTTGTTCATTTATTGGCAACTCCAGAATCTGCTACTTGAGCTGGCAACACCGTCCAAATAAACAAAAACGGCTACGATATCTAGGTTAATGGTGGCTCTTTCACTTGGTGCTGTGGTCATGTTACTTTTTTGTGGCATCGAATAGATGTTTCACGGAAGCTGAAATAATATTTGCAGCCAATCACCTTATTCAGATCAAACTCAAGGATTTGAGTGACAAAATTGCAGGAATAGTTGTGCTGTGCGTGCAAACGTCCAGCCTGCCCAGCGAGCCACATCAAACCAGTTTAAAGACAAAGAGCCTTTAAAGCAAACCAGAGGTTTAAAAAATGGAGGTGTTTGTGCGTAGCAGGCCTTGTATGATACTTGACCGTTTCCGACCTTCATGGGCAACTTCACACTGAGACTCGTGTTGCGGTATATGACATATAGCATCTCAGAATGTATAGGCAGAACGTCTGTTGTGCTTTTAAAAGCTATATACAGGTATTGTGCACTGATAGAATGAAGCTAAAAACTGTAAAGTTACTTGGTCGGTGTGTCTTGGTATAAAAAAAAGTGAGAGTTCCGTTTCTGAGTCGGGGTGCTACCTGTTTTTATAATTAGCTGATACAGGCGCCCAAGTCCAACCACTGGCACTTCTCTGCGCTGTTAGATATGGAGCTGGTTCCTGCGATTACTTCGAGTTCCCCAGACCACATCGGATTGCAGCACAGCTAATTGAGGAATGCAGAAGCAGGAAAGCGCATTCCAGAGAAGCGGCCGAGCAGACAAGTTTAAGGCAACGAGTTTACATGCCAACAAGTTCGTGCGCCGCCGGGATTAGCAGGTGGGCATCCGACAATGAAGCAGGTGCAGCCCTCCCCTTCTCTTTGTTCGAAATGCATTGCCAGTCTGCGATGCAAGACCGCAGCAAGCCGCCAGGTGTGACACCACGACACGGGCGCCTACCATTGGCTGAAAGTGGCGTCATCGGAGTGGACTCTCCCATTGGTCAAACATGACGTGACTTGCAGTGCTCGAAGGGTTTATAAGAAGCCTTCCAGAGAGACCTGAGCATGCTGGGACATGCCCTGATTCCCTGATTCACCTCTCTCGAACTTCTTGCCGCGGGCCGCAGTGTCCGAGTTGCTGCCGGCCCGTAATGTCTGTACGACTGTTGCTTGACGCTCACCTCCCTGTACAAATGTAGAATAAATCACTCCCAAGTTTTGGGTTTTCATCCCGAAGTCCCGTCCCTCAACCCCTACATCTGGTGGCAGCGGTGGGATCGCCTCCGAATGCATCAGCTGGTGGCAGCGCTACGAATCAACCTTCGTCGAGAGAGATCATAAGGAACCGGGAAGAGCGAAGAAGAGAGAGCCTTCGTCGAAAGAGGTCCGAAGAAACTGGGAGTAGCGAAGAAGGAGCGAGCCTTCGACCCAGGGAGTCCGGAGGAACCGGCAACAGCGGACGAATGAACCGGATGGCAGGGTGCTGTAACCGTAAGTGAGCGCGTGGTTTTTTTCCTTATGATTCGCCAGACTCAAAGGTTGTGTGTTCAATTTTGATAGTTCTGGGAATCGGGAGTTTGTTGCACTGTGTATTTGCACAAATTAATTAAGGAAAACAGTTTTAACCACCTGTCGGGGCAGCTGCCATGGATCTTAGAAGGTTGACGAGGTTGGACTTGTTGTTGGTGTGCGACGATTTGGGAGTTGAGGCGGACGAACGGATGAAAACGCCAGCTATCATAAAGGCGATTGAAGATAGTGGCAATGATGACAAAAGCATTGCGCTTGCTTGGGAGGTGATACAGGAGCCACGGGAGCGTGTGCGTCGTGTACGTTTGCGAGAGCGTCGTGAGCTTAGGAGTGAGCGTCAGCGTGAAGAACGCGAGAATGAACGGAAGCAGGAGCTTCAAGAACTCACTCTTAAGTGTGAGCGTCACGGACGTGAGAATCAACGCGAGCTTGAGCGTGAGGAAAAGTATGAGAGAGAGAAGGCAGCACTGATCAAAGCGATACAGGATTGCGATCAGTTATTGGCACAGAGACAACGGCTGTCTGAGAATTCTGTAAATAGTACAGAGCGAAATAATGAGGAAGTGTCTAGCGGACTTTCGCCAGAAGCCGACGAGAAGAGTAGTGCCTGTGAGATTGGCTGCAGATTCATAAGTGAAGGGAAAACGCTAGCTGCTAACGATGCCTTAGTGGCAACAGAGGCCGTTGAAGGCCGCAGAGAGAGCGACGAGGTGCTGTGCCAACAGATGACTGTGGAGACAGCTAGGCCAGCTGCGAAAAAATTGGCACAGTTACCGCGTGTGTGCGTCGCTAGTAAGGTTAGCGAGGTTGCTAGCGAGGAAAAGGGTACTGTTGACGCGACAGACGCGGGCACCCATGTAGAGCCAGATGTGCGTGCAGAAGTGAAGTGCGAGCTGAGCGATGCAGTTGAGGGTAATTCTCAGGATTGCGAGCTGCGTAGCTCAAGAGAATACAACTGCATTGTTCAGGGATCGGTGCGGCTCTCCGCCAGTCTAGGTAGCCTAGAGAGGGATGATTCAGTTATTAATCATTCGGACTGTGCGCGTGAGACAGCGATCGATACCGACGGGCTGTGTGCCGAGGCACAGCGTGCGCTGGGCAATGTAGCAGAGGGCAGTTCGCGAGAGTGCGAGTTGTCTTACTCGAGTAAAGCCTGCTGCATTGTGCCAGAGTCGGTTGAGCTGTCCGCCAGTCGAGGCAGAGAGAGAGTAGATTTAAATGTAAATCACTCAGACTGTGCGGGTAAGAGACCGATCCGGGCCGACGAAATGTGTACCGGCCAGCACGAGGCACGAGGCGACATGAAAACGAGTGCAAAGAGAAAGCGCCGTAAAAAGAAGCGCGGTAAAGACCGAGAGACGGTAATTAATGTAGCGCCGCCAAAGATGGCGAGAAACCCGAAAGGGCAGGGCGCGAGGAAGAAGGTGCGGTCGTCTAGGACGATGTTGACGCATCCAAAATGGTCGAGCCACCGGTCAAAGGGGGACCGCGAAGAATGTTCTGCGCGGACGCGGACAAAGGGCACGAGGCAGTTAAGCTCCTCGTCGTTCCGTAGTTCTTTTCACAGCTCAGCGTGCAGTTCGAAGAAACGCAAGGTGGCAGGACGAGACCAGGTGGGGAGTAGCGACGCGGTCAATCGAGTTTGTGTTGAAAGCGGGGCGCGAGGACGCAAATTGGCAGGAGACCGTGACGTCTTGGGGGAGCTGATAGTTAGTCAGCCCTTTTGTTGTCTCTCGGCAGCCAGAGTAGCTTTCAGACCACGTCCACCCCGGGTTAGACTCAAAGTATGAGTCAGACGTAAGCGTTTGCAAAGGGAGGCGAAGAGCCCTTCCGTAGAAATGGAGCGTCTTGTTTTTTTTTATTTTGAGCATCGGAAAGTTTTCGCGATTTGAGGCTAGGATTTCTTTCAATATGTAAAGGTATGAGCTTTGTTTATGTTTTGGTTTGAGAAAGCTCCGAGATTTGAAAGATGCGTTTTATGTAAACATGTAGTCTCGCGAGATGTTCATTAATAAGTAGATAGGCTTTTTTTTGTGTGTGTGAGTAACCTGAAGGTCAAGGTTATCGTCGAAAGGCCTATGGTAAAGCGCGTGTGTTATTTAACCTTCTTTCTTTTTAAGCGTTTTTGAATTTTGTAAGGTTAAGCGCGTAAGTTTTCAGTGAGTGCATGAGTTGCACTGAGAGGCGTTCTTAGTTCCATTAGCGCGTGTCCTGTGTGGACGGAAGGAAGCAGACTTTATGACTGGGTTGCTAGTGTGTGTGGAGGGCAGCCGTATTCTGACTTCTTTAGTGAGCGTGCGTGGAAAGAGTTAGTAGAAGACGCATCATTTTAAGAGTTCTGCGGAGTGTGTAAGTCCCGCAAGTTTAATTGTTCGTTTATGTCACGTGTCCTGTAGGACTTTCAGGAAAGAAACGTGAGTAAGCGTGAATGAAAAGTTTGCCTACAACGCAAGTACGTGTTTTGTTTAGTGACCACAAGGCTAGTGCGCTTGTGATTACGTACTTGTGAGGTTGACCAGATTGTTCAGTGGCACCATTACGTGCGATAAGTACGCCACTGTGATAGATTGGAAACATGCTGTTCGTGTAGTTAGGCCACTTAAGTTATGTTCGGCTGTTTTCATTTGTTGTTTGCATCGTCAACGACCCTTTTGTTTTGCAACAACAATAGTACTCTGGTCTCGTCGGCATTCGAGGAGAAATGGATAGCTGTTTGGAAGGGTGGTTGGAACTGTTGTCAAAATTGGGGAACTAAAAGATCAGGGTTCATTTTGACGCAGTAATAGCCTGGCGAGTCAGGGGCGAAGAGCCTGCGCTTGCACGTGGGGCAGCGCTGTGTTGTTTTGTTTGTTTGACGTTTGTTCTCCAGGGCCAAGGATCCCGAAGTTCGTCAAACGAGGCTCGACCCCAATACCCTGCAGCTTCTTTCAGCGTTCCTCATGGCCAGCGAATTGATTTCACCGGCCATTCAGAACAACCGGGGCGAGGACGAGCTGTTAGATATGGAGCTGGTTCCTGCGATTACTTCGAGTTCCCCAGACCACATCGGATTGCAGCACAGCTAATTGAGGAATGCAGAAGCAGGAAAGCGCATTCCAGAGAAGCGGCCGAGCAGACAAGTTTAAGGCAACGAGTTTACATGCCAACAAGTTCGTGCGCCGCCGGGATTAGCAGGTGGGCATCCGACAATGAAGCAGGTGCAGCCCTCCCCTTCTCTTTGTTCGAAATGCATTGCCAGTCTGCGATGCAAGACCGCAGCAAGCCGCCAGGTGTGACACCACGACACGGGCGCCTACCATTGGCTGAAAGTGGCGTCATCGGAGTGGACTCTCCCATTGGTCAAACATGACGTGACTTGCAGTGCTCGAAGGGTTTATAAGAAGCCTTCCAGAGAGACCTGAGCATGCTGGGACATGCCCTGATTCCCTGATTCACCTCTCTCGAACTTCTTGCCGCGGGCCGCAGTGTCCGAGTTGCTGCCGGCCCGTAATGTCTGTACGACTGTTGCTTGACGCTCACCTCCCTGTACAAATGTAGAATAAATCACTCCCAAGTTTTGGGTTTTCATCCCGAAGTCCCGGCCTCCAACCCCTACAGCGCTCGCAGTACGCAGTGTTCAAGGTAAGGCACGGCCTCGGGAACACAGCAGACACCTGCCGCCCATAGAAATTCTCAAACACAGTGAAACGTGAAAAGTGAATAGGTAACAACCAATCGATCTAAGTTGAGTTTCCTCCAACAGGTTTTCAAAAATTTAGTGAGGATTTTCTTTTGGGCAACATCACTTGTATTAGTGTAAATGCATGACTTGGAAGCAAACCGAACCAGTTGTAATGGAATGTTGGTGTGTGCACAGTGTCGGAAAGCAAACTAGCCACACTGTGCGCAGGTCGAACGCTCCTAAGCTGGAAAGAGCGCTGTTTGCAGTTGCTTCTAAATTTGTTGTGAGCAAATAAACTGGCAGATCCCTGCATTGAATGAGAAAACAGCACCTTCTGCTTGTACTGCGAAACTAAAGCATGCTATGAAAACGATATGTCACTTCGCAGCATAGCATGCGTCATGATCAACTTCAGACCTTCTGAGGCAGTTATCATTCCTGCTACCATGCCTGCAGACAAGAGTACATCACAATAATTTACCAAAGTGCTTGGCTGAACAAGGTACCCTCCACAATTCGAAATGCTAACAAGATATTTAAAATAAACATAGAGAAGGAATGGTCTACCTGCTGGGAATAAAGAAGCCGACCCAAGTGAAGTGCTTTGACACTTGTATATCATCAGACACCTTTACCCCATGTGGAAGTTTCTTATCCAAGTCACTCTCCGAAGTGCGTCATCTGCTTTTTTCGAGAAACGATGAAATCATACCATGCTGGCTTTCCACCATGATGACACGCATAATAGCACACAGCAAAAGTTTTTCGACATCGGCCTTTTCTTCATTTTCGGGCTTGTGCATGGTGGCATCATGACGATTTGAGAACAACGAGGCATTCAGCGCTTGCCGTGACAGGACGCCCTCTTTCACTTCAAACCTGATCCTGGATTGGCTGCATCTCGGCACGCCCACTAGCTAGTGAGCATTAGTGTTACTATTGCTTTAAGCAGCAAGAATATTCCCGCTAATGTACTTTTGTCTACAGGCGCAGTAGCAGGAATGACAACTGCCTCAGAATGTCTGAAGTTGATCATGAAATATGTTATGCCACGAAGTGACACATCGTTTTCATAGCATGCTTTAGTTTCGCAGTACAAGCAGAAGGTGCTGTTTTCTCATTCAATGCAGGGATCTGCCAGTTTATTTGCTCACAACAAATTTAGAAGCAACTGCAAACAGCGCTCTTTCCAGCTTAGGAGCGTTCGACCTGCGCACAGTGTGGCTAGTTTGCTTTCCGACACTGTGCACACACCAACATTCCATTACAACTGGTTCGGTTTGCTTCCAAGTCATGCATTTACACTAATACAAGTGATGTTGCC
Organism: Dermacentor albipictus; assembly: GCF_038994185.2. NCBI lineage: Eukaryota > Metazoa > Arthropoda > Arachnida > Ixodida > Ixodidae > Dermacentor > Dermacentor albipictus. Next base: position 522,961,500 of record NC_091821.1, on the reverse strand, counting down.
CAAAAGAAAATCCTCACTAAATTTTTGAAAACCTGTTGGAGGAAACTCAACTTAGATCGATTGGTTGTTACCTATTCACTTTTCACGTTTCACTGTGTTTGAGAATTTCTATGGGCACCAGGTGTCTGCTGTATTCCCAAGCCTGTGCCTTATCTTGAACACTGCTTACTGTGAGCACAGAGAAGTGCCAGTGGTCGGACTTGGACACCCGTGTCAGCTAACTATAAAAAGAAGTTGCACCCCAACTCACAAACGGGTGGCTATGGTGTTGGGCTGCTGAACACGAGGTCGCGGGATCGAATCCCGGCCATGGCAGCCGCATTTCGATGGGGGCAAAATGCGATAACACGCATGTACCTAGATTTAGGTGCACGTTAAAGAAACTCAGATGGTCGAAATTTCCGGAGTCCTCTACTAAGGCATGCCTCATAATCAGGAAATGGTTTTGGCACAAAAACCCCATAATTTTTAACTCACAAACAGAGATCTCATTTGTTTTTATACAGACACACCGAACATGTAACTTTACAGTTTTTAGCTTCATCTTATCAGTGCACAATATCCGTATATAGCTTCTGAAAGTACAACAGGCATTACTGCCCATACATTCTGAGATGCTATATGTGATATAACGCAACACGAGTCTAAGTGTGGAGTTGCCCATAAAGGTCGAAAACGGTCAAATATCACACCTTTAGCAGCGGAGCAATCCCGTGAGCAAGTTCTTGCACCTTTTGGAGGCCTGCTACGCACAAACACCTCCATTTTTTTTTTTTACCTCTGGCTCGCTTGAAAGGCTCTTTGTCTTTAAAGTGGTCTTGTGTGGCTCGCTAGGCAGGCCGGATGTTTGCACGCACAGCACAACTATTTCTGCAATGTTGACACTCAAACCACAGGGCAGCATATTGCTTTCATAGCATGCTTTAGTTTAGTGGTGCAAGTGGAAGATGCTGTTTTCTCATTCAACACGTTGAGTTGCCCCCCGCAGGGGCGTCTGCGCGAGCAGGCGTTTGGTGTGTTGCGACACCACGGACCCGAGCACACGAGGGTTGGACCCTCCCGCGCGTAGCCGTGCGCGGCTTAGCCGTGTCCGGGGAAAGGGGGATCCTGGAGGTTGAGCCGATGCCGGGTGCTCGGACCTTTAAGGCCCCCCGGCGGAGGCAACACACCTCTTTGGCCTCTGCTTCACGTAGACGGCACCCCCGGACTGACCCACCCGTGGGAAATCGGTAGTCGCCTCTTCCTATCTCTCTCTCCTCAAACCTTCGTCTTTATCTCTCACTTTTATACCTTTCCTGTCTCCTTCTCTCTTCCATTTACTTCCTTTCTCTACGGCGGCAAGGGTTAACCTTGTGTGGATATCCTACCTTGGGTACACCATATTTGGTTATAGTGACGGCGTACGGCTGGCGTCGTGCAGGCTTGGACACAAGCCCTGCCGCGTCCCCTCGTTGGGCTCCGTGGTGGGCGGTCGGCGCTGTTGCCGAACACACACACTTTCCTATGGCAGCTCAAATCTCTGTTGTCCATGATCGGCGTCTCAAAAGATGCCGCACCGAAGTACCGTTTCAATTCTCCTTTCGAAGCAACGCTCCATCCTTCCCCAAATACTATGTAGTCCATAGTGAAAGTAACACACCTATTAGAAAGCTTTCTCCATTCCTGGTCGCCAAATGCCTGAAAGATAAAATCGGACAGACATACAAAGCCTCCAAAATGTCTAGTGGGGACCTCCTCCTAGAATTGAATAGTAAAGATCAAGCAGATAAGCTGTCTGAACTTACCAGTATTGGCGAGGCGACAGTGACTGTTTCAGCCCACAGAACACTCAATACAAGTAGGGGAGTAATATCTGAAGAAGATTTTATTGGATTAAGCGACGAGGAACTGCTGGAAGGTTTCCAGGAACAAAATGTTACCAAGGTACAGAGAATAGTAATCCGCAGAAACGATCAAGAAATCCCCACCAAACACGTTATACTCACCTTCGGAACAAGCGTAATGCCTACCTCGCTCGATGCAGGTTATGTTAAAGTCAATGTAAGACCATATATTCCAAACCCTAGACGATGTTTCAAGTGCCAAAGGTTTGGACACGCTTCAAATGCATGTCGAGGACAAACAACTTGTGCTAAATGCAGCTCCAACGAACACCAATCTGAGAATTGCACTTCTTCCCCACATTGTGTTAACTGCAAGGGAGATCACCCAGCTTACTCACGGTCCTGCCCTTGCTGGAAAAAAGAAAAAGAAGTCATTGCTCTAACTGTAAAAGAAAAAATCTCGTTCTTTGAAGCCCGAAAGCGGCTTTCGTATCTTCCGCGAAGGAGTTATGCCGAAGTGACGCAGGCGGGGGCAGCGTCACAGAGGCCTCCGGAGTCCTGCGAGCCCACGCGCAGTGGTGCCGCAGTGATTCCTCCCGCCCCCGTGGTGGAAGCAGTCAGTACTGCTCCACCCTCTTCGACGGCCCTGCAGACACCAGTCCCGCAGGGCCCTAAGATCAAGCGAACCCCAAGGCCCGAGACACGTGTCTCGGCGCCTAACTCTCGATCCTCCAGCGCCTCAGAGAGAGCGATGGAGGTCGACACAAAAACCCCGGTGTCATTGACACCGAAGGACAAGCGCTCTCTTGAGCGCGGTAAGAGGGACAAGATCCCAATAACCACCCAAAATAAGAAAGCGATAACCTGAAGGTTATCGCTCATTTGTATTAGCCTTTTTATCCATGTCACCTATAACCCCACCTCTTAGTTTTTCGTAGTGCCATTTTTTACCTTTCAGTTTCAAGATGGCTTTTATTATTCATTGGAATTGTAGAGGCCTAATCCACAATCTAGGTGACATCAAAGATATTATAAGTAAATTATCACCGGTGGCACTCTGCCTCCAAGAAACAAACCTAGGACCCAAACATACACATTTTCTTAAAGGTTTTACTGTCGTAAGAAAAGACCGCGAGCACTCCAGTCGGTTATCAGGAGGTGTCGCTATTGTCGTCCAAAGCGGCATTCCCACTCGGAACGTTTCATTAAATACTCCGTACGAGGCAGTAGCTGTTACCGTTTTGTCATTTAAGACTGTCACCATCTGTTCATTGTACATTCCTCCCCATAGCCATTTCAAAACTCGAGATTTAGAAGATTTAATTGACCAGTTGCCAGAGCCTTTTGTTTTAGTTGGAGATTTTAATGCCCACTGCACTCTTTGGCGTAGCGATAAGAATGACCAAAGAGGACAACTTATCGAAGATTTTATTTTGACTAATAACATCTGTCTTTTAAATTCAGGGGCACCAACTCATTTTTCACCGAGTTCACGTACTTTTAGCTGCATCGATTTAGCATTCTGCTCTCCTGACATATTTACCGATTTTAAATGGGATGTACTGGAGACGTCATATGGCAGTGATCACCTACCGGGTATAATCAACCTCACCTCAACACTACCCATAATATCTCACAAACCGCGCCATTGGAAACTACGAATGGCCGACTGGTCTGTTTTCACAGAAAGTGCCAGGCTAGAGGAGCTGACTTTAACAGATTTAAGCATTGACGAAATTAATGAAAAAATTACTAACTGTATTATTTCTGCAGCCGAAAAGGCCATTCCGCAATCTTCAGGAGTTATTCCGAAAAAGCTTAATCCTTGGTGGTCACATGAATGCACCGTAGCTAAAAAGCAGCAAAATAAGGCCTGGGGAATCTTACGCAGGTACCCAACATATAACAACCTTCTAAATTTTAAACAAGCCAAAGCGAAAGCTAGATATATCCGCAGACAGGCAGAAAAGTCTTCCTGGCAAAAATACGTATCGACAATTAATAGCACCGTCACATCCAAAAGGATGTGGGAACAGGTCAGGAAGTTTAAGGGGGACTACGCATCATACACAATACCGATACTTACACCTTCAGGCACTCAAACAACACTACAAGAACAAGCGGATATACTTGGGGAACATTTTTATAACATCTCTAGCTCGGGTAATTATTCAAACACGTTTTCAAAATACAAACTGTCAGCAGAAAAGGAGAAGCTACCAACTGCTTGTATGTCAAGGGATGAATACAACGCTCCATTTACGGTACAAGAACTTAACCGGGTCCTCTGTGCTGGCAAAACAACTGCAGTAGGTCCCGACAGGATCCATTATTCCATGCTTGCACACCTGTCCCAAGCATCCGTAGAGGCTCTCCTTGAATTTTTTAACAAAGTATTTGAATCTGGAAGCATGCCAAAGAGTTGGAAAAACGCAATAGTTGTGCCTTTTTTAAAAACAGGTAAATCCCCCGCATCCCCAAGCAGCTTTCGACCCATTGCCCTGACAAGCTGTTTGGCGAAATCATACGAAAGTCTCGTAAATGTAAGATTAACTTTCACGCTTCATACACGGAACTCCATTGATTTTCACCAGTGCGGCTATAAAAAAGGGTGTTCAACGATAGACCACCTCGTCCGACTTGAACACGAAATACGTGAAGCATTTTTACACAAACAACACTGCCTGGCGGTGTTCTTTGACCTAGAAAAAGCGTACGACACCACGTGGAGATTTGGAATCTTACGTGACCTTGCCTCATTAGGAATCCGTGGCAAAATGCTAAACTGTCTGGCTGATTTTATGTCCAATAGAACATTCCAAATCCGTCTAGGCACTGTGCTCTCGCGCACATTTATCCAAGAAAACGGCGTGCCACAAGGTTGCGTACTTAGCACAACACTCTTTATAGTAAAAATGAACTCTGTCAACAACGTCATTCCCACCTCTGTTATGCACTCCATATACGTCGATGATCTGCAAATAGCGTGCCGCGCCTCCAACTTACGAACATGTGAAAGGCAGCTCCAGATAACAATAAATAAACTAATGGAGTGGGCTGAAAAAAATGGCTTCCGCTTCTCTACTCAGAAAACTGTTACAGTGCTTTTTTCGCAAAAACGAGGGTTGTATTTAGACCCGGATTTAAAAATGAATGATGTCGCGCTGCCGGTGCAACAAGAATACAAATTCTTGGGAGTAACCTTTGACAAAAAACTAAACTTCCTATCCCACATTAAAACACTAAAGATTAAGGCAAATAAATCATTGAATATCCTCAAAGTTTTATCTCATAAGCACTGGGGTTCCGACCGAACCTGTCTTTTACGTATTTACCGGTCTCTTGTGCGTAGTCTTTTAGACTATGGCTCCGTGGTTTACGGTTCAGCCAGACAGTCCTACATCCAACGACTTGATCCGGTACATAACCTTGGACTGCGACTGGCAAGTGGTGCCTACCGAACTTCACCTATTCCAAGTTTATACGTCGAGTGTAATGAACCCTCCTTACAGCAGCGCAGAGCATTCCTCACATTTTCCTACGTACTTAAAATTCAGTCATCACCCCAACATATATGCTACAACATCCTCACACAATGCAACACACGCTTACACTACACAAATAAACCGAACACGATTAGGCCACTTGTCCTGCGGTATGAGCAATACTGTCGGGATTATGACATTCCGCACGAAGTCCTCCAGGTTGCCAAGAAACCACAACGGTTGGCCCCGTGGTACGATTTCACACACTTATGTGATTGGACGTTAACACATCTAAAGAAAAGAGACATCCCACACGAACAGATTATACAAGAATTCCGTGCACTTCAGGACAAATATCAAAATAACATACAATATTACACTGATGGTTCTAAAACAAAAGATCACGTGGGTGTGGGGGCCGTAGCGGAAAATTGGGAAACAAGTATTCGATTACCACAACACGCTTCTGTTTTCACGGCTGAAGTTTACGCTATCTGGGTTGCTGTTAAAAAGATTATAACTGATAAACACAAACATGCAGTCATATATACTGACTCTTTAAGCTCACTGAAGGCTCTACAGTTGAAATCTGAGTGTGAACCCCTGATAGGAGACATTTTAAACATGTTGGTGCTTAACGAATACGGGAGGTCAATTCGTTTCTGTTGGGTCCCAAGCCATGTTGGGATACCAGGTAACGAAGCAGCTGATAGATGTGCATTGATGGCAGCGCACAAAGATATTACAAACACGAAACTCCCATATAATGATAGCATCCGTGCAATTAGAAAAGCCTTCACGGTAAAATGGCAACGCGAATGGGACCGTTGTGCCGACAACAAACTACATCTCACGAAACCCATAGTTGGCGAGTGGAAGTCATGCTACCATCAGGAGCGCTTCATCGAAGTAGTTTTATGCCGACTACGCATTGGGCACACACACCTCACGCACAATTACTTACTTACAAAAGAAGACACACCAACATGCGAGAAATGTCAACAGCCACTAACAGTTATGCACATATTACTCACATGTACGCAGACTGAAACACACAGACGAACACTTTTGCACAAATTATATCCACTACACATACCTTTACACCCTGCTCTAATTTTAGGTGATGATCCGCTAGTCCCATTATGTGACCTCCGTAAATTTCTACATGACACTGGATTTTTACATAAAATATAGATTAACAAAGCCTTTTCCTGCATAAACTTGATTTTAAAAACACCTCGTGTTTGGCGCAGCATAGCCTCAGCCGCTTTTGCGCCATTAAACCCCATTTAACTAACTTGAGTTGCCAGTTTATTTGCTCATAAGAAATTTAAAAGCAGCAGCAAACAGTGCTCATTCCAGCTTTGGAGCGTTCGACCTGCGCTCAGTGCCGCTAGTTTGCTTTCCAACACTGTGCACACACTTACATTCCATTACAACTGGTTCAATTCGCTTCTAAGTCATGCATTTATGCTAATATGAGTGACTTTGCCCAAACGAATATCTTCGCTAAATTTTGGAAACCTTTTGGAGTAAACTCTGCTTGGTCTGATTGGTTGTTACTCAGTTCTCGTGTTTCACTGGGGTTTGAAAATTTCTATGGGCAGCGGGCGTCTGCTGTGTTGGCAAACGCCCGAGCTCTACCATGAACACTATGTACTGCAAGCGTGAACAAGCACCATTCATCAAACACAGACGACCTTATCACACATATCAGCTTACTATAAAAAGAAAGGTGTGGCCCCAACTCACACATGGAACTCTCATTTGCTTTTATACCAAGACACACTGACCAGGTAATGTTACAGACTTTTAGTAAAATGCGCTGTTGGGCTAGTTGGTGCAATGCATGAAGATAAAACCAGCCTCTTTCCTGTCTTCTTGTATGTTTCCTGTGCGCATCTTTTTTTGGATGGTTTTTTGTTAACGTTATAGTGCAGAATTATTTAGCTTCTGAAAGCAAGACAGACATTACTGCCTATATATTGTGAGGTGATTTATGTGATACACTGCAGCATGAGTTGCAGTGCGGAGTTGCCTGTGAAGGTCGAAAACAGTCGAGTACCAAACTTGTACCAGTTTAGCAACGCGGCGAACAAGTGCTTGCACCTTTTTTAGGCCCACTACACACAAACACCTCCATTTTTTAAACCTCCGGTTCGCTTGAAAGGCGCTTTGTCTTTACAAAAAATATCTGGTGCAACTTGCTGGGCAGGCCGGACGTTGGCACACACAGCACAATGATTTTTGCAGTTTCGTAACAGAAATCCTTGAGACCAATCAAAATAAGGTAATCGGCCGCAAGGACCGTTTTGGCTTTAACAAACACCTTGATTCAACGTCACAAATGAGAAATGCATGAGCGCAGCACCAAGTGAAAGAGCTGCCTTGAACCTGGATGTTGTAGCCATTCTTGTTTATTTGGATAATGCTGCCAACACAAGTAACGGATTGTGGAGTTGCCGACTGTATGCGGTGCCGCACGGAGAACTGCGCAAAAACTAACGTGCCACCATTGTGGCTTCCACAATAGCACCGGCGCATGCTGTTGCGGAGGCCACAGCCGATATTGTGCCTTGCCTTGAAGCATGCTAGAGACATGCCTTGAAAGCATGGTTACCCTAGCATACCTGAATGCGTTGAAAGCGAGTAACTTCCCTCGCGGCTTGTGAAACCATTCATTATATCTGGGCACAGTTTCATTAGGCAGGGTCGGAAAATTGTAAATGCAGTGAAATGTGGTTGTTATAACCGATAAATAGTTATATCTCGGATTGTTATATGTGGGTTAAACTGTATAGCATTTCATAAAACGTTTCACATAGGCTCCAACATGTGCATTACATTCAATAAAATTTTTTGTCATCAGCCTTGGATATCGCGAATAGACCAGGGAAGGCTGCTACTGACAGGTAACACTCACACTGTACAACTTTATTAACCCTTTCGCTGTCGGACCTTTCTGGTCGTGACGCACCCCCAGTGTCGGCTTGGTTTCAGGGAACGAGCATAACAGGGAATGAACGTAGCAATTTATTTTTGATTATGATTGGTATACAAATAACATAGTCAATGCGATATGCACATTTCAGTGTTCTGCAGCTGTTGTTAGTAAACATCATCATCATCATCAGCCTGACTATAAAATCTGTTCCAACATCCGAATCTGACGATGCGGAACCCTCTTACTCGCATGCGACTCTGTCAGAGTCCGAATCCGAGCTCGGCTCGTATTCTGAATCGGAATTGAGCCGCTGCTCCAATGAGCAGACGAAGGTCCCGCGCGCTGAGCCATCCGAAAGTAACCGCGTGCAGGGAGGATGCGCTTTCAGTCGCCCGCACAACGGAGAGCAACGGGACGTTGCGTGATCAAGAAGACAGAGGGAGATGGAAAAAGGCTAAACAAAGTTCGAAGGGCTTTACGTTTACTGCTGCAAGTCGGAAGCGAGGGTGCGGCGAGAGAACGAAAGCAGCAACGAGTCACTCTTTTCGGAGAGGCAACGGCACATGCGCCTGAACTTGAGGCGCCGTAGCAGGCACACCAACAGAAGAAAAATAAAAACCTTCAAACCAGCGGAGATGGCAGAACAACCCTTGAACCCATAACCACACGCGCGCGACGCATGATACAGTGAACATGGAGCCACTGCGCCACTCAGCAAAGAGAAAGTGGGGAGTGGCAGTCACGCCATACTCTTCAATACATGGAGTAACACAGGTTGGGGCGAATATACGAACTTGTAGAAGGAGTCAACAAATAGCGTGGCCAATCCAGGAGCGCCAGCTTTGCGCTCTGGCACGAAATTTTGAACGCACGATAGAGAACGTACCGGTACGTCAGTGACACTGTGGGGGGAGAGGCGCGATGACGTACCGGTACGTCCGTGACAGCGAAAGGGTTAACTAACACACATATAACACATGAACCTGCCGACCAATTTATCAAACTCATTGTTACATTCTGCATTGTTGGACCTCACAAGTAGCTTGAGCCTTACTCAGTGCGTCGAGTCCGCAACCAGAGTTACTGCTCTGTCATCCAACACCCTCGATCTCTTCTTCACAAATGAAGCTGATCTGGTGTCTCCACCTATCTGTGTTCCCGATATCAGCGACCATGCTGACGTTTTAACCAGCATTTCTTATCCACACCAAAATAGAGATCGGCTTACTCCAAAACTGACATACTTTTACGATCAAGGAAACTATAGAGCAATGAACAGTGAATTAACTGATTTTCTTCAAGCTTTCTCAGAGGTTTGCTCAGAAAAAGATGTTAACATTGCTTGGAGCATACTGAAAGATAAAATACTTGCACTAATTTCGGAGCATATACCATCAACATTTCTAACTGCCAATCGTCGGACAGATAAACCACGGATCACCCCTGAAATCTGCCAACTCCTTAGAAGAATACGCCATCTTTTTCAGAACCTCAGGAAATGCAAAATGCCAGTCACTTTTGAAAAATTATTTTCTGTCCAGCACATTTGTAAATCGAAAATTAGTGAAGCGAAGCGTCATTTTTTCAGTACTTTAGATGCAAAGATTGGAAACAATGACAAAATTAAATGGAAGCTTGCCAAAAAAACCAGGAAAGAAAAAATTGGTATACAGTGCATCACGTCTGACAATGGCAGGATAACAAATGATGAATTGAAAGCCACTGGTTTCAACAACTATTTCAGGTCCACCTTTTCTGCTATTGCAGCGATGAACAATATTCCTTTACCAGCATGCGCCTCAGTTCTTCAGGAAATGCCCGACATCACTTTATCAATTCATGATATTTTTCAAATCCTTACCAGCCTAGACACAAAGCAACAGGTCTTGACGGCATACCCAATCGCGTGCTGAAAGAATGTGCTAGCTCTCTTAGCAATCTTCTTACAATGTATATGACTTCAATATCTGAAAGAATCATGCCGGATGAATGAAAATTTGCTCATGTGGTTCCTGTCCATAAGAAAGGAGCAAAAAATAACTTGGAACAATATCGCCCAATTTCTCTCCTATGTGGCGCTTCAAAAATTATGGAACACATCGTATACAACGACCTAATAAGGCACCTGAATTTGCAAAGCCTTTTTTTATGCAGAACAGCACCATTTTTGCACCAGATTTTCTTGCGACACACAGTTAACGGAATTTTGTTTTGACATAACAACTGCATTAAATCAAGGTACAGTAATACCCCGTTAACCCGAAGTAGTAAAAACCAGGAAAAATTTCGAGATAAGCAGATTTTCGAGATAAGTAGAGTTGCGCAAATTGCCGTGAAAAATCAAGTTCTTTAAACAAAAATCACTACTTAGCAGCTCTTCAAAACAGCTCTTCAATCACACGTTGATCCACTGGCTCCAGCACAGAGGTCACATGACATGCCATAGGGCTGCTTGACAAAGTTTATATGCCACTAGGCTCCGACTTCATGTTCGGGGAATGCATCGGCTTTGTGGTAGATGTGGCTAAAAGAGAAAATAAACCAAGGAACTTTAGGTGCGGCAGCATCGCACAAATCTTCTGAGACGGCAGCAGAATTTTCGTTGCACTCTCATTCAAGATTTCAAAAAATCCGCAGTTTGGCCCAAAATATACTTCGAGATAAAGCGCAACAAATACATGGGATGTATAGGAAATGGTACGGTGCTGCAGAAAATGTTGAATTAGCCAACTTTTTTAGATATGCGAGTTCGAGTTAACGAGGTACTACTGTGCTGGCATTGACTGTTTGTTTTTAGATTTCAAAAAAGCATTTGATCGGGTTCGACACGATCGTATAATACACAAACTTGGCATTTAAACATTCCCGCTGACCTAATGAACTGGTTAATTAACTACGTCATAAATCACAGACACATAACAGTGGTAAATGGATGTTGCTTATCAGCCGTTCCAGTCACATCCAGAGTACCGCAAGGGGTCTGTTCTGGGCCCGTTATTATTTCTTATTTTTATTAACGATATTGCTAAAAACATCCAGTCGAACCTATGATTGTACGCAGATGACTGCGTTGTTTACCGCTCGATAAACAATCTAAGTGGCAGCAAAATCCTTCAAGAAGACCTTAATAGAATTTACAACTGGTGTGCCACTTGGTGCATGACACTAAATAAATCAAAATGCAACTACATGTGCTTTTCTAGGAAAAAAACTGATGTTTGCCATTCTTACAGGCTGAATAATTCAACCATTGCGAGTGTAACAGGGGCCAAGTACCTCGGCGTTCACTTCTCAAGCGATCTTACTTGGCAGGATCACATTGCCGAGATTGCCGCGAAAAGGAATAACACACTAATGTTCTTGGCTCGAAATTTTCACCCCTGTCCTCTGGCAACCAAGAAGTTATTACACATGACATACTCAAGGCCTATTTTTGAGTATGCGTGCACAATATGGCACCCTTATCAGGACAACCTTAAATACATCTTAGAGCAGACATGAAAATACGCCTAGCGCTTTCGACGTTACCTGAATGCCGGCGTTGCTTGCGTCTCAAATTTTTTCATAAGATTTTTTACAACAATATTGGCATTAATAAATCAAAATAGATGTTTAACCCATATTACATATCCCATCACCATTAACACATTAAAAGTAAGGCCAATGAAGTCAAGAACGAACATGTTAAAGTATTCTTTTTTTCCAAAAACCATCAATGAATGGAATGCTCTGCCTGAGGAAACCATTTCTAAAACATCAAATTCAACCTTCTTCAATGAACTGCTTGACATGTGATCAGTTCATGTGTTTTGATGTTATTTTTTTCGCGTTTGCTCACGTTTGATTTTTTTAGTTTTTGTGTTTGCTTGCCTACTATGTATTTTATGAGTGTGTAATAATGTAATACGGGTAGGGGCCACGACACCGCAGCTGTGATGCCACGCTCACTTTTCATGCTTGTGCAGGTGTTGATGGCGATGCCCGGTTCACCGTCGGCCGTCGCACTGCAGCGCCTGGGTTATCCATCGGAAAATACCGGACCTAATGAAGACACCGAGCTGAAAGGTTTACGTTGGATGCGCAGTCAATCGTCAAGTCCGTCACCGGATCAACCACCAGTTCTGGATACGACTGCATTGCTCGGCTGGCAACATGGCACCTTATCTACGACATGCACAGTACTAAAGCACACCTATTTCGACAGCACTTCGGGCCACGACACCGCAGCTGTGATGCCACGCTCACTTTTCATGCTTGTGCAGGTGAGCCTAAATGGTGCTTTTTCTTTTCGTAACAACGATGTGTTCTTATTAGCGGTGTCGTGGCCACCCGATTCAATGAAGTGTTTTTGTGATTGTGTCTTGCATCTATGGCGCGATTTGCTGCTTGGGGGCGACGTAGAGGCAAACCTGGGTCCCATGACTAAACCACAAGAAGAAAAACTTGATTTTGTATTCAACACTGTTCAGAGACTAGATTCTAATAGTATAGGTATTTTAGAATCTGTTAATAAGGTACTACAAATCCATATTGGCATAAAAAGTGACCTAGACCAACTAAGTCGACGTGTTTCTGAACTTGAAAGTAAAATTCTGTCCAATGTTTCTGAGAAAGTAGCACTTGACTGCGAAGAACGCTTTTCTAAAATGCAGAATCAACTCGATGATTTCGAGCGAAAGATAACTTCAGGGCTTTTGTCAGGGGAGGCTAATGCGCACTCCCTTCCAACTCACGAATTGAGCATCTCCAAAATAGAAGATAAGGTCGACGATTTAGAAAACTGCTCCCGCAGGTGCAATTTACTATTTTACGGGCTTTCTGACTCTGAACAGAACGAACGATGGGAAACTTCTGAGCGCCTGGTTCAGGAATTTTGCGACAATCATCTTGGTATGAAAGTGTCCTCAATAGCAAGAGCGCACAGATTAGGTCGTTTCTCTAACGATAAAAAGCGACCGATTATTGCAAAGTTTTCCAATGACAAAGAAATTGATGCACTACTTGGCTATGGTTACAAACTAAAAGATAAACCTTTTAGCATTTCCAGTGACTACTCTGAAACAGTGCGAAATAAACGCCGCGACCTTCTGCTATTTTTCAAAACAATACGAAAGGAAGGCGATCGTGTGCGACTCGTGTTGAACAAGTTGTTTATTAATAATGACGTTTATATCTGGGATAGCGATCAGAAACGCGCAAAGGGAGTGTCTGAAAGAGCTACAGAATGACGAGTGTCATGTGATCACACTAAGCATCAATCCGCTGGACCGATATTGAAGAAGAATGACGCCCAAGACCACATTCCATTTCTTTACACAAACATAAGAAGTGTCATTTCTAAAGCAGTACAGCTATCATCCATCATTGACTCATGTTCAGCATCGATAGTGATACTAACTGAAACATGGCTTACCGATACTGCCCCCGATACCTGCATTCTGGAAAGCTGGACTTCATTTAACTACTTTCGATGTGACAGGACAAATCGAATAGGTGGTGGCGTTTTGGTGGCAGTGCAAAAAAATCTTTTCGCCACACGTATTCACCTTGACACTTTTTTAGAGTGTGTGTGGGTTTCCATAAAACATAAAGGAGGCCTAATAATCATTGGTGCTTTTTATCGACCTCCTGACATGGGCAATATTTTTTCTCGTGAATTCCAACGGCTCCTTGAAATCATTGCTGTTCGTTTTTCTAAATCTCTAGTACTAATTTTCGGTGATTTTAATTTCCCCGAAGTTGATTGGGCTAACCTTTCAACAGCAACCTACCTATCTGAGGCCCACACTTTTCTGCAGTCATGTCTCGACTTTTCTTTAACACAGCTTATCACCCGTCCTATGCGATCTTCGGCTACATCCGCTAATATTTGAGATCTAGTATTAACCACTGATCCTGACGTGTGCTTCGACTTAACTCATCAAGATGGGCTATCTGACCATGATATCATAACAGGCAGTCTTGCAGTTTCCCTTCCAAGCCGTCCGTGCTCTGATAAGTACATCCGATGTTACAATCGAGCGGATTTTGACAGCATTAACTCCGTGCTATCTGACTTCTCTTTACATTTCCTCAATAGATGCCAATTTCAAACCATCGAACATAACTGGGCTGAACTTAAAACCACTCTTACTGAACTAATTAATCGATTCGTCCCTCTAAAAAAAATAGCCTGCACCCCGACAGCCCCGTGGTTTACCGTAAAGCTTCGGCGCCTCAATAATAAGAAAAAGCGTTTATATCGTAAAGCCGATAAAGCCCGCGACTCAGATTCCTGGCACCGTTATAAGCAAAAATAACGTACAGCGCAAAGGACAAGGACAGTGATAGACGACATACACAGCGCTGTATCACTGCCCAGTGATACACAGCGATAGACAGCGTCTATCACTGTCCTTGTCCTTTGCGCTGTACGTTATTTTTGATCATGAATTACCAACTAGCCCAAGCAACCACCCTAGTTCGCACCGTTATAAGACCTGCGATAAGCAATATCAGTCACTGCTAAAATCATCTAAACGACATTTCTTTGCCCATGACCTATATTCTATGCTCACTAACAATCCTCAACGTTTTTGGCGCGTAATAAACCCGAAGAGCTATCCCGATTTACCACTAGTCGATGAGCACGGTGATATGGTCCACCACTCGGAATGTGCTGATTTATTGAATAGTGCATTTTCATCTGTATTTACACAGGAAGACACCATATCTTCACCAACCCTTGACAATCTCATTAACATATCAATGGCAGAAATAATTGTTAGCGAAGCAGGTATTTCTTCTTTACTAAATAAACTTAAAGTTTCTTCCGCCTCTGATCACACTGGCATTAATAATAAAGTATTAAAGCATTTGTCACCTAGTTTATCACCTATATTATGTGCACTCTTCTCGCAGTCTTTATCAACTAACACTATTCCGCACGATTGGAAGGTGGCAAAAGTCATACCCATTTTTAAGTCCGGAGACCGAACTCACCCATTAAATTACCGCCCCATCTCCTTAACTAGTACTATTTGTAAATTACTTGAACACATCTTGTATACTGAAATCATTAACTACTTAGAAGAGCACAAAATTATTGTTGATTACCAACATGGCTTTCGTCGTGGTTATTCATGCGAAACACAGTTAGCCGGCTTTTTACATGATATACATTCATACCTAGACCTAGGGTTTCAAGTTGATGCTATCTTCCTGGATTTCTCGAAAGCTTTCGATCGCGTTGCTCACCATAGACTAATACTGAAGCTAATGAACCTTAACATACACCCAACCGTTATTGGATGGATTAAGGATTTCCTCTCATCCAGAGTACAATATACGTCTGTTAACAACAGTAATTCCTCTTATACCAAAGTAACCTCCGGTGTTCCGCAGGGCAGCGTTCTTAGCCCTTTGCTTTTCTTAACCTATATTAATGACCTGCCTAACTGTGTGTCTTCCCACAGCAGACTTTTTGCCGATGACTGCGTAATATATCGATTAATTTCATGCGACAATGACACAGATATTCTTCAAGCCGATCTTAACGCTATTAATACATGGTGTTCAACATGGTTGATGACTCTTAATACAGCTAAAACGAAGTTATTTTCATTTACTAGGCGCAACCACCATATTCCAAGACCGTATGTAATATCTAACAACATAATTGAACTTACAACTTCATATAGGTACCTTGGTGTTCACTTACAGTCTGATCTAACGTGGCATCATCACATCCGCCTGACGTTGGCATCAGCTAACCGCTCTTTAGGCCTCCTCAAACGCAACCTTAAGCATGCTCCAGCTAAACTACGCAGACTAGCATACATCACATTAATACACCCCAAAATCGAGTATGCATCAGCCATCTGGGATCCTTTTCAAACATATATCGCCCATGAAATCGAATCACTGCAAAACCGCGCGATCCGTTTCATTTTTTCTGATTATTCACCCTATACTAGCATTTCAGCACTAAAAGCTCGCGCTCAGCTTGACGACTTATCTCATTGCCGCAGAATTGCTCGCCTCTCACTGCTGCACAAACTTTATCATCATCCGCACCTTCACCGTATCTTTGAACCAGCGACAGCCTTCATTCCACGCACAGACCATATCTTCAAGATAAAACGCATCAGTTGTCGCTCAGCTAACTATGCTAACTCCTTTGTTCCCCGAACAATTGTTACATGGAATAATCTACCATCACACATTGCCACTCAAACCGATTTCGCAACCTCTCAGGAACTATTACGCAATAGTTACGTGTAAATATCCATTATGTACCGTTTCTTCATACGTTGTTCAGTGTATATATTGTTTTGATCATTTGTCTTCCCATTCTGCGTGCACATTGTACAAGTCGATTCATGTCTCATTAATTTGTTAACGTGACAACTGACGGATTTTCGAGCAACACCCCGTTTTACTTCTTTTACATTGTACCTATTTTATTCCCTTAATTTATTTTCTCAGACAGTTTTGTATTTTCTAAGTTTCAGTTGTGTATTTTGCTAAATATCGTACTTTTGTTTAAGTTTTGTGTTTTCTTTTGTAAAAATTTTGTATAACTTTTGTGTACTTCAGTTGTTTTTTTTTCCGTAACGCGCAAAGCTCACATCTTTTTCATGTATCTGTACCCCCTATGTAATACCCCTTCGTGGGCCTTTAGGGGTATTATGAAATAAATAAACAAATATGTGCGTATGTGTGTTATTATATTTATGTATGCTCATGTATGTCTTGAGAAGAATGATAGGTGTAACGTTAAGGGATAAGAAATGAGCAGATTGGGTGAGGGAACAAACGCGAGTTAATGACATCTTAGTTGAAATCAAGAAAAAGAAATGGGCACGGGCAGGACATGTAATGAGGAGGGAAGATAACCGATGGTCATTAAGGGTTACAGACTAGATTTCAAGGGAAGGGAAGTGTAGCAGGGGGCGGCAGAAAGTTATGTGGGCGGATGAGATTAAGAAGATTGCAGGGATGACATGGGCCACAATTAGTACATGACCGGGGTTGTTGAAGAAGTATGGGAGAGGCCTTTGCCCTGCAGTGGGTGTAACCATGCTGATGATGATGTATGTGTATATATGCACTTATGTACATATAGTCCTTTTTCTTTCATTTTCCTTTTTTGTTTTGGAGATAGTTATGCTGCCTGCATTGAATTATTCATCACCGTGTTTTTTGTTATGCAACCTTAATTATCACTGTTTTACATTTGTATTATTTCCCCTTTCCCTCCCACTGTAATGCCCTCTGAGTGAATGTGGGACTGTAAAATAAATAAACAAACAGATAGTCATGGCACTTTTCCATCATAGGCTTTATTTCTCAAGTTAGAGGCAAATGCAGATGAACCTGCATGAACTGGGCATGGCAACACAAACAACAATTCTGTGGAAGCTTCATGTTATTAGTGCTGAAGCAATGCGAAGAGAGGAACAGTACTCACGAGGATAGATCTCTGGGTAGACCAGCCGATTTGGGCACAGTGGGTAGCAGCCGAGCAGGCTTGCTTCCAACCTGCACATAATTCAAGTGAGCGGCAGCCACTTTTTGTGCAAGGTAGTTTTTTTTTTCAGACTGCTTTTAAAGATGTAAAAATAGGCAATGTCAAAGGCAACCCTTAATGAGCTTGTCAACATCTACACCTGAATGCATTGTCTTCCTATTTGTATGCTGATGATAGGTCACATGAGAAGGCAGTGACATGTATGCAAGACAACATTTTTGATTGGATGTATTGCACTTAAATACATCCAATACAACCGAGCTGCCTGTTTCATCTCTCATAATTATAGCCACCACTCCAGCGTAACGCAAGTGAAGCTCGATCGTTCCCTCCAGCCTTTAGTTCTTTGCCGTAATATCGCTGTTATCCTTGTTTCACAAATATGTTTATAATGCCACACAGTCGATACTGCATATCCAGATCGCCTCAAACATGTCTCGCCGACTAAATAGCCACTAAAGTTTCGCTCGCATGTACGGTACAACACATGCTTTTATCTTTTCCGCACTCCCTACGGCCACTCGCTTGTGGAACAATCTGCCTGATCACATTGCTCCCGAGTCAGATCAAGAATAATTTTGTCATATCCTACACGAACATTTTTCATAATAGCACTTACAAACCACTTTATCTTGTTTCTTGCACTTGGCAATGTACTTCGAACTTCCTGCCATGTCTTTATTTCTATTGATGTATTGCTATCATGCTCTTATGAATTGGTATTTTATGCTGCGTCACATGTTGACTTGTATGCCCTGTATATACTATAGCTTTTTTGCGTCTTTTTCCCAAAATATCCTTTGAAGCATTGTACACCTTGATCAGTTCATTTTTCCAGTATTTTACTTTCTAGTATTAGTTCCTTACGTTAAATTTTACTTGTGTTCTTTGCTTGAAGTGTGCCTTTGTGGCATTTTATTATTTCAGTTTTTCCTTTTTCTTGTTTTGATTTTTGTAGTAATGTTGATGAGCCCTGCATTGAGGTGTATCTTTTGTACTAGACCTCAGAAGGCTGATTACTCTTTTTTTATTTTATGCCTTGATATTGTAGCCACAATTACACAATGCCCCATAGGACCTGTTTGGTATTTTAAATAAATAAATATTATTCAACCACAGCAAAGCAAGAGTCATTTGCATAACAAGTCCGCACATAATACAAGCTGTGTTGCTCCTACTTGCTTTTATTAGAACCCATAGTTGCAGCGCACAAGGGACAAAACCTGTACAAAGTGATTGCTCTAAATACAGGCAATATAATGATAATCACGCAAGGATGATGGGATTATGAAGAGTGTATGACAATGATGGGCATCATGACGACAGTATGACGAAGCAATAACGGGAAGCGCTAAAAAATTACAGCAGAACTCATCTCATGACAGCTGTCGGTGGTATTGCGATTAGCGTTCGAGCAAGGTAGCGACGCACTGTATTTATGAAGTGAGGTTTACTTAACATCTGCAGAGGTCGTTCGTAGAGGTCATCTGTGGAGGACTTTTGTTTCTTCGGCTATATGCGACATAATAAGTCTCGCAGATTGTGCTTGAGCAATGACAACCACTTTTGAAATGTCTTAATACATTCACTTTTGGTTGATGGTCAGCAAACGCCGCACCCACTGTGTGCACAGTTATTAAACATGACATGCTTTTAGCTCCCGCTGTCGGCAACCTTCACGTGACCTTGAGCCAAAAGCCAGAGCACTCAAACGAGAAAATCTGGGCTAGTTTATTTATTTATTTACAAATACTGCAGCCCGGAAGGGCTATTGCAGGAGTGGGTGAATACAAAATGTGGAAAAAACAAAACAAATCACTATACAAAAGAAGCATATGTAACATGGCTAAGGGGAGCCCTCAATAGCATCCCCAAATTCTCTATTTGGTAAACAACGGATGGAACCAGGCAGGTCATTCCAGAGTTCAATTGTCCTAAGAAAAAAACTGTATTTAAAAGTGTTGGTGCGAGCAAGTTTAAGTTTAAGTCATTGCTGTTTCTCGTGATTAGGGGCTTTGCACGGGTCAGATATCTGTTAGGGGAAGCATAATGTGAAGAATAAAATAGAGAATGTAGAAGTTTCAGAGAATTAATGTGACGGCGGTGGGAAAGAGGGGTTAAGCCGAGCATATTCAGATGAGATGACGGTGAAAACATTGTCATAACGGCGGTAAATGAAACGAACCGCCTTTTTCTGAACATGTTCAATTTTGTGGATGTCCGAAATTTTGTAAGGGTTCCATATGGTAGCCGCATATTCAAGAATAGGTCTTAAAAGTGTTGGTCTGACAAGTGTTACAATGTGTTACAAAGTGTTACAAGTGTCTTACAAGTGTTATAATTGTGGAGTTGCAAGAACAAAACAAGATCATCCAGGCAACCAGATATGACTGCACTACATGCGCTAGTTACCTCCCATACAAGTTACAAAAAATATTTCTTCCGCGTTCTTCCCAATATTTGTTCACAATATCAATCAAAGCTGAAGTTTCATTTGTCATTTCCTATAGCGACGTTCAAAAGGCAGATATTTATTTAGCACACTTCCAAGGCCCGAGGGCATTACAGGAAGGAGTGGTGAATAAAAATATTTGCACAGCAAAGAGAGAAAAAATGCAGTTATAACTAGTAAAAAAGAACAAGTTAGCAAAAGGTTTCATGAATGACAGTCTTGAAGCTGTGGATGTCGGTGATGGCGGCGATGGGAGTGGGAAGGTGGTTCCATTCTTTGCTAGTCTTTGGAATTAAAGATTCGCGGTAGGAATTAGTCTGACAAGATGCACACCGACTTTATAGTTATGATCTGAAAACGATGATACTTAGATGGGAGCAGAAAAAAGAATGTGTTTTAAAATCACACTATAATTATAGATTTTGTGGAACAATGAAAGGTGAGAGCATTTAGGGAGCAAAGATAGTTCAGGTAAGGCAAGTGTTGCTTTCAGTGATGATACGCTGGCATGCTGAGAGCACTTTGATAGAATGAAACGTGCTGCGCGATTCTGGGTGGATTCAACAATTTCTAAATGTGTGGTGTTTTTGGGGTCCCAGATAGTGCATGCACAATCTAATTTAGGGCCAAGAAAGAGTTTTATATAGATGTAGTTTCACAGGCGACGGTGCTTGGAAAAAATTTCGTCGCAAGTATCCCAGCATGCCGTTAGCATTGTTAGTAACATAGTTAACATGTATGCGCCAAGAAAGATCAGAACTGACGTGGATGCCGAAGTAATTGTATGATGTCACAGGATCTAGTCAGATGTCGTCAAGAAAATACTCGCTGCTAATAGCGTGACCTCGCCGAGATATTCGCATGCTTTTACACTTCTTCATGTTGAGCCACATCATACATTTATTGCACCACGAGGACAAGTGTTATAGATTTTCTTGAAGTTCATGCTGATCAGAGGGTTGGGCGAGTTTTATATAGAGAATGCAATCACCGGCAAAAAGTTTTATTGATGAAAATGTAACTCAGTCAGGGAGGTCGTTAATGTAAATGAGAAAGGGTAAGGGTTCTAACAGTGATCCTTGTGGGACACCGAATGAGACAGGCAAAAGAGTAGATGAACAGTCGTTAGCAGTCACAAATTCGGTGCGGTCACAAAGGAAATCTTTAATCTAGCAGAATACCTTGATGTCTAAGTTAAGTTTGCTTAATTTAAGAAGTAAGTCATGTGCCACCCCATGAAAAGCTTTAGCAAAATCAAAGAATATGCAATCAGTGTCAAAGCTGATGTCGTTGTTTATAAAGAGGTCATTAGTAAAAGATAGTAGCTGCGTTTCACAGGAAAACATTTTCCTGAAATCATGCTGGGAGTTAGTGAAGAAACAATCTTCCTCTAGAAATTTGATTAAATGAGAATAAACAACATGCTCAAGAAGCTTACATGGGATGCTTGTAAGCAATATGGGTCTGTAATTATCGGGAAGATGTACATTACTGGACTTATGGACAGGAACCACCTTCCCTGCCTTCCAATCATCGAGACTTGTGGAGCACTCTAAATATTGAGCAAAAATGTTGGACAAAATAACAGAGGAGTACACTTCCATCATTTTCAATGTTTTTGATGTAATTGAATCACAGCCAGACGAAGATGAAATTTTAAGATTACTAATGAGTTTACTAATGCCTACAGCATCAATAATTATGGGATCCATAGGAGGAAAGTTACAGTTGTAAAAACATGGAAAAGAAACAGGTGGGGTTTTACAGAAAAAAAAAACGAACACCTCGTTAAACACTGAGCAGCACCGTGGAGGAGTATTATCATCGTGTGCAAGTTGGATAGGACGATTCTCCGAGCCACTGACAATGTTCCAGAACTTGAGCGGTTTAGTTTGCAACATTTTAGTTTGCAACATTTTCAGCGGTGCTGAAAAACAAATCTTTGGCATGCTTGATGCTGTTATTGTACTGCATGTTTACTTGGAAATAAGCAGCCCAATGATTGGGGTTATTGGTTCGCTTAGCACGATGAAAAAGGTGTTTCTTTTTGTTTGAAAGCCGTTTTAGCGCAGTAGTAAACCAGAGCAACTGTGGGCTAGAAATTATCTTTCACTGTGGTATGAAGCGATGGTCTAAAGAACCCAGTTTATTTTTGTAGAGGCACCAGTTTTCCTCAACTGTGCACCTAGAGAAATTGCACATAAAATCAAGGAAGAACGATTGCATTTCAGCTATTATCGACGTTACGTCTCCTCGACGGTAATGGCAAACCATATTATGCTTTTTGTCGGATAAGGTCTTGGTAATGGCAATGCGGATAAGATCCTAGCTTTGATTGTAAAGTGGATCAAAGAATGATCACTTATACCAGGAAGGTAAGTGAGAGGGCTAGCTGCGTCAGGCGTGTTGGGCAAAACAAGATTGAGACTGTTGGAGACTGATACAGTGGTTCTAGTTGGTTGAAGAACAAGTTGGGTTAGGTTAAAATTGTTACAGAGGCTCAGAAAATTAATGCACTCAGAAGAAATATGTTCAAGAGTAGTAGCCTGGTCGCTCCACATAATGGCAGGGTAATTAAAATCGCCCAAGATAAACAATGGCCGGCTGAGGATTCGAATGGTTACGCTGTTAAGTGCATTGTGTAATTCATTACAAAACGACACAGGTGCAGTGAGAGGCTGATAGTATGCGCAGAACAGAAATTCTCAATAGCCAACTTGAACACGTACACAAATTAATTCCAGAGGGGACGCAGTAGCAACAGGCAAAGAAACAAGTGAGTCACTGACAGCAACCAACACGCCCCCTCCAAAGCGAATGTCATGGTCATACTTATAAATAGTATAGGCTTTTCTTGCTTGTCGTATATGCTATGCGTATATGCTTGTCGTTTGTGTTCTTCTTCAGTCCTGGTCTTCTGCGCCTTGCCTTTACTAATTCAAATATAGGCTTTCTCATAGTCCAAGATTTCGTTATCTTTTATTTTAGCCAATAGCCACATTTCAGTGAGGAAGATGACGTCTGCTGAACAGGAATCGACAACGGATGACAAATCGGTTCACTTATTAAGGATACTTCTAATATTCGTGAATACAGTCGACAGGTTGTTAGTATTAGAGCGCGATAGTTGCTAGGATGAGCTGGCGGTGGGCAAGTTTACTGATACGTTAGCTGGAACATGTGAAGTAAAAACAGGCCCGGATTCACAAACCCTGTTTGTAGTTACACAGTACACATAGGTTTTTCTGTTCGTGAGTCTGTTATGGCAAAGTGCGTAAGAATGGCCGCTTGCTTTGTCAAATTCAATTAAGTGTTTCCGCGACTGTCGCATGGCCCTGCAGAAAGCCCTACATGGCCCTGCATCGGCAGCAGCGGCAGCGAGCCGTGAACAACGTCTAAAAAAGAACTGCTCTTTTTGCAGTGCCGTCCGCTTCGAGGCCCTACCGACGGAGCAACGGAAGTGTTGCGTCGACTACTGGCTGCGAAATTTCACGTGGATCTGCCCTTGCGAGGACCTGCCCGTGGCTGCAAATTTCACCTTTATCTGGCCTTGCGACGAGGGATTGCTTCCCAGTCTTGTCCGCACATGCGCAACCAGGCAGCTCGACCAAAGAAAAGCGGAGCACATACAGCGGCCAGTCACTTGGCAGCAAGCCGTGAACAATGTCTAAAAAAAAAACTGCTCTTTTTGCAGGTTAGTGGCACTGTGTTTCCATAATATTTATTTTAATAGTAGTTTCACTGCTGCTGCTGCCATTTGCTTTGCGTTAGTATTGTTGAACTGCATCGTGCGATTACCTTTGTACATTTGGAACAATGTCTGATTCTTGTAAAACATGTAGCCTGCTCATCCCTGAGGATGAGCCACTTGTCAAATGTTTCCAGTGCGAGCACGCCTGTCACTTTGAAAAATGTGCTGGTTTAACTGAAAAATCCTTCAAATCAAAGAACGAGGCTGCAAAAAAAACGTGGCAATGCCCATCATGCAGAAGTGCTGGAAGTAGCAACATGTGCAGTAAAGAGAGTAATGGCTCTGAAACAGATATCAAACTTGCCCAACTGGCAATTAACCAAAAACTAGAACAGCTGATGCCCCCGACAGGAAAAATTGAAAGCATGGAAGAGTCTCTTAACTTCATATTAACGAAGTTCTATGAAATTGAGCAAAAGTTCTGCCATCAAGAGGCCAATATAAAGGTCATGAAAAAGAACATATCAGAGCTTGAGAAGAAAGATGACCTAAATCAGGTCGCCCAAGCTCAACTTGAAAAAGAAATACATGACCTTGAATTTAGAAGCAGGCAGCTGAACTTGGAACTGCATGGGATTAAAGAAGAAGCCAATGAGGATCTTACAGTTATATTAAATAATGTGGCTGATAAACTTCGGGTGCCTCACTTCATGGAATCAGAAATTGCAACTGTTCATCGCATTCCCGCTAAACGTGATAAGGTGCCAGGCATCAATTGTTCGTTTTACGAAGCAAGCAATAAGAGATAAATGGATCAAGAATAGAAAGAACCTTAAGGACAGCGAGCCAGCCATTTTCGTGCAAGAAAACCTAACACGCCGCAATAGAGAATTGCTCCAGGCAACGAAAGAACATGCCAACGATAAAGGATACAAGTTTACTTGGTATATCAATGGAAAAGTTTTCGTTCGTAAAAGTGAGGGTGTAAGCGCCACCCATGTGAAGGGAAAGAGCGACTTGAATCGATTGTAGCATTGTTTGATATTGTCTTTTGTGTTCCTCTTGAAAAATAATCAAAATGCCGCAGATGTGTTATCTGCCGATTGACCTGAACCGCACTACTTCATGTATCGCGCCGACATTGCTTAAGGGGAGATGCTACTCGAAGACACTTTTTCTTTAATTTTTGACTTAGAGCTATGAAACTCCACCTATTAATTTAGTTTCTTATGCTGATTTCAAACCTGCAATTAGTTTCACTGTAAGTTGCATAGTTTTTGTTCTATTCGATGCCAATGTGCAAAATTGCACCTTTTTAGCCCCCCTTTTTGTCACACTTAACTTCCATAATCACAGATCACTGATGGCTCATTTTGATCCATATAAACTGTAGAGTGCCAAAAACTCATTATAATGTGCATACAAAATATGCTAATGACGTGAAAAATTTGAACCTGGCAAGTCTACATTTTCATGACACCACCATGTGGAAATTTTAATTTTTTTTTGTAAATATTTGACCAATATTTATGTTTCAGAGAGATAATGGCACTCCTCACACTTCAGAGAAAATGTGTGCAAAATTTCATTCAAATCCAAGCACCAGAAGTGCCAAAAACATGAGGGGCAAACCCAAAAAATTACCCAAAATTTCATTTTGAGAAAAACGCATTTGAAGTTATAATTGCATGTTTATTTACAAAAGAGGGCTTGAATTCCAATCAAATTTTGACATAAAAGAAGAAAATTGTTCATGACTGCCACTAGAAACTTCCTGTCGCGTATGTCTCTCCCTCACGGCCCTTGCGAGTCCAATCACTGATGAAAACCGCACTAGCTGCTCATACATCGAACGGGCCGCCACAGCAGCTTTGACGTTGACGGCGAAGCTTTCACGCGAGCTCCCGCTGTCATAGTCTCGGCGCGCACCTTTGCTGGTGTCCCTGCACGCCGCAACTCGCCGCGATGAATAAGTTGCGGAAAGAACACTTTTGGGGCACGCACAGTTCTCGCAGTGTAGCTCCAGGAACGAAACGAGTCCTTTGCGCTTGGCCGGTTCCCGGACACGAAGTTCTGAGCGCTGGCATGTTGGGCAAATCGCGCCGCTCACAAGAATGTCGAGCGCTGTCAAATCAGTAATGAATGATGACACCCCATCACGCGCTCTTTGCTCATCTTAGAAATGTCCAATCTTCTTTTCCGACGCACTCGCGTATTCTAAGGCCGCTTCAAACTCGCCGGAGGCATCCGTAACACGGGCGGGATCGGCGCCGCTTGCGCTAGGCCTAACCGCCGTAGCGGCCGTGGATCGAGTTGTCGCTGGACGAGCCTATGCCTTAGATTTCCGCCGGCGACCTCGATATTTGTGCACCGCACGGTGTTTCACTCCATGATGACTGCGCTTGCTTGGTCTCGCTTCGTCCCTGACGAAGATATAGTTGCCGAACGATCGTCACCCTGAAGCGCACCTTGACGAAACATGGACCCAGCAAGTAGGCTTCGCCACATGTACGCGCATGATGGCCAATGGCGTTTCCCGATTCGTACCACGTGATTTAAAAACCAGTCGCAGCGCTCGGAAAACGCGGCAATAACATGCTTTTTTTTATTATTTCTAGCGCTGTAGACGCCCAGGCAACCGTGGCGATTCAGAGAATGAGGCTTGGCTGATCTCCTCACGCGATCCGCAACAGCGAGGAACCGCGTCATGGCGGCGGCGAGACGCTCGAAGACAGCGTACTTTCGGTTTTTTAATAGCCACCTTGTGCTCTTTCAATGCATTTTTAATCTATTTCCCATTTAAATTCAGCTTTGATATTTATTTTCATAAAAGTAGAGGTACTAAACTTGACAAAACAAGTAAAAACAAAAAATGGATAATTTTCGAAAAAAACCGCGATTTTCGACCCGCATCTCCCCTTAACGCTATTCACCTAAATGCACGCTCTGTAAAGAACAAGACAATGTGTTTAGAAGAGTTTTTTGGCGAATTTTCATTTACTTTTTCTTTGTTAATGCTCAGTGAAACTTGGAGCACCAATGATTCAGATATTTTTACGATGACTAACTGTAAAACTTATTACTTGAACCGCTCCAGCCACCGCGGGGGAGGCGTTGCTTTACTGGTGTCTAATGGCATTGAGTGCGACAAGCTGGACTCGTACTTTCTAATTACTGATGATTTTGAAATTATATCAGTCTGTACTGGCAGATTCGTGTTTGCGGTTTGCTATCATCCTCCCAAGGGAAATATGGTTAGGTTCTTCGAATTTTATGATGATTTTCTTTCATTTATAACAGATGGCAAATACACACTAATAGCTGGAGGGGATTTTAATATTGACTTGTTGAAGGATAGTGTTACTACAAGAGACTTTAACACGGTTTTGTCTTCGAACGGATATGTTAACCTTGTTACAGTACCAACAAGGGTCACACCAGAAAGTGCGTCTCTTCTCGATCTGCTGATTACGAACTCCTCCCAACCAATAGCTGAAACAGGCGTAATATCATGCGCAATCAGTGACCACCTTCCAGTATTCATGAGCATAAATAAGACTGGAGCGTTAAAGTACCGACAGGAAAAAGCAAAGTACTAGTGTTTAACTAATGATGCCCTGAATTCCATTCGCAACTCACTGGCACAAGTCCAGTGGGATAACACTGGCATTGCTAGTGACGCGAACGAGGCTTACAATGAGTTTCTCGAAGTTTTCAAGCAGCTCTACCATTCCTGCTTCCCATTAAAAGTGGGTGGATCAAAACATAATACTCGCAAACCTTAGGTAACTTCAGAGTTGCGCCAAGAAATTAAAATGAAAGACAAGCTTTAGAAAATATATTTAAGTTCATGTTCAACAGATGACCTCCGGATGTTTAGAAAATACAGGAATAGGTTAACAAAATACCCACGCCAGGCACGCGCGGAATACTACTCTACATTACTTAAAGCTAAAAATGGTCGACATGATTTGCCGTGGTCAAGATTAAATTTTCTACTGAGACATGAACAACGACAAGCTGGCCCAAGTACGCTAAAGCTAGATAATAAAGATATACTTGGGGAAGGAGCTAGCACATGCCTTTTTATAACCTTAGCTCATAGCAACCCGCCACGTGATTCTAATAAATATATTAATTCTTACAATAATGAAACTATATTTCTGGACCCGGTTACAACAGAAGTTCTACCAGTAATACAAAACCTTAATACCAGCCGTAGCTATGACATTGACGGCATTCAAGTAAGGCCTGTGAAGCATGTTGTAGGAGTCATTGCGCCTGTTATTGCAGATATATTTAACTTATGCTTAGCTACCAGCACATTTCCTCATAAAATGCAAGTAGCCAAAGTAACAGTTCTGTATAAGAAAGGAGACTGCAATGATTTAGGAAATCATCAACCAACATCTATATGCCCAATCTTCTGAAAATTTTTGAGAAAGTTCTATATACTAGGTTGTCTAATTTGATTAATAAGCATGATCTTCTGTCACCGAATCAATTTGGGTTCTGTAAAAATAAATCTGCCGAATTAGTGCTACTCGAACAAAAGGAATACATACTAACAGTTTGAAAAGAAAGCCTTCGTTATTGGTGTCTTCGTGGACTTTTCGAAGGCGTTTGACTTAGTGAGCCACACTATACTTCTAAATAACTTAGAGTGTTATGGCTTTCGGGAACAGGCTCAAACGCTTCTTAAATCATATTTATCACATAGAAAACAGGCTGTCTGCATAGACAATATGAAATCTGAACTAAAATCTGTTACTTCTGGCGTCCCACAGGGCAGTATATTGGGACCGTTACTATTTAATATGTACCTTAATGATATCTCCAACATTAACTCTACTGCTAAATTTGTTATCTACGCTGATGACACTAGCATCTTTCTTGCTGGAAATTATTTAGATCTTCTTGTTCGAGAATGCAATGACACTATGAACTAATTACAAAAATGGTCTGAATCCAAGTGCATGCGTATAAATGAAGACATAAGCTGTCATATTCCGCCCTAAAAGTAAGCCCGTTCCCTCGCCCCTCGAGATTAAGCTGAATTCACAACGTATAGATGTGGTTGAGCAATTTAAATGTCTCGGAGTAGTTTGCTCCTCCTGTATGTCTTGGGAAAATCACGTGGACCATATCACAACAAAACTGGCTCAAATAACTGGGATCGTAGGCCGGCTCGGATACATTCTTCCAAGGCCAGTCAAATTACTCCTCTACAATTCACTTTTTTACTCCTATTTAAACTATTGCCATTTAGTATGGGGCACAGCCACATCTACATTTTGCAGAAGTAGTTCCTTCGTCATGTTCACAATGTCCCCTGGGGCTCACCGAGCGCGGATCTCTTTCTGCAAAGTAGTGTGCTGAAGATCCACAACTTGTACAAATACCGCTTAAGTGTTCAGTTTAAACTGGAAACACGGAGAAACGTAAACCACATACGTTACCTTGCTGACTTACGTACCCGAGAAGCGACGTACAAGACAAGACATATGGAGAATTGGGTAGTACCAACCCCTCGAATAAATTCCGGTAGAGAATGCCTACAATTCACTCTTCTTTCCCTCTTAAATGCTTATGTACATGATAATTTTGATCTTTTCAGTGCGTCAAACAGTGCTTTGTGTAGTATATATGTTACCATGTAGGTTCTGTTTTTCTTTGTGGTGAATATTGTCTAAATATTGTATATTTTGTTATGTTTTCTTTTGTATTTGTTCATTATGTATAAGCGTTATTAGACTGCAATTACCTTTGTTTTCAAAGCCTTGCTGTGAAGCCACTGCCAAGCGAAAGGGGGCTGCGGCTTTGTCAAGCTGTTTCTGACAGCTTTTTCTGCGCCTCCGCTGTGTGTATTTGTACAAGGCAGCAATAAAGAATTTGAATTGAATTGAAATCTTCACCTAATGATACACCGGTACCCTTAAGGTTTGCTCTTTGGGAAAGACTGCTATCCTTTAACTTTGAAGATGGAATTTCACTATAATTGGCCGTGATTTGTTTGTGACGAAATTGCCCTATCTATATGTCCAGGAGATCTGTCCCCCCTGGATATTCAAGTTCAGCTGGCGGGAAAGAAAATTGCGCACCTGTGTTTCCGACTCTGTCCAATTTTCCAAAGTGGTGTCGGCGATTCCATAATATATTAGATTTTCCCACCTCGAACGGTCTTCAAGATCAAGGCGGGACTGCAGTGTGGCCTGTTCTTTGTTCACTGCATCAAAAACAATGCGTGGCATGTCAGTGCTCAACTGACCGCCTTCTATTAGTTCAACAGGCACTTCAACTGCGGCTACTCGAACAGTTAAATCGGACACCTTCTATGCAAGCGCTCTTTGGTTATTTCTAAGTTTATCAAGAGCATCCATTATTTCTTTATGCCGCGAATCAAACTTCGAGGAAAGAGCAGCAATAGCAGAAAGCACGTCATCATTATTAGGCTTACAGTTAGGATCCAACTTAGGGGGCCCAGGATTGGACTCCATGTCGCCACACATAAGCTTTTCGCGACAAACACACACATAAAGATTCTCGTAAAGCTTGTGGACACGGGAGGAGCAGCAAACAAACATTGCTCGTTCGCTTATAGTACAAGGATGTACTACTAACCTGCACAAAAAGGCAGAAATGGTTCCCGAGCACATGGCTGCCGCTCCCCCGTGTCCACTAAAGGCGGCCAGGCCAGTCCTTTAAGAGCTCCTGTGGCGGCGCTGTCGGCAGTGATTCAGTTGCGCGGTAGAGGAAAGGAAGAACGATAGTGCCCGCCAAACTTGATCCAGAAGTCCACGTGCGCTGATGTCAGAGCACGTGGACTGCAGATGACCAGCTGCAGCAACGAGGGAGCAGAGGCGGCTTCGGCTTTTACAGATACAGGGCATGTCGGCAGATACAGGGCACTATACACTTGATCGTCATCTTTTGGCTCCGAGTGCTCTTTTCAAAGCCAGCGGTCCGTGAGTCCTTGGGTGCTCAGCATAGAAGAAATATTTGACATTTTTCATGCTATTGAATGTGGCACAAGAAAGTCGGTGCTGGCACGCGACAGGGATCTACCGTTGACTACAGTGTGTGGCATTTGGAATGCAAAAAGTTGCTCGGCTGCACTGCTGCGACCGTGAAGAGATGTCAGCTACGAGGTCTGACTTTTACCCATCGTCGCCTCTATTGCCGAGGTGTTGCCTAATGACAGTGATGAGGAAAACACGGAAAGCGACAGCACTGGGGATGAGGGCCTGACAGTGGCAGAAGCTGTGCATTACTTCATCTTCAAGAATGCAATCGTTTCGATGAGAACAGCAACCTGCAATGAAAAAGACGCCTCGTGATTTCTGCAGCGTGACCTTGCCCATGCACGGAGAATATGCAATGCCAATGAGGATTCTACCATGCAAGTGTTTGCCGAGAAGAAGGGGTTGGCTGAAAACCTGGCTAGCAGCTTCAGTAGGTTTGAGGCCGCTGTCATCGCTGCTGGATTGCCGTGGCATCGAATGAAAATAACACTTTTGTAGCGCGAAGTGAATAAATACTGCATGTCTTTTTCCCCTTTCACTGCACTCTCTCTGAGTTCTGTTTTTGACAGGTAAGTGGGCAGTCTTCTGCTATTTCAGTTAAGCAGTATTACCGTTCAGTATGTGTTTTTTCCGAGCTCTGGCCAACTACAGTTTAACGAGGTTTCACTGTAATAGTTTCCTTGATTTCCCTAACAAAGCACACAGAAGAAAACATTCCCAATTGTGTCTGTCTGTTTCACTAAATATATTTCTCTATTGCAGAAAGGATGTTCCACATCCGCCGCCACGGTCTGCGACTGGTGGTGCTGCCCAACGTTCCCAGGGTTCTACAAGGAAACATAAATACCCAAGAAAGTGAATGGGGAAACTGCGCCGCGGTAGCTCAATTGGTAGAGCATCGCACGCGAAATTTTATTTATTTATTTATTTATTTATTTATTTGAACATACTGCTAGCCTCACATATGAGGCTGTTGCAGGAAAGGGGTAAGATACATCTTCAAGAGAACACAGTTCAAGTATAGGCGCAGACATAGATAAGTTTGGGTGTACAAGGCAGTACATATGCACTGTATAATTATTACACAATTTTTATAACAGGAGCGGGGAAAAATGGTAGTTAACGCCATGATGGAAGGTTTAGCACACAGAAGAACAAGGAAAGAAAATAATTTTTTTTTTTATGTGCAATGCGCAAAAGACAAGATTCAGCAGGTGTTTATGTCCCGGCAGAATACAAGACACTGCTAAGTGAATGAGAATGCCATTGTACGACGCAGCGCACCTGTGTGCAGGTCGTAGCTACAGAACATAGTTTGATAACTTGGCGATAAAAGTTTCGAGTGATGTACAGGTGACAACGTCATCGGGCAACATGTTCCATTCACGGATTGCATGTGGAAAAAATGAGTACCTAAATATGTCATTGTAAAATCTGTATTCTGTTAAGTGCTTGGTGTGTTTCGTTCAAGAACTACGTGTATCTGTCTGTAGCAAGTAGTCACTCGTATTGATTTTCGTGCTACCATTAAGGAGAAGGAAAAGAAACTTAAGACGAAGTAGTCGAGCTCGATTTTGTATAGTGGAAAGTTCAGCTCGCCTTAATAGTTCTGTGGGGGAGTCAAGACGGCAATACTTATTAAAAATAAATCTAATCGCTTTCCTTTGTACGCTCTCCAATTTTGCTATGCACTGCTTAAGGAAGGGAAAGCAACAGACTATTCCATATTCCAGTATAGAGCGAACTAGTGACACGTATGCTAAGCGTTTAGTATCTATTGATGCGGATCTGAGCGAGCGTTTTAACGAGTATAGAACTCGTTGCGAAGGTTGTGGGATTATTCCGCACGTGCGGCAAGTTGTTTTTTCATCCACTTTCATTTCCATTAATTTATAGTTTCATTATTTCATTTATTAAGCACAAGTAATTTCCCCTATGTTGTCCTTGGTGTCAGTGTTTGTTGGCTTCTTATGACATGACTACTAATAAAAATCGGGCCCCTCGGTTAACCTCCTTTTTTCTCGTATATTGCAGATATAAGAAGTTATCTTTTTTGCACTCCTTCATAGTTCTGTTCCCATAATGATCACCACCTCAAGGTCTAAGTACAGTTGTCACAGAAATGTATGTGCCGATTCATTCATACACATGCCTGCCTTCTGACTGCAACCAACTCCCTGCACCCATTGCCAACTATCCTGACCATGCTTCATTTAAAATCGTTATTGCTAGTATTGTATATGTGCATATAGTTTGTATAAGAATATTTTTGGCATACATGGTCCTTCCTCTGTAATGGCCTAAAGGATCTGAGAGTAAATAAATAAATAAATTTTTTTAGCAAGGAAAATGTAGCATGCCTCCAATGCTGGCAATCATTGCCCCTCTCAGACAATATTTAATCTCTGTCTAT
Source organism: Dermacentor albipictus (assembly GCF_038994185.2). Classification (NCBI taxonomy): domain Eukaryota; kingdom Metazoa; phylum Arthropoda; class Arachnida; order Ixodida; family Ixodidae; genus Dermacentor; species Dermacentor albipictus. The sequence continues at coordinate 522,928,159 of NC_091821.1, read as the reverse complement.
GAAGCATAACATGTCATCCTCCATACAACGGAGTGCGCATTTGATTCCACATTAATCGAACAACTTTCCAACAATCACAAGTTGGATCATGGCCAAGGCCTAGACTATTTAGTCCTGCAATGTGTGCAATCAGTGGCATAACTGTCGTCTGGCACCCGGGGCCCACAGGTATTGTGTCACCTCCCACCCTCCACCTTCACTTTTGCTACCGGACATCACGAATGTAGCAGTGTACATGGTGTTTTATTTTCTACACCTAATACCACAAGGTGCTGCACTGATAACTTGTGATAAGTGCATTGGCACATCTGCTGTCAGACTGTAAGGCTTCGCAGCCAATACAGATGCAGCATCGTAGAAGATATGGCTCACAAGTAAAGAAATGTTTCAATATAGTTTGAATTAGCAATTTTAGAGGCAATTCCGCATTTGCAAAATTGAAGCCTGAGAATCGTATGCTGCCCAACAACAACTTCACAAAAATCGTCGTAGGTACTACAGCATGCAGTATTTTGGCTGTGGTCCGCCCCGAACCCGAACAAAAATTAAATAGCGTGTCAGTGACATCGATCGACCTCCCCATCTTATTAGAAAATGCCACCTGCTTCCCTGCTGCATGGGCACCAATGCTATGAGAATTGCGAGTCTTCTTCATTTTGATTTATAAAGCCTTTCTTTATCTGCTGCTATTGGCAAACGTGATTATCCAAACTGCGGCATCGCCACAAGGTTGGGAACGGAATAGAGCACATTTTGCATCGATTCCTGGCTTCACATGTAGTTTAGAAGAACTTGTTGTCGGGCGAGTTGGTAGATATTAGCGAACATTGTTTAACTGCGCGAACAAACGGACCACAAAGACAGCATGGGACATGGACGGGTGCAGACTTGCAACTAATGTTTATTCCACAACGACCACATATAAGTACACCCCCGACATACACCACTGCGCGTGCGCGAATAAAGGCAAGATAAAAGAAAAGTAAAACCTTGTTTAAGCAAAACGCGAACTACCTACGCTCGTCAATAAACCTCATCTCACTGTTGTGTAAATAGACTGCGCCCGTCCATGTCCCATGCTGTCTTTGTGGTCCATTTGTTCGCGCAGTTAAACAATGTTCGCTCCTGGCTTCACCATGCAAAAAAAAAAAGAGAATGCCGCGACGAAGCTCACACCAGCGAACGCCTGTGCTGCTGTTCGTCTGCACTTGCAATGAAGAGGATACAGAGATTGACGTCACTGGTGCACTATTCAGGGTGTCTACCTAGTTGACATTTTCAAATTCCTTGAGTTTTCCAGGTTTTCCCTGAGTGCCTTTGCAAGATTCCTTGAGTGACACAGTATTTTGTTTCATGTAAAGATGGGCTGACACCATGTTGCCCGGTACTGTGACTCTCCAGTAAGCATGTTAAAAAATAAACAACTTAATGCAGATTGGATAGTAAGAAGTAATGTTTATTTTATACAAAGTAGAAAACTGAAGGGAAGGTTAGTAAAATGCACAGCGAATAAAAACACCTTAAAAAAACTATGGTAAGGCCCATTGCAGATCGAGTTGAACATTTTCAAATACGAATTAAAAGAGATGCATACAGAAGCAAATATTTTCGAAAATGAGCTATTTCTAACTACTGATAGCAAGCTCAGCAGCTAAAAAGTCAACCTCAACTGTCCTGACATACTCTCAGCACACACACAATGCCTCAATGTTGCGTTTCACTGCTTTAAAGAGTTCACTTTTGTTTGGATGAGGGTCATCTGCATCTCGACGTCAGCCAACACTTTCCTTTTTGAGCTCAAGCTCCTTCAAAGAAGAGGCAGCACAGTTCCTTTCCCGATCATTCCTCAATGCAATGGTCTTTTCAGCTTTCATCCTCGTTCTGCCGCGCATTCATCCCACGAACCATTTGAAGCATCTTTTTGGTCAGTTTTACAGTCAACGTCCGATTTTTCAGACTCCCTAGGGGCCACTAAAGCTTCCGAAAAATCGGGCAGTGCAAAAAAATTTTATGCACGTCTTTTACTGCCCTTAAGGGCTCAAACCGCCACAGGCACGTCCGAAAAAGGTCCGCGAGCCTGCCAGTACACTTATTAGGCATATCGGTGCTCGCACTGTTACAGGAGACGGCGGGTGCGAGCGTGTATGATAACAGAATACGTACTGTGTCCCGTGACAATTGCCTCCTTTCACGCTTGCTAAGCTTCACTGCACTACTTCACATATGCTTCACTGCGTAAACATATAGTGTTGAGGCGAAGCTGCCTTTCTGGAACCGGAATTATGCAACGCGCCGTGCTTTCTGAGCTTCGACGCCAATTGCAAGGATTACAGAGGCGTAGTCGGTGCCATTGCTGACAGCAGCGAATTATTTCAATGAAAAACACGGCACCGAATTGCAAGAACCTTAGGGTCTGTTCGATTCAGCTGCACCACTTGAACCAGTTCAGGCGGTGCCGCACCTTACAGTTCGTTTCAGCGGTGCAGCTTAGCACCCCCTGCACCCTAGCGTTCGTTTCAAAAAGTGCAGCAAAGATGCAGCGCTGGTTCAGGAATTTTCTGAACCTGCTCTGCCAGTGGTGCCGCATTGGTGCACGCACTGTTCACAAGCTTCCACACTTGAGAGCAGACCACAGCAGGCGATGTCAGCAAACGACTTGCCGACACTGTCTGTCTGTAAGTATCCAATCTCATTGATCCAAGGATCAATGAGATTTCTACTCTGAATACAAAATTTTAAGCCTCCTTTCCTTTCACTAAAATTGAATTTTAAGTGTTTTATTATAATTATGGTAGAATTTTCATTTTCGTAAAATCATGCAGGCTCTACAATCTCCATTTTTTGATTATTACTTAGCTATTATGAAATTTTGACTTATTCTACACTTTCCTATAAACTACCCAATTTTTGGCCAATCCCCCAGAGTGGGTACGTGCCACTAGGTCACAAGAATCTACATGTACATCTACGTCTGAGTGCGTAGGTTGACAAGCCGCTCCTCTTTACTGCTGAGCCCGCGTGCGAAGCTTCGTATACATTAGTCCAGAATTGATGCATACCTACAACTCAATGCGGTACTATTTTCTGTCACAGATGGGACGGTCATTACAGTCATATTTCAGGAATCTGACACTGACACATCACCTGCCATGCCGGCAACAGCTGCGGACCTCGGCGTCGCACCGATGGAGGAGCGATCCGGATCCTCCGAGGCAGAACTTAGGAGTGCTCGGAGGACCCGGTTCCTCATTTTAAAATACAAAGAGCTCAATCCTCTTGTCAGAAAAAAAGGCGGCCTTAGGCAAGTTGCATTTACTTTCTCATTAATGTGTTAACAAAAAGTTAAATTTCAACTTTGTAGGCACTTGTGAGCATACTTCAGCAGCTTTTAATGTGCTAGAATTGCCAATTTTTAATCCATTACTTTTTTTTCACAGGACAAAAAAGGCCATGTGGCAAGCAATTGCTCTCATGATCACTACAGAATTCTCAGCTGTGATGACTGAGCTGCAGGTGCAAAATAAATGGAAGAGCCTTGAACGCTCTTATAAGACGAAAGCAAAAAAAAAAAAAAAATTCATCTGGGCACGCGATGGCTTTGTGTGAATATGAAGAGTGAGTGCTGTCGACTATTGCATACAGTCTCGGGCTTTTGTATATGCAACTAATTCTTTTCTTCTTTCATAGAGAGCTAAGTGACGTTCTTGAAAAAGGACATCACATCACACCTACAGTGCTGATGAAGCCTGGAGCAACAATTGAAAAAGACAGCAGGTGCAGTTGCCTCATTTTGACAGAAGTTTAGTTATCCCCCTTGATCCTGCACATTGTTTTTTCAGCAAGTCTCCCGGCGCTGATGACGGCATTGACAACATGGAGCCGGAATTGTCAACGGGCAAACCCCTGCCGACCCCTGCATCAGCTGCAGTTGTGAATGCATGCCTAACAGATGCCTTGCCAAGAAAAAAGGACAGCACATCATTGAATGCTCTTTTAAAAGAATTTAAGGAGGCAAAGGAAGAGTGGGCCGAACGCCTTGACAGAAAAATGGCCTTGTTAGAGCGGCTGGTTACAGCTGTTGAAAAGGTTGCCACAACGGCTTCTGAATAAAAATTTCAAAAAAACAAACTTATACTTATGTATACTTATGTGTGTGCATATTGTGTATTATTACAAGACAACACAAAATAATCATACAAAATAGCCTGGGACTTGCAGGCCTCAAACGTCTTGATTCTTTATCTTTCACAAACGTTGGCTCAGAAAGTATATTTGCAGCATTACACAGAGTCAAGCAAAACTTATCTGCATAAGTAATGCTAGTGGCACAAGGATATGCACTTCTGTGCTTTAGCACTGCTTTTCAGCAATTGCCTTTCGCAGGTGCTCACTGTAGCCTGCCACACTGCGGTCAACAACATGGCCACTGTCCTCATCGTTTCCGACTTCCTCCAAATCCGGGAGTTCCTGCAGCTCTTTGAGGAAATCTCTCTCCTCATTGCATAAGTTGTGCAGGACGCATGCGCCCATGATTATAAGGCAGCACTGCTTGATGCTGGCTGAGTTCACCAAGAACAGCCTACGAAATCGCTGCTGGGAATGGTGCTTGTTATATTTCCTTTTCCAGGAGGGGAAGCTCCGCTGTGTATCATTGTAAGGTGTCATAAGCCATGGTAGCAACGGATAGGCTGAATCCCCAAGGATGTAACTATTGCTGCATTTCGTTGGTGCAGCTTCAAAAAAAGGGGCCTTTGCGGAGCACCCTGGTGTCGTGCTGGGAAATCCAATGAGCACATCTATGAACCTGTTCTCATGGTTGCATATGCCTTGCACGATCAAACTTTTTTCGGTTGAAGTACGAGTGCAGGGATTCGGTAGGAGTGTTTATCTCTACGTAGCTTCCGTCCACGCAGCCAATGGTGTTTCGTGGCTTCTTCCCAGCGCTCTTTATTAAGAAGCCACCCTTGCTACATTCTTGCTGTTGCTGGTCCGGCCACGCAATCACTTCTTCACTCATGCTATGTAAAAGGTTGAGCACCCTCTCAATGCATGCATGCACAGATGACTCTGTAACATCAAATCTGTCTGCAATTGATTACGTGCTGCACTGGCTCCAAAAATAGCTCAAAACGATAAGACACGTTTTTTCAGCACTTATTCGCGCGCGCCCTCCACGAGCTTCTGGGAAGAACGGTGATGCTTGATAGTAGTCTGCAAGACAGTTAACGGTCTCGCGTGCCAGTCGGAACAGCCGCTTAAACTCAAACTCAAAATAGCTGCCAACGACGTCTTCATGGTATTGTCACGTGGTGGTGACGTTGAAGAACACTTGAAGACGTTGAAGTATTAGGCCTGAACTTTGTCACACGTGAGATTCTCAGCAGCTAAAAAGTCAACCTCAACTGTCCTGACATACTCTCAGCACACACACAATGCCTCAATGTTGCGTTTCACTGCTTTAAAGAGTTCACTTTTGTTTGGATGAGGGTCATCTGCATCTCGACGTCAGCCAACACTTTCCTTTTTGAGCTCAAGCTCCTTCAAAGTATATTTGCAGCATTACACAGAGTCAAGCAAAACTTATCTGCATAAGTAATGCTAGTGGCACAAGGATATGCACTTCTGTGCTTTAGCACTGCTTTTCAGCAATTGCCTTTCGCAGGTGCTCACTGTAGCCTGCCACACTGCGGTCAACAACATGGCCACTGTCCTCATCGTTTCCGACTTCCTCCAAATCCGGGAGTTCCTGCAGCTCTTTGAGGAAATCTCTCTCCTCATTGCATAAGTTGTGCAGGACGCATGCGCCCATGATTATAAGGCAGCACTGCTTGATGCTGGCTGAGTTCACCAAGAACAGCCTACGAAATCGCTGCTGGGAATGGTGCTTGTTATATTTCCTTTTCCAGGAGGGGAAGCTCCGCTGTGTATCATTGTAAGGTGTCATAAGCCATGGTAGCAACGGATAGGCTGAATCCCCAAGGATGTAACTATTGCTGCATTTCGTTGGTGCAGCTTCAAAAAAGGGGCCTTTGCGGAGCACCCTGGTGTCGTGCTGGGAAATCCAATGAGCACATCTATGAACCTGTTCTCATGGTTGCATATGCCTTGCACGATCAAACTTTTTTCGGTTGAAGTACGAGTGCAGGGATTCGGTAGGAGTGTTTATCTCTACGTAGCTTCCGTCCACGCAGCCAATGGTGTTTCGTGGCTTCTTCCCAGCGCTCTTTATTAAGAAGCCACCCTTGCTACATTCTTGCTGTTGCTGGTCCGGCCACGCAATCACTTCTTCACTCATGCTATGTAAAAGGTTGAGCACCCTCTCAATGCATGCATGCACAGATGACTCTGTAACATCAAATCTGTCTGCAATTGATTACGTGCTGCACTGGCTCCAAAAATAGCTCAAAACGATAAGACACGTTTTTTCAGCACTTATTCGCGCGCGCCCTCCACGAGCTTCTGGGAAGAACGGTGATGCTTGATAGTAGTCTGCAAGACAGTTAACGGTCTCGCGTGCCAGTCGGAACAGCCGCTTAAACTCAAACTCAAAATAGCTGCCAACGACGTCTTCATGGTATTGTCACGTGGTGGTGACGTTGAAGAACACAGTAGCAATACTGTGAAAGACAAAACTAACTTTTATTGGGCGAACCTGTGGCCACAAAAACAGACTACACATATAGCACAACGATAGCGGCGAACACAGTCGGCGATCGTCGAAAATCTGATCAGCGGGTCAAGCGCATCAGCTTTTATACAGCAGTTGACGAATGTTCTAGACTAATCGTTGGGACCCGCATGCCTTCCACAAAGTTCTACACCATTCGAGTAACGCGATGAAATCAGATAACACAAGGTTCAGCGATAACAGACAGCGGATAGAAGCATCGATAACTTTCCAGAAACTTCGGATAAATGCAGACACGTCCTGCGCTGTGCGATAACATTTGTTAGGCGCCAAAATGTGGTCGCCCGATAAAGATAAGTACACGTGTCAGTATCGTGGAATATGATTTCGGTCTTTCCTCACCAGCTTTACGGCCAACATTGCGACCAAGTCATCGAACTCCTCATCACTGTCCGAGTCCACAAGGTCCATGGCTTCTTGAACGACAGTTGAGAGTGTGGCACAGTTCATCGTCGTCATTCAGTGCAGCAGCGATGCTCACGCACACACACACACACATACAGACACAAGAGATCTGACCAATTTTCTTTACAACCGCAAACAGCGCAACGCAAATAACAGAAGTCACATAAAAATTCACCAGCGCGTAAACAACGGGCGACACAACACAGAAGGCTTGCACAACACCTGCACCTTGGCATTCGTTTCTGTGGGGCGCCAGTGTCGCGCTGCAGCTGCACCACTAAACAGGTGCTGCAAAAGTGTGGAACTCGCCGTGAACCACCGTGAACTGAGTTCAAGTGGTGCGGCTGAATCGAACAGACCCTTAATAGCGAACGTGGGAGCAGCTAGGTCTCGCGTTGTCGCGGTGGTGGCAACGGTTGGCAGCAGATCTACGTATGAGAGCGCCGGTTCTAGGCGGCAAAATAATCAAAACGGTGGTGTTGGCTTTGATTAATGCCATTTCGGACCTTAGGTCAGAGTGAAAAGTCCGGAAAATAGGATGGCGAAGGGTCCTTGCATCCGAAATTTCAGACGTTCTTAGGTCCATTTTATTCGCCTGCACCACTGTGAAACAGTTCATGGTGGTTTGCGAGAAGTTCAGAAATTGTGCAGCTCGATTTCTGCGGTGCAGGCACAGCGCGGCACTCGAAATGAATGCCAAGGTGCAGACGCGGTGCAGGCATTATGTTATGTCAGACTAACGCGCACGGAATACGTATGTTTTAGAGGTCCTGCATTGCAGGTATGATCAGCTACTGGTGCTACTGGGGCACAAGGGTGGCGTAACACACCACCCTTGCGTAAACAGATCAGACGTGCGTAAGTGAGGCTTTAACGCGCTCGCGCCCATGTTCTGCGTCGTCTGTAACGCTGCTGCTGTGCACCTGTACGCCTGCACCAAAGCGGCACCAACAATGGAGTGGGTGCAGCAACATCATGAACCAGCCTTGCACCTTTCCAGCCCCTTTTGAAACGAACGGCGGAGTGCAGCACCCCGTGAACTGGTTCAGGTGGTGCAGGCAAATCGAACGTAGCTCTTGTACATTGACTCTATGGGGTACGTGGTGGTGCCGCGAAGCTGTCCGCATTATCGGGTATGTCCAAAAAATCGGGTGTCCAGAAAATCGGCTGGTGCACATCGATTTGTACACTGGAAACTCCTCCAGCCACAGCGTCAAAGACGATTCGTTACAATTCCTCTCTGTTACTCGGGCCAGCATTAGCATGACTTTCGTTCCCTCTCAATAAAATTACAGCCAATTTTCCATGATAGAAACACAAATTCCCTGAATTTTCCCTGAGTATTGCCAGACTATTCCAAATCCCAGAGAATTCCCCGATTTTTCCGGTTGGTGGATACCCTGAAGTCTATTTCATATTTGTTTCGGTACTGCCATACTGCGCAATGCCAAAGTACTGCAGGCTCTAGCATCCAGTACGATTTTGTTTGGAGAAGAAGTTCTTGTTGAGCTATCAATATGACTTTGGCTCCTCAATTCCCGAAATGCAATGTTTCCTCTATAATCACAAATTAAGCAGTTATTTAAGATATCCTCTTTTAAAATAGCACAGACTGAATGGAAGAGGGATCCAAGAGCCACATCGCGCGACTATGTTAACGATGCCCGCTCCAAGCACGAGCGCACCGTACATGAAACGTTACACTAAGGTGAGCAGTTTAGCGACTACTTAGCGAATAAATTTTTCAGCCTGTAGATTCGTGCAATTATTACGTAGGATGTTGATAAAGCTACAGCCGACAAGTCTGCGGCACTACATATCTGGTACATCGGGTATGAGAACTTGAGCTGCTGGTTACCAGAGCATTCTTTACCATTTACGCCCAGTCAAGCTGGCCAAAAGAGGGGAGTCGTCAGACATACATGACACCCCCTACCCCTCAACTGGCACCTGGGGCCCATGCCTCCGCACCCCCCCGTTACTACACCACTGTGTGCAATTCTCCTGAATGTGAGTAACATGTGACAAAAATGGTTTCCATTATGTTAACACATAAAATATCTTGATATTTTGAATGAGCCTTCGTTACCAAAGACTGAAAGTGGTGCATCATTGTCATTCTACCTGAGAGCTTGTTGTGTTGCCATAGCAATGAGGCTGGCTCTGATGGGAGGCTAACGCTGAGATAGCGGATTTCATTTCGTATCCAATTAAACCATGCAGATAAATTTCATACCCATTTTCTTGGAAAAAAATACCTAAATCATTCATGGTGAAGTACCCACTCCATTTGAATATCTGCCTAGGGCAGGCCAAAAATATGCATTTTCGACGGGAGACTATGTGTGTTTGATACATTCGCTCTACCCTAAGCATCACCAAGAAAGACACTGCCACTACTGAGGTCATCATTTGGGTCAGGTGCATCTGCACTGACATGTTCAACTTATCTGGGGAAATCCAATTTCAGGATCAAAATAGCCTAGAGTCAGAAATTGGTCAAGATTTATTTAGCCAAGAAAGTGGATTAACTGAAGTCAAATTAATGGTGGTGTTTCCTTTTCTTCCTTGTTCTTTGTGGACACACACACTTATATATATATATATATATATATATATATATATATATATATATATATATATATATATATATGTGCCTTGTGAAGGTGGATAAAACAGTTGCTAATTTGCGCACTGTCAAGTGAATGTGATGGAGTTTGTATCGTTAGAACTACGCAGCGCAACTGCTCGTCCATGATCAAGAACAAACTAGCCTACCTGCCTAAGGCAACACAAAGAACGAAACACAGTTAAATAGGCGTGTGAAAGGACAGGACAAGGAAAGAATCATCCTTCCACGCACCGATTTAACCATATTTCATCAAGCCAGCAGCCAACTAGCTCATCTAGTTCAGCACAATGCGCTGGCGGGCTAGTTGGTGCGAATCCATGAATACTTTGTTAGCGCAAAACAACAGACGCAAGAAAGACGACAGGACAAGGCGCTTTGTCCTGTCGTCTTTCTTGTGTCTGTTGTTTTACGCTAAACAAAGTATTCATAGCTCATCTAGGTCTCTTAAACACAAAGTGTGCTGAGGATATGTGAAAAACCAAAGCCAAAGCTCGGTAAACTTGCATGGCAACGCCATAGAACTCGTGGTGAGCCGTCGAGACCACCACATCAGCCTCGCGCAGCAGGGCCAGGTATTGATCTCGGTCCGGCAGGGGGCCCCACTGCCGGATGCGGTCTCCCAGCTGCTCCCGGACTCCAACCAAGGATGCTGCAGGACACGGTAATGGAGAACAGCCTGGTGGGAAAGTTGATAGCACTTGGTATTGTGCAAGGAAATACCAGTAAAAAGGAAAGAAACCACAATAAGGAACCCAGACAACGGAAGGGCGCTGGAGTTTATACATCTTCACCAGGGTGCTTAAAATGAGAACCAAGCAGATTAAGGCAGACAGGACACAACTGCAACCGAGTGTTCACTAGCAGCAACTCACAGTGTGCGTGCACCACTTACCTTACAGGTTAGGTAAGGTAAGGTGTTGCTAACAGCTCAAGTTCACCATTACGTAGTAGTACTACTACAGAGGCACAGTTTATGCACAGTCTTCTGGACGTAATAATTCTGCAGAAACCCGCAAGGCAGAGAGAAGTAATTATTGAAGGGAAAATGAGACATCCACCCAAATATAGCTAAGTGCTACAAAGGAAACCCATACGGGTTCCTCGAAAGAAAAGCTTCGTAGCTGAAGAAAAATTAGTCCTGGTCCGGGACTTGAACCCGGGACCACTGCCTCTCCGGGGCAGCCGCTCTACAATCTGAGCTAACCAGGAGGCTAGCAGATGGCAGGCGAAGTCAAATTTATCAACAACTCGAAGCAAAGGCAAGAATTTGACGTAATAGTTCCGGGGAAAGGCGCAAGGTGGAGAGAAGTAATTAATGAAGAGAAATGAAGCACCATTGTAGCACTTAGCTACAGTTGGCTGGATGTCTCATTTTCCCCTTATTCATTACTTCTCTCCACCTTGCGGGTTTCCGCAGTATTATTACGTCCGGAAACCGTATGGGTTTCCTTTGTAGCACTTAGCTATGTTTGTGTGGATCTTTCATTCTCCCTTCATTAATTACTTCTCTCCACCTTGCAGCTTTCCGCAGAATTACTACGTTAAACTCTTGTCTTTGCTTCTGAATTGTTGATAAATTCGACTTCGCCTGCCATCTGCTAGCTGCCTGGTTAGCTCAGATAATAGAGCGGCTGCCCCGGAAAGGCGATGGTCTTGGGTTGGAATTTTTCTTCAACTGTGAAGCTTTTCTTTCGAGGAACCCATATGGGTTTCCTTTGTAGCACTTAGGTACGTTTGGGTGGATGTCCGTCCAGTCTTCGACGTCTTCGAACCCTGCGCCATGGAACGCTGTCGGAACCCGTGGGCTCTCCTTACCGGCTGAGGCAGGTTGAGTGGAAGCGCTGGTCATACCGGTTGGAGTGGTGGGAACCGTAGCATTGACAACTTCCAGGGCTAGTCCCGTAATCCTGCGGCTGACCCGATGCATGGGAGTGTCGACTGGCACTAGATTCATTGTGTGGATCCTTGGAGGGGTTTGCAACATCCGCGAGGGCTACCCAACAGCTCCACCAGTTTGTCATGAGGCTTCAGAAGTACTCTTGGGGTTTTAATAAACCGCAGAGCAGCTGGCTCTCGGAAAGCGCATCCATCGGGGTTGGCTCGCAAGCAGGGAGGGCGTGCAGTCTTCTTTGTTCTTTTGGGCCCGACACACTCTTGCCCTCGACCTACTACCTACATGTGGCAATATTATGAACTCTGTTCTTAAACCCTTGCAAACTCTTACACTATGCCAGATTTCGAGGTTCTCGGAGTATCATTAAACACGCTCGTCTTGAGGTTTAGAACTTATTTTTGCACAGTAGGTTCTCGGCTAATGGCTACAGCTGTCCACAAACAATACATTACATACCTTCCTCGCAATCCTCATACATTTCAATTTACCAATATATTAGCTAGTGAGATTGTACCTCTAGTTCGCACTATGCCAGTCGAATTTTCAGTCAATTGTGACAACACACCTTCTTTGGCGCTCGAGGAATGCATAAATATCCTTGGTGTACCTTTAGAAAAAATATCTAACTTGTCATTTCATACATCTACATACCCGAACCTTCTTAAGTTATCAAAGGTAATCCTGGGAAAACACATTGAAAGAGGGAGATGGAAATTCAAGACTATGAGCAAAACAACGACATGGTAAAAGCGGGAGCGAACATTTTGACAAGTGGACTTTTCTTCAAGGCAGCATATGCTTTTCTCAGCACAGTATTTATAGGTAGGGTTCTCAGAATCTGAGAGACCTCCAGCCTTTATGACAAAGTATTTTAATGCCCTCTCAAACATAAACATCCTACAAAAATACCACCCAATATTATCAAGTAACGAGCATCTGAGAAAAGCATTCCCAGCGGTACCAAGGGTGACCTATCGCCGCAACAGAAACTTTAAAGACATGTTAGTGCATGCAAAAGTCAGCCTACATCATTTCTCCGTAATGAAAGCATGCTATTGCCCCAGGTGCAAAACCTGCAGGCACCTTCAAAGTGACATTAAAATTAAAACCGCCACAAGTAATTATAGACATGAAGTGAGAACTAGCTTTACTTGCACTGGTTCTGATGTGATTTATACATTTGAATGTTCCGTCTGTAAGAAACAATATATTGATGAAACAGGTTAATCAATGAATGTCAGGTTAAACAGACATTATGTGGACGCAGCTAAAATGCTTCCCAAAGCCATCACTGCGCATTTCAACCAACCAGGTCACAACTCTGAGGAACTTAAAACTCTACATACTACCGTAAAATTTTCATTCTGTGCAAGACAGAAAATACAGAGAATCTATCTCATCTATAAGTTCGACATTGCAACGAACAGGCATAAACGTTTCACAAAGAGCTTTAGAATCTATTTGCTATGCTAAATTTCAAGCTAAAGACAACAGCACTTGTTTCTCATTCGATTGCTTAGTACGTATTTTGTTCTTTCTTTTTTTTCCTTCCTTTCTTCTTTTCTTTTGCTACTCCATTTAGTAATTTTTTTTTCTTCCATGAGCACCATTTTCTGACACTTCTTTTATTCTCTCTTTCAGAGAGGTGATAGCTCCCTGAGCTCTAGCAGAGCAGATAATCCCCTTCTCCCATTAGAATCCATGCCCCTTCCACGAAAAAACACATGGCCGGCTGACAGATGGCCGGCTGACACATGGCTGGCTGACATGTAAACTGGCTGACATATGATGCTTCCTCAAAATTCTCCACCGATGTTGAATAGCACACCTTTCTTTTCAATTCTAAACTCTCACTGCTAACACACCCTCAGTCATTGTCGCGCCCACCTGCCTTACCCCCTCTCCCCGTTAGAAGAACCCTACCTATATATACTGTGTCAAGGAAAGCGCATGTTACATTGAAAAGGACAGGTCCACTTGCCGAAACGTTGGCTCCCACGTTTCTCGTGTTCTCGTTTTACCCATTGTCAAAGATAATTCCAATTCACAAGGCTGGTGATAAAAACATTCCAGGAAACTACCGCCGTCTACATCCTAAGTACTATAAATATTATATTCGAAAAACTAATAGTCAAACGAATTATGTATTTTCTAGATCGTCAACGTTTTGCACCCAGTCAGCATGAGCTTAGAAAGGGTAGGTCAACTGAAACAGCCATCTTGTCCTTATCTGAACTTGTTAACTTCCATTTAAATAACAATAAAGCGTAGTGTTGTTGAGCAAAAATATGGACAGGAAGAAATGGAGTAGATAGGACAGACGCTCACTTATGACTAAAGTAAGGTTTTCCATGAAGCGGAGGGTCGCACATGCGCATTCAGAAAGCTGATACAAAACTCAGGCATAATCACATGCAAACATTGTAAAATATGCTACCGCCCAAGGAGACACCAAATTTCTTTATCCGTTAGGGCAATTGACAGGACACACGTGGCAGATTGTGTGTATATCTGGCCAGCTTCAATGATTTCTCTTGCCAGTCTGTCATTAGACTTGTTTAAAATGGATGCATTTCTAAATACAGGAGTGCAACCGCAATCTATGATGTGTGCAGGTAGGTGCATACCACTCTCAACAGCTTTTAAAAACACCGAAGGTTCCCTGAGTCGGTCGTTTATACATCAGCCCGTTCGGACAATGTAAACTTTACCTCAGCAGAGCGTAATCTGGTAAACGACCTCAGTGACGTAAGTCACAAGGGGGTTTACGTGTCTCTTTTCACATGTATTTTTTTCACTTTTCTTTTCGCTCCTATTATGTATTTGAGAGCACAACCTCGCGAGCTTACAGGGGGCTGTGAAAACTACTTCCACGTCATGCTTGCATCCTACTTTCTTTAGGTTGTGCGAAACTGCATGTATGTATGGCATCACCACAACCTTTTCTGGTTTCCGCTTTTCCTGTGCTTGTGGCGGTTTGCCATTTTGAGCTTCTTTAAGAGTGAACCTCCCCTGGCCACCAAAGACTGGAAAGGAAACCCGTGTTTTCGAGACATGACACCTGTAAACTGAAGCTGTGCTCGACCTTCTGCATACAGGACTTTCTCAAAGCGAAATTTAGGCACGACAAAGCAATCCCTCATTTGACGAGCTTAGTGTGTAAGGAGTCATAAGGTAGAAGGCTTTTCTTAGCATGGTAAATATTGTTACGGGGATGTTGGGAGTATATAAGATTATACTATTTACAATATATATGCAAAGTGAGCCTGAGTAGTTAAGATGGCTGACGCCCAACAACCCACAGCAGCCAGCGTCTCGCGATCTTCTTCTTCCTCTCCTCGTTCATCCTTCCGTAACAATATTCCCAACAAACATAGTCACGTTCCATTTAAAATACAAAGCGAGGTCTAAAAACTGCAACTCGCCATTGGCGGGAAGTTCAAGGGTAAAAGACAAAGAACATGGACTAAACGAGAGGGTTAACCAGGGGTCCCGATTTTTATTAGTCATATCATGAGAAGCCAACAAACATTGACACCAAAGACAACATAGGGGAAATTACTTGTGCTTAATAAATGAAATAAAGAAACAATAAATTAATGGAAATTAAAGTGGATGAAAAAACAACTTGCCGCAGGTGGGAACCGAACCCACAACCTTCGCATTTCGCGTGCGATGCTCTACCAATTGAGCTACCATGGTGCTGTTTCCCCATCTGGCAACATTGATGCCTTCAGGTAGCATGCGTGGGTTTATTGACCAGTTGCCTTCACCCAAAAAGATCACGTTCACATGACGCCTGCGGCAAAAAGGACGTTCCACGTCCGCCGTCAAGGTATGTGAGTGATGGCGCTGGCTAACACTCCCAGGGTTCTACTAGGACACATAAATACCCAAAAAAGTGGATGGGGAAACAGCGCCGCGGTAGCTCAATTGGTAGAGCATATGTGAAGGTTGTGGGTTCGGTTCCCACCTGCGGCAAGTTGTATTTTCATCCACTTTAATTTAAATTAATTTATTGTTTCTCTATTTCATTTATTAAGCACAAGTAATCTCCCCTATGTTGTGTTTGGTGTCAGTGTTTGTTGGCTTCTCATGAAAGAACATGGAAGTATTATTAAATAGATATAACATGCTATTAGCTGCTGATGGGGGCTTTTGGTCACTCAGTACACTTAAAGAAACAAGAAAGTCATCAATGTATCTGTACAATTTAAAAACATGATTTTCTACAAGTTCAGGTTGCACCTGGCAGTCCAATTTTGCTTAAAAAAATCTCACAAACCAGAGGCACAACCCAAGAGCTGATGCACATGCCCCTCTTTTGCACATAGGTATTGTTGTCATAGCTTACAATCGTGGAGCACAAATAACACTTCAACAACTCTAAAAAATTGTCCACATTGACAAATGAGGCGTCTCTATTAAAAATGAGGAACTTTGCTACTCTGTGTTACACAATGAGTTGTTTTTAGCAGTCCATGATGCAATTGAATTTCCTGGGGTGGTGCCCTTTCAGAACGCCTCCTTAGTCAATGTGGACAATTCTTTAGGGTTTAGGGTTTTACGGTTCTGCGCAGATACTGCAAGCTGACTCTACAGCTTTCCCAGAGAGCTGTGCTTGTTGGGCTGGAAGAGCACATACAGAGCACCGGCTTCACTTCTGAGCAGCAGCTGCAACTAAAAAGGGCGCATTCTAAGTGTGTGCTATTTCTACTGTAGCTGCCATCCCGTGATTCCTGCTGTCATCGGCATGGCACGCCTCCGTACCGAAGCCTGCATGCGGCTTCATTCTGCGTGCCGCTAACAGGTTACTGCAAAAATACTGCAAGCTGACTCGGCAGCTTTCCCATAGACCTGCACTTGTTGGACTGGAAGTGTACATACAGAGCACCGGCTTCACTTCCGAGCAGCAGCTGCAACTAAAAAGGGTGCATTCTAAGTGTCTGCTATTTCTACTGTAGCTTCCATCCCGTGATTCCTGCTGTCATCGACACGGCAGGCCTTCACACTGAGGCCTGCATGCAGCTTCATTCTGCGTGCCACCTAGAAGATTGCTGCGCAGATACTGCAAGCTGGCTCAGCAGCTTTCCCGGAGACCTGCACTTGTTGGACTGGAAGGGCACATACAGAGCACCGGCTTCACTTCCGAGCAGCAGAAGCGGCAGCGGTTGTGGTCCAAGTGTGCGCTTGCTAAAGCATTCTTCCACGATTCAAAGAATTCTACGACCCTGGGCTATCATCTGCTGGTGAAGCTGTTTGCTGCTCCATACCGCGCACGTGGGTGTAATCGCTGCTCCTCCAGGTGTGCCCATGTTCTGCTACGTGGCGATGGGATCGCATCCAGAGTGCCTTCGCCAGACCATTTGTGGCCTTAAAAGCTTCCAGCGGATGGACGCCGACATCAAAGCAGCAGCGGTCGTAGTCCAAGTGTGCGCTTGCTAATGCATTCTTCTACATTTCACAGGTTGGTACTTATTTCCCTTGGAGATAGCATAAGAGTTTGTGACCTCAACTGCTGCTGCTGCGCTGCATTGGCGTTTCGTACTCTGTCATTTTTCGAGTTGCTTTTCCATTATGCCTGCCAATGCTGAGTTGGCCAAGCGACTCGATGATCTCGAGGCACAATTTCAAGATAGATTGCAAAAACTGGTAAAGAAACTTGTTTCCGACGTGAAAGGGAAGCTGCAAGAAGCTGGACTGGATAACAGCACCCTACGTACCCAAGTTTCTGGCATGGATGGCAGTCTGACCATGCTAAATGAAATTGTTGAGAACACGCGTACCCAGCAAGCCGAGCTGTCGGCATTAAACAAGGCTAAAAAATCAGGAAATGAAGCCCTTAAAAAAAGGCTAGCCGAGATGGAACAATATTCTAGCATCAACAATGTTGAGATCAAAGGAATGTCATCGGCACGGAAGGCCTCTGCACTGAGGCCTGTATGCGGCTTCACTCTGCATGCTGCCTAGTGGGTTGCTGTGCAGATAACTGCAAGCTGACTCTGCAGCTTTCCCGGAGACCTGCACTTGTTGGACTGGAAAGGTACAGACAGACACTTCTGAGCAGCAGCTGCAACTAAAAAGGGCAAATTCTAAGCATCTGCTATTTGTTAATGAGGCAGTTATTTAAGATATCCTTTTTAACTACCTGCCATATTTTGCACACTACCAAGTTCCTAGTGGTCAGAAAGACACTTAACCTGATAGAATATCGATAAAAGACGTCCCAAAATTCACCTTCTTATAAAATTCCGTGCAGCTGTAACAACACACCGTATCTGTGACATGAAGTCACACAACAACGAAATGATAAGGAGACGGCTAGCTGGGACTAGGAGACAGTGTTTTTATTCAACACCTCAAAACTGATAAAAATAATACAAACAATACAAAAGTTACAAACATACAACACAAAATATTATTTATACAAAACTGTATACATAATGACGACACAGCAACCATTCAGCGAATTTTTTAGCCCAGGCACTCGTGCTATCTTTACGTACGATGTTGATAAAGCTGTAACCGACAGTTCTGCAGCACTACACATCTGGTACATCGGTTACGAGCTCGGGCTGCTGGTTAGTGGAGCATTCTTTACCCTTTATGCCCAGTCAAGCCAGCAGAAAGAGGGTGGGCTTCAGGCATATATGACACCCCCCCAACTGGCACCCGGGGCCCACAGCCCGCGGCCCCCTAACCCCGGCTGTTACTACGCCACTGCCTGTAAGCCTAGGTGCTGGTTGCCTATAGTCAGTGCAAGGGGTGTATCTGGCACTTGCCAGATAAAATCAGTGCAGTATAAAAATCAAGCAAAAGCATGCAACGCACAAATGTCTGTAAACCAGTCTTTTGATTAACTAGTCACATTGAAATGACCAGTCATCATGGGATTGACATGAATTTTCAAACATAAATGCTGCCAACGCAATTAGGTACTTTCTGGCAGACAAATTGGTAGACAAGCACATCACTTGGTTTTACTTGAATCACTTGATGGACGGAACGAGATATCCCAGAGTCGGCGCAGAAGCCATGGATCAGCAGCCAGCCATGGCTGCTGATCCATGGCTGGCTTTATAAGCACTAGAATTCTGGTCTACTGTGCAGTCCGGCAGCAGTGTACGAAGCGACTAACAGAATATCTGTAATCCTTTGCAGGTAAGCAAAACGTATCCCTGTGCTACTTTCCTTGCTTTCTTGCACTGTTGCCAGACAACTGACTTGAATTTACTTTGAAACTTGTTGCCTGAAGTTCTTACCATGAGTAAGGGTGACAAGAAAGATGTCTCGCCACTAATCTCTAATTTTCAACGGGAAATACGTGCTGAGATAAGGTCGCTGAAAGAAAGCTTAAAATTTACCTTGAAGAGTACCTTGTGGCAATGACACCGTGGACTGCACAATCTTCAATCATCGTTCCGCAAGTGTGACGTCATCACTCGACACCGTACTTAAGGAGCCTCGATGCGACATCCACTTCAGAGGGCACGGCACCTGGCTGACGAACAAGATGCCTAAGCCACCGCTACTCCTTTTCCAGGCAAGTGCTATGGACAATATAGTTTTTATCGTAACGACAACCGCTTTTTGATAGTCTTGCCGTGCCCTCGTAAGCGTTTTCATATTTTGTATGACTGCTGGTCAATGAGAAGCCAACTAGTGCGGTCGAGCAAACATCGGCTCCCACTTCGATCAATGTTTTTGCGCCGAATTTTTGTGCCACCCCTGAGAACCTGGTGTCGATCAACGCGTCATATCACAAGGATTATGTGGATGCCCGTTTTTGGCCGGTGGGTACATTTTTCGCCTTCGCAAACTGTTTTCTGCATGCCACGTAGAAAAGGTGCCAGCCCCTAACTCACACTGTAGGCCTAGGCCTCACGCGCACGACGGAGTGTAGGCATGGCCTCCGGCTTAGCTGTTGAAGGCATGGAGATCACCTCGGAGGAAGATATAGGATGGATGACAGCCATCACTCGCCGAAGGAGACGTGCATTAGCCGCTGGCGGGAAATTCGTGGCTATAAAGGATACCAACCATGGCGGGAAAGGTAGTCACCGCTAGGCCACCTCGCAGAACGTGCTTAAGTGCGTCGCTACCGCCTCTAGGATCCCAATGCTACCGAGGGATCACATCAAGATAATTGTCTGCCCACGCGGCGGCCTCGACGTTAAGAAGTTCAGCCTGGTACATCTCTCCAGAGCGCTGGCCATGGCGGCAGCCTTAGCGCCGGAAGACACGACGGAGGACACGTACTGTCCGAACGGCTGTCAAAACATTCTGGCGGTATCGACTCCGCGGGAAGAAAACGCGAGAGCTTACGCTAAGGTACGCAAGATCCGTACGAGGGATGGACCCTTCGAAGTGGCGGCCTACACCGCAGCAAAAGAAGATACATGCAAGGGTGTTTGTTGTTCACGGTATCGACCTGGACATTAGCGACGCAGAACTGAAAACCCTTTTCGTCAATCACCGAAATCCGGGCCTCGTCGAGGTATGTCGGATCAAGCAAACTACAACGGTGGTGGTATTTTTTGAAGGACAAAGAGTGCCAAACCATGTTATTTGTGGTAACGTACTCATGCCCTGTAATCTCTACCAACGACAGATAGATGTGTGCTACAGCTGTGGTGAAATCGGACATAGATCCGACGTGTGTCCCAATCCGGCAAGTGTTAGAAAGTGTAGGGGCTGTGGAATCACTTCCCTACCTGAAGATCATCATTGTGATCCCAAGTGCGCTATTTGCGGTGGTGCACACCCAACTGGGGAGCGAAAATGCAGTCGAAGGTTCCAGATGCCTTATACTGTGAGAAACAGGCATCGAAGGCGCCAACAAGAGCAAGCACGCTATACACAGGTGACCGACGACATTGAAGACAGCGACGATTTCCAGGGCAAAGGGGTCATGCAAGAAAATGACGCCAACTTGCACTCTCGCACGAGAGGACGCTCCAGCTCATGAGGACACTCCCGCTCCAGGGGGCATTCTCGATCCAGAGGACAACCCAGTTCTGGAGAATCTCCTGGTGTCGATCTGCAACCCCGAGGACCTGGGGCAAGATCGAGGTCCCATTCACAGTCGACCCCAAGAGCAACCTGGGCCGATCGAGTCAAGAACGGAGGCCTTGGGAAACCAGGACAATCGACAAGGGCAAGGTCTAGGAGTACTAATGGTAGGGCACAGCGGGAATGTGAGTCAAATCTCCGAATATTGGCATTAGAATCAGAAAATCAGAAATTAACGCAAGAACTGTCTGAGCTCAGGGAAGCTTTCAAATCCTTTAAAGAAGGGTACGAAACACCCCGTAGTCAGATGGAGACAACGGCTCCAAAACCCTTGGCCGGCAAACCTAAATGTAAAGCCCCCACCCCATTCCCATTAGCAAAACAGAGGAGGAAGATTTAGAAACCACTGAGGCAGAGGAGATGGGAGAGAGTGAGGCACCCCCCAAACACAAAAAAGTCAGAATAGCCGCAAGGTTAGCAACAATAGACAGGACTCTGGCGAAAATCATGGAGCTTGTCACTAATCTAGATGCTCGAGTGGGTCTCTAGGGCGCGACTCTAGGGATTTGGGTAGTCAACCAATGCTATCATAATGGCTTCAAACGACAACAATAACATTAAAATATGGCAGTGGAATTGTGCGAATTTCCGAAGGCGCAAGGCTTCCCTGCAGCAGCTCATTAGATCGGCCAAAGTTAAGCCGCACATTATTTTCTTGCAGGAAACACTAGCTAAGGAGGATATCTCTCTACCAGGATACAACTCCGAAACCTTGACCATTTCAGGGGGTTGGGGAATAGCGACTTTGGTTCGAAAGGATACCTCTTATGAAACTCACAAGCTTCCCAAGTACAAGGTTGGTCTAGAAGCACAAATGATCGAACTCATCCTGAAGAACAAAAAAGCAGCTAATGTGTATATAGCTAACGTTTATAGCTCTCCGCAAGATAGGAGAAGGAATTTTAAGAGCCTCTTGGGCCGCATTTCCAGTAAGGCAGATACAGCCCCACTCGTAGTGGCTGGGGACTTCAACACTCCCAACAAAGAATGGGGTTATGGTCATCAGAGCGTCAAGGCTACTAATTTAGCAACCACGGCAAGTGAATTAAAATTTGCTCTTATTACAGATGCTAACTTCCCCACGAGAACTGGTACCTCCACTACCAGAGATACAACCCCAGATCTAACATTCCTTCGGGGAATTGAAGGCTTGTGGGACAATCTGCAGGAGAATTTAGGAAGTGATTATTACATAATTGAAGTCATCTTACAGACGCAACCACCACCACTAAGGAAATATCAGTATGTGGACTGGGATCTCTTTCGTAAGTTGCTTAAGGAAACCAGCATAGATGACGAATCTTATGAGGAGCTTTTAGATCAACTAAAGGCAACGATTAAGAAAGCTACTAAAGCAGTCTCAACAGAAATCGAAGTCCCAAAAATGGACTCCAAGCTAGCTCCCAGCGAAAAATTCCCTTCTAACAAGACGGAAGAGTCACAGACTTAATAGAAGACTTAGAGCCAAGATCGCCCAAGTTAATTGTGATATCGAAACATACGCGGCTCAACTTTCACGTCAACAATGGGACGAAACTTGCTCAAAAACAGACAGCAGATTGTGCAGAGGCGGCAAATGGAATCTATTGAAGAGCCTATTAATGACAAGCTCTCCAGAGGTAGTACAAACCTCGCCATAAACAGACTCGTCAATAAACCGATAACTATAGGGCGGACAGCAAAAGAGGTCGCAAACGACCTCACACACATGTACCTGCCACTTAAAAATGAATATGAACACGAAGAAGAAATAAGTGAATGTTACTCCGAAATATCGCAACCGGACTTGGACAGTGACTTCACTGCAGTTGAGGTAAGGTATGTACTCTTTAATTTAAATGGGAGATCTGCCCAGGGTCCGGATGGCATCACAAATAAACTTTTGCGAAACCTGGACGATGGTGCCATAGACATAATCAAGGCCAAACTTAATAGTCACTGGAGATCCGGCACTGTCCCACTGGAATGGAGGGAGGCCAAGGTGACGTTTATACCGAAACCCGGCAAACCACTAACAAAGGAGAACCTCAGGCCCATATCACCTACATCCTTTATTGGCAAAGTAGCCAAACATGCTATTCATAACAGCACAATAGAACACACAGAAAACCAGGAGCTTTTCAGGCACAATGTCATAGGCTTTCGAAAGGCATATCCACACAAGACGCCATGATATCCACACAGGACGCCATGCTCATGATCAAACGGGCTATCATTGAAAACCCTAGCAGGGACGTAAAGGGCCTCCTGGGTCTGGTTCTTATCAAAGCATTTGATACGGTTGCACATAAACATATCCTACATGAAATCTTATCCTTGAACCTGGGAAGCAATTTTTACAATTATGTAAGGTCCTTTCTAGCTAATCGGACAGCTCAGGTCAAACTCTGTATAGTCACAGGCGGTCCATACAATTTAGGCAACAACGGCACACCACAAGGTTCAGTATTGTCATCACTCCTCTTTAACATTGCTATGCACAGGCTCTCGGAGGAATTGTCCAAAATCCCGAGCTTGGGGCACGTCATATACGCTGACGATATCACAGTGTGGGTCCAAAGGGGGTCACTCGCAGCACTAGAGCAGACACTACAGGCAGCGGTAGAGACCACAGAATCCTTCCTTAAGGGCACCGGACTCAGGCTATCACCTAGTAAATCTGAGCTGCTGCTCTTTAGACAGGGGAGACAAGGTGTTAGAAACCTTGCGCCTTTAGAGACTCTGCCAATTAAACTCACAGACAACATACGACGGGTTATACCCAGAGTAGAGAAAATTAAAATTCTGGGTCTTCTCATTGACGCAAGGAGCTGTAATGCTACGGCCCTGAACCGTCTCACAGGTCAGGCCAACAGTACTTTAAAGCTCCTGGGCAGGGTCTCAAATCGAAATGCAGGCCTCAAGGAGGACAATCTCATCAGAGCATATCATGCATTTTTCATCAGTCATGTGACGTACATTGCATCATACCTGAACTGGGGGAAAGGATAGAAGGCTAAGCTAAACGCACTTATACACTCCGGACTCAAAAGGGCTCTGGGACTCCCGCACAGAATGAGTACCGAACTCCTCAACAAGTTGAGACTTCAGAACACTAGAGATGAGCTCATTGAGGCACATTCGATGTCACAAATTGCAAGACTCTCCAACACTAAGCCAGGATGCAAAATTCTAGATGAAGTTGGAATACTGCCTCGAGGAGGAGACGTCTCTAAGTTCAAAATACCCAAGGAGGTGGAGACACAATTAGTTGTAGACCCCATATCTAGAAATATTCATCCTGTCCACAACAAGGGCAGAAGGGACGCCAGGGCCAAATGCATTCTGGGTAATCTGCACCAACAACAAAGCTCATCTCTTTTTGTCGATGCAACTAGTTATGGATCGGGCAACCGCAACGCTATTGCCGTGGTCAATGAGAGCGGTAAATTAATAAGTGCGGCGCCACTAAGAACGAGCTCCATTCATGCCACCAAAGAAGCAAGCATAGCACTTGCAATTGCAATGAGGAGAGGCTCCACGATTTTCTCCGATTCCCGTACAGCTATTAGGAATTACTCAGCTGGCTTCATCTCAGTGGAAGCACACAAGTTACTTATACACAGTATTAATACTCATAATTACGACCAACTGGATAGCTCACACCGAGTCTGGTTTCCGGCTCATCAGGGCCACTTGGTCAGCCCCAATGGCTGCAATCCTAACGAGCAAGCTCACTCTGCTGTGCGAGATCTCACATGCCGCGCATCAGATCAGAAACTGCTCCAGGATGACCGTGGCTCCTACAAAGACCCACTTACAACTTTTCACGAGATCACCTCACACTATAGGGACAGCAGGAGGTTTTTTTCCTCCCACCCATCATAAGCTCAATTGAGCTCAGGCAGTCACATTGACAATGATTCAAACTAAATCTTATCCCACGCCTTTTGTGCTTAACAAAATTGACCAGGATTTTCCCACGAAATGTAAAAGTTGTGGACACACTCCGTGTCTATTTGATCATACGTTCTGGCTGTGCCCCAACCAAAGGGCTTCGGATCTCAACAGTGAGGAGAACAGTGGTCGGCGCATATCCAGCGAATTCCTCCAAGATCAACTCTTGGCCGTCCAGAGAGCTCACGACATCGGGAAAGCCTTTGGCCTACTGGTGCCTACGTGGGCAGAGCCACCAACTTAGCCTGAGGGCTTCTGCCCTCGGACCCTAGTTTCTCTGGACCAAAATAAAGTTCTTGCCATGCTATGCCATGCTGGTCAATGCTTCTCTTGTTGCTTATGGCGGGAGATGTTGAGGAGAATCCCGAGCCCAAGGTAAACGAAATGCTAGAAGAAATTATCTGGAACCAGACTGCGCTCGCTCGTAAGATGGATGGCATTAAAAGTGAAATTGTCACACTGAGCGCAAAGACAGACAGGATACAGAGCCTCTTTGATGCAGTTGATACAATGAACAGCAGGATTGGGAATTTAGAAAGTATAGTTCAAGAACAGGCTGCAAAGCTAGTCGATTATGAGAACAAAAGCTGACGTAATAATTCGTTAGTCTTTGGCGTCACTGAAACGGGGACTGACTATGGTGTAGAAACAGAGTCAAAACTAAAAGAACTCGTTCTGGACAATATCTTTTAAAAAACTATGGGTGTACAGGTTCATACAGTTGAGCGAATTCATCGCCTTGGCAAACCCCAACCAACAAAATGTGGACCAGTTATTCTTAAGTTTTACGATATCAGAGAAAAGGAAAGCTTGCTGAAAAAAGGTGCAAAACTAAAGGGTACTGTTTGGCATATTAGCTGTGACTATGCGAAAGAAACATTAGATATACGCAGAAAACTATGGGAAAGCGCAGCCACAGAAAGGGCCAAGAAATCAAAGGTCCTGCTCGTTCGTGTTAAACTTCGCATAAACAATGATACCTATTTTTGGGATCACAACCGCAATGAACGCTGCCTGCTGTTGAAAAGCTTAGGGCATAGGGTTGATAACAGAAAACAGCACAGGTCAGATTGGCCAAGCAGCACTGATGATCCTGATACCATAGGCAACACCTCGGGCTCATCATCACAGATATAGCTATGCATTTTAAGTTTGAACGCGCGAAGTATTGTAAATAAGACTACACAGTTAGAATATCTGCTCCTTTCACAAAGCCCACATGATGTGGTAATAACACAAACGTGGTTGCATAAAAATATACCTGACGACTGTATTGTTCCTCTCAGCTATAGAATGTTTAGGAAAGACAGGGACACACGTGGTGGGGATGTTTGTATCACAGTAAAAAACTCTGTATCTGCTGTATTGATTGACTGCGATGTTGCTGAAACGCTTTGGTGCAAGATTACATTTCATGGTATTGCCTACATCATTGGAGCAGTGTATCAGGCACCTTCTGCCTCGCCTGGGTTGCTGGAAGACCTAAACATTTTTCTACGTGCAAATGTCAAAGCAGACGTGAGATTAATAATGAACGGCGATTTTAATCTTCATCACATAGATTGGCAAAACCCATGTACTGTTGGCTCCGATTCCTCTAGAGTAGAGAAGCTAATGTAACTTATGCTCATATAGAATCTAAACCAAATTGTACAGGAACACACACAAGTAACGGCCACATCGTGGTCATTGTTGGATCTGGTGTTTGCGTCAGATAAAATAGGTGCTTATGCAGTTAACGTTGCGAATGGTATCACTGACCACAATATGCTTATTGTTACAATCGCAGTGGGAACAAGTGTTTGTTTCAAGCCCTACATCCCTGTATGCATTAAGGATTATGGACGCGCAGATGATGTTTCCATTCTTGACTACCTGGATTCTGCGTTTGCTGACTTTTAAATTGATTTCCATACTAAAACATAGAAGAGTTATGGCAGAACTTTAAGGAAATTGTACAACACTGCGAGGACACCTAAATCCCTAAACGCGTAAAGACAAAGCACCGAAGCCCCTGGATAACCAGGAACATAATTCATATGAAAATAAAAATAAAAAGGATACGTAAAAGCAAAAATAAATCTACTCAGGTTTTGTGACTTCGAGCTGAGTTGAAGCAAGCCCTGCACGATTCTAAAAAAAAATTCTTCAGTGACACGCTTAGCCGCTTCCTCAAAACATCACCGCAAAAGCTTTGGCGATACCTCAGTGATAGAAAGGAAGAGGTACAGGAAATCAGGAAAGATCGAGTTCTGATAAACAAAAAAGATATTGTAGAACACTGTAATCACTTCTTTCAGTTTCTATTCACCACAAACGATTATGACGTCGATGTTAGTTCAGAAAGCACAGAGCCTAGCCAAATGGATGACATCATAATTACACAGGAGGGCGTATTTCAGCAGCTATTGCATTTAGATGCAAAAAAAAGCATACGGACCAGATGACATAGCGACCCAGTTTCTTCAAAGATATGCTGAATGGGCGTCGCGTTACTTGAGACTTATATTTCGCAAATCATTGCAAACTCATTCTGTAACCCAAGATTGGTGCAGTGCAATAGTTATTCCGTTGTTTATAAGCGGCAATCGAACAATAGTGAATAATTACCGGCCTATACCTCTTACATCCATTTCTTGTAAGCTTTTGGAACATATAATAGCTAAGCATATCATTTGCCATTTAGAAAATAATTCTTTACTTTACCCATACCAGCATGGATTCAGAACAGGCCTTTCCACTACCACACAACTCGTAGAGACAATTCATAATTTCGCAATGGCGATTGATGCCAGAGAGCAGATTGATGTAATCGGCAAAGATTTTGCCAAGGCTTTCGACAAGGTGCCACACAAAAAGCTGATTTACAAACTGGAAATAGCCGGCCTTAATGCCACTATAATAAAATGGATTAAAGCATACTTAACGAATCGCAACCAGGTGGTCAGAATGGATGGTCATGTCTCCGGCTCACTGGCAGTACTCTCAGGTGTCCCGCAGGGATCTGTCGTGGGACCGCTTTTATTTTTGGTGTATATTAATGACATTTCTGCTGTGATGGAACCAGATGTACATCTTAAACTGTTCGCGGATGACTGTTTATTTAATTCTACAGTACGAAACGCGGCAGACCAACTTAAACTTAATAACTGTCTAAAGGCGTTAAGCGGATGGTGCAACAAATGGAGTATGGACATAAATTATTCTAAATCAACATATACACATATTACCACACAAAAAAGGGGCCGTCTTTTGTTTCCATATACTATTGGTGACAAGTGTCTGATGAATACTAGTCAGTTGAAATACCTGGGAATAACAATAACAGAAAACGTATCGTGGAGCATACACATAAATAATCTTTGCTCAAAAGCATACAGGAGGTTATTTTTCTTGCGAAAAACATAGGAGGGTGCTACATGCGATGTACGACTCAACGCTTACAAAAACTTTTGTAAGGCCACTTCTTGAGTACGCGTCAGAGGCATGGAGCCCTCACCAAAGTTATTTGAAGAAACAACTAGAGAAACTTCAGAGGTACCCGGTGCGCTTTATATGCTCCCGATATCGAAAGACTGATTCAGTCACAGAAATGCTCCGTTTTTCTAAACTGGACGTGCTAGAAACGCATAGACAGAAAAATCGATTGAAATTATTATTCCAAATACTCTAAAGCCAAATAAATATTACGAAGGAAACATACATACTGGCACCTGGCAAACGGAGCTCGAGAACCAACCATCCATAATCAATCTATCCAAGCTTATACCGCTCACACTGATACTCCTTCTTCCCCAACATAATTGAAATGTGGAACAAGTTACCGGTGTGTGTAGTGGAACATACTGATCTGTCCCAATTCAAACTCTGGATGACTATCTGTGTGAGCGCGCCGCTTGATTCCGATGTATTCTGTGTTTGTGATTATTGTACATGTTCTTTTCTTTTATATTCCTTCATAACCCTCTCTGTAAGGACCCTCGCAAGGGGGTTGACAGTATTGTTAAATAAATAAATAAAGAAGGGAGTACGAAGTGGACAAAAAAAAAAGAATGTTTCCTTGTCAATAGAAAAAACAGCACGGATGAGTAGCAATGTTGATTCTAGATATGGTTTTACCTTTACTACATCAAAATATAAGGAGTCTTAAGAATAAGAAGGAAGAATTTGATATATTTGTGAGTTCTCTTCATGCTGACCCTGATGCAATACTGTTCACAGAGACATGGCTGTGTAATATTGACATGTCTCCTGAATTCACCAATTATTCTGCAGTGCGAATGGATCACGCTGGAAGAGGTGGAGCGTTAGCTATATACCTGAAGCAGCAATATTCCTTTCAAGTACTTGATCGTCTTTCTATGAGTAATAGTGACATAGAATGCCTAGCAATAGAAACGCACTCGTTTCTGCTTACTGTAGTATACAGACCCCCAACTGGATACAAGTGCCGTTTTCTAAGCCATGTAGAACAACATATGCATTGTTTTAAAGACATGAAAAAACCATATTTGATCATGGGTAATGTGAACATTAATATGATGAGTGGAGATTTGTATGCGCTTGATCTGATAAATCTTATAGCATCCTATGGATGTGAAAATGCTATTTTGAGCCTACCCGTATTACTCACAACAGCTCCACATCTATCGACGTCTTTATACCAAGCCTAAACAAATACGATTACAATGCAGGCATATTGTGCTCAGGCCTTAGGATCCCCTACCTATTTATATTTGTACACAACACTTATTCATTAAAGAAAAAGATCCAAACCTCCCATGATATAGAAGTATTAATGACAAATCTCTCCTTAAGTTTAGCGAATTGATTAAACGAGCTGACTGGTCATGTGTGTATGTGCGAAAAAATCCAGATAAAGCATACGACACTTTTTTAGAGATCTTCCTTCAATGCTACAACACAGCTTTTCCGCTACAACAGTTCAAAATAAGAAAGGGTAAAAATAGAAAGCCGTGGATAAATAGCAACCTTTTGAAAAGAATCAAGCAAAAAAAAAAACTCTTTTTCACAGATTTCTAGCTACCAGAGATATTACAATATTGCGAGAGTTCAAAAAATTTCGCAACAGGTTAAATAGTGACACTAGAAAAGCAAAAATAGCCAATTATGAAGTAATGTTCTCGCGCATAAAGTCAGATCCTGCAAAACTATGGAAGCAAGTTCATTATTTAACTGGAAGAACAGTGCCATGCAATACACCTAAAGAAATAAAGGTTAATGATATTATTTTAGAAGGCAGGGAGCTTGCGAATGCAATTAATCATTACTTCGTGAATGTGGCTGTTAGCAATGAGGATACAACGCAATGCGAAATTTAACTAGGTAACCACGTGAATTCTCTTGTGTTAAAGCAGGTATCACCAGAAAAAGTCCGCAGATACATAGCAGAACTAAGGACTAACATTTCAAGTGGTTGCGATGACGTAAGAGTGGCTCCAGTTAAGGCTGCTGCATATATATTTAGCCCTGTATTAGCATATCTTATAAATTTTTCATTTCTGGTGGGAACTTTCCCAACAAAAAGTGGCAAAAGTTACTCCTATCCATAAAGGCGGCAATATTTCTGAATTAACAAATTATCAACCGATATCTGTGCTACCTGTCTTCTCGAAAATATATGAAAAATGCATAAACAAGCGTCTCACGAAATATCTCAACAAACACAGTCTATTATCGCCACATCAATATGGTTTTCAAAAGAACAAAACTATGGAAGAGGCTCTAATAAGTGTTAAAAACCACATAATAGAAAATATTGAAAATAAAATGTTCACTTTAGGTATCTTCCTTGATTTGCGTAAAGCTTTCGATTCAGTTGACCATCATATCCTATTGCTGAAATTAAGCTGCTATGGAATTCCTGGTGTTGTCCTGGACTTATTTAAAAGCTACTTATCATCAAGATATCAATTTATTGGCATAGACAATGTAGTGTCCCAATACTTAAGCGTAATAAAAGGAGTTCCACAGGGATCCATATTACGTTGCATGGTTTTCCTTCTAGATATAAATGATATTACAGATGTTCAATATGCACCTGAAAAAACAATGCTCGCTGACGACACTAGCCTGTTCTTCACAGGATCTACTATTCATGAAGTAGAAGCTTCAGCAAATCTATACCTCTCTAAACTTTCAGGCTGGCTAACAAAAAATAAACTAAAACTAAACACACAAAAATCTAAATTTGTTACATTGAGGCCTATTAACAAGGGGTCATTCCACGCCAACTGTCCCAACCTTGGCGCTCGACCATCAGCAATTTCTTTGAAAAAGATTGAGGACTATCTATTTAAAGCAAGAAGTCTTTTTGTAAAACATTTTTGGGAAAAAAATTTTCAGCACTGCTTGGAACATGTGAAGTTTTTTAAAAAGCTCGAAAGTATGATTGGATTGGAAAAACTTTAATAATAACTTTTACGACTCATACTCGAAAGTATGAGTCGTAAAACACATTGTCAAAAAACTTTCTCTTCTTTAACTATGCGAGCACACGATTTTCCCTAAGAATGAAGATAGACTTTTCACTTAAAAAAAAAAAGATGTTATCGATCTTTACGTTTTCGTGAGTTTTTTATACGGCACTAAATATGAAAAATTTGGAGCATATTGGGAATTTTTTTGCAGAAAGATAACTTTCACCGAAAGGTTATATTTCATAGTAACTTATTGCCAGCAAGTTGTACTGTAAGTGAAAAATAATTTGGGACAAATATTACGTGAAATGACCTGTACAGCTGGCGACAAAGCTGCAAGAAAGTTAGTTTTAGCCTATGTTTAGTCGTAAATTTTGCATTGAAGTGGTCAAGATAAAGATACGCCAAATAGTGTATTTATTAGAAACATTCATTGTCTACAAACTGAGAAACTTTTATCAAATTACTTTTTCTTTTAAGCAAGAAAAACATTTTTGAAATTGTTATACTGGTCTCTGTGCTTGCACGTTTCCCCTTCGTAGGAAAGCGTCCTAGCGGTAAGTACAACTTGCGTGGACGCAAAATTTCCGGCGTCGATGGAGGAACAGCTAGACAAGATAATCAGCTTCTCAAGTTTTTACTTGAGCTAGGCTAGTAATTTCTAATAAAGCACTCAAGTAAAAACTTGAGGAGCTGATTATCTTGTCTAACTGTTCCTCCATCGACTAAGGAAATTTTGCGTCCACGCAAGTTGTACTTACCGCTAGGACGCTTCCCTACGAAGGGGAAATGCGCAAGCACAAAGACCGGTATAACACAAATTCAAAAACGTTTTTCTTGCTAAAAAAATTAATTTGATAAAATTTTCTCAGTTTGTAGACAATAAATGTTACTAATAAAAACACTATTTAGCGTATTTTTACCCCAACTACCTCAATGCTAAATTTAGGACAAAACATAGGCTAAAACTAACTTTTTTGCAACTTTGTCACTAGCTGTACAGGCCATTTCACATTATATTCGTCCCAAATTATTTTTCACTTACAGTACAACTTGCTGGCAATAAGTTACTATGAAATATAACCTTTCGGTAAAAGTTATTTCTGCAAAAAAATTCCCAATATGCTCCAAATTTTGCATATTTAGTGCCGTATAAAAAACTCACGGAAGCGTAAAGGTCGATAACACCTCTTTTAAGTGAAAGGCCTATTTTCATTCTCAAGGAAAAATCGAGTGCTCGCATAATTTAAGAGAAAATTTTTTGACAATGCGTTTTACGACTCATACTTTAGAACATTCTAAAAAATTTCACATGTTCCTAGTGGTGCTGGAAAAGTTTTTTCACAAAAATATTTTACAGAAAGACTTCTTGCTTTAAATAGATAGTCCTCAATTTTTTTCAAAGAAATTGCTGATGGTCCAGCGCTAAGGTTGGGGCAGTTGGCGTGGAAATACCCCAAGCACATCTGCGATAATGTAATAATTTATTATAACGACCAATGCATCGAACAAGTAAACACAGAAATTTCTAGGAGTCTGGTTCCATGAACACCTGTCATGGAACACCTGTCACACGTGAAACATCTTTTAACCGATCTGGCTTACTCTGTAGGATGTCCCAGTAGAACCGCTTCCCTTCTCCCTTCATGGTTAACTAAATCACTCTACTATACATTATTTTACTCGTAACTACTAGACGGAATGGGAACAACAACTAAAGCCAATTATGATAAGTTAATAATCCTGCAAAAGCACGTGCTTCGTATCCTAGAAACGATCATGCCAAGGACCTAGCCACTGACCCACTTTTTCTTAAACAGAAATTCCTATCCGCAAAAAAGTATATAATCTAAAGTTGATGCAACACATACATAAACACAAATTACAGGATGCCTTCCCAAGCACTGTATCCACGAAATATGGGTTCAGAAGCGCTAGCAGAAAAACTAAAAAAAATATGCACGAACTATGGCAAACCGGCCACTGAATATAAAGTAGTGCAATTATTAAACCTCCGTGAATCGAATATTGACCTTACATTACAAGCCAAGAACTCAAACGCAATTATCAATCATTCCTTCTTACTACTAACCTCATAGTTCATCCATAAATGTCAAATTATGTTTGCATATTTTGAGATGAAATTTTTTTTTTGCTGGTAATCACAAAAATTTAAACAAAATTGTTAGATTCCATTTTGATGTATCTTTTTTAAATGTATAATGTATTGTACAGCATGTTGATTACACATGTAAAAACAAATACGTATGTGATCCAATGTAGAAAAGCAGACGCATAGTACTTGATGAAGTGTATATTGAGTCGTGTCAACTTCTGGACCGTCTTGTTGATAAGGGAGCCAAGACCTTGTCAGGCTTTCTCGCCTTTAGGCTTTGCCTCCTGCAGGGAAATTTTGTGCTCTTTCTGCAAAACAAGCATGTTTGATTTGATTTGAAAAAAGTAAAGCCAAGCCCAAGTAAAGCTAAGCCCAAGACTAAATTGAAAACATTTTATAGAGATTTTCTAGAATGACATCTATACTGCAGAAAGCTGTGCAACGAAACGGTCCACAGGACAGGGTGCCATTTCCTGGAAATATTTTTGGGGGCTACACAAGTTTGTAGGAATGCTTCCTGTCAATGATAAGTCGTTGACAGACGAAACTGGCTGCCGCAATGCAACTGTTGAAGAGGTAAATGCCATACCAACTCTTTGCTTGTGGACATTTCAAGTACATTTGTTTTTCTCATGTTAATGTTTCTGACTGCGTCTCAGCTCGTTCATGAATTAGTGCATGGCACCACTTTCAGTTCGCAGGATGCTGTGCTTACTGCAGACCTCGTCAGCCATCCACCATTGCCACAGACAACATCCGACAGTGGCAACGACGACGAAGCAGTCGTACCAAAAGCCGAACCAGATGAGTCACCTTCACCACCTGCTTCTGGCATTGGCAGAATGCTCGTGGGCAAAAAAATGCAGAGGGAGTCCTTGCTTGCACAGCTCATTGATCAGCAAAGAAAAATGAAGATTGCGTTTTAGTAAACCGAACAGAAAGAAAATTTTTATTGGGAGTGCCTTTTTGTGCTGCCCAAGAAGGCTGGTGAGGTAGACTGGTTTCTATCTTGGGGGATATGGACAAAAAATGAATGCATTCTCAGCCACCCCACTTTCTTGTGTTGGCAAGAAAAGTTGTGATAACTGCACATGGGCATTGTGCAACTCGCTTAGCTTTAAACGACCCTTAACTAACAAGTGTTGGAAGCAAAATGTACCAACATTTTATTTTGTTAGCAAAAACATGCTAAAAACACACTGGGAGAAAGAGTTGCTGCTGAGACGTAGTTCGATGTTGGAATTTCATGCAGCAAATCTCAACTTATGCTCATAAACTCTTTGCACACAAACGGCTGCTGTAGCTTGCCCATTCAGCAAATTGTTATGCTGTTGTGAAACTTCCACCTTCAATGTCACTAATATAGCCAGTAGACGCAGTGGTCCACCATAACATACAACAGCCATGCAGAAAGAAAGCAAACAGCACGACTGTGACAACTGCAAGTTAAAAACTGTGCTTTGCTCTGGATGGCCCCTCGACACAGTAAACACTCAACAAATAAAAACATTTGGTGCTGACACCTGCTTACACTAGGCACAATACAATGTTTTATACTTGCTACAAAAAATTCTGTAGATCCCACGCAATGTGAGAATCGATGTCATGCAAAGCATTTAGCAAGTAGCTGGCTATGTCGCATCTTTGGGGTTCTTTAATGCGACACTAAAGGAACTAGTGTATTTGTGTAAATCGAGGAAGTGGCACGAGATGCATGAGCCGTATATTTAGCAAGCTGTGAATGAGGATAGAAGGCCATAAGGTGGCACAGGATGCACGTGTTTCAAAGAGGTAGCTGGTTTCGGAATGCGAGAATTCTGCATGCAATGATTCTGGCCAGGTGGCCAGGCCACTGGGCTGCTGTGCTCGATAGCAGAGGTTCGATTCCTCATCGGCTAAACATTATTTTCTTTTTATTAAAGTGATGCGAGACAGGAACCTATGGCCTACCTACCTTCCGCAAAGTACCAAGAATGAAGCAAAGAATGCTTCACATTAAAAATAAAGCTTGTAAGCAATCAGTTTGTGATAGAACAGGTGACATTCCTCTTTAGGGAAATTTAAGAATGAACGTACTGAAATAAAAATTTTTTTATTAACAAAATTTTCACATTGCATCACATCTTATGCCAAACTATCATTATGATATGGACACCAGTGAGAGTTTTGCCATGGCATTTCAAAAGAAGACTCCAAGTCAGAAGCACCAGACAGACCACACAAACAGCGTATGTCACCACGGTGGTGATTCTTGGGACAAGTGAACTAGTACCGGTGAATCCAACATTGCAAACCTCTAGGATCTGGATGTGAAGGGTGGATAAGGTGTTGTCACAACATGTCATAACAATGACATTTTCCAGTCCACCTGGCATCTTCTATTTCAAAAAGTGCTGTTCATCATCGAATGGAACGCCTGCTGCAACACCATCACTGTGATGATCATTCTAGCAAGCCAGCTTCTAAAAATACTTTGCCAGCACAGCCCTCACTTCTCGACCTTCACCACCGACAGCATCAGTATTGTGCACTGGCTGAAGATAGTGTTGATTGAAGCCATGGAGCTCTTGCTCCCACTGTGGCTCAATGGGGTCCTTTCAGAGCTTCACAGATGTGGAGAACACAACCAGCTCGGATGGCTTGTTTTGCAGTCCTGAGCTTGCACTCCATCCTCTTTGAGGTGCATCTGAAATGAGCCTTCAGTCGTCTGAAGGCATT
Organism: Dermacentor albipictus; assembly: GCF_038994185.2. NCBI lineage: Eukaryota > Metazoa > Arthropoda > Arachnida > Ixodida > Ixodidae > Dermacentor > Dermacentor albipictus. The sequence continues at coordinate 522,892,258 of NC_091821.1, read as the reverse complement.
TTCCCCTATCCTTGTTTTTAACTAGTAGTTGAAAACTCCTTCACATGTTCCTAGGACAGTATTTGCGAATGGCTTGAGGTGCTTAGGGGTCAAAGGGAATGCCTGGTCACAGAGCATTATAGGACCTACTCTTGTGCCCTCAATTTGTGATGCAAGTGACTTGAAAGGATCTCTTTCAACCAAGTTATGCAGCTCGGAGGGGCCGTAAACATAGGCATAATGGCACCTGCCTAGGCTTCCTACATTTATGTATTGGAACAGGTACTGATAGTCCACCAGTGCCAACAGTACGATGCTGTGCGTGCATAAAAGACAAATAAAAAATAAACCATCAGAAGCAAGCTGTAGCCACCTTGAATGCAGAAATGTGAATTTATCAGTTTGCTCAGATAGCTATTTTTTCATAACAGATATTGGTGAATGCTTAGTAACAATACTGCTGAAAATATAAAAGAGTTCACTTTCAAAAATGTAAGTACTAGTGCTTTTTAACACACATGAAGGTGGGTGAAATATATGAGGAAAGCTTACCCCCCCCTTTATCATTGTAATAGTTGGTGGCGTGCTCTGCTAGTGGAGATATTCTAATATGGCAGTCATCCAAGGCACCGATGGCTTGTGAAAAGCCGCTCACAGCATAGAATTTCCTGATGTGCTCTTGAATTTCAATGTGACAGACCTTGCGAAGCCAGCGAGCCTCCAGTACCTTGATGACTGCCACAAGGAACTCACGAGTGGTGACATTTACTGTAGAACGCCCGATGCCAAACAGCTATAAAATGGTTGCATCTTCTGCCGTCAAGCAAAGACGGTACAGTCCAATGGTGACTCATTTTTCCATAAACACAGCCGGCTGCATATCTGGGTCATGGCGTTCTAATTCACCCTGCAAAGAGTTGACAAGGTACCAGAACGAGGCAGGTGCCGTGCGGAACGACTGTCTGAAGCGTACCTTGACCAAGTACATTAGCACCTCTTCAAACAACCTTTCGATACGGTGAAAAGACCATAGCTTCTGGTGTATGGGAGACTACGCAGCCACAATGGCAGCCAATGTGAACATGTTTGCACAAAGTCGCTCTTTATAGTCCCTTGATATTGCTTCTTGCGCTTCTAACTCTAGTTTCAGCCATCTTTCCTTGTTGAGATGTTTGGCCCATATGCACATCAGAGCAGCGAAGGCATGCAACTGCCATTTTCATTCCTCTTCAGTAGAGGTAGCGGACGTGCCTGTCATGCATTCCACCATTCCGCCTGATCTTCAACTTGGCTCGACTCGACTTAATTGGCAGTGTCGACAAGTTTGTGATGCAAAAGCACGGTGTGAAAGGCAGGATAACACATTCAATGGAATTTAAGATTACTGGAAAATATTTATTGCACAAAAGCAGGTTTTACACTACTTTCGGCTCTTTCTTTTATTATGGTCATTGTGATCATCTTCAAGTAATATTCCTTTTCATCGTGCGACAGCACGCAGTAACGACATTAACCTCAACAAATGTCATTTGTTGGAAATGACATTAGATTTCCCGTGTGACAGGGGTATAAGACCCTAATGTAGTGACAATTAAATTATGTGTAACGAAGAAGAGTAGCCTGCCTGCACCACAGCACTATCGCTACCAGTATAAGCTCGTGGTTGCTGTCCTTGCCGAATGCTTTTCACTGCTACCCATTCGCCTGTCCCTGTTGAAAATAAATTTTTTAGCAAGTGGTGGACGTGCTGGGTTTCAACCACCCTGGAACTTCGGAGTCGCACTCTACCCCTTATCATGCCTGACAACGCATGCACTCCTCCAACGGCACCAGCCACCTTGGTTTGTGCCAGTGCCTTGCGTCAGTGAGATCCTCCTATCTTCTCCGGCACAGATGACAAAGACGTTGAAGATTCGATCTCCTCTTATAAGCGAGTGCGTGCCCATAATCAGTGGCATAATGTTACCAAGTTGAGAAACGTCGCCTTCTATCTTATGGACATTGCGAAACTATGGTTTCTAAACCATGAAGCCGACCTCACTTCGTGGTTAGTCTTCAAGACAAGTTTTACCCAAGTTTTCGGTCGGCCAGCAGTTCGAAAGCTCCGTGCAGAACAACGTTTGCGCACACGATCCCAAGAGGCCAGAAAGAACTTCACGAGCTACATTGAGGACGTTGTTGACCTTTGCAAATGGGTGAATGCGTCGATGTCAGAGGAGGAGAAGATCAAACATATAATAAAGGGTATTCAGGACGGCACGTTCCAAATGTTATTATCGAGGAGTCCTCACACCGTCGCTGAAGTGATAGAATTGTGCGAGAATTATGACGAGTTGCACAGGCAACGGCTTCACACCTGACGTCCCACTCCGCCCGCCGACTCTCTGTCAAGCCTTGGAGTCGACAACAACCATGCTGATCTGTTCATAAAAATTCAGGAATTCGTTCGCGCAGAGGTCGCCCACCAGCTATCTTTGATATCTTCTGTCCCGGAACCACCACCCGCTTTGCCTCCTGCGATCTGCGACTTCATTCAAGAGCAAGTATCCAAAGCCGTTCCTCCAGCTGCTTAGCTGACACCAGTCACTGCACCTCTCACTTATGCTGAAGCAGTTTCCCGATGTCGTCCACAAATGCTCTTGCCGCCCTCTATGCATCAACCGCCGACATTTTTGCCGCCATCTATGCCGCTTCACGACTGACAGCATTTTTCTCCTATGCCTCTACCCGACCGAAAGCATTTTCCGACTCCCCAACCACGACTCAGACCTTACCCCCACCAGTGGCGCACCTTCGATGACCGCCCAATAAGTTTTGCTTGTGGTGGTGCTGGTGACGTGGCGCGCCATTGCCATCGTTTCATGCTTCCTCTTCGGAACATCCGGCAAGCGCCACCTTTCCCAGCTCCATTTTCCTCTTCGCCTTCTAGTCTTCCTACCTCCTCCTTTTACCCTGACTGCCCAACTACCTCTACTCGCCGATCACCATCTCCCGTCGTCGCTCGATTTCCCTGATGTGGTGCCGTCCCGTGTCCACCGAGCAGGAAAACTGATGGCCGCAGTTCCCGAGGCACGAACTGCATCCACGTCACAATGCCCAAATCCTCGTCCCTCTCCAGCCAACGTAATTGAAGTGTCTGTCGAAGGAATCGCTGTCCTGGCACTTGTAGATGCAGGAGCCGCCGTATCCGTAATTTCCGCCGCACTCTACGAAAGGTTTTGATGCCTCTCCGACTTCTCCCTTCAAACCGCGAACGCTCAAAATATAACACCTCTCGCTGCCTGTACTGCTATCGTCTTCATTCAAGGTCAACTGTATACCGTCGAATTCATCGTACTGCCCTCGTGTTCGCAGGACATTATATTAGGCTGCGACTTCCTTGCAAATAATAATGCCGTTATTGACTGTTGTCACGCCGAACTCGAATTTCTGCACTTCCCGACCTTGAGACTATCGAAAACGGCCCTTCTTGTGCTAAACTGTTAGTGTCCAAAGACAATGCCGTTCCTCCACACTCTTCCCTGCTTGTGCCTGTGTTGTGTGCCGCTATTTCTGATGGCAAAGTTTTCTTTACGCTCACTGAGGTGTTCATTCGCCACCAACGTTCTCCGCTGCTCTTTGTTCTCCTTACTCTTTGCAGTGGCGTCACGAAAATGGTCATCGACAATCCCACGACCTGCCCTTTACCTTTATTTCATGGTGAATGCCTAGGCCTCGTTCAAGCAGTCGACACCTTTTGCATCTTTGACGCTCCTGCTGTTTCTACTTCTGCGGACCTCAGTGCACTTACTTGTGACCCTGCGGTTGATCAGTCACTCCTCAACGCTTTCCACTGCTCCATTGACGATGGAATTTCATCTTCAGAACGAACCCAACTTATCGCTCGCCTGCAGAAGTTCAGCGCTTCTTTCGACAGCCATGCTTCCGATTTGGGCCGCACATCGACCGTTTTTCACCAGATAGATACCAGCAGTCATGCACCTATACGGCAGCGCCTTACCGAGTATCCGCCTCTGAGCGCCGTGTTATTGACCACCAGGTTGCTGACATGCTCAACCGTGGCGTTGTGCAGCCTTCGAACAGTCCCTGGGAATCACCGGTCGTTCTCATTAACAAAAAGGATGGCTCTATTCGATTCTGCGTCGGCTACCAATGTCTGAACAAGATAATGCGCAAGGACGTTTACCCGTAACTGCGCATCGACGACGCCCTCGACTGTTTGCAGGGAGCGGAGTTCTTTTCTTCGCTGGATTTACGTTCCGGATACTGGCAAGTCCCTTTGGCACCATCTGATCGACTGAAAACAGCATTTGTAACACCTGACGGATAATGAAAATTCATCGTAATGCCTTTTGGCCTGTGTAACCCTCCAGCCACTTTTGAGAGAATGATGGATAATATTTTACGCGGCCTCAAATGGAACACATGTCTATGCTACTTGAATGACGTAGTTGTCTTTTCTGCTGATTTCCAAACACATCTCAGCCGTCTCGAGCACGTTCTGAAATGCCTTGCTGACGTAGGACTTCAACTCAACTTAAAAAAATGACGTTTTGGCACCTGAAAGCTCACTATTCTTGGCCATGTTGTATCGCGAGACGGTGTCCTTCCAGATCTAGCCAAGCTCCGCACTGTCACCGACTTTCCGCAACCAAAGAAGTTAAAGAAAATTCAAAGTTTCCTTGGTTTATGCTCTTATTTCCAACGTTTCATTCGAAATTTCGTTTCCACAAGTGCACCCCTGACAGCCCTTCTGAGTGGCTACAAAGAACTTTCCACTTGGTTGTCCGCCTGTGATGACCCCTTAACGAAATTACGCCACCTCCTAACCTCGCCACCTGTCCTCCGCCACTTCAATCCTGCAGTCCCCGGAGTCTACACCGATGCCAGCGGCGTCGGACTCGGCGCCGTACTTGCGCAACAAAAAGCGGGGTTCGATGAATATGTCGTTGCCTATGCGAGCCGATCTCTAACAAAGGCCGAGGCTAATTACTCTGTTACAGAGAAGGAGTGTTTAGCCATTATTTGGGCCCTTGGAAAATTCCGTCCTTATTTGTGTGGTCACCCTTTCGATGTCATCACTGACCATTGCGCCCTTTGTTGGCTGTCTACCCTTAAGGACCCATCTGGCCGACTTGCTCGCTGGGCACTTAAGCCACAGGAGTACGACATGCACATTTTCTACCATTCCGGCCGCAAACACATGGACGCTGATGCCCTTTCTCGCTCACTGGTCTCCGCTGACTGCGCTTGCCTATCCGCCCTTGAACCCACACTTACATCTCATGCTCTGCACAACATACCATCGGAGCAGCGCAAGGATCCCTGGATCAGTTCGCTCATTAGCATCCTTTCATCCATCCACCTCTTCACCATCTCGCGCTCTTTGCTGCCAGGATACCCACTTATGCATTCGCCATGACCTTCTTTATTGTCGTAATTACCTTTCTGACGGTTGCAAGTGGCTTCTTGTGATACCCCGCCATCTCTGTGACCTTATCTGCGCTGCCACGCAGACCCTCAGTGCGCGCATGCCGGCCTCTTCAAGACCTATGCTCGACTACGCACCCGATTTTATTGGCACGGCATGTATAACTACATCCGAAAGTTCATTCGCTCCTGTGCTTAGTGCCAACGCCGAAAATTACCTCCCGGACAAGTCTACTCGTCACAACCCCTTCCCTGCCCTAGTAGGCCCTTAGATCGTGTTGGTATAGACATATACGGACCGCTACCATCCACTCCAGCAGGCAACCGCTGGATTATTGTTGCAGTAGATCACTTGACCCACTATGCTGAAACAGCCGCTCTGCCGACTGCCATTGCCCGTGACGTTGCATCGTTTCTGTTACATTTCATTCTGCGCCACGGTGCCCCTCACGAACTTCTGAGCGATAGAGGCTGCACCTTTCTTTCTGATGCTTTGAAGGCACTACTCAACAAATGCCGAATTGTCCACCGCACCAGTGCAGCGTACCATCCGCAAACTAATGGCGTGACTGAGCGCTTCAACCGTACTCTTGGCGATATGCTTTCGATGTACGTCGCCTCGGGTCATTCAAACTGGGACCAAGTTCTCCCTTTCGTGACGTATGCGTACAACACTGCGGCCCAAACAACTACTGGATTTTCCCCTTACTTTCTCCTATACTGACGAGAACCTTCTACTACGCTCGACACCATTTTTTCACATACACCTGACGCGTCCGAAAGTACTCCGCTATCTGAAGCTGCTCGTCATGCCGAGGAATGCCGCCAGCTTGCCTGCTCTTTTTCCACCGAGGACCAGTGGCAGCAGCAATCCCGTCAACCTGCCGACGATTCTGCACCAACTTTTTCTCCTGATTCTCTCGTATGGCTTTGGGTACCCGCTACCACACCCAGCCTTTCAGCAAAACTTGTTGCAAAATACCTAGGACCCTACCTGGAGCAAACGTCCTCTGTACATTACACCGTAGAGCCCCTCACGCCATCGACGGACCTGCGCCATCGCGGCCGCGAACTTGTCCACGTTTCTCGCATTAAGCCATACTACGACCCAATAGTCGTCTCTTCGCCTTAAGCCGCCAGGATGGTGCCTTTTTCTGCGGAGGGCGATTGTAACGAAGAAGAGTAGCCTGCCTGCGCCACAGCACCGTTGCTACCGGTATGAGCCCGTGGTTGCTGTCCTTGCCGAATGCTTCCGACTGCTACCCATTCGCCTGTCCCCGTTGCTAACAAATCTCTTAGCAGATGTAATAATAGTGACTGAACGATAAAGGCGTATAATGAAGAGATCATGACGATTGAGACGCCAATTTCTAAATTATAATGACTGAATAATGACGACAACGGGATGACGATATGAGGACTGTATGATGACGATGGCATGGTGACAACAGTTTAACGACAACTGGATGAAGAAGTAGGAATGCCAACAATGACATGACCAAGATGGTATGAGAATGACGATTTGACTAAGGATGCATAAAAGTGTATATGTGACAATGACGTAATAATCACAATGTCATGACAAAGGCTGCCTAATCATAGTTGAATGACAATAGCGTGAATACAATAGAATGATTAACTACAAATTACTTCAATAGATTGATAAAATTGGTATGACGACAAAGTAATGGCGATACCGAAGTGATGACAATGGTGAAACGACAGTATGGCGATGACGAAATGACAAGAATCGGATGTCGAAGTTACAATGATAGCAATGGATCGCAACAGCAGACAATTGGATGACAATGAGTATATGATCACAATGGCGAGACAACAGTTGAATCATGAAACCTGTATTACAATATAGTGATGACGACGGTATGACGATAGTTGGATGACAAAGCTGGAGTGACGATGATGGCATGGTCAGTATGACACAACCAGATGAAGAAGTGGGAATGACAACAGTGGCACAACCGAGGTGGCACACCGACAGTGGTATGCCAAAAGATGCATGATAGCATCTATGTGACGATAATGGCATGACATGACAACTGCGGCATTATCCCGACTGAATGACGACAGCATGATTCTGGTAGAATGAGGAACAAGGAATGACGGTGATAGATCGATGAAAGTGGTATGACAATCATGGCAGGACGACAATGGGATGACGATACTGAAGTAATAATGATGGTGAAACAACAGCTTGAAAATGTGCCATGACGATAACGGTATAACAATATAGCATGACGAGAGTCGGATGTCGAACTTAGAATGATGATAATAGAACGACCACGACAGCATCTCCACGACAGTATGACAACAATGGCAAGACAATGACACAAGAGCAATGGGATGACGACAAGTGTGTGATGACAATGGCATGATGATGAGTGCATCACAAAACCTGTATGATGATAGCGTGACGACGACAGCATGACAAGAGCCAATTGACAAAGCTGTAGTGACGATGAGGGCACGACCACGATGGCATTATGATAATGGTCTCACAATGTAAGCATGGTAGCAACTGCCTGACGATTACGACATGAGGGTAGCATGATCATGACTGACATTGATGGAACAATGGAAGCGGTATGACGATCGCGTGATAATGGGATGACATCATTGAACTGATGACAATGGCAAGACGACTGTGTGACGGCCACGGGGTGATGACAACAACATGACGAGAGTTGGATGACAATGCTGAAATGACAATGCAACGACCACAACGATATCACAACCCCGAACAAATACCTAGTGCCCCAAGCTATTAGACAAATTAGACCACTCGGACAGAGCACAAGGCACAACGACAGCATGATGTCAGTCAAATCCCAAAGCTAGAATGTCGATTACTGAGCATCCACAATGGCATCAGTATTATTTATTTTTATTTTTTATTTCAAAATACTGCAGGCCAATGTGTTGGCCCAAGCAGGTGTGGGTTACATCCAACATGAATGTGCAAAGCAACAGACAACAAAAAAACAAGCAAGAAAGAAGAAAAGCAAAAAGAAAAAAAAGAAAAATAAAGCTTAGGGGAGAAGGTAACACTGCAACTCAGCGAGAAAATTATTGGAACCAAAAATATCAGACGGCAAAGAATTCCATTCTTCCACAGTTCTTGGAAAATAACTGAATTTGAAAGCCTTTGATCGGGCAAAGATTGGGGTTAGTGCAAATTCATGGCCATGGCGTGTGCGTCGTGTTGTTAAGGGTTTTATACAGTCAGGTAGATCTATTTTTATGCTAGCAAACATACAATTATAAAGAAATGAAAGGCGACTGAATTTTCTGCGGGCTTCTAGCGTAGAAATACAATTTAATTGCATTAGGTTGGATGGGGAATCAAGTCTACGATATTTACCAAATATAAACCTAACAGCCTTTCTGTTAATACGTTGGTAATAACAGAAATGGTTGGTTCTGGTAATACGTTTCTGTTAATACGTTTCTGTAGTATGGCGGTGTGATGCATGGCGACTGTATGATGATGATGGCATGACATTGACGGCATAAGTGTCTGATGACAAAGCTGGAATGATGGCAATGCAACAACCTCGACACCATCACGGCACCACGAGCGAATACTTTGTGATTCAAGCAATTAGACAACTTGAGTCACTGGGCCGGGCTGAAGGTGTGATGACAGCTAGTTGAGAGTAAGGTATCACGAAGCTGGAATGATGACAATGGAGCAAGCATGACGGCTTCATAGTCTTCATAGTGCCGTCACATTGTTGTCGTCATGCTTCCATGCAGGTGAATGACATCACTAAGTGAGTTCCATGGCAAAGTGGGCCGATATAAGAGTTTGTAGCATATAGCTGAAGCAACGAAACTCTAAGAACAGTGCGAAGTTAAATAAATGTGACTTCTGGAATATGGTCAACCGCTGCTCTGCTTGATTGCTATTTGCATTACTATTGAGAGTGATCGTGAGATAAGTTCTGCGGTAATTTTTTATATACAGTGCCTCCATTATTTTCCTTGCTATCACATCTTTGTGACGGAACACTATTCGAGTTTGATCGAACTGTGCTTGGCATGTGCAGCTCTTACATGAGCGGCCAGATGCGAGTGGTTGTATGATTTAACATTGTGTAGGTGCTTACCGAGACGTTTGTTCAGACATCTTCCCGTTTGCCCTATGTACACACGCCCACAGGTGAGAAGGATGTGAAACACTATGCAGCTGGTGCATGTCACGTACTTGTGCAAGCGCTTGGTGGAACGTTGCTCTCGAGTGCAGTGTCAATAGTACTAGTGCTTTTGGACAGCATTGCAGAGACCATTTACCTTTTTCTTCACTGAAGATATCAAGTCAGTTTCGTGCCTGGACATGACTTTTTTTCGGCAATGTGATAGCATGTACAGAACCACTACTGTCCTCCTGTGTATCGTATCTTGGGTGCCGAGCGCCACACTTGTTCCGCGCAAGCGCATTTTGTGTCAATACGCATGCACCATGTGCATGCTGTGCAAACAACTTATCTGTTCTTGATAAAAAGACACACCCCTTCCTAAAACCTTTATATATACACATGTTCAATAAATCGGAGTTCTTTCTCCCACTGCCCCTGCCCAGCATGTTCGTCTTCCTAGGCACTACGATACATGGTGTCACAAGTGGGATGCGTATACTCAAGCACGGCTTTGATCTTCGACGGGCAGCACTGTAGGGACTACGTAATGGATTCATTGAGAGCGCCTGATCCGTTAAATATGAGGGGAGAAGCGAGCAAGAATTGGCAGACGTTCAAGCAGAGATTCGAACTCTTCCTTGCGGCATCAGAACCGGATGACAAGAAGCGATCAGTGTCGTCGAAGACAGCGCTGTTTCTCAGTGTCGCAGGTGAGGACGCCATCGAGATATTTAATACGCTGAGCTTCGCAGAAGGCGAAGACAACGCCGACTACGCGACTGTCATCAAGAAATTTGACGATTACTTCAAGCTGCAGACCAACGAAGTACATGAACGCTACATATTTCGGAAGAGAGTTCAAAGCCAAGGTGAGCCATTTGAACACTTCCTGTGGGACCTGAAGCAACAGGCACGGGCATGCAATTTCGGCGCGCTTCAGGATTCTATGGTCCGAGACCAGATTGTGTACGGAACCAACGACGACAAGGTGAGAGAAAAGCTTCTCAGGGACTGTGAGTTGACATTGCAGAAGGCTGAGCACGTCTGCAAGGCAGCCGAAACATCGGCTCTCCGCCAAGAAACTTGGGAACGAGGTCAAAAGCAGGTAGACACCATTCGCAATGCATGCTCGAATCTAAAAATGGCGCAAGCCAAGATGTACAAATGCTTCAAGTGTGGACGCACGCATCAGCCTAGAGACTGTCCCGCGTACGGACGAACGTGCAGAAAATGCCAAAGGAGAAACCACTTTGTGATTTGCTGCAGAGCCACCGAGCTGGTCGGTGAAATTCAAGATCACGAAGATGACTTTAGCATCTTAGAGGTGTCTGCAAGAGCCGTCATAAGCGAACGCGACTGGATGGTTCGAATGAACATCAGTAACGTTTCGGTCGAACTAAAGGTCGATATAGGGTCTCAGGTCAATTTGATGCCCATTGGAATATACAAAAGGATGCGCCCAAGCCCTGAAATGAAGCAAAGTAGCGTGGTGCTACATTCGTACGGTGGAGACACGATCAAACATCTTGGAGTCATCCAAATGGAAGTAACGCTGGGTGACCGAACTGTTCCTCTCGAATTTTTTGTGGTGCGCAAAGGTCACGCAATCCTAGGCCTACAAGCAACTGAGTGACTAGGACTGCTCTCGCGCATCCACAGCGTATCACAGGACAACTGTGAAGAAATCGTGAAAGAATTTCATCACATTTTCACTGGGACAGGCTGCGTGAACAAAGCGTATCACATGGTTCTTCGAGACAACGCCGAGCCAGTCATTCAACAAGTTTGACGCGTACCGTTGACCCTGACAGAACCATTACGGGGTGAACTTGAGAGGATGGAGCACGCCGGAATCATCACAAAAGTCACCAAGCCTACTACTGACTGGGTGAGTCCCTTGGTGATTGCTAGAAAAAAGAATGGGAAAATTCGTTTCTGCATTGACCCTCGGAAAATCAATGAGTGCATAAAGAGGGAGCACTACATGATGCCGCGACGAGAAAATATAGAAGCTGAGTTAGCTGGTGCAACTGCATTTTCCCCCTTAGACACTAACTCTGGATTCCACAAATCCCCTTGGATGACTCGACATCGCGCATTTGCACGTTCTCAACCCCATTTGGTCGTTACCGCTTTTTACGATTACCCTTCGGCATATCGTCTGCCCCTGAGGTGTTCCAAAAAACGCTGAATGAAATTTTCGAAGGCCTTCCCGGCGTGAAAATATACGTGGACGACATTCTGGTATGGGGCTCGTCGGTAGAAGAGCACAATGAACGTCTGAAATCTGTGCTGCTAGCAGCAACACGCGCCGGCTTAACCTTAAATCCTGATAAGTGTAGTATCGGCGTCCATGAAATCGAGTTTCTTGGAGATGTCATCGATAAAGCAGGCATCAGGCCGAGCCAGGCGCTGATTAATTGCATGCTGCACATGCCAACCCCAGAAGACAAGCTCATGGTGCAAAGGATGCTAGGTGTCGTCAATTATTTCAGCAAGTTTCTTCCGTGTTTAGCTCAACGAACAGCTCTTCTGAGGAGCTTGATCAGACAATACGTTGTCTTTGAATGGAAGAATCACTGGCTCCGGACAAGCCGCCATTGGAATATGATTGGTTTAACGCTAGAACGTTATCTAGTGAGGCGAGTCTAGCAGTGCTATTGGAGGAATTAGAGGGCAGTAAATGGGATATAATAGGGCTTAGTGAAGTTAGGGGGCCAAAAGAAGCATATACAGTGCTAAAAGCGGGCACGTCCTCTGCTACCGGGGCTTAGCGGAGAGAAGAGAACTAGGAGTCGGATTCCTGATTAATAAGAATATAGCTGGTAACATACAGGAATTCTATAGCATTAACGAGAGGGTGGCAGGTGTTGTTGTGAAACTTGATAAGAGGTACAAAATGAAGATTGTACAGGCCTACGCCCCTACATCCAGTCATGATGACCAGGAAGTCGAAAGCTTCTATGAAGACGTGGAATCGGCGATGGGCAGAGTGAAAACTAAATACACTATACTAATGGGCGACTTTAAATCCAAGGTAGGCAAGAAGCAGGCTGGAGACAAGGCAGTGGGGGAATATGGCATAGGCACTAGGAATAGCAGGGGAGAGTTATTAGTAGAGTTTGCGGAACAGAATAATGTGAGGATAATGAATGCCTTCTTCTGCAAGCGGGATAGCCGAAAGTGGACGTGGAGGAGCCCGAACGGCAAGACTAGAAATGAAATAGACTTCATACTCTGCGCTAACCCCGGCATCATACAAGATGTGGACGTGCTCGGCAAGGTGTGCTGCAGTGACCACAGGATGGTAAGAACTCGAATTAGCCTAGACCTGAGGAGGGAACGGAAGAAACTGGTACATAAGAAGCCGATTAATGAGTTAGCGGTAAGAGAGAAAATAGAGGAATTCCAGATCAAGCTACAGAACAGGTATTCAGCTTTAACTCAGGAAGAGGACCTTAGTGTTGAAGCAATGAACGACAATCTTGTGGCCATCATTAAGGAATGTGCAATGGAAGTCGGTGGTAACTCCGTTAGGCAGGATACCAGCAAACTATCGCAGGAGACGAAAGATCTGATCAAGAAACGCCAATGTATGAAAGCCTCTAACCCTACAGCTAGAATATAACTGGTAGAACCTTCGAAGTTAATCAACAAGCGTAAGACAGCTGACATAAGGAAGTATAATATGGATAGAATTGAACATGCTCTCAGGAACGGAGGAAGCCTAAAAACAGTGAAGAAGAAACTAGGAATTGGCAAGAATCAGATGTATGCATTAAGAGACAAAACCGGCAATATCATTACTGATATGGATGAGATAGTTCAAGTGGCTGAGGAGTTCTATAGAGATTTATACAGTACCAGTGGCACCCACGACGATAATGGAAGAGAAAATAGTCTAGAGGAATTCGAAATCCCAAAGGTAACGCTGGAAGAAGTAAAGAAAGCCTTGGGAGATATGCAAAAGGGGAAGGCAGCTGGGGAGGATCAGATAACAGCAGATTTGTTGAAGGATGGTGGACAGATTGTCCTAGAGAAACTGGCCACCCTGTATACGCAATGCCTTATGACCTCGAGCGTACCGGAATCTTGGAAGAACGCTAACGTAATTCTAATCCATAAAAAAGGGGACGCCAAAGACTTAAAAAATTATAGACCGATCAGCTTACTGTCCGTTGCCTACAAACTATTTACTAAGGTAATCGCAAATAGAATCAGGCACACCTTAGACTTCTGTCAAGCAAAGGACCAGGCAGGATTCCGTAAAGGCTACTCAACAATAGATCATATTCACACTGTCAATCAGGTGATAGGAAAATGTGTGGAATATAACCAACCCTTATATATAGCTTTCATTGATTACGAGAAAGCGTTTGATTCTGTCGAAACCTCAGCAGTCATGGAGGCATTACGGAATCAGGGTGTAGAGGAGCCGTATGTAAAAATACTGAAAGATATCTATAGTGCCTCCATAGCCACCGTAGTCCTCCATAAAGCAAGCAACAAAATCCGAATAAAGAAAGGCGTCAGGCAGGGAGATACGATTTCTCCAATGCTATTCACCGCATGTTTACAGGAGGTATTCAGAGACCTGGGGTGGGAAGAATGGGGGATAAAAGTTGATGGATAATACCTTAGCAACTTGCGATTCGCTGATGATATTGCCTTGCTTAGTAACTCAGGAGACGAATTGCAATGCATGCTCACTGACCTGGAGAAGCAAAGCAGAAGGGTGGGTCTGAAAATTAATCTGCAGAAAACTAAAGTAATGTTTAACAGTCTCGGAAGAGAACAGCAGTTTACGATAGGTAGCGAGGCACTGGAAGTCGTAAGGGAATACATCTACTTAGGGCAGGTAGTGACTGCGGATCCGGATCATGAGACGGAAATAATCAGAAGAATAAGAATGGGCTGGGGTGCGTTTGGCAGGCATTCGCAGATCATGAACAGCAGGTTCCCATTATCCCTCAAGAGAAAAGTATATAATAGCTGTGTCTTACCAGTACTCACCTACAGGGCAGAAACCTGGAGGCTTACGAAAAGGGTTCTACTCAAATTGAGTACGACGCAACGAGCTATGGAAAGAAGAATGATAGGTGTAACGTTAAGGGATAAGAAAAGAGCAGATTGGGTGAGGGAACATATGCGAGTTAATGACATCTTAGTTGAAATCAAAAAAAAAAAAGAAATGGGCATGGGCAGGACATGTAATGAGGAGGGAAGATAACCGATAGTCATTAAGGGTTACGGACTGGATCTCAAGGGAAGGGAAGTGTAGCAGGGGGCGGCAAGGTGGGCAGATGAGATTAAGAAGTTTGCAGGGACAGCATGGCCACAATTAGTACATGACCGGGGTTGTTGACGTATGGGAGGCCTTTGCCCTGCAATGGGCATAACCAGGCTGATGATGATGATGATGAATGGACCAACAACCACGAAAAGGAATGGCGAGAACTATGTGACTACCTCAGCACACAGCCCATGTTGTCGGTATTCAATCCGGCCAAAGCAACAAAAGTGTCATGCGATGCATCCCGAGACGGAATCAGAGCCGCTTTGTTGCAGTGTCACGACGACACATGGAAGCCCGTGGCATATGCATCGCGAGCGCTTACCGAAACGCAACAGCGTTATAGAAGCTATGGCCGTGATCTTTGGCTGCGAAAGATTTAATCATTTCGCCTATGGTCAACAATTTACTGCTGAAACAGACCACTGCCCTTTGATTGCTACCTCGCAGAAGGTGATTGGTGATATGCTGCCGAGGTTGCAAAGATTTTTTCTGAGATTGCTGCGTTCTGACGTTCAATTAAAATTTGTTCCAGGTAAGCAGCTCCTCCTGGCCGACATGCTGTCTCATGCCACAACCAAGACAACGGCCTGCGACCTCTACATCAACGATGTAGAGGTGCATGCCGTGAGTACGGTTTCCTCACTTGTTAGTGAGAACACATGGAGGCGGCTGGCTGCGGAAACGGCGCGTGACGAACAGCTAAGAAACGTGTTGCGAGATCTAGAAGCTGGAAAATGCTTGGAGGGGCTCTGGAAACGATTCGAAGGCGAGTTATCACACGTGAAAGGAGTGTTGCTTAAAGACTGCAAAGTAGTTATTCCGGCTAGCATGAAAAGAGAAACACTGGAAAGAATTTATCAAGGGCACTTGGGAATCAACAACAGCAAAGCCAGGGCAAGACAGTTAGTTTTTTGGCCAGGAATGAACTCGGACATAGAATCTTTCGTGCAGACATGTTCTATCTGCAAAAAGTATGCATATAGCCAACCATGAGAGCCTCTACTGATGCGCCCTGTGCCGGACCAACCGTGGTACCGTGTCGGCATTGACATTTTTTAATACGGCGTGAGGTCGTACCTGTGCGTTTACGACGCCCTGTCCAACTTTCCCGAATTGGAACTACTCAAGGACACCACGGCCAAAACAGTGGTTGACGCAACAAGTTCTATCTTTGCTAGACACGGCATTCCCACAGAAGTTTGTTCTGACAATGGCCCTCAATTTTCATGTCGCGAATTTGCGTTATTCTCACAATTGTGCGATTTTAGGCATGTCACGTCTAGCCTGGGATGCCCACGTTCTAATGGGTTGGCAGAAAAAGGTGTTCAGATAAATAAGCGCATCAGATAAATAAGCGTATCCCCAAAAAAACGACTGAAGCGAGAAAAAAATTTCTGGTTGGGCCTGCTCGCTTTCAGAACAACTCCACTCGAGTGCGGCGCATTGCCCGCTGAGCTGCTGATGGGGCGAAGGCTCCGCACAACACTTCCCGACATTCAACACAACCCCAGTCACGAGGTGATCCGGCGCCTTCAGACAGACCACTCTAGGCGATCAGTGGCATGCGTGAGCCCTGGAGATGCGGTCCGGATCAAGAAAGGTGCATGGTACACGAAAGCAAAGGTTCTCAAGCCTGCTGGTTACCCAAGGTCGTGTACAGTCGTCACAGAAAACGGCACGGTGTTGAGGCGCAACCAGCAGCACCTGCTACTGACCCGGGAGCCCTTTCGACGCAGAATACGGGAAGACGACGATGACTTTGAGGGAAACTCAGGCCAAAGAAATGGGTCGGCACCTAGCTACACAGAATGTACAGCCCCGTCTATTCCCTCTGAGCTCTGTGCCCCAATTAGTGCCTCCACACCAGCCCCAAGGAGGTCGCTCAGACAATGTCGACCGCCTTAACGTCTGGCCTACGACGAGAACTTCACCCAAGTGCCTTGAACTAGAGTGCCTGACAATTTTCATTAATGTTCTTTTCCCATTTCTTGTTTTGTTTTTCGTACAAAGGAAGATGTATCGTATCCTGGGCGCCGAGCACCACACGTGTTCCGCGCAAGCGCATTGTATGTCAATACGCATGCACCATGTGCATGCTGTGCAAACAATTTATCTGTTCTTGATAAAAAGACACACCCCTTCCTAAAACTTATATATGTACACATGTTCAATAAATCGGAGTTATTTCCCCCACTGCCCCGGCCCAGCATGTTCGTCTTCCTAGGCGCTACGATACATCCTGCGAGTTGTTTCCTGGCGCCTGCAGGTAGCCGGTGGGCTACCCGCAGGCACCCACCGTTGCCATTTCTTTGCTGCTTTAGAACTTCGCTCTGGCAGCTTGTTTTCAACAAAAGTATGTTTATTGTCGGGTTTTATTAGTGTCTAACGTG
Source organism: Dermacentor albipictus (assembly GCF_038994185.2). NCBI lineage: Eukaryota > Metazoa > Arthropoda > Arachnida > Ixodida > Ixodidae > Dermacentor > Dermacentor albipictus. The sequence continues at coordinate 522,875,006 of NC_091821.1, read as the reverse complement.
TGTGGGGCTGGGGGAGGAGGGGGGAACTGGCACCCTCTAAAGTGCTAATGCATACTGAGTTTGCAGCCTACAACCTATGTGGGCACCGCACTTATGCCTGCATTATTCACTTGTCAACAGCATGCGAGACACCACGAGTGCATGTTATGGCTGGCCTTGCTAAAATCTGCCTGGTGCACACAGTTAATTACTTACATGCGGCACTAAGGCAGTCTAATATGTAAGCATATTTAGCGCCAGCAAACAAGGACGGAAGGGAGACAACACCACAATGCGCTAACTTCAACAACTTGATTTTCAAGAACTACATTTATATAACCCATGCACAGTGGCGCCACCCCATCCAAATCTTAATCATCCAAAAAAGCCGTCTCCTTATCTAACAAGTCGACTGACGGGGCACTAACACACGTATCACTATTCCGCCAGGCAGCCTGAGCCTCAATAATCTCTCGCACATCTTTATCTTTGTGCTTCGCAAGAACCCGGCAGGATCCATACACCGGCGCACAGCCGCATTCCTGACAGTGGGTTGACAGATGACCGTATTGCTTATTTTTCGCATTTAGGCTATGTTCCCGTAATCAGTCATTAAGACATCTCCCTGTCTGTCCGATGTATTTTTTCCCACAGGACAGCAGAAGCTCATATACGACAGCTTCTACGCATCCCACTGGCACTTTTCGACGATTCGTAGAGCATGCGGCAGCTGGCTTACGGTACGGGTCCGTTAATCGACATATTTTTGCCAGCTTTTCTAATGCTGAAAAGATCACTTTTGTGTCCACCTGGCCAGCCATTTTCTTAAGTTTATGTGCCATTCTATGCAGGTAGGGCACTACCTACCTTCCTACCTTCCTACCTGCGCTACCTACCTTCCTACCTGCGCTACCTTCCTTCTGCGTTCCATCCGTTGATTTGCCGCGTCCCGAATTGTGCTATCTGACCTGCACCTTTTTAGCAGCCCCTCGACGAACGAAACTTGCACTGATTCCGGAAACCCTGCTGCTGATAACCTTCCAGACTGATCCATAAGACTTGTATAGATCTTATGGTGGCAAGACTTCTTTAGAGCATTTCCAAAGCATAAGTTGGCAATGCTCCTCTTGACGAGCTTCGAGTGGGCTGACCGATACGATAACAGGGGCTTATTAGCTCTAGGTTTATACTCCCAACACATGTGCCGTTTCATGAACTCGAGCTGAATATCTAGGAAACACAGCTTGTTATTGGTGGGTTCTTCAATCGTGATAGTAAGTGAGCTAGGGCCTGCAGAAAAAAATTCGTAAAGCTTGCCTACTGTAAAATGTGCATCTGGTTTAAAAAGGACAAGATAGTCGTCAACGTATCTGACAACTTTAACCACCCTGTGCTCCGACAAGGTACGGGACAGGTTTTTGTTATGGTGAGCTAGAAAAATGTCACTTAGTATGGGCACCAAACATGAACCGATGCGAACCCGTTGCTTTTGAATGAATATGTCGTCATTCCATGCTGCATATGTAGAGTGGAGGTAGCAACTAAGCATATCTAAAAAGCCCTGAACCGACAAACCGGCTGAATTTTGGAATGAAACCACGCCATACTCGTCTATGCACTCTTCTACGCAAGTTATTAGTTTCTTTTGAGGCAAGGAGTAGTACAAGTCCTTTATGTCAAAGGAGCAAGCTGATAAGCTTTTGTCAGAATTTCCTTTCAGGAAATCTACGATTTTCGCAGAGCTCCAAACCAAAAATGGGTCGTCAATATTAAGAATTCGGAGCTTATCTTGCAAGAAAAGAGCGAACTTTTTCTGCCATGACCCTGTTTCTGAAACTATTACCCTTAATGGGTAATCGGGTTTGTGTGACTTCGCACTAAACATAATTTGAAGGCAACCAGACTTCGCGTTGTCAATTTCACAAACCAACTGACTAAGGTCTGCCTTCTTACAAAGACACTTTGCTTCTAGCTTGATTTTTCTCAGAGATACATTACTACACTGGTCGAACGGAGAGGCACTAAATATGCTTTCAGTTTACCAACACGCCCAACAAATGGCAATGCTGAAATTTATTTCTAGTACATCGGGCTCTTTTCTGTGTTCATCGTTAAATCATTAAAGACAGGGAGATGTCTTAATGACTGATTACAGGAACATAGCCTAAATGTGAAAAATAAGCAATACGGTCATCTGTCAACCCACTGTCAGGAATGCGGCTGTGCGCCGGTGTATGGATCCTGCCGGGTTCATGCGAAGCACAAAGATAAAGACGTGCCAGAGATTATCAAAGCTCAGGCTATCTGGCGGAATAGTGATATGTGTGTTAGTGCCCCTTCAGTCGACTTGTTAGATAAGGAGACTGCTTTTTTGGATGGTGAAGATTTGGATGAGGTGGTACCACTGTGCATGGGTTATATAAGTGTATTTCCTGAAAACCAAGTTGTTGAAGTTAGCGCATTGTGGTGTTGTCTCCCTTCCGTCCTTGTTTGCTGGCACTAAATATGCTTTCAGTTTACCAACACACCCAACAAATGGCAATGCTAATATGTAAGCGAGGAAATGCTTCCATAATCAGCAGGGGTGCCATTATAAAGGTGCTACTTCACTACCTGCTGCCCATCCCCCACATGCTATAGATACTGGAACCTTCTTCAGCACCACCGTGTGCGATTCATGCTGTGCCTTTCTAAAAACCTATCTGAGTAATTTCCCAAACCGTTCACTTCTTTTCCTGTTATAACATGTTTTCCACATCACTCACAAATAATGTCTTCCTGTCTTACTACGACCTTCACCTCTGCGTTTCAGCTGTCCAAAGAAGTGCGGGTGCGACATGACTGAGCCAAAGGCTGTCAAAGTTGCCGAAGTGGGCTTGGCAGCAGCCATTTTGCTTCATTGTGCAGATTTTGACCCTCTTGCTGCCTGCACAACTGTTTTATCTCGGTGAGGGATTCTCCCAATCTCCTTCTTACCAAGATACTGACATTGGCTTCGAGCATCCAGCATGAGTTGATCTTTGCTTGATCAACGACCTCATCATGACTTCCCTCAACGTGTCTGCGTCTGCGCTATAACAGTAACGTCACATCACAGGGACACCATGGCCTGTGTAAGAAGCTTCCCATCGCCGCTTGCAACCAGTCGGCTTGGCAGCTGCACCTCAGGCACAATGCTCAAGAACCAATTTTGCTTAATTGCGCAGGTTAGTAACTACTTGTCTGCCTACTGCTATCATAGTGACAACCGCTTTTTGTTGCTGCTGCCCAGCCCACTATGTATAAAGAGTGTTTGTGCATACCTTTTTTCTTCACAAGACAATCTTTTAAAATGAGGTGATATTGAATCAAACCCAGGCCCAGACATGACTGAAAGGAAAATGTTCCAGCAGATCCTATTGGGTCAAAATTCCCTGATGTCGTCTGTCAGTGACATTCTTGCAAAACAGGGCTCTTTTGAGGAAAAAAATAGGTTTTTGAGGAAGACAAGGTGGCAACTATCAACACCGTAAAAACAGAAGTGGAGTATATGAGGTCCACTACTAATAAACTTGAAGCCACTGTATCACACCTGTTAAATAAAACGGACGACTTGGAAAATAGAAGCCGTAGGAATAACTTACTTATTTACGGCATAAAAGAAGAGGAAAGGGAAACAGAGGCAGAACGTATGGACAAATTAACAAAGGACATTCTTAGCGAAAAACTAGGAGTTATGATAAAGAGCATGCAAAGATGCCACCGAATGGGTAGGAAATCAAACAGGAATCGTCCTGTCATTATAAATCTACATGACTACCGAGAAAAGACTTTAATAATGAAGGCATGCCCGAAATTAAAAGGTTCAGAATATTCAGTCAGTGAGGACTACTCAAAAATAATTTGTGATGTCAGAAAAAAATTATGGGAAAACGCATCACAAGAAAAGAATAATGGTGCTAAAGTTAAGGTGGTTTTTGATAAGTTAAGCATTAACGGTGATATGTTTGGTGGGATAATGCAAAAAACAAACGATATAAAATCCGAAGAACCATAAATGACACCAGAATGAGACCAGTTCCGCATTCAAAATCCTAAACATAAACTGCCGTAGCGTCATCAATAAAGCTGCAAAACTTGAGGGCATGCTGCTCTCGCATGACGCAGGCATTGCCATGCTTACGGAGACGTGGTTGAGCAGTAAAATATTTGACAGTGAATTTGTTCCTAAGGGCTAAAGGTCTTTCAGGGTGACCGCGACAGAAGAGGTGGAGGAGCAGCCATTTTGTACAAATCATCAATACAACTACAATGCCCGATGCGCAAGATATTGAAGCTGTCTTTTGGAAAGCATACATCAACAAGGTCCATTTCATCCTTGGCGTTTTTCATAGGCCTCCAAACTCTGCTGTTGCGATACTTGAAAACTTGAGGGAATACATGCACTGCCATGTAAAATCGGATGACAGAACACTACTGGCAGGGGAATTTAATTTACCAAACATTGATTGGCACACCTTTTCATTGCATTCTGCTCACAGTGTTGATAACACAATCTTGGATATTGTATTCCCGTTTGACTTGCTGCAAATGGTAAATAATTCCATGAGAGTACAAGGAGCCGTAGGCTCAATTCTAGACTTATTTTTTGTAAGTGGCGCCATCCGAAATGCGATAACCTGCGAAGTCACCAACGGGATTTCTGATCACGAAGCTGTCCTGTTGAGCTTGTCAAATGTCAACCCTGATCACCAAAACAGTGTTTATTTGTTTCCCAATTTTTCTCAAGCTGATGATGAATATATTCTCGATAGGCTTGCATTCTACTTCGATGACTTCAGAAAGAGCACTTGCAATATAAATGACTTATAGCTTTCCTTTAGGGGAATTGTCTCTGAATGACTCCACTGTTTTGTTCCCAAAATTGCAAAACCTTCTGTGCACCGTAACCCATGTATTTCTCATGAGACATTACATTAAAGCAAAGGCTTAAAAGGTTAAAAATGAAATCAAGAACAAATGTAACCTTAAAATCTATTGTGGAAGGCACTAAAACAGAAAATAATTTGCTACAAAGAAAATATTACGGAACGATCTCGTTTTCGCTTATTAAAACTTCTCCTGAGAGATTCTGGCACCAAATCGCACCTAAATCTTCTTCCACCAGTGGGTTCATGATAGACGGCAAATGTGTAAGTGATGTGTAAGTGACTCATTTGCTCTGCTTTTAACAAATTCTTCCAGTCAGTATTGACGAAAGATAATGGTTGCCTTCCCAACTTTTTTATATCGCTTCCTGTTATATGTGAGGTTATTTCTGAGAGCGGCGTTTTTAATTTGCTCTTGAATGTTGATACTAAAAAGTCACCAGGACCAGATAATACACCAAATGCGTTTTTAAACCGTTATGCAGAATGGTGTGCTAAGTACCTGTATGTCGTATTCACCAGATCTTTACGCGATGGTTCCCTACAGGATGGCTGGAGGACGGCTGAAATCAAACCATTGCATAAATCCGGGGAAAAAGCACACAGAGAATTACCAACCAGTATCTCCTACCTCTAGATCATGCAAAATTTTAGAGAATATAATTCATAAACATATATTAGGTTTCTTCGAAGAACACAAGGTACTTACAGATGTCCAACATGGTTTCAGACATAGGTTATCTACATGTACTCAATTAGTCGAGACCGTGCACGATCTCGCACAGGTGATTAATAAAGGGAAGCAAACAGTTGTGTTCATGAATTTTTGCAAAGCATTTGAGAAGGTGTCACATAAAAAATAATTCCATAAATTAGGGTATTATATAAAAAATGAATAGATGCTTACTTGGATCGGAGCCTACCTTACTAACAGACACCAATTCGTCACCTTAAACAATAATTCTTCGAACAATGCAGAGGTTGCATCTGGAGTCCCCCAGGGATTCGTTTTGGGACCACTGTTATTTATATTATTTATTAATGGCATAGTTGCAGAACTTTGAGTTTTCATGAAACTTTATGCAGATGACTGTATTTTGTATGAAAAGATATCTTCTGTTGATGACCAGGTGCATCTAAATAATGACCTGGCAAAGGTCACTGCTTGGTGCGAACAATGGCAAATATCTATTAATTTTGAAAAAAACTGTTTTTATCAGAATCCCACATAAGAAAAAACCTCTTCAATATGCATATAGTGTTGACAGCGTATCTCTATTAGAGGTAACAGAGTACAAATATTTGGGCCTATGGATAACCAAAGAGCTTTCCTGGACGAAGCACATGGATACTGTTATTGCAAATTCTTTATGTAAACTGTTTTTCTTGAGGCACTCACTGAAATCACCTATGCCTAGCATTTATTGGCGTACAATTCCTACATTCGTCCATTGTTGGACTATGCCAAAATCCTTTGGGACCCATTCACTTTAACCAATATTAAATAACCGGAACATATACAGCACAAGGTAGTTGGGTTTCTTATCTTTTTATTTACTTACTTCATATACCTCACAGGCTCCAGAAGGAGTATTGCGTGAGAGGGGCGGTACAGATAACAATTGTGGAACAAAAACATAGGTTTCGTTACATAAATATGAACAGAGCGAGAATCAAATAATAAACAAAGAACGCGAAATAAACAAAGATAAAAAGAAAGGAAGGTAAACGAACAGTAGTTAGCTTTTCAGTATACAGTAAAGCAAACAACCTTAGAACAAATGCTCACATAAATAAATTACAATGAAGTTAAAAGTAACAAAACTAAACAGAGACTTGTTTTTAGCTAAGTACTAGCCAAATATGCATTGATTTTTTGTCTGAAGGTTAATGGGTCATTAATGTCGGCGATGTTATCAGGAAGACCATTCCACAGGGATATCGCATGTGGCAAAGCTGAGCAGTTGAATGCGTTGGTGTGACTGAAGATGCATTGGAAACAGATGATTATGCAGATGTCTAGATGTGCGGGAGGGACGAATGAGTGGTAAAGTAGATGGGCGTACATTATGCATGATTTTGTGCACAAGACAAAGTAATGCTATATTCCTGCGCGATTCCAAAGATGAAAGCAACAATGACAACTTGATGTTAGTTACGCTCGAAAATGGGCTATAATCTCTGGCAATGAAACGAACAGCATGGTTTTGGATCGACTCGAGAAAATGAATTAGATATGCCTGATGAGGTGACCATATAGAAGCTGCGATTTCGAGCTGCGGTTGCACTAATGTTTGGTAGGCTATCTTTCTAGTGAGGGAAGGAGTGCTGCGAAGGTTACGTTTTAGATATCCGAGAGTGCGCAATGCTTTAGGCATTATTTTCTTAATGTGGGATGACCATGAAAGGCTAGGTGTTAGAATAATTCCAAGGTATTTGTATGAAGATGTGCGAGCAATGATACTATTGCCAGATGAGTAACTGAAAGTAGAGTAGGACTTTTTGCAAGTAAATGTCATTAGATTACATTTGTTAGTGTGTAGGGTCATTTGCCAATCCAAACACCAGTTAGTGACACATTGAAGGTGCTGTTGAAGAGCAGTATGATCAGCGGGGGAGCGGATTTCACGGTAAATAATGCAGTCATCTGCGAATAGTCGAACACTGGATGTAATGTTAGATGGCAAGTCATTGATGAAAATCAGGAAGAATAAGGGTCCAAGGACACTTCCCTGAGGTACGCCTGATGTTACGTTACTGAAAGGGGAAGAGTACTGGTCAATGACAGTGGACTGCTTTCGAAAAGACAACAAGTTTCTTATCCAGGAAATTGTTAGTTCGTCAAGGTTTATGCATGAGAGTTTAGAAATGAGGCGACAGTGAGCCGCACTATCAAATGCTTCAGAGAAGTCTATGAATATTGAGTCAGTCTGAGCGTAGTCGTCCATATTTTGAAAAAGATCCGTAGTGAATTCAATTAGTTGCGTCTCACATGAAAGGCCTTACTGAATCCATGCTGATGTTTAAAAAAGAAGTTATTACATTCTAAGTGATGAACGACATAAGTAAAAATGATGTGTTTGAGTAACTTGCAGGGAATGCTAGTTAGTGATATGGGACAGTAATTACTCACATCGCTCTTCTCACCTGACTTGAATATGGGTATGATTTTGCCGACTTTCCAATAACTCGGCAGCTCCCTTGTTGACAGTGACTGCTGAAATATATGACTAAGGATTGTACTGGAAGGGACTTGTTGATGCCATCAAATCCGGAACTAGTCGATAATTTGAGATTGTTAATCAAAGTAGCAATTCCAGTGGCTGTTACGGTAATAGGAGTCATATATTGGTAATCAGAGTCTGCCATCTTTGGCATATCGGAATGGTCTTCCTTTGTGGACGTGGAAAGGAAATAGTTGTTAAATACAGATGCGCAGTGCTCTCACGATATGGGAAGAATGCTATCCACCAATGAGGGAGAGTCAGTGCAGTTTGAAGGAGATATGGTTTTCCAGAATTTCTTAGGATTATTTTTTATCAGTGACTGAAGGTCATCGGAAAAGAATTTATGCTTTGCATGACGAAGGGAACTGCAGTAGGCTTTTTCGCAGGCTTTATGTTTATTCCATGAATCTAACATGTTGACACTTTTGGCTGCCCTGTATACACGTTTCTTTTTGTTTTTTAACACATTCAAAGTTTTATTAAACCATGCTTTGGAGCAGTTGGTGCGTGTCACAGAGTTGCATGCCCGCGCTCCTCTCAAGATGGCCGCCATTGCCGCAGCAGCAGCAACGCCGCTTGAACGGCGATGAGGGAGAGCGCTCCCCATTGTCCCTGATCTCGCCAGACCGGTTCGGTCACGTGTGTCGGCTGAGCGCGGCGGAGGGACGACGCGGCTCGGCGAGTGGCAGAGCAGCTTGGGGGACGAAGAGTGGGGTCGTGCACCGGGGAACAGCGGAAGTGTGGTCGGCAGGCTGACATCTCCAGGCCGAAGTCTTCGCCGGTCGAGCGACAGACGGTGCAAGTTCATCAGGATCTTCGGCAGCGAGGTTGCAGCAGCCCAACGCTCTTCAGATCGGGACCTCGGCAAGCACGCCCCAGATAAGCCTCGTGTTCCAGGCCGCTCTCAGAACTTTCCGCCGGACTCTCTTTTCTAATCGCGTTTAATCTTTCATTTGTCTATCCATCGCGTGTTAATTCTTTTATGTCATGTTAGTGTAGTGCTTGCCGTATTTATTGTCGCATGTATTTTTCGTTTGTGTCGCGTATTTTATTTGTATTTCGCGAGTGTTAATGGTTCCCACGTGGTGGGCTTAGTGTCGCGCGAGTGGCGTCAGGGCGTGTGCTGTGTGACCCGCATGCCTTTCGCGAGCTAGGACCCACTACTGGAAGTTTGCATGTTTTTTTTTTTCCACTATGTCTCGGGCATGATTTTATTGTATTAAATTGAGTGTGAGTGTTGTACGACGTCGCCTCCCGTGTCATGCCTCTGGTTCACGGTCGATCAGGCGTGGACCTTATCGCCGGTCAGCAGTCGAACCCTCAGTAAACGCACGCGGGGTGGGTTTGTTGTCGCCCCATCCCCTCCGGTTTGGAGAGTGCGAATTACCCCACCACCAAACTTTGACAGTGCGAAATGAGATCTGAGGTATGTATTTATTTGCTAGACCTAGTAGTTATTCTTTAAAAAGGCACCAATTTCTGTTGACTGATCGTTGAGAAAATGTTGCGATAAATCTAGATGAAAAGCTTTGTGAATCTGGGTTAATGGGGTTATAGTCTGCTCTTTTATGGTGAAATATTCGTTTTGATGTTAGATTATGTGTACATGAAGATGTGCGAACTGTAAATTCCAATAACGAGTGGTCACTGAACCCATCAGTGACTGAAATGGTGCTAACTCTATTAGGTGCTGTTGTTAGAACAAAGTCTAAGACGTTAGTAATGTGCGTTGGTTGGAGGACTTGTTGCTCAAAAGAAAAATCAAGGATGAGCTGGACAGTCATTAGATACATGCGAACTGCCTCTTAAGTTAGGCCAATCTATGTCCGGGAAATTAAAATCGCCAAGAATGAATATACTATCAGCTTTAGGGAATTTAGAACGAACAGCAGTAAGGTTATCAAGCAATTTAGAAACGAAGTTATCAGTGCTGTCAGGAGGCCTGTAACAAGCTCCGTAAAGTGACTTTGATCATGTCGACGTTATACAAACCCACACTACCTAAATAGCGGAGGGTATTTGTACATATGAACGAAGTGATGTGTTTCTTTATTGCCAGCAAGACACCACCTCCCCTTCGATTATGCCTGTCTCAGCGATAAATGACATAGTCCTCCATATCAGGAAAAACTTTGCTGTCATTCACGTTGCCACAGAGCCAAGTTTCCGTTAGTGCCAAAATATCACAGTTACTTTATTCCAAGTACGATACAATTTCGGTGCGTTTAAAAATTATACTACAAATGCTAGTAAATGATAAAGCTAAGTACAAAGGGTCGATGTGGGCATGTTGCGCAGCAGAGGGGTTGTCAGACGCGCATGTTATCGGGTTAAGTTCTAGCTATTGCGAAATTGGTACCACGGTATCGGACAACGAGTCATACCTGTAAGTAGTGTTATCTACTCACAGTTTGTCGAGGGTTAACTTCAACGGCACGCCCCTGGTTTTTGCTAAGGCAATGAGCTTGCGTCGGGCGATGCACACTTGGAAGGAAAAATCTTTGCGAACAGGGAATTCCGTGCCTTTGAATTTGTAGCCATTTTCTATTATGCTTTGTTTATCTTTAAAAAATGAAAATTTAGCAATTGGCCTGCTCTTCTCTCTGATGAACTGGCCAAGGTGGTGTGCGAGTTCTATTTTGGTGGGTTCGATGGCGATGCCAAGGAGTTCTCTGCACAAGTTGATAACTTTAGATTCAGATTATGGTCATGATTCATTTCGATCATCAGGGATGCCAAAGAAGAGTAAATTACACCGCCAAAGTCTGTTTTCGGCATCCTCGCAATGCATCTCTATTGTTTTAAGCTGCCTCGAGATAGCATGGGATTCTTCAGGAGACTCGGGTGATGACCTATTGCCAAAACTTTTAATTGATTCGAGATCGCCTTCAACAATCTGAAGCCTAATGGATAACTGTTTCAGTTGATTGTCAACAGATGCCTGCCAACTTTTAAGGGCTCGCAGGTCCTTTCGAATTCCATCTTGACCGGTTTCGATACGTCGCAACAATGCCAAAATGGTAGCTAGGTCAACGGGACCAGGATTTGATTCGACGTCTCTAGAAACAAGTAAGCGTACCTGACATATGAACAAGCACAACAAGTTTTTACAGCGTTTGATAGCAAGTGGCAACTCGCTGGGGTACGACACCACAAAAAGACAGCGATTGCTGCTCTTCAGGCAAGAACAACTATTCAGGTAACTAACCTGGAACAGAAGAATTGGTGAATGCTCCATGTCAAAAACGGTGTCGTGCCCCAGCCGGCGGCGCCAAATGATTGCTTATAAGCTGCGTATCCCGTGCTGATAGTGGCGGCACGTTGTCTTGATATTCCTGGTTGCCAGCACCGGGCAGGAATGAATCCAAACTTTGGCGATGGCGGACATTCCACAGAGCGGTTAGTTGCTGGCATGCTGACTGCTTCCCGAGTAGCACATGATGCGGTAGACAACGGCAGGGCCAGCAGAAGTAGGTGCACCTAGAACAGAAGCATCGGTGAATGCTCCATGTCTAAAACGGTGTCGTGCCCCAGCAGGGCGGCGCCGAATGATTGCTTATAAGCTGCGTATCCCGTGCTGATAGTGGCGGCACATCGTCTTGATATTTCTGGTTGCCAGCAGCGGGCAGGAATGAATCCGAACTTTGGCGATGGCAGGCATTCCACGGAGTGGTTAGTTGCTGGCGTACCGACTGCTTCCTGAGTAGCACATGATGCGGGAGACAACGGCAGGGCCAGCAGAAGTAGGTGCACCTAGAACAGAAGCATCGGTGAATGCTCCAAGTCTAAAACGCTGTCGTGCCCCAGCAGGGCGGCGCCGAATGATTGCTTATAAGCTGCGTATCCCTTGCTGACAGTGGCGGCACGTCGTCTTGATATTTCTGGTTGCCAGCAGCAGGCAGGAATGAATCCGAACTTTGGCGATGGCGGGCATTCCACGGAGCGGTTAGTTGCTGGCGTGCTGACTGCTTCCTGAGTAGCACATGATGCGGGTGACAACGGCAGGGCCAGCAGAAGTAGGTACACCAGGAACAGAAGCACCGGTGAATGCTCTACGTCTAAAACGGTGTCGTGCCCCAACAGGGCGGCGCCGAATGATTGCTTATAAGCTGCGTATCCCGTGCTGATAGTTGCGGCACATCGTCTTGATATTTTTGGTTGCCAGCAGCGGGCAGGAATGAATCCGAACTTTGGCGATGGCAGGCATTCCACAGAGTGGTTAGTCGCTGGCGTGCCGACTGCTTCCTGAGTAGCACATGATGCGGGAGACAACGGCAGGGCCAGCAGAAGTAGGTGCACCTAGAACAGAAGCATCGGTGAATGCTCCATGTCTAAACGGTGTCGTGCCCCCTTCAATTCATACGGCCGTGCGTCTGTTGGTGAGCTCGTAAGACGCAGTGGATTACCCCTGGTGACTGTGCACAACCACATCTACCGATTAAAGCTCCTCTTTTAACTTGTAAACGGCCATTATAAGGTTAACACATCCAAGTTCTTTACTTACTCATAAGGTTATAACACGAGACAAAGGCATACTTTATCAATAACCCCGTTGAATGCACGGAATAACTGTTTCAAATATTCTTTTTTTCCTAGGACAATAACAGACTGGAATATAATCTTAATTCTGAGATTGTTACCCAGAATTCCTTATCAATGCTTGAAAAATGCTTGCAAATGTTATGAATTCGTGTGCATTATTTGTGCGTTACATATTCTTCACAATGTTTGAAAAATGCCAGCATATCTGATGAATTTTGTATGTGTTTACATGCTTGCATATTTCTATGTATACCCACCCTGCTATGATCTGATTTCAGATCACAGTATTTATAAATAAACAAATAAATGATGTTTTGTCAGAACCGCACTGACACGCTTTCCCATGCCAAGAACAGCAGAGGTCACTGGTGGCGCCAGACGGACATTGGCCTTCTATAGTAAGCGCAGCCCACACCTTTCCACAGTGAAAAGCTTGTTCTCAAAAGCAGTGATGGCCTTGTTCATAAAACAAGAAACCGCGAGACATTCTGGAGGTTCAGTCACGACAGCGGTGCAGAGAAAGTGACAGGTTCAGTACAAATGTTTCGACTTTGTGTAGCTGTTCTTCACACAACATATGCATGTGGCTCATAGCTCGGTCCGAGTATTCTAGGCTGATTATTTGTGAGTTCACAAGAAGATTGCTAAGAAAAAAAATATTCGTTGCATAAACGTTTTGGATGTTGCCTCCCTGCGACAGCTACTGCCAGAGGCTGAGAATATTTGCGACACCGACGAAATCTGCCAGCACTGCTTTACGTGCCTCAAGGAAATCCTGTCTTCATTGACAACTTGAACAGGTACGTCCACCTTTCTTCTGATGTTTTACCATTGAAGACACCGTCTTCCATTCACAAACGCAGCAGACAATATTACGGAAACAGAAAATGGGCAGAGATAGAAAGCGTCATGGTGACGAAGATACACTCAACTTTAAGCGCTCCATACAGAAGCGTCAGTACACCTGAACCACCTGTGACAGAATGTCGCGCATGCGATGGCTGGTTAAATAGCTTGAAGCAAGCGTATGAGGCTTCTAGGTCCCATCAAGAGTGTCTCTGTCTCCTAACCATCGTGCCACCAGAATTAAAAAACAAACATGTTCAAGAAGCAATCCCAGCTGTCACAATGTATATATATGCTCAAAAAGGCCCGAAATTGGCGTAAGAAGCATGGAATGTGGTTAGATTCTGATCCGTACATGAGGTCAAGGTTAAGCCTATCGGATGTACAAGCTGTGCTCGACTGCTTCACCAAGGACGAACTTGGGTGCTCTCGGCAGAGCCCGAACAAAAAGAATGCTGTGTCAATCATTACGAATGGCCAAAGAGAGTTTGTCTCAAACTGGTTTATGACACATTCTATCTGCGAAACGTTTCAGATGTAAAAAAACATCTCACCCCAAAAGTGCCATTGCCCTGTCAAAGCTTTACAGCACGCGTTTCAAGATGGATGCTCCTCACACCACAGCAAGAGCTTTGCATTTCCTTTTAGTGCACTAATGCCAACCTTTGTGTCTCCCCGCTTGAGAACGCAACGGGCATGGAAATCGCATTGGAAGGCACGAAAGCATTGTGCCGCTGTGGCTCCCCAACCACACATTATATGTTAGGTGAATGCGAGCGCTGCCCATGGAGTGAAAGCTTCACTTTGGCCAGACTAGAAATCGTCGACGAGGACGAGGTGACATTTGCTGTTTGGGAAAGCGGTGACTTAATCACAAAGACGTCATCTCCAACCCTTTTTGTGAAAGAGCTCGGCAAATGGGTGACCAAATGGATTCCTCACAAATACATGTGCTGCACTCAAGCCGTGGCTATTCATGAAGCAAAGTGGGAGCAGTGTTGAAGCATTGTTCTGCATTTTGATTTAGCGGAAAACTGGACTGTCCTTTTCTCAAGTGAAACACAATCATACCATTGGCACAAGAAAGAAATCTTCATTTTCACCTGTGTCGCCACGACAAGGAAAGCAACACACAGCTTTGCTGTCATAAGCGACGACATGCATCACGAAGTGTTAGATGAAAAATCACCCTTCTATATTACCATGTAACATGTGTCAGCATTGATGTTAAAAATGGGTACCAGCTGTACGAGTTGTGCCATTCCAAGTACATGTTTGCGAGGTGGATATTTTCCGCTACTGGGCAAGGAAAGAATGCCTGTGACGGTGTGGGTGGACTCCTTACACACCCAGCTTCCCTGCAAAACCTGAGGTCTGGAAGCACCGCCTCCATTCAGTCGGCACACGAGATGGTCTCCCAACTTAGCGACAACCTCAAGAATGTGGCCCTGCTATGTGCATTTGCTGCAACCATTGAGGAGCATCGTCAGCAAAAGTCAGTAAAGTGGAATTCAGTGCCTTGTGTGCCGGGAATTCTGCCACGGCACGTGTGGATGTGTGCCCGCAATCAGTCAAGTGGACATGCGCAGTCCGTTGCGAGAACTGCTGCTAGCCAACTGATGGTGATTAAACCCTTTTAAATACTAACTGAAAGGACACACGATAAATTTGTTTGAGCACCACAAGTAATGTCGAGTTTGTTCTCTCTTACATCCCAGAAAACAAAGCAGAAAATATAGTCAGTTCTTGCCACAATGAGAAACCTAGGTAACCCTTCCTTCATTTGTGGCAACTATTGCCTTTTCTTTTTTTAAGAGAGAGTAAATGTTAACTGGAATGAGTTCTCGGAGCACCAAAGTCAGCATGCTCAACATGGGTCACTTTGACTCGTTATATTTTGTGGCTAAAGCAAATGACGAAACATGTTATCATACCTACGTTTTGCCCGACACAAGCGGACTTCCATCCAATATTTTTTCAAAATTGGAACCAGAGTTTTTTTTATTTCATTTTTTGACAATGAGTTTTTTTGAAAAAGCTTGTTTATCTAACCATTTTATTTTTGATTTCTTGTGTTTTATGTAAGATGATAATTTGCATAAATGTTGGAAAGGGAACGTTCTATGTTTGACACGTTTTTCAAGTTTTCTATGTAAAATAGAAAACGCTCCAAGATGCATCAAAGTTACAAAATTTTTCTGATTTGAGCCATGTTTGTAATTTCTTCACATTTTTTTCATTTACGGACAGCATAAAAAACGAATGGAACTAATTTACTGTGAAGCATATTAAAATGAGCTGAAAAGGTTTTCGACACCACGTGTTTAGCTTGCATTCCATTTGGCCACGCAATCGGAAAATATTGTGGTAAGTAATAAAAGGACACTCGCGCCACCACCTTCAAATAGCTTTCTTGGCTTGCTGGGAACGCTTTTCGGGAATAAAATTTTCGGTTCCGTGCAGTTTGAATATTCCTACATGACATAAAAATACCAGACAAAACAAAAATATCAAGCCGACATGCACGTTCGATCTCTCGTGGAATCACCATGTGGCAACAGGTAGCATCCTGGCAACGGCGAATGCGAAGGTCGTCGGGGTCTCCACTGCATTGTGGCAATGCCGTCGACGATGTCACATGGCTGCTCACCAAGCTGCAGACATGGTGCATTGATGGCGAACCCTCGTAGGCTCATCTCGCACTATAGGCATCGGCAGTAGACTTAGCCAGCTTGTTCGCAGTGATAGCAGAGCGGACGGTGGTTGGGGGCGAGCCAAGCGGCAGCCTTCCTTAAAATGCTGCACAGGGTTGGCTTGCTGGTGGTGGTATGGCAGAAACCGGAGCAGCAGTTATCGGGCCCAGGAACAGGCGCGGAGGGAAAATGTGACAGTCCTCTATGGCGGCATACGTCATCGCTTCCGGCTGAGACTGAGGCAGTTGAGGCATTCCAAGTGGCTGTTGGATCTCCTCATGTGCGACACTGGCAATCAAAACCACCAGAGGCTGTGATGAAGGGAACAACTTTTGAAGCTCCTCCCACACGACTGATCTGATGGACTCGTGCAGGTCATCAGTGCTGAGTGATTAAACTTCGCCGCATTTTCCCAAGATCATGTGATACTAGTTGAATTGTTGTTTTGCATTTCCAGTGTTTTCTCCATGCTTGTAGCCTTGCAATGAAACTCTTTGACTGTCTTCAGTGGGTTTCTTATCATGCCAGTGAAAGGTACTTTCTTCTCCTCGGACATTTCCGGGTCGGCAAGGTGGAACAAATGGCTCAATTCTTCCATCAAGATGGCAACATTCTCGTTAGGTAACTGTACTTGGGCTTCCACAAAGGCCTTTCCTTTTCAGACAACGCTCATGAAGGTCCTCAGGAAGTTACTTCAAAACAGATCCCATGTTGTAAAAGTGGTTTCTCACAGCATCTTTGAAGAAGGACACATAGCATAGCTTATCCGCAGAGGCCCAGTTGTTGAAGGCTGGGATCCTTTTAAAAGTTTCAAACCAGGTTTCCTGATCTCTGACGAAACTCCATGAAAGGTTCTCTGGGTTGTTGAAGCACGATGGCTGACACTGGTGCTGCCATTGTGGTTGTTGACTTGGCCACGATCGCCATGGCTGTCTCTGAAAAGTCAGTGCTCTGGGGGCAGTCCTAGCAGCCTGCAGCTACCTCGCTGTTCCTTGGTGATGTTGGTGTCGTTTTCCAGGTTAGGGCTTGGATCATGGCTTTACAGGGGCGTTCGGTACATGAACGCACAAGCACCTCCACCCAATGTCATGTAGTAGCGACGGGGAAGAACACAGCGGCAAAACTGTGAATGATGAAACTAACTTTTTATTGAGTGAACATGTGTCTACAAAAGCAAGTTACTCTCAAAGCACAACAACAGCAGCGAACACAGTCGGCAATCGTCGAAAATCTGATCTGCAGGTAGACAATAGACCTAATAGACACGCTTTCACAAATGGTTACTACCTGCAGCAGAAATATTAGTGTTTGCTCTTACGAAGCACCACTATACCCTTGAATGACTGAGCCAATCCTCGCCATTCTAAAAGAGAAGGATTCATGGTACCGTAAGTGGAAGCAACACAAGGATAATGTTTACTATCTAAACCAATTTAAGAACCTGCGCAATAGATCTGTGTCAATGATGAGGGCACGAAAAAAAGCATATTACACGCGTCTCATTGAACAGGCTTCTCGCAATTCACATAAGGTCTGGAAAATAATTAATGCTTTTCACCAATATCGGCCGTCACTGGCTGCTCAACTCCCTGAATCACAGAAACAAAATGCTGCATCCAATCCAGTTCTCAACACTTTCGGAATGTTTGAAATCAAACCCGATAACATTACATCCATTATTCTCAGCTTACCAGGCAATAAATCTGCTGGACTGGACGGAATTTACCCACGCATACTTAAGGGGGGATGAGGGTCTTGAAAACTTTTTTTTTATTTCTTAACATATCTTCCTGAAAATTGGCATGCAGATATATCTTTGAATGCTGATCCCAAATATATATTCAGATTTTATATATCTCATCTAGAAATGAAGATATTGCAAAATAATTGATCCCACATAGGTCTTTTCTTACGGGCCATTATGATAATTTCTTAATTAAAAAAACTAGTTTCAAAGAATAGCTTTCATTTCCAAGGGCCCACTGCACATCCTAAAGCTAAAGAAATTTTTAAAAAGTGATCATAGAGGTCGTGAATGAATAACAAAGTAGGAAGAAAAAAACAATGCAGGAGTAATTAGCTTACATCTGACCTAATTGCTAGCCTATTGGGTTTAATGAAAAATGGAAAGCTTTAGGATGTAGCTGAGGTTTTACTGAAAAAAATGATACCTAATTCAATAAAATCAATTGATGCAAACACTATGAAAAGTTCTGTAAGGCAAAGGCATTTGATCGAAAAAGCAAAGCTGAGAAAATTGCATTCAAAGTTTTGCTTACTCTGCCACTTTTGTTTACCTATCACATGGAAAAATTTAATGCTTTAGCATGCAGCCCAGTCATTACTGAACACAATAACACCAAACTCACAGAAATCTGTTCATGTAATGATTGTGAAAACCTCTGTATTGCATTGGCACTTGACAAAAAAAAAAAAAAGCTCAGAAAGTCGTCTTCACTAGCTGCGCCGACGTTCATTAGCTCGAACTTGCGGGAAGTCGCGGACTTATTCGCCAATGAAGTTTTAATGTTGTCTGCGTACTTTTCACGCCCCGCGCACTCCGCGCAAAACACCGTGTCGAAGCGTTGAGCACGCGAGCTCGGTTCAGCCGCGTCCGTCGGCACCGAAGCGGCGTGCGGAAACGCCGAAGTCGACGTTAGGCTTAGCTCAGCCGGCTCGGCCGCTTTCGACGACACGGAATCCGAAGCGACTTGCAGCGTCTCAAAAGTTAGCATTTTCGACGGGCTTAGTCCAGGCGCATCCACCGGCACTGCAGAGACTTGCGGTAACACCGAAGTTGACACCGATCGGCACTGTCCAGCCGCGTCCACCGGCGAAGCTGTTGTTGGCGAGCTCAGTCCAGCCGCATGCACCAAGGGCACAGCAGCTTGCGGCATCACCGAAGCTGTAGTTCTCGACGATGTAGCGCTCTTATTCCATGCGCGCCTCTTTTTGCTGACTGCTTTTCGGATGCTTGCTTTCAAGCGCGCGTCTCGCGCCATCGTGACACGCGGTACAACGACACCAGGCACGCAAAAGCAAGAAATTCTTGGTTAAAAGAAGCGACTCAATAGCCAAAATATCTACAAGAACGATAAAGAAAAAGGCAGAACGAAAAATACTAGGAAACAAAGATGAATGCGAAAAATGACGTGCGCGCCGGCGAAAGCAGACGACGCGAAGGAGTCGAACAACGCGGCCGCGGGGCCGCGGCAGGCGTCACGGCCAATCAGAGGGCTGCGCCTCGGGGAGGCGCCCGTTTCACCCAATCAGCGGCTGTCTCGCGACGATTTCGCGCTTGAGAACGGGTGCCTGGGTTGCCGATCGCTCCGCTGCACGAGGGTCTGCAGCGTGCCGAGGGGCGCCAGAATGGAGAGCGGGAAACCAGCTTTCAAACGAGACCAAGATGGCGCCGATCGGTTCGCGTCGCGCGGAGCTACGGCAGCTTGAAAATGAGGCAAACCTTCGCGCTTGGCGTTCAATTTCGGCTCACCGACGTTTATAAATTACCGTTTTTTTAATACTTCGAGTAGGAATTGAGCCATAATAATTTGTAGAGGCATAGTTGGGACATTAAAGACTTCAAAAACGCAATTTTTGAAAATTGCCATTTTTGACCATTTTTCGAGATTTCAAGACCCGCGTCCCCCCTTAAGGATAACACTGATATCTTGGCACCCGTCTTATGAAAACTTTTTAATCATTCATTAAAATGTACAAAGTACCCCCATGCACTAAAGATTGCCAAAGTTGTCCCGGTATACAAAGATGGAGACCGATCAAACCCGTCAAGCTACAGACCCATTTCTGTCCTAAGCGTTATTAATAATATTTACGAAGATTTTATCCAATAATATTTGCAAATTCTTAGAAAAATATAACTTACTCTGTCAACAGCAACACGAATTTCGAAAACATCATTCAATGGCATCTGCAGTCGTAAGCTTGACTCAATTAATCAATACAGCATTACATGAAAACAAACTGGCCACCGTTGTATTTGTTGATTTAAAGAAAGCATTTGATACCGTGGATCCCGCTATTATGCTCAAGAAATTAAACCCCTATGGATTCCACGGTATAGTCTACAGCTTACTTTCCAGTTACATCAAAAACCGTCAAGAAGCTGTAGTTACCAATAACATTATATCATCATTTCAATATATACAGATCGGGGTTCCTCAAGGATCCGTTTAAGGGCCCATGTTATTTTTGTTATACTTGAATGATTTGCCGAAGGTCCTAAGTTGCTCTGATATTTTAATGTATGCAGATGACACAGCGATCATAGTTACAGCTGACAACCATGAGGATTTAGAAGCAGACAAATGCTGAATTGAAAAAAATTTCAAGCTGGTTTTTCACCAAGCTAATGATTAATTCAAGCAAAACCAAATATATAGTATTTAGCTCACGAGCAAAAGTCATTGACAGCTTCCAAATTAACATTTTCATTAATGACCACTCACTCGTACGAACACACTCATTTAAGTATCTTGGTGTCATTCTAGATGAACATCTTCACGGGAAAAAATCAGATTAGCGCCGTCTGTTCGATGTTGGCTTCTGGCTGTTATGCCTTATTTTAGGCCCGCGATTGTTTTAACACGCATACACTGCGTACCCTTTATTTTTCCCTTATTAACAGTCATTTAACATACAGTGTAGAATCATAGGGTTTGACATACAACACTTACCTTGATCCTATCTGGCGATTACGAAAACGGGCTATCTGAATTATAACACAAAGCAAGTATACTGAACCAAGTAAACCAATTTTCCAGGTATTAAATATCCTACCTTTAGACCTATTGCGGTCTTTAAAGACAGCGGTGTGTGTAAACAACACAGTAAAATATAACCAACCTTTCAATGCCTCCCTGTTTCGCTCTCCTTCTCGACTCACAAGAAACCTCACACATAGTAACTTTAATCTGCCACCGAATAATAACATCTACAGTGAAAGATTGGTGCAGTTTTCAGGAGCCAATGTTTGGAATGCTTTACCCCCAGAAATAAAACAGTCCCACAAAACAAATAAAACATTAAGAACATACTTTATGAGCCTTATTTGATCTATGTGACAGTTGTTTTCGGTTTGTGTTTGTTGTACCGTGTTGCTCATGACAGACATTTATTCATTCTGCTGTAAAAGGCACATTATTTTATTTTCTCATTGTATACTATACTTTGGCCTTTCGCCGTGATTTTGGGCTTCTCATTTTACACATGTGCTGTGTCATTGCCATCGTGTATTTTTGCTTCTGAACTCCACACTAGCCTCTGGCTATGGGTTCAGTCAGTGTTTTGATAATTTGTATGGCAAGAGTAGCAATAAAATGAAATAAAATAAAAACCGTGTCAGTTTTTATACATGAGTCATCGAAGGTTCCAGAGTAATCGCAGGTGCCCGCGTGTCTTCCAGAAAGTACTACACAATTCACATTGCACATACAATCCGATTACACAATGTGCGGTACCACCAGACAGTAGATAAAACCACTAATAACATTCTAGAAACTTCCGACACATGCAGGCACTTGCTGCGCTGAGTGATCACGTTTAACATTTATTAGCCGATGAAACGCAGTCTCCCAAGAAAGATAAATAAGTAAACATGTCAATATCGTCAACATGGCATGAAACCGTACCTTTTGTCGCCTACTCAAATTCAACGAAATGAATTTTTTCACATTCTAATTTGCTTTTTCTGATTGGCCAGTAATTCAGAAAAGCTTGCGGCACCCTCCGTGTAAGAAAAATCCATCGGCAACTGTACTTATTTGCATAAAAGGTTGAATTTCAATGTAGCAAAAATTTTATATAACAAAGCCAATTGGCAGTTATACTGATTTCATTTTATTGAGGCTTAACTGTATAATGAAATTTCACTGCTGTCAGTAAGGAATACCGAGAAATAAATAGAAACTTAAGAGGACGCACATGGTCAAGTGGTTGAATGACAAGTGGCTGCAGCTTCAAATCGTGCAGCATTCAACTAAGAGTGATCGTCGAAGTGGAGCGGCGTAATATTCCGTATAAAGTCTAAGTACGATAAAATGCTATCACGCTCTGCATACTGTATGCTTTGGGTGAGAGTGAGAGCATGTGTAAATGAGCTAAGAAGAAAGATGGCTTGATAAGCGCAGTCTTCCCATATGAGCAAGGAGAGGGGGGGGGGGTGTAGGAAGCTAGCCTTGACGCGATCAAGTGTGCGTGCACGATGGGGGGGGGTGAGAGGAAGTTGGGGGCAGATTAGAGCACCTCTTTTAGTGCGGTCGTAGCCGTGCACAGCTGCCAGCATAGCTGAGCACATATGCAACACGCATGCCCCGTTTTGGAATGGGCATGCCAAAATAGCGTGGCGTCATGTGTGCTATCTTCCCGTACGTTCAGTACTGGAAATTGCGTAACCTCAACTTTCAGAGACATGTTGAGGCTAGAGGCAGACAACGCATTTGCTCCTCGCTGCCCGCACTTTTTGGGACAGAATCGTCGCACTGCAGGCGACGCTATCAGTCGCCAGGGCGAAGTGGACACGAAAGTGTGGTTGGCTTCACTTTGTACCACCGACGTGAAGACATTGTCGACACGGCATGAAACTATATTTTTGATTGCTGACTCTCAAATTCAAAAAATTAATTTTTTTTCTAATATAACTTTGCATGCTTCGATTGCCCAATATTTCAGAAAATTTTTTGCAGCCTGTTCAATGTAATCAGAATTCATCGGCGACCACACTTACTGCATAAAAGGCCGAATTTCTCTATAGCAAAATTACTATATAACAAAGCTAACTGCCAATTTTAACGACTTTGTTATATAGAAGTTTAACTGTAGTTCACCTCTGTAAAAGCACTTGGAAAGCTAAGGAAAACATGTCATTAGAACCTTGAAATGGTGGTGGACCTACATCAGCTGCCATGTTGGTTGTCGCCAAGGGCAAACGATGCAGTGGCACAGCCCGAGCGGTGATTATGTCGGAGTGGCAAGGCACCGCTGCACTAGCATACACAAGCAACATGCGAGGAGCAAGTGGCATGATGGTGAGTCTGCTAGCTGCATGAACAAAAAGTTTTAACATACATACTAGAAACAGCAATATTAGAGTTGTTCGTGTAAATGCTGTGGAAAAATAAGTTTCCACATGCTTTGCATACAGAGTGGATGATATGGGCAAATGGACTTGACTGTATTCAAGGGAATGCTATGCCATCGCAGCTTGGTGGTCTACTTGGTTGACAGGAACTTTTGCAAAACAATACATGCCTTGAGCGATGCCTATCAAGCAGCGGCGTACATATGAAGGTACAGGCACACCAATTGTTCAATTAGTTACAGCCAAATCAAAAGCGATGCCATATTATACTTTGGGAGCGCTTTCAGCAGGCCAGCTTTCGTGCGCTGAGTCTAGAAAAACTGTGATGTGGTGTGACTGTGTTACAATGGTGCCTGCGTAGGACACAAATTAACAATGGCAGTGCTTGGGGAGTATTGTCAGCATGCTGAAGCGACTCACAAGGCAGCTCGTCAAACTTCTGTCCCAGGAAGGACACATGGAAGCACATGTCCAGTCGGTGCAGTTCAAGTAGTGCTTGCACAAACTCTTCGGGACCCTTGTCATGCTCCCTGCACCACAGATTGATTCAACTTAGTCCATGCTTCTTAGTTGTGATGAGCACACACTGGGCTACAAGTTAAAAGTAATCCATGATGTAACTGCATAGCATGGAAACAAAGGACAACACAGAATTAAGGGAAACAACACATTTGTGTATGGCATTTAGCAATCCTTGAGGACTGTAAAAGACAAGGTGTGTCTTTGCTTCACAGTGAATGTGCTTCACCGCACATGTGTAACAACTTGCTTAAGTGGACGAGATTAGTGGCAGTCTGTGCCACCTCATCCATTTGGCACACCTAGGAATTCTGAACCGATGACAAGTGCTGTTGATTTAAAAGCAGTCAGATGAGTTGAGCACACAATTTTAACAGCAGGTGACAACCACCAACGGAGTGTGAATGGTTGTTATTTGTGTGCTGGTGAATTGGAATACTGGAATATTGGAATTGGAAACAGGCCACCATTGGAATATGAACCTGGCAACGTTTAACGCTAGAACGTTATCTAGTGAGGCGAGTTTAGCAGTGCTACTGGAGGAATTAGAGGGCAGTAAATGGGATATAATAGGGCTCAGTGAAGTTAGGAGGCCAAAAGAAGCATATACAGTGCTAAAAAGCGGGCACGTACTGCGCTACCGGGGCTTAGTGGAGAGACGAGAACTAGGAGTCGGATTCCTGATTAATAAGGATATAGCTGGTAACATACAGGAATTCTATAGCATTAACGAGAGGGTGGCAGGTCTTGTTGCGAAACTTAATAAGAGGCACAAAATGAAGGTTGTAGAGGTAGGTCTACGCCCCTACATCCAGTCATGATGACCAGGAAGTCGAAAGCTTCTATGAAGATGTGGAATCGGTGATAGGTAGAGTGAAAACTAAATACACCATTCTAATGGGTGACTTCGATGCCAAGGTAGGCCAGAAGCAGGCTGGAGACAAGGCACTGGGGGAATATGGCATAGGCACTAGGAATAGCAGGGGAGAGTTATTAGTAGAGTTTGCAAAACAGAATAATATGCAGATAATGAATACCTTCTTCCGCAAGCGGGACAGCCGAAAGTAGACGTGGAGGAGCCCGAACGGCGAGGCTAGAAATGAAATGGACTTCATACTCTGCTCTAACCCGGGCACCATACAAGATGTGGACGTGCTCGGCAAGGTGCGCTGCAATGACCACAGGATGGTAAGAACTCGAATTAGCCTAGAGCTGAGGAGGGAACGGAAGAAACTGGTACATAAGAAGCCGATCAATGAGTTAGCGGTAAGAGGGAAAATAGAGGAATTCTAGATCAAGCTACAGAACAGGTATTCCGCTTTAACTCGGGAAGAGGACCTTAGTGTTGAAGCAATGAACAACAATCTTGTGGGCATCATTAAAGGGACACTAAAGGCTACTATTAGGTCAACGTGGACTGTTGAAATACCGTCACAGAAACCTCGAAACGCTTGTTTCGTGCCAAGAGAGACTTATTTTAAGAGAAGATGCGTTATGAAGCGTCCGTGTACCTCTAGCGCAGTTCAAATCGCCCGCCCTCCGATCGAGGAGTCAGAATTTGGAAAGGAAGACTGGAAGAGGCAGAAATTACATGCATGACAAATCAAAATGTATACTCAACTAATTGACAAAATCACATGAATTAAGTTTCTGACTAATTACTTTAGGGCATATTATATTTCTAAATTTTACCAAGGGAGTTCACAAGACCTATCCTCCAGAAACAAATTCTCGGAATGACATCAGTTCCACGATAATGATTTCCAAAATTTGCAATGAAATGCACTAGCATTTCAATTACTTCTGTGCTTCAATGCATAAAACGGCACAGAAAAGTAAGGAGAACATTGGTGCATTTTTACTGCAAGTTTGACGTCTGGAATTGAGAATGACAGTATTAAATTATCCACGGGAAGCTGCTTCCATCTGCCATGTTCTTTTTAATGTGGTCCAATGCTATTGACAATGTACGAGTGCATGGTCATGCTAACGTGTTTTAGTGTCAATAATTCTGTAATGCTATTTACATTTTGTGGTAATCATACTCATTTTGTGGAAAAAGATCTCAAAATGGAAGCGTAAATGTATGTGCAGCCTGCAGTGTGCGGAGAAATCAGCATCTTGATTTCTTGCCACTTGTTAAGGCAGCAGTGGCATGTGGCTGTACGATGCACTACGGATTGCCAAAAATGATGCTACAAGATCAGACACAAGCCAAGCAATTTACTAGCAAAAAATCACAGCAGATAATGGGTTCCTTTTTTCGTGGAAAGGGCCTCAACGATTGGAGGGGGGGGGGATTATTTGCTCTGTTGGAGGGCAGATTACCTGCTCATACCTTCAACAGAGGAGATAATACCCCCCGCACTCCCATCGTGCAGGCCCCTTCCGTGAAAAACGGAACCTACAATGACACGCCAACCGGCTGACACACGACGCTACCTCATTCCTTTACCGACATTGAATAGCACACCTCTCTTTTCAGTCCTACCCCCTCCCTGCTAACAAGCCCTCGTTCGTTGCCTTGCCCACCTGCATTACTCCACCTCCCCTTTAGAAGAACTGTACTTATACATACTGTGCCGAGGAAAGCATATGTCGCCTTAAAAAAGACAAGTCCACTTGTCAAAACATTGGCCCTGACTTTTACTTTGTTTTCGTTTTGCTCATCATCCTGATTTTCCATCCCCGTGTTAACACTGGCAAATGCCTTTGCTAAGACATGTCAGTGGCGTGCCAACAGGAGTTGACAGTGGCGTGCCAACAGAATTGTGCATCTGTGTCGATTGACTAACAGGCAGGCCACAAGGCCATGATCACTTGCTCTTGAATCATCTGTCGGATTGCAAGAGTCACATAATGTGCAAGCGCTTGCATGGCTGGCAAAGACGATAGCTGCCTGGCCACTTTTGGTATGAATTCCCTTATCTGTGACACCAGCATACCCAGGTCAACTAATAACCAAGGTGGGGAAACAATTGTCTGTTGGCATCGGCTGCCGAGATAAGTTTGTACAGCTCATCAAATCTCTAGCACAAATTCACGACACAGGATACGACTCTTACCAGCAACGATTGGAGAGAGTTGTCTTTCATTATGCGATTTATCTTCTCTCATTCAGTCCTTGAGATCTTGTGTATGTCAATCACATGTATGTAGCTCGTCAAGTTCTCATCTTGCTGCTACCCATGCCTACATAGGCGCTGTTCCCCATAAAGCACAGTGGGGCTGCCGAATATTTCTGAACTCTTAAAAGCAGTTCAAGCGGCAAGCCCACATACGTGGTTCTGAAACCAATGGTCTGTTATGTCCGTTAGACAGAATTGTGTGGTTTCGTAGCATATCACCCCACTAGTTGAAGGGCTCCCCCTTTCAAAGGATGCCAACCGATCCTCCACATCCTGACTGCTAAAGATGGCGCAGTCCACGGGGCATAACAACCAACGGGTTGTGCCTTGCTGGATGGTCCTGTCAGGCATGGACAGAACAGTGGGAAGCTTGAGTGTTGCAGGCTTCAAGACTTCAACCCACTTGCTGTGTGATGAGCAAGAAGCTGACCGAACAACCGCTTGTGGTGTTGCCCCAGTGTGGTTTCTTGATTACACATGCAATAATTTTCTAGTGCCACAGCTTCCGAGATCAAATTGAAAAATAAAATGCCTGCACTAACTCAAGAATATTGCATTTCATTTCAGATTACATGCTAAAATGAATATAATCATGTTTTTACATCACAGACTGTGGGACAAATTTCAGCATCAGTATGACAAGCATTCCATAACATTGCCTTCGTAGCCAGGAAAAGTCGTCTGCAAGTATATTTATCTTATCCAGTACACCTAACCAAACAAGCATCCCTTTTAATCATGTTTAGCCTAATACTGATAGCTACACTCAGACAATCTTGCCAGCACATTTAATTCCTGCTCGGTAACAGATATGCCGGCAAGTGCACCACTGACCACCGGTGAGGCCAGACTATATGCAAGGGCGCTGCAGGGTCTCTGCATGGCGATGGGGCCCATGGTGGCACGTCCACCGGAAAGGGCAGCACACGTGCCTTGGCCTCCAAGCGGCACCGCAGGGGCCCCAGGCGGCCTGCACCTGGCACGCGGTTCAGGAACGGCTCCACGGCTGACAGGAACGAGTCCCGGTTGAAGTGCGAGTTGAACAACACCACATCAGCTACTAAGCTGCACAAACGAGCAGGACATCATGCAATTAGAGCAATACTTGCGCACGCTGACGACAAGAGGAAGCACCATGGGCCACGAGTCTTCACCACAGGTTAGCACACTTACTCACGAGTACAGTGACTAATACTCACTACATATTGATTTCAGAGGTGTGAGATGCAGTGTCAGAGAGCGCTGCATGAACAGGAGTGAGTGATGGTTGGCGTGAATGCAAACAAAATTCAATGACTGCTATTTTGAGTTGTAAGTGTCTGTGACTGGGAGCGTGTGTGAGTGGGAGTGAACATGATTATGTGCGCGAGTATGAGGGAGGGCGTGAGTAGGAAGTGAGCGAGCGTACACGAGTGTGAATGAGCACATAGCCGACTGCAAAAATGTTGACTATGTACGTGTATGAGTGAATGTTCGCTTATTCTGCTGACCTGTGGTTTTCACCTACTAGCCCAGCTTTTCAGCATGCTCGTCAATTAGACTTGAGAGAAAACACAACATGTAACTGTTACAAGAAGGCTCAAGAGATGGCGCCACCATCCCGCACGTGCTGGCCACGTGCCCCTTCTGAAACCTCCGCTCCCACCGTCGCTGCGGCAGCCCTCCCCCTCTATGAACTCTGAGCAGACGACATATCAAGTTGCGTCTGGCTCTCCCGTCTCAAGACACTCTACTCTCTGTACCTCCATGTAACCACACCCATTCCTGTGTACTCCATGCTTAATAAACCCAGTTAACCTCCGTTAACAAAAGTCCAGTGTTCTATTGTCCACTATACGCGACATAACGAAACATGGTGTCAGAAGTGAACTAGTTCTAACGTCAGCCCATCAGCAATGGAGAAGATTCCTGCACCTGCGAAATTCGACTCCAGAGGAAACGCTGCGGAACAATGGCAAGCCTTCAAGCAGAGCTTCACACTGTACCTCAAAGCAACTAACACAGCGAGAGCACCATCTGGCCGGCAAGTAGCACTTCTTTTGACCGTCAGTGGTTCTTCACTGCTTGATATCTACAACACTTTGGACTTCGGGGGATCGACTGAGGAAAGACCAAACCCAGAATTTAACTATGCATATGTCATCAGCCTCCTCGACGCGCATTTCTTACCGAAGCACAACGAGCTGTACTCGCGATACATCTTCCGAACTCGCATGCAACGGGAGGAAGAGCAGTTCGACAGCTTCATAACAGACTTGAAGCTCAAGGCGCGCGATTGTGGATTCGGAAACGAAAGAGAAAAAATTATCCGCGACCAGATCGTCTGTGGTATCTATGACGAAAAGGCCCGTGCAGACATTCTCAAGTTAGAAGATCCGACCCTAGAGAACGTTGAAAAAGTGTGTCGAGCACACAAAGCAATGAAAATTCAAATGAAGGCATATAAAGAGGGTACTCCTCAAGCAGCGAGGCCGTGCATGCAGTGAAGAAATTCATCCATCGCACTAATGCCAACTCGAAAAGCGTGAAAGGAAAACCACAAAAAGGTAACGTACCAAAATGCAGGTATTGCGGTGGTAGCCACGAGCGCAAAAGAGAAACATGCCCAGCTTGGAAACAAACATGCAGCAAGTGCAAAAAACGAAATCACTTCGCAGCAATTTGTAAAAGCAGCAAGGTAATTGCTGGCCTGGCAGTAGATAGCGAGGATGAGAACATACTGGCAGTTCAAAGCCACAAACCAAGCTCAGTTCACACATTTCTGAGAGTGAACGGAACACAAGTAAAGTTTCAAGTGGACAGCGGTGCAGCTGTTGACGTCATCCCGGCTAGACACGTCAAGCAACAGCAAATACAACTGTGCACAACAACACTGCGAACGTGAAATGGCAGCAAAGTTCACTGTTCAGGCAAGGCGCAACTAGATGTTACAACCGCAAACGGACAGAGACATTCTGTGGAATTCATAGTGGTTAAAGATGACTTCACTCCTCTCATCGGAAGATCGACAGCTGAGAGAACGGGTCTAATAACCATAGACTATAACCTTGTGGCTGGAATCGACGAAATTCCAGAACAAAATTTCACTCATCACATAGTGGAAAAATACCCAGATGTTTTTGGTGACACTCTAGGAACACTCCCGGGAAAAGTACAATTGGTGACCAAGCCAGATATGCTTCCGAAAGCGATAACAAGTTGTAGAGTGCCTGTCAGCATTAAACCGCAATTAGAACAAACATTGGCAAGCCTGGAGAAAAGAGGTGTCATTAAAAGTGTAGCAGAGCCAATGCAGTGGGTGAGCAGATTGGTTGTGGCAACCAAGAAAAATGGTGAAATGCGAATATGCATTGACCCACAAGCACTGAACGAGGCTCTCGAACGAGAATGTCACACATTGCCCATCCTCGATGATGTGCTACCCGATCTTGCCAAAGCAAAAATCTTCTCAAAACTAGATTTGCGAGAAGGCTACTGGCAATGTTCTCTCGATAATGAGTCAAGTTTTATGACCGCATTTCAAACACCAAAAGGTCGTTATCTATGGCTCCGCCTGCCGTTTGGACTTGCGCTAAGCAGCGCAATTTTTCAGAAAAGACTTCAAGTGGCACTTGAAGGACTTAGCAGAGTTCTCTGCGTTGCAGACGACATTCTTGTCTATGGAGTGGGCGAAACTGAAAAAGATGCTGTCAAAGATCATGACAAGAAATTAGAGAGTCTACTCCAGAGATGCCAACAAATCGGAATTCATCTCAACAAAGAAAAAACTCAGCTCAGAGCCTCATCAACTGTCTTCCTGGGACACCTGCTGACAAAAGAAGGACTAAAAGTTGATCCAAATAAAGTCAAGGCAATTGAACAAATGCCAAAGCCAGTCGACGTTCAGGGAATACAACGCTTCTGCGGAATGATCAACTATCTCTCCAGATTCCTGCCGAAAATTTCGCGTGTATTAGAGCCATTGAGAAAGCTCACTGTCAAGGATACACCATGGCACTGGGGAAAACCCAAGAAGAAGCATTTCAAAAGGCAAAAGACGCTGTGACAAGAGCTCTAATTCTGGCCTACTTCGACTCACGAAAGCAGTTGGAAATTCAGTGTGATGCAAGCGATCTTGGACTCGGAGCAGCTCTTCTTCAAGACGGACAGCCAATGTCGTTCACCAGCAGAGCACTTACACTGACAGAAAGCCGCTATGCACAAATTGAAAAGAAAATGTTGGCTATTGTCTTTGCAGTAAACAAGTTCCACCAGTACACATTCGGAAGAGAAACAAAGATCATCAGTGATCACAAGCCACTACAAGCGATCCTGAAGAAACGATTGGATCAAGTTGCGTCTGGCTCTCCCGCTGGTCGCAAGGCGTGATTCTTCAGACGCAAAGATACAACATTGTCATCGAGCACAGACCAGGCAAAGAATTACTTTTGGCTGATACGATGTCACGTGCGTTCCTTCCCAACGAAAGCAATGAACAAGAACTTAAAAACATCAACATCTTGCACTACCTTCCTGTGAGAAAAGAAACCCAGGGAAAGATTCGGTCTGCAACTGAGAGAGATGAATCACTGCAAAGGTTGAAAGCAATCATCTTGTCAGGTTGGCCACAAGATAAGTGTCAACTACCCCAAGACACGTGCATGTACTTCACATACAGAGATGAGCTTACAGTTGAAGACAACCTCATTTTCAAGGGATTACGTCTAATCGTACCAATTTCTCTGAGAGGTGAGATCAAAGCAACGCTTCACTCATCACATCTTGGGATTGAGAGCTGTCTAAGGCGCGCTCGTGAATGTGTCTTTTGGCCAGGAATGAATGCAGAATTAAAAGACCTCATCACAGGGTGCGAAGTGTGCCAAAAGCATGCACACTCCCAGCAACGAGAAACTCTCTCTCCTCACCCAGAACCAAGCTATCCATGGGAGCAAGTTGGATGCAACATTTTCGAATTGAACGGAAATAACTTCTTGATCACAGTGGATTACTACAGCAACTTTTGGGAAGTTGACCAACTGAAATCAATGAGCTCCACTCAAGTAATACTCAAACTAAAGTCTCACTTTGTAAGACACGAAATACCAAGAATCCTGATAAGCGACAACGGACCACAATTCACCAGCGAGGAATTCGACAACTTTTCGAAAAGCTGGAACTTCGAACATAAAACGTCAAGCCCAGGATACCCGCGTTCCAATGGAATGGCTGAATCAGCCGTAAAAACGGCAAAAATGCTGCTCAAGAAAGCAGAAGACAGCCACTCAGATCCACAAATGGCGTTTCTTGATTAGAGAAACACTCCGCTGCAAGGACTCAACGCCAGTCCAGCGCAATTACTCATGAGCCGCCGCACTAGAACGACTTTGCCGACCCCATCGGAGCTACTGCAACCTAAAGCAGTCGACGTGAGCGAGAAAAGAAAGGCGAAAAGGCAAAAAGCAACGCTGTACTACAACAGACAAGCCAAGGATTTGCCGAGCCTAAGCGAAGGTCAAAGTGTCACAGTGCGACCACTGAAAGGCAGGACATGGGTCAAAGGGACAATAACTAGAAGAATTGACGAAAGGTCGTATGAAGTTCAAGTTGGTGAAAGCGTGCTGCGAAGGAACCGAGTGAATGAAGGGAAAATGAGACATCCACCCGTTCGTAGCAATTGCTACAAAGGAAACCAATACGGGTTCCTCGAAAGGAACCCGTATTTATTTGAGTATTTATCAGACCAATACCTTCCGCGACTGCCGACAAAAGCCAACAAAAACAGCCCAACACTACACCACAACCAGAAGAGGATACCTGCGCGACAAATCAGGCAAACCGCAACACCATCAGACCTCAAAGAATTACAAGACTTCCCAAGAGGTTCGAAGATTTTGTCGTCGGTTGAAAGGTTATCACCAAAAAAGGAAGGATGTTACAAGAAGGCTCAAGAGATGGCGCCACCACCCCGCACGTGCTGGCCACATGCCCCTTCTGAAACCTCCAAACCCACCGTTGCAGCAGCCCTCCTCCTCTATGAACTCTGAGCAGACGACATATCAAGTTGCGTCTGGCTCTCCCGCTTGTCGGCCGCTGCCCCGTTTCAAGACACTCTACTCTATGTACCTCCATGTAACCACACCCATTCCTGTGTACTCCATGCTTAATAAACCCAGTTAACCTCCGTTAACAAAAGTCCAGTGCTTTATTGTCCACTATAGGAGACATAACGAAACAGTAACCACCAGCTAGCACTGAACAACCCTCCCTCTCTTTCATTCTGATTATAGCAACGTGCCCTGGTCGAAAATTAGGGAAGCAGTACCCTCGCAACAAGAAAGACCAAAAAATTTGTACACACAAATATTGGGCCTGGAACAAGTCAGCAGAGCCCTTTTTGAGGCCTATCCTACAATATCACCGCACACTAGTGATGGTCGAAAAGAATTTTGAACCCTGACATAATCGAGTACACATAAGATGTTTATCAGTGCGTACTCAATATAACAAAGGTATCTTATGTTGGATACGATTTCATTATTACGAGGTTTCACTGTACCAGTGCCTTCTGATGCTTGCTGTTTCCCTTGAACATCAGCGGCACTTCATAACATCAGCACATTTACACTTGTATTCACTCATCATACATAGATTAGACTGTGGAAGAATCTAGACTATGTACTATGCTGCTATATGATATAAGCTGTGGGATCTCAAGCGTGCCCTTGTGGCAAAGGATCAACAACACGGTAGTGGAAACAAACAAAGGGGCATTTATTACGCCTTTTAAAAAATAAAGCCAACCTGCCAAATTATAACTAATGAAGCATGCTGATGGGCGCTGACGAATTGAGGAAGAGCGACTCACCACAACAGGATATTTAGTGAATATGTTCGCCCTCTGCCGGACAGCGATGCCGTCCTGAATGTGACAGATATGTGAAGGGAGGTGCACACAAGCAAATAATAAGACGTCTAGAGATGACTCCATAAAGCACACACCTGGTCGCCCACGTGGCGAGTTCCCATACCCAAAGATGACGACGCTGGTTCCTTTTGCACTCAAGTACGCCCCTCCTATCAGGAGGCATTGGAAGTTGAGCACTCGCTCATGCTATCTCTCATGCTACTGCACAATTACCGACTACCAGTGCCACACACGTGCCAAGCAGAGTAGCCCAATCCTAGGAGATGCGAAAGTCATGCAAGGAAAACATCAAAGGACCCAAGAGTCCCCTGCATGGCACAATCCTTGTCAGTGTTTTTTCCCCTTGAATTTACATGTTTACAACCCACTCCCGCACCCTATTTGAAATGTACTGCATACATTTAAACAAACATTGTTCAATGTATAATATAAAAATTATGGGGTTTTACGTGCCAAGGCCACTTTCTGATTATGAGGCATGCCATAGAGGACTCCAGAAATTTTGACCACCTGGTATGCTTTAACGTGCACCTACATCTAAGTACACAGGAATGTATAGTAGAGGCCACTGGCATAGCCAGGAGGGAGGGAACTGGGGAGGTCGAACCCCCCCCCCCCCCCTTTTACATGGAATAGAGTTTCAGGAGATGGGTGCAGAAAGAGTGACATGAATGAAAGGGAAAGCTTGAATGTGAAAGCAAGTCGAGGGCTAGTGCGGTCTGAGGGGGGGGGGGGAGGTGTCACGGCGGGGGCAATCTCCTCTACCATGCACATGGTGGTGGTGGTGGTGGTGATGTTGAAGCAGGCAGGGTTAGCCTGGCATACATAGCCGGCAATTGTTCCGCCTGATCCTCCTTCGAGTTGAGATCAGGGGTGTGCCACCAGGTGTCGATGAGCCCCGTGTCTCGCAGGAAGGCTATCAACAGTCGTTGCACTCTCTTCCTGAATGTCGCGGGCCCTCCGGGGAAAACGTCTTCAAAGGTCCTGTGCGTGAGACCACTTTTTTGTAGGTTGTCGACCATCGCTTTTCTTTCTGTGTCAAACTGCGGGCATAGCCAAATGAAATGTTCGATGTCGCCAATGTCACCACAGAAAACACAGAGTGGGGAAGCGCAAAGCCCAGTCTTGAATAACCAAGCTGGGGTGTATGCGGAGTCGGTCCTGATGCGGTATAAAAGCGTCGCTTGTTCGCGTGTAAATCCATGAGTCACACAGGATTCGTGTGGATTCTTGTGCATCTGTCTAAAGTGAAGTCGGATTTCACCTTTAGGGTTTCGAAAAGCTTTTGGAGCGTTCACTTTTGGGACACGTCAGCGCTAGGCCTGCAAGGGCGTCAGCTTCCTCGTTTACATCCATTCCTACGTGTGATGAAATCCACTGAAACCTTATGTTAAATCTTTTGCTCGTTAGGTCGTCGATTAGTGCCAGAGACTGCCTTGTAAATTTCTCTAGAGGTAGGCCCCGATGTAATCTCTGTAATGCTGACTTGGAATCCATCAGCACCACGACATCTCGTGCGAAAAAGGCCCGTAGTTTCTGCAAAGCCGCGGTGATTGCGGCGCTTTCTACTGTTGTAGAGGAAACTACGCAATCCAGTCGGCCAGACCATGACACATCAAGGGATGGTATGCAGAATGCTGCTGCACAGCTATCCGTTTGTGCGCACACCGAACAGTCTGTGTGCACTTGTAGATGGCTTTGAAACACAGTGCTCAAGTGGTCCAGCACAATAAACTTGGCTACGGCAGTTGAAATGGTGCGTTTCGTCGGTAAGTGGAGTACATTGAGGCTGCAGGTAACGTCCAGAAAAGACCATGGCGGGTCAAGGCGACTTCGTTTAGGCCATTCCAATCCTAAAAATCGGAAGGTGAAATCGGAAGCTGTGCCTGCAGAGCATGGACTACATGCTCGCAATCAATGAAGGCAAAGTTAGAGGGGCAGAACTTCTGCACAGTGTTACTGCGCCAAGCAGTGTTTGACAGTGCTTTTAGTTTCTTGTAGCAGATACTAAATCAGAGCTGCTTCCACATCTGACAATTTCGGATTTGCCAAAACGGGCAAGAGAAAAGCAGCAAAATAAGCTTTAACAATCAGTGGTATTTCTTACAAGAACTGAAATTGTGGCAAGTTTGTAAGAATTCATCATCATCATCAGCCTATATTATGTCCACAGCAGAATGAAGGCCTCTCCCTATGATTTCCAATTAACCCTGTCCTGCGTCAACCGATTCCAACTAGCACCTGCAAATTTCCCAATTTTGTCACAACACCTAGTCTTCTGCCGTCCTCTACTGTGCTTCCCTTCTCTTTCTACCCATTGTGTCACCCTAATGGTCCAATGGCTATCTATTCTGCGCATTACATAACCTGCCCAGTGCCATCTTTTTTTTCTCTCGCGAGTTCATCCTTGACCAAAGGCACAAAAAACGAGGACACAAGAAGGAAAGCCAGACAGGATGAGCACTTATTTTGTTGTTGTAAATGCTTCCTCTTCACCAGCTAAAGCAGACAAAAATGCTATTCAGAAGCGCTATTACTTTTTCATTTCATTTTATTACCTGAAAGACCCCATTCGGGGTATTACATAAGGGGTGGTTAACATGTGAACACAAGAAAAGGCAGGTGTTACATTGAAATATAAGTTTCAACAGTTTCCAGAAATCGTGAATGACATGTGATGGCAGCGACATTAATGGGTAGGTCGTTCCAGTCCTTCGCAGCTCGAGGAAAAAATGATGATTGAAAAGTGACAGTTCGTGTTCGAGGACGAAAAACTTGGAGTTGATCGCTGGTGCGCTGTGACATGCGTGAAGATGATGGCGCGACGTAAGGCGGGCGGCTTAGTGAGCTGTAAAAAAATTTGCGATAAAGAGAGAGCGTGGCAATGCGACGGCGAAAAGCAAGAGATGCCAAGCTAGATTGTGCCTTTAAGTGTGAAATGCTGATGTTATATGAATATAAAGAATGGATGAATCTAGTCGCACAATTCTGTACTGACTCGAGTGCATTGATGATATATGTTTGATGAGGGTTCCACATGGCGGCGGCATATTCCAGTTGTGGTCTGACAAACGATTTGTATGCGAGTAGTTTGACGTGCTGTGGAGCATGACGAAGGTGACGGCTCATAAACCCAAGGGACTTGTTTGCGGACGAGATTACGTTAGTCGCATGCGCATTCCAGGAAAGGTCGTGGGACAGGGTTACACCTAAGTACTTATAGGCTAGAACTGATTCTACTGGGACGTTTGCAATTGTGTAAGTAGACAGATAAGGATTACGACATTACGATATTCTTCCATCTCTTCTTAATGGTTATACTCTCGTAAATTTTTACTTGTTTTCTTGTTCGCGCGAGGAGCTTCATACTATGTGTTTAAAGAATATGGCTTGAGTTTACTTGTGTGCACGTATCGCTGTTTCATGTATACTTTAGTGATTACTTGATATACTTATCTGTTTGTTTGTTTTTTGTACAGGTTCCAGTACTGCCTCCCTGCTCAACTTTAGGTTTGTAGACTTGTCAAGCTGCCCTGGTGTAGCTTTTTTCTGCAACCCCTCTATCTGTATTGTAAGATGGGAAAATAAATTGAAATTGAAATAAATTTGCACTTGTTAGGGTTCAAGGCCATTTGCCAACGGTTGCACCAGTCCTGCATGTAATTAAGGTCATTCTGGAGAGATGCTTGGTGAGAGATGTTAGTCACAGTACGATAAATCACACAGTCGTCAGCGAACATACGAACAGGACAAGATACATGCAGCAGAAGATCGTTAATGTATATTAGGAAAAGAAGCGGTCCTAAGACTGAGCCTTGAGGGACACCAGAAGTGACAGGGAGGGGTTCGGAGGAGATATTATTGACAAGGACGAACAAGAACGATTAGTAAGGAATTCAATCAATCAATCAAAAAAATTTTATTCCATCCACAAATCTCTTTTGTGGAAGACGAGGGCTCGAAAAAAAGTGGATTTATCCACTTGAGAAGCTTCGAGCCCCCGTTTACATGGCATACAGTGAGAGAATGGAAATACAAAACTGTGTGTACATGTTGAACAATGATAATTCCTTCAGGCATTCATGACAATAAATTCAACGATGCTTTATACAATTATAACACTGCAAAAAAATAACAATTCGGAAATCTGGAACAAAATTGTACATATGTAGCTTTCATACAAAAGAAATGGATCAATCTTTCGCAACAAAAAATGCCTTGATTGCACGGTTCCCAGTTGTTTCTAATTTTATACCGTATTGATGAAGTTCGTTTAACAGCTTTGGAAGCGTGTGACGAAGCATTTGTTTTGTTAACATAAGGCGTGTAAAGGGTATTTTCCAGGTATCATCGCTGCGTGAATTATAAGACCTTGTGAGTGGTGTCAACTCTGAAAGTGTATGTAGAAGACCGTCTGAGTCATATTTATATTTTCTGGCTAGATTTAGAGGGTATAATTTATGCACAGTAACAAGATTGTATTTTAAAAATAGAGGTCTTGTGTGCGCAGTACTTTCAATGCATGCAATGTGACGAAGTGCTTTCTTTTGCAACATAAGCAACTGGTTCAGGTTCGTTAACGTGGTTGTGCCCCATACTAGACAGCAATAATTCAAATGTGAAAAAAGTAGTGCGTTATAAATATGAAGTTTCACAGCTGTTGGTAAGTGGAACTTGAATTTCGCCAGAATTCCTACTGCCTTTGCAATTTGCGTGGCAACGTGGTTAACATGGATGTCCCAAGACATATGCTTTTGGAAAATTACACCAAGTGACTTTACTGAGTCAACAATTTCTATGCGTGAATTCCCTAAGATTATATTCAAAGTGGGTGTTGCAGGGGACTGTCTAGGTGTGAAGATAATAGCTTTTGTTTTATCTATGTTAATTTCAAGCGAATTTATTATGCTCCACTTGTGTAAATCGCGGAGAGCTCCATTAATTTTACTTTCAAGAGTTTGATAATGATGACTGTGAAGAAAAATTGTTGTGTCATCTGCATAAGTTATGTACTCTGCGCCGTGGTTACCTTGTGTAATGTCATTGATATAGAAATTGAATAGAAGCGGTCCAAGTATGCTCCCTTGGGGGACACCTGAGGTAACTGCTTTGCATGTAGATAAATTTCCCTGAATACAAACACATTGCATTCTATGTTGCAGGTAGGATGTTATAAGCGCGAGCGGTGTGCCTCTAATTCCGTATACTTCTAGTTTTTTAGTTAGTGTTAAGTGGTTTAGACGGTCGAACGCCTTTGAGAAGTCGATATAAATACCAGCTATCAGGCGTTTTTCATCGAATGCTTTCAGAATGATTTCTTTTTGCATGACAAGGGCAAGTTCTGTGGACCTTCCTTTTCTGAATCCAAATTGGGTGGGACTAATCAAATTGTATTTGTTGGCAAACCCAATTATTCTAGCGTACATTATTTTTTCTAAACCTTTGGAGAACACGGGTAGTATAGATATCGGCCTGTAATTTGATAAGTTGTTTCTTTCTCCGCCCTTGAAAATCGTAATAACTTTTGCTATTTGCATTTTCTTTGGAAAAACACCTGTCGAGAGAGCTAGATTATAAATATGCGTGAGCTGTGTCAATATGATGTCAAGAACGTACTTTACTGGCCTGATTTGAATGTTGTCGATATCAGACGTTAAGCTGTTCTTGAGAGATTTGTACACGTTATTTATTTCACTCTCAGTTGTGGGATTCATATATATGCTGGTAGAAGTTCTCGAGATCCCATTTACTGCCTCCGGATAATGAGAGCTAGTGACTAGATTTGTGAAGTAGTGATTAAATGCTTCTGCTAATTCAGCTCCTTGTTTAAGTTGATTGTTCAGCGTTATTTCACCAACCTCTGCATTTTTTGGTACCCTATTTAGCATCTCATTAATTTTCCTCCACATTAAGTCCAATTTCTGTTTTCTCCCGATGTCGAAGTAACTGTAGAGATAGTTTCGCTTTGTATTCCGTAATAAGGCATTAGTTTTGTTTCTGTGTGTCCGAAATATGTCCCAGTCATCAGTGTTACGCGTTTGGAGGAACCTGTTAAAAAGCTTGTCTTTCTTTTTAATCATTTTAAGGCATTCCTTATTTATCCAAGGCTTGCGCGCTTTTTTACTTTTCTTGTGAACGATATATGGAAATGACTTCATGTACGCATCAAGAAATAGGCGCAAGAATTCGTCATATGCATCGTCAGATGTATGAGACATGTATACGGCGTCCCATTTTATTTTGACAAGCTGATTCTTTTATCCATTGTACTACAAGAGGATCCAAGTTCAATCTAGATAATTTTATTAGCAAGCGGTTATGAGGCACTGTGTTAAAAGCTTTAGAGTAGTCTAGAAAGATGGCATCGGTTTGAACGTTGTTATCAAGATTAACGTGGAGATCATTAAGGAAGATAGCTAGTTGTGTTTCACATGAAAGCCCTATACGAAAACTATGTGGTTTTCGTATAGGGCTTGCCGAGTAAAGAAGTTTGCCGAGTCTAAAAAGTTCATGATATGCGAGTATATGACATGTTCCATGATTTTGCAAGGAACACTAGTTAACGAAATGGGGCGATAGTTTAAGGGGGAGCCTTTGTTACCTGCTTTGAATACTGGAACGACCTTTCCCACTTTCCAATCACCCGGTAAAGTACCTGTAGACAATGATTGCGTGAACAACAGAGTGAAACATGCCGCGGATATATGCTTAGTATTCATTTGGATCTTTGAGTTAATTTCGTCTACACCAGAAGTACATAATTTCTTTTTTTCAATGATTGATGGTATACCATCTATCGAAAATACAATGGGTGGCATATGTGATTTTATGTTAGTAGGTAGTGGAAAGTCTGGGGTGGTAGTTTCTTTTGTAAACACGGAAGAAATGCCGTGTTGAATATATCAGCGCACTCGGCGTCCGTGGAGGTGTCGCCTGCTGCATTCGTCACGCTGATGGTACGAGCTTCTAAGGGATTTAAAATGAGCCAGAACTGCCGAGCATTTTGAGTAAGTAGCTGGGGCAGGTCGACGTTATAAAAAGATTTTTTAGCAGTGCGAAGGGCACTCAGGTAGGCGTTCTCTGCCGTGTAGTATTTTGACCAAGATGCGTGGCTAGCCAGAAGCGACGTTTCTTTTGGATTTCAAGCTTCTTTAAAGCTCTGGTGAACCACGGCTTATTTTGATTGGTGTGCATAGTTATTCTTGGTATATGTTTGTTTACGAGTTCATTAATTTTATTTTTAAATAGTGTCCAGTTTTCTTGAGGCAAGTGCATATGGAATAATGTCTCAAAATCTCGAAAGTTGAAAAGAAGTCGCCTAACTCGTAATTACTAGCTTCGTAGTTCCCTTTACCATATAGGCATACAGTCGCCGACCGATTTTCCGGACTCCAAAAATTCGGACATGCCCGATTATTCGGTCAGCATCGCGGCACCGCCATTCTCCCCATAGACCATAATGTATAACAACTGCCGAAAGTTCGGACACCTTGCAACCTCTCGTCTGATTTTTCGGACACTACTTAGCCAACTCGGTCGAGAGCACTAAGCACCGACTCTGACCAGTGCATGGTTCGACTCGCTGAACGCCATTTTTGTTTTGAACGGAGCTTCCTTGCTGCCCCACGAAGTGGCGCTACTGGAAATCCCCGCTCATCATCATCGTTTCTGCCTAGTTCAATAGAGTGGCTCTGCAGCAGTTCCGGTTTCAGCTTAGTAAGCCACGTCAAGACAATCCAGCAGCTGATTTGTTTCTTCGCGCACGACGCTGCGAGCAGGCTGCGGTTTTTCGTTTGTGTGAACCACGACCGGCTTTATTAATAAAGCCGGTCATGGTGTGAACTGGTGTCGGCACGGTGGTGTTTGCTTTGTGTGCTGTGTAGAGGTTTCGGTGATCCAACGCGGCATGGGGGTCTTGCGCTGGAGTTTGAGGTATAGTAGGGGCGCCTGGTGGCGGCGCGGGAAACGACATCTGGGTTGTACCAGCTTGGGTCGTATTGAACCCTGGCTG
The DNA here is from genome assembly GCF_038994185.2 of Dermacentor albipictus. Lineage (NCBI taxonomy): Eukaryota > Metazoa > Arthropoda > Arachnida > Ixodida > Ixodidae > Dermacentor > Dermacentor albipictus. The sequence goes on along the minus strand of NC_091821.1, from coordinate 522,833,151 downwards.
TGGCGAAGCACGTTTCTAGGCCGAGTTTTGCGTCGATTCGCACTTTTTTCTGCCCTGTTGCGAGTGCGAAAACGCTCGTCACTTCTCACAGACCACGCAGACCACGCTGCGAGCTTGCCGCAGCCTATAGTTTAAAACGGACTCTCCATGTGCCGTGCGACGTAATGCCAGGAGCAGAAGGAATCGGTGACGCTGATCCAGAGAGACCTAGCCCAGCCTCGAAAAGGCATCACCGTCATTACTTCTCGTCGCGGGCTGCCATGAACAAGAAGGCCTGAATCCCAAAGTCAGATTCTGCCGTTTTCCTTCAAGGCCTTGCGAAGTGGAGCGTCGGGCGCGCTGCATAGCTGCAGTTCGTCGCGCTGAGTAAGCGAAACTTCGCACCATGCTGACTGCTTCGCCTGTCTTGAAGCTTGCTTGATTATCTGCATTCTAATGTTCGGTCTTTTGCACCTACAGTCCCGACAGCAGACCGACGTAGCAGCAGGCATGGCTGGTGATTCACGATTCGAGACCCGGCCACAGCAACAATTAACAATTCGACCGATGCGAAGTGGTGAAGTGACCAGGTGTGTGCAAATGAGCACAAATGGTCGGGCTCATTCGATGACAATTCACTACTCCACTACGAGCAGCACAGGTTAAGAGAGTTAAATATGCTCATCCTTCATCTCAAGCTAGCACATTGAGGCAGTGCAGCAAGGCTGTATTGGACACTCCATCGATGTTCGAGCGCTGTCATTAAAACCTACATCAAGCGAGCAGTGCACGAGCTCGCGCTGCAGCGCGATTCGCACGTACGTGCGAGCTCATATGCGGTGCATCAGTTATTACCAGTTACTAAAAGGGACAGATGGCCGCTACTACAGCGCAGGCATAACTATTTGTTTAGAGGCATGCAGTCAACAAAGATTGCAGGAGGCCCGCCATTTCGTGGCATGTCGAAAGACCGCTGCCGTCGCGGCGCGTACGATCGTGCGCTCGAGCAGTTCGTACATCGCGGCGCGTACCGTCGTGTGCTCGAGCAGTTCCGTTCACATGATGCCTGCTTATCGCTGCTGTGGATTCATTTATAGCAAGCACTTCCTCGCGTTTGTGCGCCTGAATCTAGCAGCTAGCGTGCAAACCTTACCTGAAGTTCCACTTCGTACGCGACTCGCTTCGCTTGCGATTGACACGGTGCTAAAACTTCGCCGCCTGATTCTTGAACGGCGTACACGTATTCGGCACTGCATAATTTCTTGCCTTTACGCAGCGTACCACCCCCGAAAAAATCTTCGGCACCCGCTATTCGCTGCAGGCCGTGAAACAACACAACCGAAAGTGGCGGGTCCATATTGTAAAAGTGCTTTCCGAAGCAGACGACCGAGCTTGGTACGACCCATTTTAGCGCAGAGGGCGCTTTTTAGCACCTTTTTTCGCAGCGCCCCCTGGGCAATGCAAGAGCCCCATACGGAAACATCGCGTCAAGTCTCCAATGGCGCCGACAGTGCCGGTGCAGACTGCGCTGCGGAATGCCGGCAAGCGGGTGCCAGGAGGCCTAAGATTTGTCGCCTTCCGATGTGCTCCCTACCGACACGGAAAATGTTCTGCCGAGACTTGCGAAGTGGTTGCATTGCGATTCCGGACACCGTCTCATTTGACAGCTTCACAAGTGCTGACACTGCTGTACTGACATGCGCAGAACTCGACGACGGCGAGATCATTCGTCAGGTTTCTGCTGCACCACCGGACGATGACGCACCATGTGCTACGCTGCCGTCGCATGCGGAGCGTGTACAGTACAAGCAGTGACTGTGCTTTCAGCCGCCTATAGTGACCGTACGACCCTCTCCGAGATTCAGGCTTCTCTGATTGCGCGTAAACGGAACAGCGTGCAACGGCGCATTCACGATTTCTTCCAAGCCTACTGCCGAGCCCGAATAAGTGCGTGGAAATAAAGGATTTCATTTTTTTTTCTTAATCTGCTTTTTCGGACACCTGTTTATTCAGACATTTCCGCAGTCCCTGTGAGGTCCGAATAAACGGTCGGCGACTGTATAGTTTTGTTGGATTTTCGTTGTTGCATGGGGGCAAAGGTGAAGCTGGCATGGATTACTTTATGATCACTTACCTCACGGAGGTAAGTTATGGATGATAGGCTGTCAGAATGGCTGCTTAGTATAAGGTTGAGTACATTAGACATGTCTTTTGTAACCCGCGTAGGATCTAGCGCAAGCTGAGTTAGACTGAAATTAGGACACACATTAACAAATTCTTTAGCAGCTTCATTGCCTATGATTAAAGCACTATTGTTAGTCCAGTTGATTTGCAGAAAATTAAAGTCACCAAAAAGCAGGATTTCTGCGTTAGGGTGTTTTTGACTAAGTTTGCTCAAGCTGGTATTAAGTTTATGCGAAAAATCAGGAATGTTATGTGGTGGTCTGTAACAAACGCCCAAGAGAACAGTCTGTGGTGGAGCACAGCAGATTAGCCGTGTTATTTCCAAGTCAGTCTCAATGGTTGCAAGCGTGCAGAATAAATGGTGATGCGTGGCGATTAGCACATCACCACCTCGTGAGATTTCGCGGTCTTTCCGGTAAAGGCAGAAATTTGGCAAGTCAGCAAGAACCTCGGTATCGGTAATATCGTCAGTCAGCCAGGTTTCAGTTATTATCAGCAAATTACTGTTAGACAACAACACGAGGTTAGACAGAATATTGCGTTAAGGGAGGAAGCTGCGTGCGTTGGCGAAGATTACGGAAAAGTAGAGGTTAGCTCGTGTCGATACCGTAGGGCAAGGGGCTTTCCCGCGTCGAGTTGGCTGCTATTGCAATTCTTTCACACTCTGTGTGCATTCATCGAAAACATAGCGCTTATTACCTATAAACAGAGTATTAAAGCGCAGGGAGTAAGGTGCCGATTTGCTTTTTGCGAATGAAACAAGGTGTCTGCGGGCCAATTGAACAGGACGTGTAAAATCCTCGCCAACGCTGAAGTTTGTTCTTTTAAATTTACAGCCGTTAGAAATTGTTCCTTTTAATTTACTTGCCCATGCTTTGCCTCCATAGCCTTCCCTTTGTTGCCACGGAAAGTTGTCTACAAGTGTGGTATGCCATTGGAAGTAAGCGTAATCAGACTGGCACTGCAGTCGGCGTGAGGGATCATGTCGTCATATTGGAAGCAGGGGCTGAAAATTTTAGCAACGTCAGGAAAGCCTTAGCGACACTGTGATTCGTAGCTCACCTACGATAAATAATGACACATCAAAAAGGAATTCACAAAAAGAAAACTGCTAAAGAAAAAAAGAAATTGCTGCATGTCCCTGTGGGCTTTGACCAAGTCTCTAGCTGCAGAGCAAGAGTACTTTCAAATAGCCTTGGAAGCATTTGCAATATAAGGTTTGCTTTTGTCCAGTGAGACGGCTTAACTCTCACAGCAAAGTGCAAACATGTGCACTATGTATAGGCAAGGTCAAATGTTTAGGGGTATGGCTTCCACGTGAAAGTTTAATATTGCAGTACCTGTGATGCCTAGAACTACCCAAAGTGCTAGTTGAGGATTTAATTCTTTATTGGGTGAACTTGTGTCGTGAAAAGCAAACAACAAACAAAGCAGAACAATAGCAGTGAACACAGAGGTCAATCGTCAGAAATTTGATCTATGGATAAAATGTGTTGCCTATTTATATATAAATTGTCATACCTTCTAGTGTATTCACTTATGCTCACACACTTCCTACAATATACACACCGTCATTCGCATTGTGCATAAAATCTGGTTAGACAATGATTCTTTCACTACAAAATTGGCAATACAATCAAGAAGATACCGAAAGAGGAAGGTACTTCTTGGGCCTCACAATAACTTTGTAACAGTGGTTAGTCAGTAAAAGGCGCTCACTGGAAAAACACAAACAATGTAGACGCAGCCCAGTCCAAAATCAGCCCAGATTTAGATTGCAGCCATTAAAACAGCGCCGCCTTACGTCGGTCATAGTACATTTGAAATGCAGGCTGTGTGCTTCGGAAATTGCTTTTCCTCAAATCCCACGTCACATGAACCCTGCCAGTACATGCAGCATTCCCCCCCCCCCAAGAATATGCATAACGAAACGGGACAATAGCGGACCTCATCATGCCCAGTATTTATTGTGCCACATTCCGCATTGTTTTTCAAGTATGAAGCGAAATTGTCACGTGGTAGTGACGGTGAAGAAGGCAGCAAAACTTTGATTAATGAAAGTAGCGTTCTGTTGGGTGAACTTGTGCCCTCAAAAACAGGCAGCTCAAAGAACGATAGCGGCGAATACACTCGGCGATCGTTGAAAATCTGATGAGCGAGTCAAGCGCGTCGACTTCTATACATCAGTCGTCGAATGTTCCAGAGTAATCACTGGGACCCGCATGCCACAAAGTTCTACATTATTCGTGTCGCGCACACATGCAATCAGATTACACAAGGTTCGCTCACAGACAGCAGATGGAACCGTCGATAACATTCCAGAAACTTCCAATGCATGCAGGTGTGTCCTGCACTGTGCGATAATATTTGTTAGGCGGTGAAACGTGTCGCCCAAGAAGGACAAGTCATCATCATCATCAGCCTGGTTACGCCCACTGCAGGGCAAAGGCCTCTCCCATACTTCGCCAAGTACTCCAGTCATGTACTAATTGTGGCCATGTTGTTCCTAATCCGCCCACCTAACTTTCTGCCGCCCCCTGCTATACTTCCCTTCCCTTAGAATCCAGTCCGTAACTCTTAATGACCATCGGTTATCTTCCTTCCTCATTACATGTCCTGCCCATGCCCATTTCTTTTTCTTGATTTCAACTAAGATGTCATTAACTCGCGTTTGTTCCCTCACCCAATCCGCTCTTTTCTTATCCCTTAATGTTACACCTATCATTCTTCTTTCCATAGCTCGTTGCGTCGTAATCTGAGTAGAACCCTTTTCGTAAGCCTCCAGGTTTCTGCCCCGTAGGTGAGTACTGGTAAGACACAGCTGTTATATACTTTTCTCTTTAGCGATAATGGAAACCTGCTGTTCATGATCTGAGAATGCCAGCCAAACGCACTCCAGCCCATTCTTATTCTTCTGATTATTTCAGTCTCATGATCCGGATCCGCGGTCACTACCTGTCCTAAGTAGATGTATTCCCTTACCACTTCTAGTGCCTCGCTACCTATCGTAAACTGCTGTTCTCTTCCAAGACTATTAAACATTACTTTAGCTTTCTGCAGATTAATTTTTAGACCCACCCTTCTGCTTTGCCTCTCCAGAACAATGAGCATGCATTGCAGTTGGTCCCCTGAGTTACTAAGCAAGGCAATATCATCAGCGAATCGCAAGTTACTAAACTATTCTCCATTAACTCTTATCCCCAATTCTTCCCAATCCAGGTCTCTGAATACCTCCTGTAAACACGCTGTGAATATCATGGGAGAGATCATATCTCCCTGCCTGATGCCTTTCTTTATTGGGATTTTGTTGCTTTCTTTATGGAGGACTACGGTGGCTATGGAGCCGCTATAGATATCTTTCAGTATTTTTACATACGGTTCGTCTCCACCCTAATTCCGTAACGCTCCCATGACTGCTGAGGTTTTGACTGAATCAAACGCTTTCGCGTAATCAATGAAAGCTATATATAAGGGTTGGTTATATTCCGCACATTTCTCTATCACCTTATTGATAGCGTGAATATGGTCTATTGTTCAGTAGCCTTTACGGAATCCTGCCTGGTCCTTAGGTTGACGGAAGTCAAAGGTGTTCCTGATTCTATTTGTGATTACCTTGGTAAAAAAAGCGATTGATTACCTTGGTACCTTGGTAAAAAAAGGCTGGAAGTAAGATTTCCTTGGTTTATGACAAGTTGAAGATCGATGGGCGGTACTATAAATGGGATGCTGCTCTAAACTCTAGAACATTGATAGAGCGCAACACCAAATCCTTATTTGAAAGCTAACGGCCAGATACGTCCGATGTGCGGTTAGTTTCTTTCAATGCAAGAAGCATTGTGAATAAAAAAGATAAACTGGAAGATTGTTTGCACTCTTTGGATCCGCACGTGTGTGTCATAACTGAAACCTGGCTACACGACCAAATAAGTGACGATGACATAATCCCACCAGGTTATCGGTTATATCGGCGGGACCGAGGATCTAGAGGGGGTGGTGTTGCTGTGGTTGTTAAATCCTTTGTCGATGTTGACGTAGAAAGCCAGATTGCTGAGCATGAAAGCCTTTTTTTGAAAATCAAAGTGAAGGAAACGGCTTTTTATTTGTGTGCAGTTTATCGTGCTCCAGACACTGATGAAAGCTTTTTGAGTAAATTGTATGACCATTTGTTGTTGTTACGAAATAAGAATGTTATTGTAACGGGTGACTTTAATTTGCCTTTATTAAATTGGAACAATCTGTCTTTTGGATTATCGCATACGAGCGATAGAATCCTTGATGTTATGCTTGCTCTTGGTCTTGACCAAATAGTTACTGAATGTACTCGCGGAACATCAATTCTTGACTTGCTGTTCATTAGTGAAGGATTTAGACAAGGAACTGTTACAATTGAACCCGGCATATCTGACCATAAGTTAACCCTTTGTTGCATGGTGTCCACTGTAGTGGACAAATTTCTGCGATTTTTAGAGCAAGTTCAGTGTACGCCAGGTGCTCCTGTGCATGCTGGTCACTACAGTGGACAAAAAAGGTGCGTTTTCGATGCGCTAGATGGCGCCACCATACTGCGGCTGCCTCGAAATTTTGCTACGAAGATGGCTGCCCCCTGCTTGAGCGGGTAAGTGACGTTTGTCTTCACTTTTTGGCTTACCATTCGCACATTTCCCTAATTTGCGATGTATAATTATGCGGAAACAAGAAAAGAGATACTGTTAGGTACGCACCATTGATATTACGACTGAGTAAAACATAGGTCAGTTTTACGAACAACTTCTTTCAAATGTCCACTGTGGTGGACACCATGCATGGCGGGAAAACGACATGCCCATGTGAGGCTTTTCGTAAGGGTTTACTGCTGCTGCTCAGATTTGAGTGCATTATTTAATATGTTCTATATAGTTTTTAATGCAGCTTTACTTTGTTCTCGTTAGGAGGATTCCGGCTTCAAAGAAGAAATTAACCGATGCGGAAATCGATAAACTATTGGATGTACCGTTGCCACGGGACCAGGTGAATGCGCTACTTGGAGAAGACTTGCCATCTGGTAGTGACGATGATCGCCTTGACAGTGAAGATGATAGCCAGAACGAAGTAGAAGTGGACAGATGGAGTGATATAACCGATAGCAGTGCGAGTGAGGAGGAAGACGTTGACAGCGATGCTGAAGGCGAGGGCGCACCAAAACAGCGTCGCATTCAGAAGGAAAAGCCGAAGGTATGGCGTTGGGATAAGAGAGATATTCCTCATTGCACCAAAGTGCACAACGAGCTGAAGCCTAAGGCTGCAGCTGCTGAAGGCAAAACTGCACTGAAAATGTTCAAGCTCATGTATGGTGAGGATCTCATTGAGCTGCTAACATTTGAATCTAACAGGCACAGAATATCTAATCGTCCAAAAATGAAGGTGATAACAAAGAATGAAATGGAGGTTTTTTTGGGCATATGCATGTACATGTCAATAGTCGACATCTCCTTTAGGCGTTCGTACTGGTCCTCAAACACTAGGCAGGACGTGGTTGCTGACGCAATGACGGTGAACAGATGGGAGGAAATATTATCAGTTCTTCACCTCAACGATGCTGCTTTAGAAAAGAAGAGTTCTGAGGAAGGCTTCGATCGCCTCCAGAAAGTTCGTCCAATGATCGACCAACTGAATGCTTCATTCAAGAATTTGGCTGAACCAGAGTCTTGCCAGGCAATAGATGAGCAGATCATCCCCTTCAAAGGAAGGCACTCGCTAAAGGTTTACATGGCAAACAAGCCAAAAAAATGGGGATACAAAGTCTGGGTAAGGGCCGGTCAGTCCGGGTATGTTCACGAAATAGAGTTTCACGGAGACAACCTGAAGTCCGACCCGCCTGACGCACCCCAGACTATTGGCCCGTCAGGACGCGTAGTGCTGCGCCTTGCCAGAGCTGTACCTCCAAGTACGTTCCTTTTTTGTGACAATTTCTTTGCGTCCCCAGAGCTTTTGGCACACCTAAAGGATAAGGGACTGCATGCGACATGCACCCTGCGCAGAATCAGGGCAGCTAAATGCCCGTTGATGCCTGAAAAAGAGCTGAGAAAACAAGGCAGGGGCTCGTTCGACTACAAAGTCGATAGAGAGCATGGCATCATTGTTTGTGAGTGGTACGATAACAGGCTTGTAATGGTGGCCTCAAATGTGCATGGTGTCAACCCACTTGTAAAAGTGAGGCGGTTTGACCAAAAACAAAAAAAAAAAACACGTTGAGGTCGAAAGCCCTGCGCTAATCGCAAGGTACAATGAAAATATGGGCGGCGTCGACAAGTGTGACATGCTGCTTTCTATGTACCGGACCCATCTCAAGACAAAAAAATGGTACAAAAGAGTAATTTTTCACCTGACCGATTTGGCTGTCGTAAACGCATGGCTGCTATACCGCTGTGTTGCAGCAGAGTGTAAGATGCAGCTAAACCACTTCAAGTTATCGGTGGCGATAGCACTGATCAAGACAGAATCAAGGACCACTGTTGATGAAACTGATTTTTCTAATGCACTAGCATGCTCAGCCGCAGCGAAACGAAGGCCGCCTGCGAAAGCAAGCTCGGTGTCCGCAGACGTGCGGTACGACAGCGTAAGCCACTTCCCCCGCCAGCAAACGTGTGCAGCACAAAGGTGCAAAATGAATGGCTGCAAGCGGTTCATGAGAGTGGCTTGTTGGGCTAGTTGGTACATGGTTATGCTAGGAGAATGCCAGCAAACTTTAGAGCAGGAAAAAATCGAGAGGCAGACATAGACAAAGAGACATGCCAGCCACCTTCCTGTCTCTTTGTCTATGTCTGCCTCTCGATTTTTTCCTGCTCTAAAGTTTGCTGGCATTCTCCTAGCATAGGCTGCAAGCGGAAGACAACATACCTCTGCGGGAAGTGCAAAGTGTTCTTGTGCATTGACGGCAAAAGTGACTGTTTTTTTTAATTTCATAATGAAGAGTAAAGTGCCCTTTTGTTATTGGAAGAACTTTGCCTGGTGGAAAAGGCAAACATAAACATTTTTACTTTCCCCTACCGGAGCTGGTATTCATGTTGTCCACTGTAGTGGACATTCTGTATCTTCCAAAATAAACATTTGAAAGAGATGAAAAAATTTTTCCCGTTTTTTCTGATGCAGAAAGACACGAAACAAGAAAAAAATCACAGTTCGCGCACGTAATTATTCCGCATGCAACAAAGGGTTAATTTCTTTTTCCTGGAAGGTCGAAAAATCAAAAACACGTGCGCTTGATGTCGCTACAGTTAAGGAATTTAGTAGAGCTGACGATGTGGCGATTATTGACTATATTGAAGAAAATATTGGGATCACATGTGATGATGTGGAAAGCTCTTGGCAAAGGTTCGCTAATGTGCTTAGGCATTGCATTAAAAAATACGTTCCAAACAGAAAAATACTTAAAAAGCGGAAACATCCATGGATTACTCGTGAAATTATACACATTAAGCGTAGACTTAAAAGATATCGTAAGAAGCAGGGAACTTCAACGCCACTGCTTATAGAAATCAAACGTGACCTATTATCAAAGGTGAGCTGCGCCAGGACTAAATATTTCACACACACATTAGCAGAGTTTCTAAAGACTGATCCGCAAAAATTTTGGCAGCATTTGAGTAAACCCAAAGATGCACTTACTAAAATAAAAGTTAGGGACAAGATTATCACTGATGCTGCTGAAATAGCTGAGAATTTTAATCAGTATTTCTACGAGGTGTTTTCAGAATTAGATGAATATGAAATAAAAGCAGTGGCTGCACCAGAGGATGGCATTGAAGTAACTCGTGAGGGTGTTCTGGCGATGCTCTTGAAACTGGACACTAAAAAATCCGCTGGACCCGATGGTCTTCCGAATGTATTTTTGAGGCGTTACGCAGAACAAATATCAGGCTGCCTCACAGACGTCTTTAAACTCTCATTAGCAAACGGAAAAATTCCTTCACAATGGAAAATAGCACGGGTGGTTCCCGTATATAAAAAAAGTGATCGATTGTCTGTTTCAAATTATCGGCCTGTTTCCATAACATCCAGTTGCTGTAAGATGTTGGAGCATATTGTAGCCGGTTACCTGCGAAAGTTCCTGAGCGATCATAATCTTTTGTCGGATAATCAGCACGGGTTTCGGCAGGGGCTATCCACAGTTACTCAGACTGTTTTGTCTGTGCATGAATTTGCGCGGGTGCTTGATATGTCCGGGCAAACGGATGTGGTTTTCTTTGATTTTAGCAAGGCCTTCGATAAGGTGCCACATGGCAAACTTCTCTATAAGATGGAATGTATGGGTATACCATTTTTTATTATTCAATGGATTCAAGACTACCTTACAGACAGACGGCAATATGTGGAAATTAATAAGACCGCTTCTAGTGTTGTTAATGTTCATTCAGGAGTTCCTCAGGGAAGTGTGCTGGGACCTTTGTTGTTTTTAATATATGTAAATGATTTAGTTGCGGTTGTTCCTAAAGATGTCTCTGTTAAGTTGTTTGCAGACGACTGTGTTGTGTTTAAACAAATTTCATCCGAACATGACCACATCTCTGTTCAAAAAGCAGTTTTTGCTATTGAAGAATGGTGTCTGAAATGGGCTATGGTACTTAATAGTGAAAAAACTGTTCTCTTACGTATAACTAGAAAAAAGTCTCCAATTTTGCTTCCTTACTTTCTTCGCGGAACCATGATCTTGGAAGTTGACAAATATAAATATTTAGGCATAACACTCGACAATAAGTTAAAATGGTCGGCTCACATTACTAATATTTCTACATCTGCATTTCGAAAGCTATGGGTTTTACAAAGAAAGCTAAAAACTGCCCCTGCACACATAAAAAAATTGGCTTACGAAACTTGTGTGCGGTCTTTACTTGAAAATGCTTCAGTAGTGTGGGACCCATACACAAAAAAAGATATAATGATCCTTGAAAAAGTCAATAGGAAAGCGGTTAGGTTTATATACGGAAAATACAAAAGGGAAGACTCTCCTTCGCAGTTAATGATCTCAAATAACATTCATACACTAGAAACCCGCAGAAAGATTAATAGATTGATATTCTTGAACAATAGTTTAACAGGAAAAAATAAGCTCCAGCTTCCAGAGTGCATTAAGCGTCCTCTAGTGAGAAGGACTCGGAGCGTTCATGAGCATTCACTTGCTCCCATCTTCGCCAAAACTAACAGCTTTAAGTACAGTTTTTTCCCTAGAACAGTACAAGATTGGAATTCGTTACCGGCATCTGTTTTTTCCTCACAAAATTTTTCTGATGCGTTACATCGTCTACTTACCTGATATGTATGTTTTGTATCCTTGTGCTACTAATATTGTATAATTTTATTCTTTGGTATCCGTATGCTGCTAATATTGTACAATTTTATTCTTTTGGTTTATTCTTTTGATATATGTGTGCTGCTAACATTGTATAAATTTTATTCTCTTGGTTATGTAACAATGTAAATTCATTCCTGCTAGGGCCAAGCAATGGCCTGCAGTATTCTGAAATAAATAAATAAATAAATAAATAAATACTTTGTAGGCAACGGACAGTAAGCTGATCAGTCTATAATTTTTCAAGTCTTTGGCGTCTCCTTTCTTAAGGAATAAGGATTATGTTAGCGTTCTTCCAAGATTCCGGTCTGCTCGAAGTCATGAGGCATTGTGTATACAGGGTGGCCAGTTTTTCTAGAACAATCTGCCCACCATCCTTCAACAAATCTGCTGTTACCTGATACAAGGCTTTCTTTACTTCTTCCGGCATTACTTGTGGGATTTCGAATTACTCTAGACTATTCTCTCTTCCATTATCGCCGTGGGTGCCACTGGTACTGTACAAATCTCTATAGAACTCCTCAGCCACTTGAACTATCTCATCCATATTAGTAATGATATTGCCGGCTTTGTCTCTTAACGCATACATCTGATTCTTGCCGATTCCTAGTTTCTTCTTCAATGTTTTTAGGCTTCCTCCGTTCTTGAGAGCATGTTCAATTCTATCCATATTATACTTCCTTATGTCAGCTGTCTTACGCTTGTTAAGACAAGTACACGTGTCAATATGCTGAGGTTAAATTAAGGCATGTTTGCAATATACTGTGCCTTATTTTAGCTAGAGAAGGTTTTCTTTAAAAGGGCTCTGCACCCTAAATTATGCATCTCATTTTCCTTCCATGTTTGCTAATTATAGGACTTGGCAATGCCTCCTGTGCAAGAAAAAGCACTGAAATCTGAGCATTTGATATTTTAATTTGCTCCTGAAGTCAGTTTCTGTGCAGGCTGCAGCATGAACAATTTTTGACAGCTGATGTGGCACAATGTATCACACATACAATGGCCAGCTTAAAATAAGTTTTATGCATTGTATTTGTGCAATACAATTTAATTTCACTTGCAGCTGGTACTAGATGCACTGTCCAATAGTCTACACTCGAAATATAATGCAAACACAAGCATTTGCACATAGGAAGTGCGTATAGTTAGCGTGTACAGTTCATTTTGTATATTTTTGATAAACACATGATGGATATCTATAAAATTTACTGTGCATGTGAGGTCACAATTGCAGACGCCCTAATTAGATGGCGCCACCATATCCAGTGACTTTCGAGGTCGAATGCAATCGTACATCTTGCCTGAATTGCATCTCGTCGTCTCTGCTTGCTGGTGACTCGTTCTGGATGTGGTTATTGTAATCATGGTAACAATGCCATCAAATAGGCTACTGCCGCTGCGGCCTATGGTGGGAAGGAAGCTTCCGGTTTGGGAATGTAAGCCTTGTTTGAATTGTTTCAAGGTACACAAGGGTATAAAATGGTCACAGGGCCCTTTATAGGTCATCGTGAAAGTGCAATTTAATCTGTTCCAATAGCTTATCTGAAGAGGCGCCCATAACTTGCACGCTGTCCAGATACTTATAATTGAAAAGATTCAACAATTAACTTGCTGTTCACTTTACATTACATATTGAAACAGCGAAATTTAACAATTCAGAAGTCACGCCATGCTTAGCGAAACATGATTGTGATTGTGAAACATTAGTGATTGTGAAACTAACACCAATTTTGATATCTGCATTTGCAAAATGTGCCACAAATTTATCGGCTTTCCTGCCAACAGAATCACAAGGACCTCCCTCTAAGAGTTTGGAACAATAACTGCAACACCAATGCATGTTTTTCTACATTTTGGGTATGGATACCTCTAAAGTGTTGCAATACCCAGACGAGGCAAAAAATCCCACAACATCCCAGAAAGACTTATACGTCCCAATAGAGGCGTCCAGTGGACTTTTAAGCGGCGTCCTAATCAGCAAGATCTGAAAAACGCTCCATCACAGACATGATTCGGATGTGGAATCAGCAGGCAAAATATTTTCTGCATGTGTGCATCAGGAAAAAAGTGTGCGACATGGCTGTGTGTCTGCTTCCCAGATAAGCACTCTCTTTAAGTTTACTCAATATTTTTAGGTTATCTTAACAGGGACATCCTGTAGATGTCACACCCTGGCCTTTTTATAGCCCACACATTACTAGTTGGTGTTCTGGATGTTCGAGAAAAAAGGAACAGGTTTTTCTGATATGTTCAAATTATCACCCAAAACTATAACATCTCAACCTCATGCATGCACATTATCTGACCGCACTGAGAACTTTAGTTGGTTAAACATCCTCCCAGCTGTGCCAGGTCCTAAGCACTGCACACAATGTGTCTGCACGTGAGGCATTGCATGCTACACATTGAACGTGAAGTAGCCTAGCAGCATTCACGGCGTCTGCTGCAAACCCTCGCAGTGGAGCAGCTTTTCTTGCACTACTGGCATTCTACCATTGCATATTCCTTAAGAAAATTGTAACATCGTTATTTATTGCTGTAGTTACATTAAAATTTTCACAGTTGCTTTGCATGGCACCTTACCAGCTTGGAAAGCCACAGGGTAGCATAAACAAATAATTGATTAATAACATCCAGACTAAGTTCTATGGAGGGATACCACACTCTAATAATTTCCCAATGACAACGAAAGGTAAGACCCAACTGGGACATCCATAGGAGCTCTTTCAGTGTTTCACTTGGGAGCTTTTCAGGGTTATTTTGGTACATCCTTAGGATGTCCCCAATGTACAAACGTAGTGGATGTCCTAGGATTCCTCTTTGACATCTGGGTAGCAGTGTCAGCTAGGATTCTAGCTAGGCAGATACAACTTCACTAGGTCTCAGTTTCAATTTCAAAATTTTAACAATTTTAACAACAAGTGTTTGTTAGGGCATCTTTTAATCACCTAAATAGAACATAGTGCCCAATCCATATTGTTACGGTGAAGGGAACGAAGAAGTTGAATTAGACTAGACGAAGACGAAGTCTGGCAGTTGCCTGAACACCATATACGCCAGTTGTAAATATACGTTATTTTACACTCGTGGGCCTGCTTTCTTCCTGCAACATTTTGGTCGAAGGTGTGGGGTACAATCACAGAACTTCGCAGCGGACGTCATTTACCTGCCGCCACAATGGCAAATCAACCGACACAAGCAACAACGCCTCAGCAGCCCGTGCCAACAGTCATCCTCACTTATCCGTGGGACCCAGGGACATTTTGTGGCATGGACAACGCCAACATCGAGGACTGGCTTACGATGTACGAACGAGTGTGCGACAACAACAGGTGGGATCCAACAATGATGTCAGCAAACGTGATATTTTATCTAAGAGGAACTGCGAGGCAATGGTACGACACATACGAAGCTGACCTAACGAGCTGGGATGTCTGCAAAGAAAAAATGCGAGACCAGTTTGGCAGACCTGTCGGTCGTCAGCTGGCAGCAAAAAAAGAACTCGCGTGTCGCGCTCAGATGTCCACGAAATCCTATGTCGCCTACATACAGGATGTGCTAGCCCTCTGTCGCAAGGCTGATAACAACATGACCGGGGCAGACAAGATTGGTCACATACTGAAAGGTACTGCAAGACGATGCCTTCAATCTCCTGATGTGTAAAGATTGTGCCACTGTGGATGCAATTATAAAGGAGTGCCGGCGCTTCGAACAAGTGAAAAGCCGCCGCGTCGCTCAAACATTCAACTGATTGCCCACTACCGCCGCGACATCTTCTTGCGAAGACCCGCCGCACTTCGTTCAGCCGACAGGACCGGAAGATATCACGCGCATCGTTCACCGTGAGCTTGAGGCCATGGCTCCGGCTCCAGTTCGTTCTGACTGTGAGGAAAGCGTGCCCACTATCTCCCTTATACAAGCGGTCATTCGGGAGGAAATTGCAAGTTTGGGCATTCCATCTTTCTGCTCGGTCCGCCATACAAATACCTACCATATTTCTCCGGCCGCCCGCTCCCAGACGCAAAGCTTTCCGCCCCTTCGTCGCAACCCAGCTGACTGGCCCACAGCGGATGATAAACCTATCTGTTTTAATTGTTCCAGTATTGGACACATCGCCCGTCATTGCCGCAACCACTGGTCGTCGCCTCGTTGGTCGTCTCCGAGTCACTACCACCAAGTACCAGACAATCATACTTTCCAGCCCTATACCCCGACTAGGAACATTAAAGCCGACAGTGCTCCACCAAGATCCAGCCACTCCCCATCTCCGCAAGGTCGTAGGTCCCGTTTGCCTCTCGTTCACCGCTCTTCGTCCCCTTCTGCAACTGGTCGCTTCGCTTCGGGAACTAGGCAGTGCAGCTCCCGGAGTTGAAGCTGCAACTCCGACCCGGCCCACAAATCCTCTGTTGACCCTGCCTACATGTGGAAACCTACTGGACATTGAAGTTGATGGCGTTCCTGTTAGATCTCTCGTTGATACAGAAGCACAGCTTTCAGTTATGAGTGCTGCTCTCCGCTGAAGGCTCAAAAAGGTTCTGACACCCGCCGTACCGTGCACTGTGCGAGTCACCGATGGGAGTACTTCACTTGTCCTTGGAATGTGCACAGCACGTGTGACCATTGGGGGCCATTATACCGTTGTTCTATTTACCGTCCTTGAACACTGTCCACACGATCTAATTCTTGGCCTCGACTTCCTTTCGAAACACTCTGCCCAAATTGACTGCTCCACAGGTGTACAGTTGGATCTGCCGCTTCCTGCCGACGCAACAACTTGTGCTTCACACCGCTTATGTTCTGCTGAGTTTGCAAAGCTGTCTCCACAGGCGGCTGCAAATGTCCTCTTGATGCTCTGTCCTCCCGTACCTGATGGCGAGTACGTCGTGTCGCCGCTTACCGACGTGGTTTTGTCACGCAATATTGCCCTACCGTGCACCTTAATCCGGATCTGCAAAAGCTGCGCTCGCGTGCCCATCCTCAATTTTGCATTTTTGTCGCATGTGCTGCCACAAGGTATCGCCATAGCGCATATCACTCCTTTGGAAGAACTTAAGAATTTTTCTTTGACCTCTTAATCCTTCCTCGGTACCACCGGACCTTTGTCACCCACTCTTCCATACTCGACGCCTGCGTACGCTTCTAAGATGATCGCCCCTGGCCTTCCTTCCGAGCAAACAACAGCTCTTCGTCACCTCCTGTCATCTTTTCGGGACATCTTTGATTTGGACAACTGTCCACTTGGCCAGACATCTGTTGTCACGCATCGCATCAACACCGGTGACGCCAGCCCCATTCATAGGCGGCCATATCGTGTCTCTGCAACAGAAAGGGCCATCATACAGAAAAAAGTAGACAGGATGATGGACAAGGACATCATCAAATTTTTCTCTGCTAAAGTGGAGATTTTCAAGTGCTCCTTTGTTTGGCACTGCAGCAAACGTTTGTTTCGCCAGTTGCAGATAAATATTTCATTTAAATGGGAACATCCCCACCTTGTCATTTATTTGACGAGAGGTGTTCACAGCACTGCAGGCAGTACGACCACAAGTCATACTTCACATGCTAATGTGAAAGTAACTTGGGCTTACCGAAATCAAAACACACCACCACATCAGTAGTTCCGTTTGTCGGTCATTGCGGCATCGCAGCCTGTGGTTTCTCGTCTCCAAGTTTTTTCTTTCCTCCATGTCATAGCAAAAGGTTTCCCTAGATTAAAATTTTTTTTGTTCCTAAACAAGGTTTACAAAACCTACATCTACGAAAATGTCCCTAGGATTCGCAGCACTGTCCCTCGCAGACCAGGATCACTGAAACCTACAGCACACTCATTTACCTTCCCAATGACCTTCCATCTATATGCTCCCTCCTAGTTCTCTTCTTCCTTCCAGGCTCTACAAAACTGTAAGCACTGAGGTTGCGGTCAGCATGGATGGTTGGGTGGATAGACATTATGAGCATCATATTTGAAACGGGTTGTACTACCAAGCTCTTGTTTTTATTTGCCTGTCCTACATACGATAAAAAATATTTTTAAAACATGCACACACAGAAAGAATTCCCAGCTTCAAACATTATTTTATACCTCCACTGTTTGTGGTCTTCATACTTTTCTGCCACCAAACCTCCAATCACTTCTTACTGATTTCTATTGCGGGCATGTTTGCTTTTCCCCTGCTATCTATGAACCAAAGGGATTTGAGGAGGCAAGAGGAGCCTAAAGCAACAGCTGGGTAGATATCTTCACATTCTAATAAAAAAATGTTCCATTGTTTTCCTAGCTTTACCCCAGCAAGCACATGCTTCTCCTTCCTTGGTGTTCCTAGCTTTATAACTACACGTACAGCTAGCATGTACGGATAGATTCATGGATGCTATGACTGTCCCCTTTGAAACGGTGTGGTGGGTTCCGCCACCAAGCTCCTGTTCTTATTTTGCCTAATGTCCTGCCCCTATTTTTGAAAACACACACACACAAAGACTTCTGAGCTTCAAACTTTCTCAGCCACTACTGGTAAATTTGTTTTCGTATGCCTCCGTTTTTGATCTCCCTACTTTTCTGCCACCAAACCTCCAATCGCCTCTAACTAATCTCTATTGTGGAGGTGTTTACATTCCGGAAACCCTGCTGTCTCTGAACCCAAAGGCTTCAAGGAGGCCAGAGGAGCCTAAGCCAACAGCTGGGTAGATATCTTCACATTCTAATCAAACTTTTTCCATTATTTGCTTAGCTTTACCACAGCAAGCACATGCTTTTTCTTCCTTGGTGTGCCTCGCTTTACAACTATGCATTCTAAGGCATCCTGATCACACTTCGAAAACTAAGGATATTTCCTTTGAGTTATCATAAACTGTTTCTTTCCCAATTTCATTTTTTCCTCTTAAGTAGTTACTCATCTCTGAGTTTCCGATTGACATTCTTTGTTGCTGTGCTGCTCACCCTACAGGCTGCATACTTGCTGGTAAGCTTCCTTGTTCTTTTCCTCCACTGTGAGTCAATGTATTTCCTGTAGAAATACCTGAACACTCTCGCAACCCATTTACTTTCTTTCATATTCTTCAGTAATTCTTCAAAATCAATTTTACTCTGAGCTTCCCTCACTTCAAAACTTTTCAGCCCATATCACCCTGCACAGCTTCATTTGTGGACTTCCCATGAGCGCCCAATGCGAGGTGTCTCACGTCGACCTTTATTTGGTGGGCATGGCGAAAGTGCTGTCATGAAGACTGAACTGGCCATTCTGCTGTTACAGGTTTTCCTGTGCAATACACCCATTTCGGTGTACACTTCAAGCAAGGAAACAGTCATCACCAGCTGCGAGGTACGTCGCATCCAAGGAACATCGTGGCAGCTTGCTACTTCCGGACTGGAGCATGCGCACGGAACAGCACCAATAACGACAGTGACATCCCAGCGCAGCAGCTATATAAGTGCAGTCGGCACGCAGCAATCCCGTGGGCATGGCGAAAGTGCTGTCATGAAGACTGAACCGGCCATTCTGTTGTTACAGGTTAGTAAATTTGAGAAGTGCTTCAGAAGTGACAACCGACTTATTATTGTTCTGTCATGCCCCGAACTGTGTGCTTCTTGTGCCCTGGAATGTATTTCCATGTTGCTGATACTGTCTGGTGATATTGAGCTTAATCCTGGTCCCAAAACAGTTGAAGAAATGCTCGCGGAAATTTTGGAAGGGCAAAAACTAATGAGTGAGGATATAAAACAAGTAAGAACAACACAGGCTACCTTTTCTAACCAGTCAGAAGTCATAAACAAGAAGATATTGGAGATGGAATTGACCATGAGGGCTGTAAAGGAAAATGAAGGAAAAATAGAGCGCCTTCAAACAGAAATTAACATAGGTAGTGCTCTGCAGTACAGCCAAGAAAGAATGGTTGATTTAGAAGATCGAAGTCGTAGAAACAACTTAATTGTCTTCGGAATAACAGAGAGTACTAGTGAAACGAATGATGAATTAAAAACGCAAGTTCTGCGAGATGTACTTAAGGAGAAACTTGGAGTGAAAGTCAGAACAGTTGAAAGAATTCACAGAATTGGGAAACAACAGATGAATAAATGTCGACCAGTTATTGTAAGATTATTTGACTACAACAAAAATGCGAAAATATTCCAAAACTGCAAAAAGCTAAAGGGCAGCTGTACCTCAGTTGCAGATGATTTTTCCGAGTTGACACTACGAAACCGTAAAAACCTTTGGGAAAGTGCAAAAGCTGAAAAGGACAGTGGAATGAAGGTTCGCCTCGTGTGTGATAAGATTTTGATCGACAACGACACGTTTATCTGGGACGAAGAAAAAAGTGCCGAAAGAAGCTGGGTAAGGGAGGGTCAAGCTCGCGTACAACAAAGTGACAAAGAGAAAGCAAACCCAGAGATTTCAACTTGATTAATGTCAACGTTCGTAGCCTGGCAAACAAGACAGTCGAATTTGAACGTCTTCTTTTGCAGTACAAGCCAGATGTTGTTGTTGTCACAGAAACTTGGCTACGCCCGAAATATAAGACTGTGAATTAATCCCCCCGGGTTATATCATGATCCGCAAGGACCGCGGAACGCGTGGTGGAGGTGTGGCAGTTGTTTGTAAAGAAGACATTGAGCTGATCGTTCTGGATGACTGCAGTAATACTGAAAGTATTTGGTGCAGAACAGAGTTTCTAGGCGTTCCTTTTATTATTGCAGCTGTCTAGCGACTTCCAGGTGCTCCTCTTTCATGTTTACAATGCCTTCAAGATTATATGTGCAACAATGTTCCTCTTAACACTCGTGTCATTATTGCAGGAGATTTCAATTTACCAGGAATTGATTGGGCTGATATTGCAGTAGGTACTACAGATGTTGCTCATTGTGAAGCTTTGTTAAACCTGACTTTCAGTTACGACCTCACGCAAATAATTCCTGAAAGTACTAGAGTTACACAGACCTCAGAATCCTTACTTGATCTTGTGCTTATTTCAAGCAATGTACCAGATTGCAGTGTTTCCGTCAAAGACAGAATTTCTGATCATAAACTGGTTTTGCTTTGTGTAAAGGAAGCCCTCCCGACGAAGAATTCAAAGAGGCCAACTATATGTATAAGAGATTATAGCAACGCCGACGATGTTAGCATCTTGGACTGTCTTGAAATGTCACTGTACTCGTTCGATGGGGTGACTGACGTCAACATCTTGTGGAATAGGTTTAAGAATACGGTGATCTACTGTCTGGAAAAGTTCGTGCCAAAACGAATCAAGGCAGTAAAGAAGCGCAATCTTTGGATTAACCACAATATAACACAGCTTAAATGAAGAATAAGACGCAGAAGTAGGAATAAAGAGAGGAACAAAATGGAGATTTCGCAGCTTTCCCAAACCCTTAATCACATGCTCGTAACGGCAAAGGAACACTTTTACTCGCAGATGCTACCCAATTTCATGAGAGATTCACCACAGCGATTTTGGCATCATCCTGCCCCGTTGCACAAACAAATACAATATGTCTGCATTGACAGCAACATAATTAACGACTGTGCTCAAATTGTTCAAAAATATAATGAATATTTTCATTCTGTGTTCGCTCCACCGGAGCCATCTTTCACTGACCTTGATGAGAATCGCACCGAGGATATGTTGCCTATGCCAGACATCGTTTTCTCTGAAGAGGGGAATATGCACTACTCCTTAACATAGACACAAAAAAATCACCCGGTCCTGATGGCATCCCAAGTGAATATTTAAAACGATATGCAGCATGGATATCTAAGTATGTCTGTATCATATTTAAGGTGTCCCTAGAGCAGCACGAATCGCCATCTGACTGGCTGACAGCTAGAGTTGTCCCCATCTATAAATCCGGCAACAGACACAGAGTCGAAAATTATAGGCCCTTTTCAATTACCTCTACATGCTGCAAGATAATGAAGCATGTCATATCAAAAAGCTTGTCCAATTACTTGGAAAATGCTAATATCCTTCTTCCTAACCAACATGGTTTTAGGCAAAAATTGTCAATGGTTACCCAACTCACCGAAACCATACACGATTTTTCAAGCGTACTTAATGAGAAACGTCAGTTAGATGCTGTTTGCCTCGATTTCTCAAAAGCGTTCGACCGCGTTCCACACCCTGAACATCTTGATAAACTGCTTAGTCTCAGCGTTAACATTAACATTGTGAAATGGATTCAATCATATTTAGTAAGAACACAGTTTCTAGAAGTGAATGGTGCGACATTCGGAGTGTTGCCTGTAACGTCAGGAGTCCCTCAGTGATCGGTGCTGGGCCCTGTCCTTTTTCTCAGTTATATAAATGACATTGTAGACCAGATTAACCCCATTATCAAAGTTCGACTTTTTGCAGACGACTGCTTAATGTATACCGCAGTATCCAGCCGCAATGACCAGATCATTCTAAATTCCGCATTAAAATGAATTAGTGACTGGTGTAATAAGTGAAAAATGAAAATAAAGTACAGCATGACTAAGTATATAAGGGTAACCACGAACATAAAAAATATACACTCCTTCGATTATGAGATAGATGGTAAGGTCATAAGCCGCAAAAATCACATTAAGTATTTCGGAATTACCATATCGAGTGACCTCAACTGGAAAGCACACATAAACAACATATGCTCATCAGCTGAAAAAAAGCTCTGGTACTTGAGGCGAAAGTTGAAACTTGCTCCTCAACAAACTAAATTAGCTGCATATTTAACGCTTGTTCATCTTACATTAGAGTAAGCGAGCATCGTGTGGGATCCGTTTAAAAAAAAACCTGGTAGATAGAATTGAAAAACTTCAAAGAAGAGCGGCAAGATTCATCTTGTCAAACTATCGTTCAACTGACTCCGCAACTGAAATGCTCAGGAAGCTCAACCTACCGCCACTTTCAGAATGCAGAAGGATAGCTAGACTAAAATTTCTTTATCTGATTCACCATAACTGGTTTAACCTTAATACACAGCAGTACATAAAACGGCGTCTGTCTCGAACAGTACGAAGCAGCAACCTAGAGCAAATTCAACCCATTTCAGCACGAATAGATACACATAAGTACTCGTTTTTCCCCAGAACAATAGAGGAATGGAACGCGCTACCACCTGAATTACTAACAGTAGACAACCTAAATAAATTTGAAACCACACTAAGAAAATTCTTTACTTCGGCTAGAAGTACATAGCAGCTACTTTAATAATGGTACTTTGTCTTACTTATGTTCCTGGTTGCAACACACATGATTAATCCAGCGGCTGTGGTACATTTAATGCCACCCTATTGCAATTTGTTTTTGCTGCTTCTTGATTTTGCATTGTGCCTTTGCCTGTGTATATGGCTTATTTGGTCTGTTCTAGACTGCGGCAGCACTGCTATCTTGTATTGTTTGTCTTGCAACCACCCTATAATGGCCTTCGGCCAACAGTATTATTAAATGAAAAAAAATTACCATCAAGTACCCTTTCTACTCCTGACTTCAAGCAAACAACCGCATTTCCAAATGTGAGTCCCGAAAACATTACACTTTTCCACATACCCTGGTACACCTCGTACCTATTGTATCACCACAGTGCTCTGTGTTTCGTTATGGCCGCATTTCTCTTTCCCTTTGCTGTTACTGTTTTTTCCTGCGTTTCTGATATCTATTGCCTTCGTTTATTCATATACCAAAGTATTTGTATTGTTTTACCTGAGGTATTTACTGGCCCTGTAGTGACAGTGTCTGTTCACTGTTTTCATTGAATACCAGAAAATCTTATATTTCAATGCTAAATTTTAATTTCAGAATAGTGGCTAATCAGGCTTGTTGGTACAAACACATAGTTTAGCAAACAGCACAAAAAATGGGACACAGAAAAGAGGCACACGACAGTGAAAACAGCACATGTTTTCACTCTTGCTTCTCTGCCTACATATAAAGCGCTCACCCAATAAACATACTTGTTGGAAGTCAGTGCCTCTGTCATGAGCCCCTTTACGGTGTCCCATTTCTTGTGCTCTTTACTAAACTATTTAAAAATTTTAATCCTAAATTCTCACATTCCTGTCCACAGATATTAGCAAGACGTAGCATATCACTTTGCTTGTTAGCAAGCAGCACATTGGCATCTGCAAAAAGAAAACTGGGAGCTACCGCTCTACTATTGTGCCCGCTTGTTTGTATGAGAGACTAAACCCAATATTGATTCCTGCTAGCACCCTCTCCATCCTTACCACATATATATCATAAACAGCAGCGGGGATGAAGGGCACCCCTGTCTCAGTTCCTTGGTGGCATCAACTTTCGCCTCGCTCCTCATGCCTTCCTGTTGAGCGCAAATGGTATTCTCTAGGTAAATCTCCCTCAAACGCTGTAATAGTCATCGCCTATAAACCTCCCAATTCCAGAATGTCCCACAAAATGTTGTGGTCTCAGTGTCATACGCTCTGGTATTGTCTAAAAAACCCACATGTAATGGTCTTTTTTCTTTTCTGAGATTTCTGTACAATGAGCAAGAACAACTAAGTTATCATCCAGATGTCCGATTCTGAAGCCATTTTGAAGTGCTGCCAATATGCCGTTATCTTCTGCCCATGTTTGCAGCTTTAATTGCCTGCACTGCTATGTAATGGTCAACAATCTTGTCAACATAGTAAACATATTACTGATGAAACGGTCAACGGTCAATATTAGTGAATTCAATCTTACGTTTAGGTTACCTTTATAAATTAAATCCATTCTACTTTGTCCCCAACTGTCGAGTATTCGCCTATCTTGTAAGCGTTTCTTTCTACTGCTTTCAACAGAGCCTCCTTACTTTTTGGTCCTAGTTCATTAGCCAGCTTAACGGAAACCGTGTATAACCCTGTGGCTGTGCACTTAGGAATTTTCTCCTCAGTTTTCTTCCAGTTGAACTTCTTCAGCACCAGCTCCTTTTCCATCTGGTTATAGTTCATGCTTTCTTTTTCTCAGAAACTACGTCGCCATTGCCTTGAAATGATTCGGCTGTTATTTTTCGTATGTAATTTAATGCCGCGTCCCCTTCAAGTTCGTTTCCACCTTCGTCTAGGATTTGTTGTTGTGTTGCTCCAGACTTCCTGCCAAATAAGTTAATGCGGTTCCGAGATATTGAAGGTGCGGCCTTCTTTTTCTAACGTATTTCAGACAACCAACATTCACTTTCACCTTTAGCCTTTGCTGGCAGTGCTTGAACCAAAGATTTTTTTTTTTCCTGGCATTATATCTAGCGTTGGATGGATGGATGAATGAGGCTCAACCCTTTGAATCAGGCGGCAGCAGTGCGCTCCATCTAGCCTTGAATGATACTATATGCATGCATACCTATGTATTCATTCCTTTACTTGTGCATTGATATTATCCACCAATCAGATAGCCTCCGTTTAGTTCTTTCTACCTGTGCAAAATCTATTTTACCTTCACTGTCCTTAAAATCAAAGCTTTGAATAGCTCCCCGTTACGTTCAACTGCAGGGTGAAGTCATTTACAAGAAAGTATCAAGTGCTAAGCTGTTTCCTCCTCCTCTCCACATTCCCTGCACAACAAGTTATCTCCTGGTATCTGACTCAGTATGTTTTAGTCCGCAGTACACCTGCCCTGGCCTCAAACAACAATGAGCTTCCCTTAGAGTTATCGTAAATATTTTCTTTGGCTATTTCTTGCTTAAACGTCCTATATGTCTCTAATGCTGATTTGGTTTGCATCTCTGTTCTCCACATACCCCTCTCTGTCTCCTTAACCTTTTTCGACAGATGATTCCTTACCTGTCCCCCCCCTCCTGCAGCCCAAGTATTTGCTTGACAATTTTCTAGTTTGCTTCTTCCACCTTGTGTCAACATTCCTCATGTATAAGTAAGTGAAAACGTTCCTAACCCACCGCATTTCTCCGGCGTTTCTCAATCACTCCTCAAATGCTGTCTTGCTACTAGCCTCTCTGCCCTCGAAAGAAGATCATCCCATATCCCCCTGCACCCCAAGATTTGGTGTCTTGTCATGTGCTCCCAGAGCGAGCCTACCCACACCACAATGCCTAGTTTCCAACTGTGCCCGGGTCTCTGCTCTCATACATAGAACTGCGTAGGCAAAAGTCAGGCGCAGAACCATTACGCCCTTCCATATCCCTCGTACTATACCTCGTACCTATTGTAGTTCCACAGTGCCCTACTCTTTATAATCGATGCACTTCTGTTACCTTTAGTCGTTATATATTTTTTATACTCTGTCAGATACTCCATTCCATTATTTATCCACACCCCAAGATACTTGTACCTTTCGACTATCTCAAGCGTGGCCTCCTGTATCTCATGCTCGGCGCAAATGTTATCATTAAAAATCACTACTGCTCATTTTTCTTTGCTAAACTTCAAGCCTAATCTTTCTCCTTCTGTACCACATATGTTCATCAATCCCTGCAGATCTTCTGTATTGTCAGCCATTATTACGATATAATCCGCAAACATCAATCCTGGTAATGACTGTTCAATCAATTTTCCTTGTTTGAAAAATGATAGGTTGAAGCCGAGTCCGCTTTGCTGTATTTTGGCCTCTAATCCTTGAAGGTACAGCATAAACAACCGAGATGACAATGGACACTCCTGCCTAGGCCATCGCCGAATCATTACAGGCTCCGAAACTGGCTTTTCCCATTGGTTACCCGGTTACCCAGCGGATGGATGGATAGATGGATGTTATGAGCGTCCCCTTTGGAACGGGGCAAGTCGTTTACAAGAAACAGCGTACATTCTCACCACGACACCACCTGGTTGTAGCCGTACTGGTAATCACGCTGGTTCTCTTTCTGCAACGGATAGGCGAGCTGGTTCTCGTGCATGTAGAGCAATTTGCGCAGCGGCAAGAGGTCTGGCCGCAAACCCAGCAGCTCGGCCAGGTTGAGCGTGCCGCTGGCCATAAGCACGCGGTAGCCACTTGACGGTTCGATGCGTTCGGCTAGCCACAGGGCTGCCGTGCGTGCGCGCCAGTGCCACTTGTTGGCTGGCAGCGTGACCAAACGGCATTCCTCCGGTCCCAACTCCACGCTTAACAGATCCATCAGCTGGCGGTGCGAGCCACCATAGAACGGCTCCAGCAACAATACCGACATGGCCAACAACGTTTCACAACAGCAATAAAGACAGCACGACTGCACCATAGAAGAAAGACTGCACCATAGAATAAAGAACCAACATTAGAGAAGAGAAACTGTACCTTCAGCAGTGGTATGAAAACAAGCAGCGGCAGCGCATTGAACTTAGTGGGGCGGACGCCAGATGGCGATGCTCAACCAGGAAGCGGCAAAACTGATTGGACCCATATTTACTCAAATTTAATGAGACTATTTGAGCGTGAGCAAAGTAAGGTGCGAGTCAGGAAAACAAGGCAAGGGATACGAAAACTCAAGAGCTGGTGGGATGAACAAGTTAAGAAGGCCAGAAAGAAACGTCAGGAAGCCTCCAGGGAACACAGGTATTCCAAAAGTGAGGGAGAACCTGAAGCAGACGTAGAGAGAAAATGGGTAAACTACATAAAATGCAAAAGGGAAGCATCCTATTTGATCAACAAGAGATCAAGACAAAAGGGTCCCAGTGGCTGTTAGAAGTAAGCAATAATAAAGATAAACAGGCACCCAGGAAATTCTGGCAAGAACTCCTTGGGTCATAGAGTTTCATATTAGCATACCTAGGGCGCTATTCTGGACATTCCGCCATTTTCTTCGATGCGTGACGTACGCGCGACGCAAACAAAATGGAGCTGGTGGCCCGGTTTTGCTTACGTAACGTGACGCCAACTTGACGTTTTGCCTAAGAAACTGAAATGAAGGCACTGAATGTAGCGTTATCGGTAAAGTAGAACAGTTTTCCTCCGCAGTAAAAATAAAGCAGCTATCTCAAAGCGTATGATTATTCCGTCGAAAACGCTTCTCGCTTCCGTCGTCTGCTTCAATAGCTAGGATGCGTGTCCCTGGAAAATGGAATGGGTCATCGCATGTTGGCGCCAACGCGCTTGTTTTCTTGCTTGAGACAACATGCGTAACCTACCTGTGGTGATGCGCGTACGTTCTAGGCCACATTATCGCTATTTCGTGAAACGCAAGTGACTCAGCCCGACTCGGCTGGCTGAGAAACGGCCGAATATCACCGATAGCGTTGCGGGCGCCAGGGACAACCACTAGCGCGACGCAACCGCCGGCGCTGCCATCTCTTGTTCATTTCGCTGGTTACTCGCAGGCCGGCGCTACAGTGTACTAGAATACTAGAATACAGTACTAGAATAGAACAGTACAGTACTAGAATACAGTACAGTACTAGAATACAGTACTAGAATAGAATACTAGAATAGAATAATAGTTCACTATACCGGCGCTGGGTGCACGCGCGTGGCAGCAGACGACCCCAAGTGGAGTCCGCTGCTGCCACGCATGATGACGTCACAAGAAAAACTTAGTAAAAAATACATGAAATGCTAACGTCATCGTTTTGTTGTTAAATACACTACGCCTAAATAAATAAAGCATTTATTTTGTGCTGCGTTTTAAAATCGAAAATGACTGTCTGCGCCTACACACGCGTGCACGCAGTGCGAGGACCGTTGCGATTCCTTGTGGCTGTGTGGTGTGTACTGTATTGGGTCACTGTGTAATATCGGCGAGTACGAATAACGTTGCCGTTACGAAGCTACAGAAGCTTCGAAAGAACTGTGCTGCATCCACGAAACAGCACGACATGTCGCATCATTCGGACTGTCGGTTTCGAAGAGTCGTGATAGCACAGCGCCGACTGCATATTGGGTCACTGTGTAATATCGGCGAGTACGAATAACGTTGCCGTTACGAAGCTACAGAAGCTTCGAACGAACTGTGCTGCATCCAAGAAACATCACGACATGTCGCCTCATTTGGACTGTCGGTTTCGAAGTGTCGTGGTAGCACAGCGCTGACTGCATATGGTGCCGACACGGATCATGCATATTGCAGGGTGTGTCGTATGTAGCGATTCTTTAAGTTGTGTGTGCGCCTTCTGGCAAAGTCGGATGCCTGTTTGGCCTTGGACACCACGTCGACACGTACTGCTCTCGAGCTCGAAAACGCAGAAGTAGTGCGTGTGGGCATTGACGTCGATGTAGGGTGCATACACATTTCCAAATCGCTTTGCAAAGTAAGGGCGCCTTTTCTCGATGAGCAAAGTGCATTCAAACATTTCGCGTCGCCTTACGCACGCAGAAGCCTAGTAACGAAAGCCTGGACGTGAAACGCAAATCTAACAGAAAGGCCTGTTCCTGCCTGGAGGCAATGTCAGCAAATGTCCGTGACGAGTGTCAAGTGACTCACACGAGGCTGGGCGTTGAAAAGTGTCTATCGAGTGCCGCTGCTTCAGTCTGGCCAGGGCCCAACCCGCTTTCATGAACCATTTGAAATGCCTAGTATATTAGTTGGTATAGATTGTGGTGCAGTGAGACAGCCATTCCATAGCAGCCATGAAAATTACCTGTGGAAGTAATAGTAATGCGATAGGCTTTCGTGGTGATTGTCATTATGTAGCACATGCATCGGAGTGCGATCATTTACACCCTGTGCTCGTGTTTAGATAAATGCTTTATCTTCTGAAGATACGGTACAGCACCTGGATCTTGAGTGGATCTTTCACTGTACAGGCTATACCAAAACCTCTCTACCTTTGTGTGTTTCATTTTTGCCAACTGTCTTTGCTCCACAAAGAAGGCCAAGTTTCTTTCACTGAGTTTCCCTCACTAAGGGAATAGGCTTGTGCAACTTGCTATCAACAGGGGTCAAACACATGTGGCAGAGCTTTAGTTGTACAATATTCAATTGGAGGCCATTGTACATTCACCCCTAGGAAATCATTTGCTATGGAAAATACTAACGTAGTGGCATTTCTTTTTTAAATTTGTATGCCTTAATAATATTGTTAAAATATAGAAGTATGTCTGCAAATTTAATAAATTTGGAGATCCTGACGTAATTCCTAATGCATGTTGGTACATTATATTATTCCCAGTGGACTCCTCAGTCATCATCATCAACATCAGCCTGGTTACGCCCACTGCAGGGCAAAGGCCTCTCCCATATTTCTCCAACAACCCCGGTCATGTACTAATTGTGGCCATGCCGTCCCTGCAAACTTCTTAATCTCATCCGCCCACCTAACTTTCTGCCGTCCCCTGCTACGCTTCCCTTCCCTTGGAATCCAGTCCGTAACCCTTAATGACCATCGGTTATCTTCCCTCCTCATTACATGTCCTGCCCATGCCCATTTCTTTTTCTTGATTTCAACTAAGATGTCATTAACTCGCGTTTGTTCCCTCACCCAATCTGATCTTTTCTTATCCCTTAACGTTACACCTATCATTCTTCTTTCCATAGCTCGTTGCGTCGTCCTCAATTTAAGTAGAACCCTTTTCGTAAGCCTCCAGGTTTCTGTCCCGTAGGTGAGTACTGGTAAGACACAGCTATTATACACTTTTCTCTTGAGGGATAATGGCAACCTGCTGTTCATGATCTGAGAATGCCTGCCAAACGCACCCCAGCCCATTCTTATTCTTCTGATTATTTCTGTCTCATGATCCGGATCCGCAGTCACTACCTGCCCTAAGTAGATGTATTCCCTTACGACTTCCAGTGCCTCGCTGCCTATTGTAAACTGCTGTTCTCTTCCGAGACTGTTAAACATTACTTTAGTTTTCTGCAGATTAATTTTTAGACCCACTCTTCTGCTTTGCCTCTCCAGGTCAGTGAGCATGCATTGCAGTTGGTCCCCTGAGTTACTAAGCAAGGCAATATCACCAGCGAATCGCAAGTTACTAAGGTATTCTCCATTAACTTTTATCCCCATTTCTTCCCAATCCAGGTCTCTGAATACCTCCTGTAAACACGCTGTGAATAGCATTGGAGAGATCGTATCTCCCTGCCTGACGCCTTTCTTTATTGGAATTTTGTTGCTTTCTTTATGGAGGACTATGGTGGCTGTGGAGCCGCTATAGATATTTTTCAGTATTTTTACATATGGCTCGTCTACACCCTGATTCCGTAATGCCTCCATGACTGCTGAGGTTTCGACAGAATCAAACGCTTTCTCGTAATCAATGAAAGCTATATATAAGGGTTGGTTATATTCCGCACATTTCTCTATCACCTGATTAATAGCGTGAATATGATCTATTGTTGAGTAGCCTTTACGGAATCCTGCCTGGTCCTTTGCTTGACAGAAGTCTAAGGTGTTCGTGATTCTATTTGCGATTACCTTAGTAAATAGTTTGTAGGCAACGGACAGTAAGCTGATTGGTCTATAATTTTTCAAGTCTTTGGCGTCCCCTTTCTTATGGATTAGGATTATGTTAGCATTTTTCCAAGATACCGGTACGCTCGACGTTATGAGGCATTGCGTATACAGGGTGGCCAGTTTCTCTAGAACAATCTGCCCACCATCCTTCAACAAATCTGCTGTTACCTGATCCTCCCCAGCTGCCTTCCCCCTTTGCATATCTCCCAAGGCTTTCTTTACTTCTTCCGGCGTTACCTGTGGGATTTCGAATTCCTCTAGACTATTTTCTCTTCCATTATCGTCAAGGGTGGCACTGGTACTGTACAAATATCTATAGAACTCCTCAGCCACTTGTACTATCTCATCCATATTAGTAATGATATTGCCGCCTTTGTCTCTTAACGCATACATCTGATTTTTGCCAATTCCTAGTTTC
Source organism: Dermacentor albipictus (assembly GCF_038994185.2). Classification (NCBI taxonomy): domain Eukaryota; kingdom Metazoa; phylum Arthropoda; class Arachnida; order Ixodida; family Ixodidae; genus Dermacentor; species Dermacentor albipictus. The sequence continues at coordinate 522,801,971 of NC_091821.1, read as the reverse complement.
TTCTTCACTGTTTTTAGGCTTCCTCCGTTCCTGAGAGCATGTTCAATTCTATCCATATTATACTTCCTTATGTCAGCTGTCTTACGCTTGTTGATTAACTTCGAAAGTTCTGCCAGTTCTATTCTAGCTGTAGGGTTAGAGGCTTTCATACATTGGCGTTTCTTGATCAGATCTTTCGTCTCCTGCGATAGTTTACTGGTATCCTGCCTGACGGAGTTACCATCGACTTCCATTGCACACTCCTTAATGATGTCCACAAGATTGTCGTTCATTGCTTCAACACTAAGGTCCTCTTCCTGAGTTAAAGCCGAATACCTGTTCTGTAGCTTGATCTGGAATTGCTCTATTTTCCCTCTTACCGCTAACTCATTGATCGGCTTCTTATGTACCAGTTTCTTCCGTTCCCTTCTCAGGTCTAGGCTAATTCGAGTTCTTACCATCCTGTGGTCACTGCAGCGCACCTTGCCGAGCACGCCCACATCTTTTATGATGCCAGGGTTAGCGCAGAGTATGAAGTCTATTTCATTTCTAGTCTCGCCATTCGGGCTCCTCCACGTCCACTTTCGGCTATCCCCTTTGCGGAAGAAGGTATTCATTATCCTCATATTATTCTGTTCCGCAAACTCTACCAATAACTCCCCCCTGATATTCCTAGTGCCTATGCCATATTCCCCCACTGCCTTGTCTCCAGCCTGCTTTTTGCCTACTTTGGCATTAAAGTCACCCATTAGTATAGTGTATTTAGTTTTCACTCTACCCATCGCCGATTCCACGTCTTCATAGAAGCTTTCGACTTCCTGGTCGTCATGACTGGATGTAGGGGCGTAGACCTGTACAATCTTCATTTTGTACCTCTTATTAAGTTTGACAACAAGACCTGCCACCCTCTCGTTAATGCTATAGAATTCCTGTATGTTACCAGCTATATTCTTATTAATCAGGAATCCGACGCCTAGTTCCCTTCTCTCTGCTAAGCCCCGGTAGCACAGGACGTGCCCGCTGTTTAGCACTGTATATGCTTCTTTTGGCCTCCTAACTTCGCTGAGCCCTATTATATCCCATTTACTGCCCTCTAATTCCTCCAATAGCACTGCGAGACTCGCCTCACTAGATAACGTTCTAGCGTTAAACGTTGCCAGGTTCATATTCCAGGTATTCCAGATATTCTCCCACAACAGGTATTCTTTCATCTCTGAAACAAACGAAAGTCCTCCCGCTTTTCAAATCTGGTGACTAAGGCATTTGTAGCTATATATAGATTGATCTTCTTAGCACCTCATTCAAGTAAAATGTTAGAATACGTAGTTTATAAGCATACTGTTGAATTAATTGAATCGCATAATGCCCATGTAAGTTCTCACATGGTTTTTTGCTTGGATTTAGTATGATGTCGCAGTTAACTCATGACGTCACTCATGCTTGTGTTTTCTAGCAATGTCAATCATGATTAATAGTTTGCACTTCATTTGCTTGCTTTTTTTCACATTGCATGGTGTGTGCATATCATTCTTGTATGTATACCTGAATAAAAATTCAGTTGCAAGTCAGTGCTCCTGTTGCGTTTTCACTGTCCTTCATACTTTGTGCACTGTTTCTACGCTTTCAAAAACGCACTAACTTGTCCAGCTCTCAGTATGGAAGCTTAAAGTCAGCTGTTAAAATGAGAATCCAATAAACGTGGAAACTGTCTGTAGGACAATAACAATGATTTTACTGTTTGCAACCTGCAGTTTGTACATGTTGGTACAAGAACATTTCAAAGAGATATACAGAGTGTTACATTGCGTAAGGTTCAATGGTCCCGTTCCTGCCATGAATACTGCAATATCATCATAAGTGTGCACAGGTGTTGCACTGCAAGCCAGAGACTTGCTCCAGGGCTTTCTTATTCTATTAAGTGTCAGCTGCTTGCATTCATAATGTGGTTGGTAAATTGCTTACCTATTTCCCACCTAAGTTCTCTGCATTTCATTCTGCTGTATTCATCGAATTGTTTTCAGCACTGGTCTATCAATGACATCAAGGGTTACATTCATTTTGTGTCAAGGTGTTTTCTAATGCACCAGTATAAAGATTCTGACAAGTTTTCAAAGCTGACACAATGGCAAAAATATTCTCAGCCATAAAGTGTGCTCATTGAGACACCAGGCACCTTGTCCCACAAAACATCAATCAATTCTATTTTTAGATAAAAGCACATCAGTTTCTTACTTGTCAAGCGTCATCTCTAGGCACCACATGGTCTTTCCAAAAAGAAGGTTGCACAAGTATTGAAATGCACTGTTTAAACGTTTACTGTTAAGACTTGTGTTTCCTTCATTTCAGTTGCAATATGTGAAGTGGTAGCAAGAGTGTTCAGCTTTAGTGCATCTGCTGTTGACAGAGCTAAGCTTACATGAAGGTGAAAGGGCATCCCTGCATATATCAACCCAATGTAAAGGTATGGCTTGATAAAGACATGTTGCGCTGGAAAGGTTAATTAAAGGTCAGCAGGATTCTCTGGTAATGTGGCATGCACAATACAGCTGGGATAAAATATGCAGATCACTTTGCAATTACTCATTCGCTTCTTGCTTTCTTTCTGCAGCATAAGTCTGCATGCTATGGTGTTATTTATCTTCATAACATAATAAAAAAAATTGCAATTCATTGCTCCACCAAAGGCACCATCAGCAAGCTAAGCCATTCTTGACATAAAGCTTCTCAGCCTGGTCTCTACATATGTTAGCTTTGAGAATGTCTTTTCACACAAACTTATCACAGGAACTCTGGAAAGGAGGTCAAGAACGCAACATAAATCTTTGGAAACTGATTTGTCCAGCCCAGTATCATTTTACAGTCCTGGCTTTCTTGATGCCAGTTTGGGACTTAAGAAGCTGCAGCTTAGCATGCAAGGTGTCGAATTATATATATTTCAGAGGAGCTAGAATTGAAAAGCCATTTTATTATCCCCCACATAAAGGTCCAAAAGGCTCTACATGAAAACTATGAGACAAACTTGCGTAAATCCCACGCAATGTCAAAATTGATGTTATGTGAAGTATTTTACAGGTAGTTGGCTATGCCGAGGTGAGGTATTGCTATCGGTGATTCGAAATGAACACTCATGTGAAACTTCCTTTTGAATCTCAAACGGAGGTGACCAACAACGAGTGGGTGTGCTGCTGCTGAGACACCTGAATCTTTTCATGTGAGCCATTTGGTTCCAACGCAGGTAGCGTGAGAGTCGCATGACAAAGCTGGAATGACGACAACGCAGCGAACACGATGGCATCACAAACATAACACATCCACCCATCTAGTGGCACAAGCTAATATACAACTTGGGCTACTGGGTTGGCATAAAAACATGTAAGAGTAACAACCCCACTATTGAAATCTTTCAATACAAACTATAACAAAAAATGTTGTGCTTTGTTGCACCTATAAAACTACATAAAAAATTGTATACTAACACAAGCAAATACACAATAAAAAGTCCATTACAGCAAAAGCAATATTGTATTACTTATGCGACATTATTTTAATGATGAGGCCATGAAAGTAGAAATGCCAGGTGATAACACTTTGCCGAAGCTCAAGCAAATGTCTTGTTTAGTCCACTTCCTGTTTGGTGGACTTTAATTTGCTGGTCATTGATGCTTGTACACGTTGACATAGCTCCTGCCAATCATGGCAAAAGCTGATATTATTGTGATTATGGCACGCAGTTTTTCAACTCCAAGCCCAGCTGCTGCTCTTTTTTTTAGCATAGCTTCCTTCAGTTGCAGCAATAATATAAAATTAATATGTGCTGGGCCAATGTACAAATATTTCTGTGCTCTTGCATGTCATCCTATCTTTTTACTTCTCCCATTTCTGCCCAGAATGATGCAGTTGATTCGATTTGCAAGGTTGCGTTTGCATTGCTTCTAATTAAGCTTGGAAGGCAGCATTCCCCACTCTTTTTTTGTCCTTGCTGGATTAAGCAACAAGCGAGAATACTGCTTCATGTGGCACAGTGGTTGCTTTATTTTGTCCTCCAGTGTAATAGCAGTTGCTACGAACTTAGCAAGAACCTGGTCCAGATGCCAGGAATCCTTGCTGCACCTTCGTCAGAGATGTCTGACAATGCAAATTAGTGGCAGAAAATTTGCAGATCATGCACTTCAACTTGCTCACCAGCTTCAATGCATGTTGCTATGCAACGCTTGCAGCAGTTTGTCCAGTTAACATATTCCACTGCCAAAAAAACTTGTGTGTCTGTATCAGCATCACTCTTTTCTCTGGTGTTTGGTCGGATGAAGTTCTGCAAGAGAAGAATCTGCCAGTCATCGCACGAATTCTTGGGTATACATTAACCAAAATATTAATTGAATTGGTTTAAGCAATGTAGGTAGTTGGGCGAGTTGGTTCAGCATTGCAGGCTTGTAAAAGTATATAAGATACAAGGACAATTAAAAGAAAGCACAAGAATCACTAGTGCATGTGCTACATGTGTGTTGTCCTTTCTTTTGTACTTGTATTTTAGGTGCATTTACACGTCTGAAATTGTTTAAGCATGTCACATCTTAGTTTCAACAGGTATGGCTGCCTAGATATTGTGTGGTTTTTAGTTTTCCTGCATGGGGTTTACATCTGAGAGAGAAAGAAAGGAACAAGGAAGGCCGGGTAAGTTAACCAGACGTACATCCAGTTGGCTACCCTGCATGGGGGTGAGGGTATGAGGGTTTAAAAGAAAAAAAGGAGGCAAGTCGAGACAGTTCACTCGCACAAAAGACAGATGGTGTCAATAAGTATCTTTTCAGATTCGTTTATTTGAGAAAGTCATAAGAGCATGTATGCATAGCTTTCTTCATTAATATGGCCAAGCACCCAGGATCCTAGCCTCTGTGAAAGGTCGACCATCCAGTTGTTTGGGTACACTCTAAAAGGGCTGACATTGGACATCAAAGACTGACAGGGGAGGTGTTCAATGGTCTTTTTGCAGTTACAGTGGTCACATTTAATAACGAAGGACAGTGAATTTGTAAAGGCACTTGATCAAGTATGCCTCTAAATACCAGGGGTTACAAAGAAGGCCCAGATGTCATAAACAGTTCTAATAGAGCTTTCTCTCACCCCGAAGGGGAAATGGTGATGTTGCAGCACATGCAAACATCTTTGAAAGTGGAGGCTAGTGAGTAACAATGGTTCTTGAAAATGTAGCCTGAGAGCTCACCACTTTCAAGCAAACGAGATGGTACTCAAGCAAGATGGTGGAATGTTGAATATGTGCTCTGAGCCCTTTAGTATGTATAGCTATGTAGGCCGAGATTAGGTCTCTCTGCTGATTGCAATTGTAACAATGCAACTGTCAACAATCGTGAGTGTGTTTTACACACAGTAGATTCAAGAAAATGCTACCTCGAGACCATGGCTGTATCACCAATTTAACCACTTCAGAGCTAAACCTACATTTCAAAATGCTAAAGGTCTCGATAACGGCCATGCGCTCAAGAGGGATTTATTTAGAATTATTTGTCTAGTATGCCATACATGTACCCGCCTGTTGTGTTAACTAGGACAGGGACCATTGATTTATATTTGCAGAGGCTTTGTAACAGTGAGGGCTGTCTTTAGGAATTCAGTAGCCACACAATACACGATTTGTGATGCAACCAAAAATATATGTGAGCTGTGCTCCACAAAGGCAATGAGAAAATCAATTTTGTGATAGTGCATTTCGCACGGATGTAAGTGTAAGTCAGTGTGCATTTTTTCTTTTTTTTCTCACTTCCTTTCTTTAGTCCCTTGCCGTCTAACATGGAGAATAGTTTTCCAAGCCTGGGGCTGGGGCTTCTCCAGATGCAATTAAATTTTATCTCGAAAGAGAGAGAAGAGCTAGACGTTGAAGATTTCACAGTCACTGACAGTCCACAGTACACTCTAAAAAAAGTTTACACCCTTTCGGGCTTGTCTTGTCCTACAGCGATAATCGTCATATCTGCCTTACTTGCATATTTCCTTTCTTGAAAACTCGGTGCTCGATACTTTACTGTTGAGACTGCTGTGTCAAGCTGATTACGCACAAGCCGTTCGTGACTAGGAAGTACCGGCCTCACAGCATTAAAGAAAGGAAATGTGGGCAAGATAAATGACGATTATTGTTTGGGGACAAAATACAACCCAAAGGGGGCAAACTTGACCGCAACATAGACATCTTGTGGACTAAATTGTACAAAATGCAGTTCAGAGGAGCATATGTGCTAATATATATATATATATGTACACACACACACACAAACACACACCTACACGTGGGCAAAGGTCTTGTATGTGTTTCTTAATGGTTGTTGACAGATTTGCTTTATCTTCACCACAATACAGACAAGTTATGTGGTGAGTTATACAAACTGCATTGCTGTGAAGCATACTCAGATTGAAAGGGGGCTCAGTTCAACTCTCACGGGGACTATAATAAGAGTCCATAATTACACACGTGCGTACACGTCATCTCCGGTCACAGTATGAGCACTGAACCATCTAATATGTGTACCGACATGCATTCAGAGGTGTTTCTGGTGTGGTGTTTTAAGCCGTTTTTTTGCCCTCAGGATTCCTCTCTGTTTGCGCCCTCTTTACACAACCGCTCGCGAACAACAATAAAACCAACTAATAAACCCAGCTATTCACTGCAATGCATAATTGTTGCCTGCAAATGGGCTTTGCAGCAGCATTAAGTATTATGCAGTGAAGCGCTATCGTGAAAATTTTAAACTCCGGTAAGCACATTGCGCTTCATCATGTTTTCGCAATCTTCAGTGTCTCGCAGGTAGCCAGCATATATATATATATATATATATATATATATATATATATATATATATATATATATATATCAGGGGCGTAGCCAGGGGGGGGCTTATGGGGCTTCAGCCCCCCCCCCGAAATTTTTTTCGTGCTCTCCATGCACCGCCGACCAAAGCGACCCCCAGCGCCGGAAATCACTCTGGATTTTGTCTAGAATGTCTTTTTGACGCTCGAAAAGACATTTAACCGCGAAGATTGCAAACTCGGGCTGGATTTCGTGGCAACGCCCATACACCGGGAGTCACATAACGCCAAGCAGTCCCATCCGAGCACAAAGTTTCAAGGGCGCTTTGATGGTGAGCGGGCTCGCCGCGGCATCTCACTGAGGCCACGGAATCTATGGAGCGCATGGGTATCAATTGCGAAACTTTATGGGTATAAATCTCATAAGCTCTTGATGTGAAAGGTGCATTGACATTTCCAAAGTTGTGCTTTAGGTTTTCAATTGCGGAACTCTGTGGGTTTAATGTTGTTATAAACATTTGATGCCAAAGGACTATTGAGTTTTCTAAAGTCTTACATCGGAACATACAACGAGACAAGCCAAATCAACACACTAGCAGACGAGTTGGCAAAGCAGGCAGCGAGGTCTAATGAGACGAAGCGTTGGGGTGGTTCATTTGTGCCGCCATGTCACATCAAAAAATATCAACATTGTTTTAAACCTACGCCAGAACATCCATGTCAAGACACTAAAGCCAGCCAAAGTAAATACGTTCTTATTTATTTTTTCTACTTTGACTTTTATTCGCGAGGACACATTGAGCCACTTCAATTTTTTTTTGTTCTCCCTACCCTACCCGCGGGCTGCCAGAACCAACCAGAGCGCATACGTTTTTCTCGTATGGTCCCGACCACCGTGCGGTACACTTCGGTGCGCGTTCGGTTTGCTCTGGCCGAGTGGATTTTCACCGGACAGAGTTTTGGACGCTTTCTGGCTAGCAGACGAGAAAAAAAAACAATGGTCGCTCGCCGCCATCACTGTGGGGACTCGAAGGATTGCACCGCATTCCTTGAGCGGAACCTTTCCGAAAGTCTTCTTTCGCCGCTGTAGGATACTGAGCAGTATGCGTATGGTTCTCAGTGGACTAAGCGTCTCATGTTTTCTTCGGTATTCCTTCCGTAGCCCCATTAGGTGCCCGAAGTAGGCATTAGATTCTGGCCAAGATACTTTCCTATGCGTTTTTTTTTTCATTTCGGTGCCTCCGCCTCACAGAAAAAAAATACATTGTTGCCGCGCAGCGAATTGTCGCATGGTGAAAGTTCGATTTTGATACTTCTTTTGCGGAAAGTAATGGGCGACGGGATGCTTCAGTTGCCGGATACGTTTATTATATTATTGCGAAAGCAATTATATGGACACTCCAGGCGCATTCCTGCCATCGCCCTCATGTTTCGTATAAAGTCCAAGGGTGATAACATCGTGACCACGCGCTGCATGCTGTATGTGCGAGTGAAAGCGTAGGAGGGGAGGTGGAATGGGTGAGCCGACGATGGTGGCTCAGTCTTGTGTGCGCAAAGGAGAAAAGCGGGGAGCAAGCGCGCCGCCTTCCGTCGCGCGCAATACATAGGGGGGAGTGGATGGAATGGGGGCGGAATCTAGGATTCTGTGAATCTATGATTGTGCAGCATGTTTATTTGCCTTGTTTGACGTATTATATACAGTTACTTCTTTATTACAATAATATATACGCATTATACAGTTATTGCAGTTATATAGTTATTAGACGCATTATATACAGTTAACTTATGCAGTTACACACATAGACTCATTGGAGACTTATACGTATACATAAATATCTTGTTGCGAGGTTTTGCGTATACATGCAGTGAACTTTGTTTCCAGTGACAATTTTTTTGTCCTTTATCAAGCCGTATTTTCGCATTTGCATATCCCATTGTATCTTTGCATTTCTAATGTACGAGGGCGAGTCAAATGAAAGTGAGCCTACCCTAACCGCGCAATAATGGCTCGGTTCATTATCTGCGAGGCATGCGCGTAGGAGAACGGCATGTCTCATTTACAAAAGTGACACGCAGGTGTGAAGATAAATGTTCTTTAATGCTCTCATACACTGGGTTGAATAAGGTTGCGTCACATAATGGACACTTCAAAAGTTGAACAACTCGGTGTCGCGAAGTTTTTGACAGTTGAAGGTGTTTCCAAAACAGAAATTAATCACCATATGACTGCCGTGTACGTTGAACACTGCATTTCATTGACCACTGTGAAGCGTTGGAGCAAACAGTTCAAAGGACGTTGCAAAGACATTCCAAGACCGGGCCAAAACCATCGTGCAATCACCCCCCACACAATTTCAAAGGTTCATGAGCTGCTGAAACAAGAACGGAGGATAAGCATCGATGAACTGGCAGACCGTCTGAACATCAGTCACGGTTCGGTTCACGCCATAATTCATGAGCTTCTCGGTTATCGGCTCTTTGGTGTGCAATGGATCTCCAAGATTTTTATCCATCGCGAGAAGACGGAGAAGTTTCGCGCTGCCTTGACTCATCTGATCGAGTATCACAATGAGCATGACGACTTCTTGTTTGCAACTGTGTTCGGGGACGAACCTTGGTGCCACTAATACGAGCCTGAAACACGACGGCAAAGCTTACAGCGGAAACATTCGAATTTACCACGCCGAAAGAACGTAAAGGCCACCATTTCCGCTGGAAAGGTGTTGTTGACTTTTTTTTTTTCGATCGACAGGGTCCATTACTGATAGAATTTGCTAAATCTTGAGAGGCTACCAATTGTTTCCGATATTGTGAAACGCCAGAACGGCAGCGTGTCGCAATCAAGAACGAGCAACGTGGAAAATTGACGAATGGGGTCATCTTATTCCACGACAATGTCAGTCCCCACGTCGCTTATGTGGTTAATACAAAACTGGCAAAGTTCAAGTGGGAAACGCTGCAACATCCGCCATACAGCTCAGACCTGTCACCTTGCGACTTCAACATTTTGGGGCAACCGAAAAAACAGCTCAAGGGAACCAGATACAGACTTTTTGAAGCAGCAACCCAAGGAGTTTTATAAGACGGGTATCACGCAACTCGTTAGTCAATAGGACAAATGTCTAAATTCTCATGAAGACTATTTTTAAATAAAGTACCCCGTTGTTGGCTCATTCATTTTACTTGCCCTCATATATCTTGCAGAACTCCTGCTTTTTATACGTGCTTTCTGTCGCGACTATAACTTCGGTGCAATTACTCACGATACACGACAAGGGACAGCTACTGCTGCGTAACACATTGGAACAAACGACAGCGTCATTGAGATTTTTCACTGGCCATTGCATATATACAAGAATGTAAGCACGGTTCTTGAATGACAAAATTTCATTAACATATTTGTCCTCAACTTGTTCAGTTCATTGCCTTTTAATTTTTCATATCAGCGGCATGCACTGCTTTCCTGGTTTCGAACTGATATAGTTCTAAAGTTCGTGTGATATTTTCTTTACTTAATAAATAGACAAAACATGGAAGCATTGACGTCAGTTATGTTGGGCACAATTTTTGGCACATACGAGTATAATATTTTATGAAAACAATACACATTTTACTTGTATTTACAGAGCGTTGCTTTCAAGAATTCGTTTGCAGCATCTTTGGCAATGACAATGCAGTTATTATTAATGTATTTGATCCCTCGATAAATTGTTTAAGAGGAAGCTTTAGCTCGGGCCCAATCCGACGCGGCCTATTCAAATACTTGTAAAACGCAGAAACGCTTTTCCGAGATAATCCTGCTAATCGCTTTTATTGAAATTGGTTGCATTTGAGAGAGAAAGTTAAATCCTAGTGTCTGTTGGAAACAGAACTTCGATTTAGGGCCTGAATTTCGTTTAAAATATTTTGGAAAATTCGAAAGTTTGAAAAAATAGAAGCACGGCGTTTACAAACTAATAGCTATGCATGAAGAACAGATATTGTGGTTCTGTAAACGGTATTTATTATAACAGTCAAAGCGGACAAGTTTGCTGTGTCAATTGATATCTTACGTGAATTGATGACGTTGTGTACAAGGGTTCTGCAAAAGCCGTATTTCCACAATACTAAACTTTTTTGAGATTCATGTGTAACATATCTATTTTGTCCGCTGTAGATGTACTATTAGATGCAATTCACAAAATTGTGATATCATTTTTCATTGTTGAGTCACGGAGTATTAAACTTGATAGTTTCGTTTCCTGAACATTTTCAATTTTGGCCAATTTTTATTAAATAATTGACCTCCTAAATTAAAAATTCGAAGCCAGTAGTCACTAGAACTAAACTTTTTCTTTTAAATGCCACAAACCTCCTCAAATTTGGTGAAGTGGTTGCAGGGAAAAACGAATTCCCCTTCTACATGTCCTTAAAGAAAAGCACCCGAGCTAAAGCTTCCTCTTAAGGAGGAGGCTGAGCTGCACCGTGCAGCTACACACACACATATATATATATATATATATATATATATATATATATATATATATATATATATATATATATATATATATATGTGTGTGTGTGTGTGTGTGTGTGTGTGTGTGTGTGTGTGTGTGTGCAAATCAAGTTTTTACGATATGTTCTCAGCAGTTGCAGTGGCTGCGATGAACTAGCTTTTACACCAAAATCTATCGGCTTCATCGCATAAAATTTGTGCTGCAGTGAAAATGTATTCGACGTGTACTATACATATCCGACTGCACTGGTACAATAAACCATCCACAAAATTAAGCCAATAGCTGTTTAGCTTGAGTTTCGTAGTTTTAGTGTCTTCGTGCGAGTGAGATGTTTCCAACTTTCTAGTTTTTTGTCAGTGAGGTTCATTATTACGTTGTACTGCAAAAAAGCTGCATGTCAGAAGTACATATTCTTTACTCGTTGCACACTGACTAACAAATTAGTGGTTCTCGCCATGAACTGCTGTCCATATTCACAATGGTCACAGTGATCTCACAGTCCCTGCAAATCAGTACTCATTCAGCTCATACTAGGTGTCTCTTGGTGTGCGCTACCAATCAGTGATTCATTCTGTCTGCTGTTTGCTGTCGTCCATTAAAGCTGTATGTGTTAGTAGTTAGAAACTTGGACAATATGCAATGATTTACTCATTTTTATGTTTTATATTTACATTTCTTTTATTTTTTCCTTGCTTATTTCCAATGCAATACAAGGCATTGTGCAGGCTAACGATGCGGTACTTGTAAATTTATTAAGATAGCTCTGTTTTTTGAACACTCCACATGCATGGTTTTGAATCTGTCTTCGGTTATATGTGTAAACGGCAGGAACTTCTTTCTGCTATAACCTTCTTGGTTGCAGTGAAGGATGTATAAATATAGCTGGTTTCGTAATAGCTTCACGATTTTTCTACGCCGCAGTTCTTTGATAGCGCACTACCAATACATACAGAATACACTATAAAAATGTCTTTCCGCACTACACATTAGAATTTTTGACGAGGTGTTTGCACCTGTGAAATTCAGGAGCCGTTGTGTTGTGGCTGCCCAATTTACGTGTCCGACATTTGTGGCACGTTCGCTAGTATAGGAAACAAAGGTGGCAGTCAGGAACTGCTCTGCTTCCTTTTTACCCAATCATGTTGGTGTTCTGATCTTTTAGGTAGTCAGAGTTGTCAATTGATAGTTCTGTATCTACTGTCATCGAATGCTTCATAGTTAGCCTTTGCGAAACATGAAATTGATTATCATATCTTGGTGGTGAAGCAGTGCACTGACAAGGACAAGGGGAAGACACCTAAGAATTTATGACACTAGCTGCAAGGTATGATGATTAATCACCAACTAGCCCAGCTTTCCACATTAATGAAATATATCATTTACTTGTAGCGTGAAAGAATGACGCAATAGAAATCTCAGCTTTTCATATGAAAGTATGCATGCACGTGATTCATGCATGTGTGCTTTTTCGATCCAGCGATTCCACAAAGGCAGCCCTGTCAGAAAAACTTATTCTTATGTGAGAATAAACCAAAGTTATTGTTGAAATGTTCTTTCCCATACTCACTTGAATGATTGAGATGCCCTTGTACTTAACTAGAGATAGCTAGTTGGTCAGCACACTTGGTCAGGCAATGGCCTGGCCAACTAAGGTACCACTTTGCCAGAAATTAATGGTGGTTTTAAATTACACCTTATTGTGCAATGTTTTGTGTAGAGAAAGTAGATCACCACACAATAAGTTAAATGACTGACAGTCACTGAACAAGAGAATCTTCTGCCTGGAGTCAATGTTTGGACAAAGGGACTTGCCTTATTAAAAACTGATTTCCACATAACTCATCGCTCGCAAAGGTCGAGGAGGAGATCAGGTGCGTAAGAGTAAAATGAAGGCTATGGAAAGGGGAAGTGGAAAGCTTTGAAGGCAAGGATTAGTTTGCGATAGTAAAAGGGGTGTGCTAAGGGTTCTTCCAAGTGGGGTGACGAAAACAACCCACAAAACTTCAAATTAACCATTACATACAAGTAGGCGTCAACCTACTGTGGCAGCCTTTTAGGGAAACCTAATTAAGGTAAGGCTTGCACTGTCAACTCTGTGGACAGCTGAAAGTCTCATAATCATTTCACGTAATGTGCTGGCCATGACCAAATATAATCTGGAGCTCCTACTGTTCCACTTGCCCTGTGTATTTACTATGATATAGTGTTACCTGAAAACACATCTTTCTTGATGGACAGCTTTTAAACTTGCAAAGCCTTTGCTCACTTTAACATACTCGGGCTTCTTAAGCACAATGTCAATTTTATTAGCTTTTTGTCAATGGGTAACTGTTCTAAGACCTGTGGTGTACAAAAATTATTTATCTTCCGATGGTGCTTACTTGTTCAACATCTCCCAATATTGCGCATCATTTAATATTTAAGACAACAGCAGTTATAGTGGACTTAGGATGATTGTATTGACTGATGGAACTACCCACATAAAAATATTTCACTTTTAGTACTCTTAAGAGTTCAGCATTTGAATTGTTTAAACATTCAAATGTCGTCAAATACAGTGGGTTACAATTAATGGATTGTGTCTACATTAGAAATAAAAGAATGAAACTACTGCCATGTCATGTATGGAACACCTGGCTTATAAATTAAGTCATGAACTCAAACCCTAGCAGAAACACGGATTTTGTTTTTTCTACAACAATGGTTTTTTTGTAGGATCATTTCTGATCACTAACTCAGCCACACTAGCACCTATGACTGGTATATATGACGGCTAAATTAAAGGGAAGCTGAAACACTTTTCGAAAAAAATGAGTTCTCTGCGGCGTTCTACAGTTTTGAGTCCCCTGAACACGAATATCTCGTTCAAAAAGGGCGGAAACAAGCGCAAGCGGCTGTTTTTTCATGAAAACGCGCACCAGCGCCTCAGGGTATCGCGCGAACGCCGCTGTTGCCCGTGATTGGTCGGAGCCGCTGTGACGTCAGTGGCGGCAGTCGCCAGTCGGCGCCGCCGTTTGAGAGCGTAGCACGCTGTTCTGTTCTGGCTGCATAGCTGAGTTGTAAGCATTATGGAACGTTCTCGCTGTCTCGGACAGCTTGTATTTTCGCCGTACATGTTCGAACCGACAGCCGATACGGAAAACGATGGCGGCAACGGCGGCAACGACGATGTTGAGTGTGCCAAAAGCGAGAGCGATGTGTACACCTTCTCGCGCGCTTGAAATCTTAGCTTTTACGTATGCTTTTTTTTCATGTAGCTGCACGTTCCAATGACGGGAGAAAAAATGCGCTAAAGTGTCACTGGGAACTTGCTGCTGGAAGAATGCCGAAGCACTAACTTCTCATTTGATTGTAAACACGGGTACAATTCCGCGATGTCAAGCACCTTGCCGCTGCTTGTCTGAAGTCCCGTGGTTTTCTGAGCGTTGATACACGATCGCAAACATAAGTGCCGCGTTTCAAAGCGCGCACATGCAGTGCTGCGAGGTACAGTCATGGAAGTTGCTTATCATACACATCCAGATCGAGATGGTCAGGGGGATTATATGTGCAATATTCAGAATATGATTCGACGACTTTGCGATTGTGGCTCCATCAAGAATCGCTATGCGCGCTCCGTGCTAGTGTTGACATAAAGATATTAGGCAGTTTTAGCACCGCCGTGTGGTAAACATGATAACTGCAACCGTACGTCGAATGTCACTAGGCAAGCCTATACTCCATTTTATACCTCAGGTGCAACGCTGTGGAAGCTACGCACGAAGTCCGGTTACCAAAATTTATTACTGCGCGCGTTTCCGTCTATGGTTCACAGCGTGCCAGCGGCATTTGCTCGCGCGAGCATGCACGTGAAGCTGCCGCGACGGGCTGCAATTAAAGAATGCCGAAAAGAAAATTGATTTAAAAGAACGTGTTAGCAGCCGTATAAGTACACGGATTGTTTCTATGGGTAAATTCTTTTTTTTCATTCAAAACTGAGCTTATATATGAAAATTTTTCTCAAAAATCGGGTCAAGAAACACCGAACTTTTTCTAAGTGCGAACGCAGCCACTGCAAGAAGTATCTCAAGCCTCCACAGCGTTCCACCTGATGTATGAAACGGAGTATAGCAACGCTAGCAACAACGCGTTTCCGCATTTGTCGTAAGGCTATCCGGCTATCGCGGAAATGGTCCGAGCACAGCACAGTTGATTTCGTCGGCACGAACTTATCTCTCCTCACCGCACTGCGCTGCAAGCTTCTTGTGCTTCGGGAACCTGTGAAACACCAGATCGTCTGGCCCGCGTGTGTTCGCGCAGCCGATTGCTGCACAGAACGAGGGCATGTTGGGCGCCCTTGGCTGTAGACACTCACGCAGCACAGAAGGAAAGAACAGTTTACGAAAATCGCAAAACAAACGTGAGCGGCGGCGGCGGCAAATCTCTCGTAGCGTCGTTCAGTAAAGCGCAGGACGGAAAGAGGCATGCCAGCGCATGCCAGCACGCCGGTCCGGCACCTCGGTCCCCGCCAGTGACGTCACTGTCGCCGGTTCTCTCCTCTGGTAACCTCCTCACCCGGCGCTCCGGGAAGCGATGGGGGCGTGTCCGCGGGGGTGATTTAGAAAGCGATTTCCGCCCCTTATATTAACAAAACGAAGAAAAAAATTTCGGAACCGTAAATTATTAGGTCTGTTCTTCCCAATCCCAGCAATTCATGGAAATGGAAAACCGCTTCAGCTTCCCTTTAATATTTGGTGCATTATATTTTAAGCTTGTTTTTTTAACTAGTATATGCACTTGAACTGACTTGACTTATGGTTGTGCAGCTTTGCTAAGGTTCCCTTCTTTATATATTGGATATGCGTTTAACGAGTTCATGGCAACTCCATTTTTATTAATCACTCTGTTGTGGCAATCTAAATGTACCGACAACCATCATCTTGCACTCATTTCTCTCCTTCCAAGTTGAAAAAGAAGCACAAAAGAAAGAACCATGGTCACTAATAAAAATGTTTTGCCTTTAGTGTACTCATCTGACTAAACCTGTATTCCATACATAATAATACAACTAGGAAGACGTTACAGCATGGAGCCCCTCTGGTTGCTTGAAAGTTCCGAGATTCATGCAGCTCTAATTATTATCAATATAAGTGACCTTTCCTCTGCATATGTTCCAAGTAGTACCTAATGAACAGGATTGTGGAAATATATGCCTAATGCTGATGCTATTAAGCTAATTTGTCAAAAGACATTGCTACCTGATTTGTGTGAAGCCTGTCTGCAGCTCCTTTTTATAAGTTTAGGTGTATAAAAAAGGGTAATATTATAGACCTGATGATAAAGCAGTCATTGTAGAGAGAATCTGGTTCATATTTTAATGCTTAGAACAGGAGCCAGAGATATCACCGATGTCGTCTGCCATTGTTAATGATGTGTGGGCATGTCCTACATACATCATTCTTAATGTGCTTCTGAGCCCCCCACCCCCCTTGCTTTAAATCATTGTCCAAACAAAAAGAGCATGTAGGTGGCTGTGCTAAGACTTGTTCTTCATTATTGCCTTTCACTGAAAGCCATATGACCCCAAGCTCTTAACAGTATTTCTTTGTCTAAGCAATGCAAATTTGTGTCATCAAGCTTATTAAAAAGAACTGGTCTGCCAAAGGCATTTTCATAGTAGCCTAATAATTTACCCGCAGTTTCTTTGCAAAAGCTACCCAACATTTTTCACCGCATGCCTTGCATTCTTAGACTTTTGTCCTTGCTGTCTAGTTTTGGAATTGCTGACGTGCATCATTTCGGGCGTGCTTTCTAGCAAGGTTGGTAGACTTAGCTTTCCGTCAATTGTACAAGCAATACTTGCCAGGTGTGCAGCTTGTGTTCCCCTACTTGATTCTGAAATGAAATACTTGTACACATAGTGGTATGTTTAACATTTTCCGTGCCTTCGACGAGCTAGGTTCGTCCGTGGCTTTTTGCTAAAAACGGCCAAAAACAAGCTCAGCTCATAAACAGTACTTCGTATTCTCTAGCATTGCCATGGACAAGCCGAGATGTGTCTCAATGCTTAGTCAGGCTTTTGATCGAAGGCAATGCATAATCCATGGGACAGCACAAGAAGAAGCAAATTTATTCTTTCTGAGCAGGTAAAACACGTTGCCAACTGAGGTTCTAAAAATACATTAGCCACTTCTCGTCAGAATGAAATGAATTATGGGGTTTTACATGCCAAAACCATGATATGATTACGAGGCACACCGTAGTAGGGGATTCCGCATTAATTCTGACCATCTGGGTTTCCTTAATATGCGCCAAATGCACAATACATGGGTGCCTTTTCATTTCGCCTCCATCGGGGTAACAGTGCGACATGGAAGAGGATAAAAAAGCGCTTGGTAGTACATACTGCACGAGTGTGCTTAACTGAGCTGGTTAGCGCACGTTTATAATTGAATTTACCAGTGCTGACGATGGGCGGAGAGAAGACGACAGACAGCGTTTGAGGGGTGAAGCCTTAAAACACCGTAAATAATTTAATATAGTAGCCTCTTTACAGCCACTTTTGTTTTCCAGGAGGATACTATGCCCTGATGTCACGACACAGTATATGGTCATGTGGGAGCAGGACATTACGATGTTATGACACTTGCTCTAGCTCATTCAATCGTCCACTGTGCTGCTACACTGACCTTCAAAATTTGCAGTGCACAAGTCGACTGAGCTAGCCGGAGGCCTCAAGAGAGTGTCAAAACGTCGCAATGTCCTTTTCTCACATGACCACATACTGTGTTGTGATGTCACTACACAGTATCCTCCCAGAAAACAAAACTGAAACCGGCTCTAGGAAAGCTATTATACTAAATCACGCCACTCCAAGGCTTGTTATTATATTTTTAGAGCTCTAAAGCGTTAATTTATTGAGAGAAAAAGAGGGATAATTGAAGATATCATGTCAGTACCTCTTCAAATGGAACTTTGCAGACAATGTTCGGCCTAAAGTGTATTGGGTGCTTTGAATAAGCATTTATGGTCTTAGGATGTGTTGTAAATGCCAAAGAAAAGTCGAAGGGGGACAGCCCCCGGGCATAGTTTTGTTGGTAAAGTACTTTATTTAAAAAACCTCAAGGAGCTAAGTAACATTTCCTTGGTGCAAATATTGGCTTGCATAGCTGTAACTGACACAAGAATTGTTGAAGCTTGAAGTAGCATCGACTGTGTCATGGGCACTCAAGCAGTGGGCATTCCTTCTCTGGACAAAGACTTAGAGTGAGGGGGCAGGGTAGAACTGAAAAATATTGCCGTCCATTATGAATGCAAGGACATACTTTATGTTATGCACAACATACGATATCTGTCAACAATAAACGTGCGCACAGTCATAAAATACAGATATGCCTGCTCGTGGATAGACATTCATGGCTGCATTATACATGACATTTAGCATGACAGCTATCTGGCTTTGCCAAAGTATGCAGTAGTCCAACAGTCATGCAAGTGTTGGCAAACTGTATGGCAAAATCTATGCAAATTAAAGGGCAGGCTATTGCTTCATGTCAAGATAACTTGATTCAGTACAATACCAGAGCAACTTATATCTCGGTTTATCTGCCCAATATAGACCCTATTTACACATTGCACTTCTGCCCACGTTAACTCTCACACTACTGCACACAAATGTTAATGTTCTTTTCTTTCGCATTGCCAAACTCCTATTTTGGTCACCACTATAGAAGTTTGACTAATTAATAACTTTTCTGCTAAGCAATAACTGCACACATTCAGCTTATGCAAGCCACACATCCCGATTTGCTCACAAGGAACAAATTTTATTCCATCTATTTCAGGCTGAGTTTGCACAGTTATGCAATTTTGGAGCTGTGTATAATGTTTGATGTATCGTACAGTGGTGCAGTGTTATATTAATATTGTGTTCAAAAGGAAATCCTTTTTCTTTAACATAAAATATTATTTTCACTCTTTTCTTGCATTCGGGTGCTTGAGTTGTTTCCCGCAATTTTTCTGCATTCAATTGCGTGACTCTGTCTTTCCAAGCTGCCAAGTGCCTTTGCTTCATCCTTGTGCTCTTCTTGACGCCTTCAGTATGATGCCTGTCCGTTTGATCGCACACGAAAGTGCAAAAACTCTCCTTTGACTTATCGTTCTGGTTCTGATCATGACTGCCACACCTTATCTCAAAGAATCCTTGTCTCGTTTTTCTGCAAGCTTCATCCCCCCTCCCTCCCCGCTTTGTTTTGCATTTTTGTCTTTAGGATAAATGTTTAACATTACTTTAGCAGTGGTGCTAGATGGACTATCAGTCCCAGTTAAAGGTAAGCTGTCGCCGTCTTCAGGGCAGACACAACACCCATTGACCGACACAGCATAGCAGACCTGCTGACAGAGAACAGAATGGCTTTTGTGGCACAAATTCAGATTCGCCTCTGAGTTTCTGTGCTTCTGGAGCTATGACTGTAGCTTCTGCAACGCATTTATTTGCTGTGAGAATATCGCTACTCAAGTAGTGTTAAATTCTTGCAGCATTCTTTAGACCGAGTTACTTAGATTTATCAATGGGCATCCTCTAGTCATGTGAACAAACCCAGCTCTATGGCCTGCTTATTAAAATACCTGTTGGCTTAGCGGATGTGTAACGCGCTTTCTGTCTAATTTGGTCAATCAGACCTCGAGCTTCACTTTACTGCAGCAGATGTCCAATTCAAAGTATTCACAACCCTCTACATCCCTCTTGTTGAAAGCAAACTAAGTTGAACTTGACAACTATTTGTGACACAGATGTAAGTATTCTATCACTTGTCTTTGATGTCAGTGTGCAAGAATATTCCCATAATTCTCAGCCACTCAATGTCCCATATTTCAGTCTTTTAGGTCCCTAGGGCACTTGTGAGTGCACAGACAAGGATGCTACATAATTGTTAGTAAACACTACTGATCCTTGCAGTTTCTCCCATCTTTAATACTGCCATGGTGGTACTGGATGCTTGAAGGGCAAAGCTTCCAAATTTCATATGGGATGACCTCAGCGTTCCAGCCTTGCAGACCTTGGAGTGCCCATCACGATGAAGGCACAGAATATTGGCAGACACACAGCTGGTGGTTTCAAGGGCTAGGCCTGCACGATCAGCCTTCCGATGAGACTTGCTATCCCAGCCTTGTGAGCTATGGAGCAGTCATCGTTGTGGTGGCAAGATAAGTCTATACTCTATGTGCCATTCACTTCAAGGGCTAGGCCTTCAAGATGGATGTCACTGAAGAAATTTATCGTCCCAGCCTTGCAAGCTTTGCAGTTGTCATTGCAGTTGTCCTTCGCATCGATAGGCAGGTCATTGGCTGCTCCAAGGGCTAGGCTGACAGGTTGCGTCATTCACCTCCGAGGGCATCCTGGCTTTGTGTACTTTATACCGTTGTGCTGAAGGGCAAGGTCAGACAGGAGTTGAAGAAAGCAGAAGGTGCTCCCACCTCCCAAACCTACAGATGACGCCTGCAGCCACAGTATGAGTCCTGGGTATTATGGCACAAACTGTGAAGAATCGAGACAGATGCCATGGATACCCTGATCTTGCTCCTTTAATGGAACTCTAATGTGAACGATCATGATAGAAGAGTGGTGCTATCTTCCTTTTCTGTTTGCAATAGGTATGAGGGCATTCAAGGCAAGAAAACAGGAAAATTAAAAGACCTATTTGTACGTATTAGGTAAGGGACTAATCACTGCAGACCACGAAGCCCCGGGTGACAAAAATGAAGGGAATAGCTGGAACATGGATGAAAGCCACATAGGAAGGTCGCCCCATGGATTGTGCTGAAGACATGCAGTCAAGACTTCACTGGACCAGGGCAACCAGTCAAAACCTGGCCAACACATCGCTACAAGAGTACGGTTTGTAACTTCACCAGGCTACAGAATTCTAACACAAGCCCTGTGAGCTCCCGCTTCTGTGGCCAGAACACAAGCTTCTCGATATGGTTCCCGCTTCTTTGGCCAAGTGTGGACATTATGTTCGAGATGTCTTGGACCCTTCGGTCAAGCCTGTAGTTGCTGGGGTGAGTGCAGGGCTGCTTCCCTCTTCTCACCTTGCAGCAACAGTGAAATGTTTTTATTGGCTGAACAATACTTTTTTCATTCGCTTTGTTTTGTGCCACTGCTTTATTTGTTGTAGTCTGCTGTTCACGTCGAAATACCATCTTACTCTCAGCTTGTAACTTAAATCTTTACGATTTACTTCCCCTTCCATGGGTGCATTAAACTTTTGTTGCATGTATGCGATGGATTTTTTTGGGGGGGGGGGCTGTACTATGAGGTTATGGGAAAGTCACCAATTCCAAATATAAATAACCGACATGATATCTACTGATTATTGGTAGCCATGTGGAAAGCAGGCAAACGCAATGAATATGTAATGGCTAAAAAATCACTCCACATAGTTAGATGGTCTGTTGAGATTTTTAGGCCTGCCAAAGTTATAAGAACACGACAGTGCAAGCCATAAAGTACTTAAATTTGGAATATACAAAATAGTATTCGGTTATTCACTATGTTGACTGTTTATTAAATAAAGACTGGCAGATTTTATTTTGTAATGATGCTGTGAACAGCCATGCAGCTCAGTATAGTTGCAGCCGCAATGGGTCTGTGCTGCGCAGAAATGTATATGAAGTTTATTAATTAAATATTCACATAACATCTGACGAGAACTTAGTTGCCATATACATGCAGCGGTGCAGGTAGGTCTCCATGATCAATGAGCGCAAAAACAATTAGGCCATAAAAATAGCTGGGTGGCTTGTTTTATTTGAAATTGATTTTGCCCAAACTACACACAAATGAAAAATCATCACATAATATCTATCTCAATAAGACAAACATAAATGAGGGGGGAAATGGTACGACGAGGAGGACAACAAAGCCAGAAAGATTGGGCTTGGTTCGAAACCTGACAGCAGCTTCAAAGCATGGCCAGAAGGTTGGCCCAGGATGCTAGAAAATATATGTATTTTGGGAAGAGTTCGAGGGCATTGTGGTCAGCTTCATGCTTGATTCATAGTACTATCTGCAATTCGTGTCAATAATTGGCCTCCTGAAAGTTGTTTCCTATGTGAGCATGGCTGTGTATGTTTCAGCTCAAGAACAGGACCTGCTTCTGTGCCTTAATTGACAGATGAGCACGCTTAATAAACCAGAACGTGTCAATAGTGTACTGAGCAGGCGTACGTTAGCAGGCTAGGATTTTGTCTTTAGTTATATTTCTCATCATTTTACCTGTTGCACAATGCAGACCAATGAAGGCCCAAGCACAAGAGGGAAGATGAAAAATTGAATGCATACATGACTTTCTTTAATGACAAAATGAATGTTTTCTGCATCAATGTCATAATACGTACCTGCCAACTTTTTCAATTTCATCACAAGTCAGATTTTTAGAGGTTGCTTATAATTCTTCTATTGACACGAATAATTATAATGTGGGCATTTCTTAGGCACTTCATCATCTGCACATGACCATCATCACATCGTGTTCTTCATCTCTTGTGGGGACCCAGCTTAAGATTGAACTGTGCCTTCAGTGTGATCGGTCCACCATGTCTTCGGGGTGTATTAAAGGTCATGCTAAATGCTACGTCACAGTAACATTTTTTCATTTGCATCGTAGTAAAGGCAAAAACTGATCTTAACGGAATGCAAATATTATCAATGGGCAATTTTCAGAGCCAGACTACTAAGACCCACTCAGGTATTCAGCTTACTGGCAGTAGTGCCACAATAAAACGGCAGGTAATATTTTGGCTGACGTTACATGAATATTTTGCGAATAAACATCACAAACATTTCTTTTTCTATGACGGAGATTATGTTTGCTGCGAATATAGAGCAGCGTGCCTTTTCCTAGAGCCTCTACAGAATGAAGGCATGTAATGTTCCCAGAAATGTTGCATAATTCAGTTTCCTAAAATCAGCTTTGCCACAATACGGTCTTGTTATGCAGTGAAGCATATGCAATGTACGACGGCGAAGCTTATTATAAATGTGGAAAGGGGCCACTGTCAGGGACATATGTGTTCCTTAAAGGGACAATAAAGAGAAAAATTATTTCTTCTGCATCAGTAAATTACCTTTATACAACACCAAAAACACCACTCTTACCAGTATAAGATGCTTGGTAGACCAAAAAGTGCGAAAACAAAAGACGGGTGGCGACGCCTCCTAGAAGTTCCCAGACCTGGTCGCTGTGACGTCATGGATTTGGATGGTATCTTCTAGGGCCTACTTAAGTACATAGCGGTACAGAATGTCTACATAGTTATTAAAGGAACCAAATATGAAGTTTCGGGAATTTTTACTCAGACAACGCTGCCCAAATGCAAAAATATACTTTGAAATCCCTGACGTCACACTGACGCAGCTGTGTCGAGGTTTTGGTGTGAATTTCAAATACTGATAATTCAAACTTCATTTTCACATCTAATAACCAAACTATTGTTTTAAAATGACTTCCTGCAGGGTTCTAAAACAATGCTTTATTAGTCTAAACTGATTTATTGTTTTGCTTTAGTGTCCCCTTATTGATACGTGTGTGCACCCTCCGTCTCCTGTCAGTAAAAGCACCAATACACCTATTTATTGTACTAGCAGGCCGTCAGAGCTACTTTGGACATGGCTGTGGCAATGTGAGCTGTTATTTCAACTACCTTGCAAGGACGTAGCTAATTTTCTAGAAATATTAACACTTAAAAAACATGAACACTATAAACTTTGGCTTGATAAACAAAATGTTACTTTCTTACAGCTAGGGCTGCACTTTTTCACCCCAGAACATGGGCCTTAAATCTCGACAGAAACAGCTTTGAATGGCTGCCAGTAGTTATTACATGTGTCGGTATTTGTAGTATCACAGGAGACAGCAGGTGCGTGCGTGTGTAATTAATGCTTCAAAGTGTTGCTTACACTGGCTTTACTCAACAACAAAGTATAACAAAAACATAGACGTTTCGCCACCTATGCGGGTGGCATCGTCAGTACACAATGTCAACAAATGAGAAATACAACCTATTTATCTATGAAAGTGCCGTAAACATCCGGCAGGGGGCCACGGTTAGAGTTACATGAAGATTGATTACGACGGATGAACCATGATTCTACGAACTTTCTTGGGCCCCATCGGTGTTCCCGTGCTAGTGTGGTTACATTGTTAAAATCAAACATGTGTCCCTTTGATAAACAATGATCAACCAATTCTGTCTTGGCACGTGTAGCATGGGTGGCTTTCGTAGCATCTCTTAGATGTTCCTTGATACGGGTGCGACGTCGCCGCCCTGTCTCGCCAATGTAGCTGGCATCACAGTCCGAGCAGTTGACCTTGTAGACGACCCCACTTTGTTCGTCCGGAGGTGTGCGGTCCTTTGGCTTCGGGAACACGTTTGCCAACGTGTACGAGGGTTTAAACACAGTTCGAACACCTAAAGGCCGTAAAGCCCTGCGCACTGCTTCTGATACACCGCGGACATACGGAATGCACACAAAGGAAGCTGGCCTTTCGGCCTTGCTCTCACGAGGTTTTTGCATGCGGCGCTGCGTATCATTGACAAAATGCTCAGGGTAACTCCGTTTATGCAAAAGAGTGGCCACATTCGTTAATTCTTGCTCCCTCAAAGTTTGCGTTGACGAGAGCGCATCGCAACGAGACAGGAGAGTGCGTACCACGGCATGTTTGTGTTCTATAGGGTGGTGAGAGTCAAAACTCAGCACACTCCCGCTATCGCAAGATTTGCGATATACGGCTGTCTCCACCGAACCTCCTTCGCTCCGTTGTACCAGCACGTCTAGAAAGGCTAGGCTGCCACTGAGTTAGTGGCACTGAGTTACTGCCACTGAGTTAGTGGCAGCCTAGCCTTTCTAGACGTGCTGGTACAACGGAGCGAAGGAGGTTCGGTGGAGACAGCCGTATATCGCAAATCTTGCGATAGCAGGAGTGTGCTGAGTTTTGACTCTCACCACCCTATAGAACACAAACATGCCGTGGTACGCACTCTCCTGTCTCGTTGCGATGCGCTCTCGTCAACGCAAACTTTGAGGGAGCAAGAATTAACGAATGTGGCCACTCTTTTGCATAAACGGAGTTACCCTGAGCATTTTGTCAATGATACGCAGCGCCGCATGCAAAAACCTCGTGAGAGCAAGGCCGAAAGGCCAGCTTCCTTTGTGTGCATTCCGTATGTCCGCGGTGTATCAGAAGCAGTGCGCAGGGCTTTACGGCCTTTAGGTGTTCGAACTGTGTTTAAACCCTCGTACACGTTGGCAAACGTGTTCCCGAAGCCAAAGGACCGCACACCTCCGGACGAACAAAGTGGGGTCGTCTACAAGGTCAACTGCTCGGACTGTGATGCCAGCTACATTGGCGAGACAGGGCGGCGACGTCGCACCCGTATCAAGGAACATCTAAGAGATGCTACGAAAGCCACCCATGCTACACGTGCCAAGACAGAATTGGTTGATCATTGTTTATCAAAGGGACACATGTTTGATTTTAACAATGTAACCACACTAGCACGGGAACACCGATGGGGCCCAAGAAAGTTCGTAGAATCATGGTTCATCCGTCGTAATCAATCTTCATGTAACTCTAACCGTGGCCCCCTGCCGGATGTTTACGGCACTTTCATAGATAAATAGGTTGTATTTCTCATTTGTTGCCATTGTGTACTGACGATGCCACCCGCATAGGTGGCGAAACGTCTATGTTTTTGTTATACTTTGTTGTTGAGTAAAGCCAGTGTAAGCAACACTTTGAAGCATGAATTCCCCTGGCTTTTGGAACATTTTCTCGTGTGTAATTAAGGAACACGCATGTCCTGTGACAACAGCCTCTTTTCACTTTTGACATGCTTCACCGCGTACCACAGCTGTATTACGGAAAATCTGACTTTAGGAAACCGACTTACACAACATTTTTGGACCCTTGCCCAAAGTCAACCGAATTTCTTGTGCAGAAAACAATTCCCAGAATTTTTTACCATATTTTAGTATTTTATGTCTGCAATGGTAGTACTTTTTGGATTTAAAGTTGAAGAGTCTGTAATACAAATGGTTTGTTTGTGTGTAAAATGTCTATCGGGGTATCTTAAGCACATGTGTAAGCACATGTGGTGCGCACGTCTGTAATTAAGGAACACACATGTCCTGTGACTACAGCTGTATTACGGAAAAACTGACTTTAGGAAACCAAATTATTCAACATTTTTAGACCCTTGCCCAAAGCCAACCAAATTTCTTGCGCGGAAAACAATTCTCAGAATTACTATATTCCAGTGTTTTCTGTCTGCAATGGCAATACTTTTTGCATATAAAGTTGAAGAGTCTGTAATACAAATGGTTTCTTTGTGTGTAAATTGTCTATTAAGCGCCAAGTAGAACAGAAAAGCAAGATGACATACAACACAGAAAAGCTTAAATTTGGCCTGACAGCACAAGATAGCACGAATTTTAGTTCTTGTGTAAATGTCTTTTGACCATAAGTTGAAAAACCCTGTTCACTTAAAGTTGATGATAAAAGCTATAAGGAAAAGTACACAAATTCTTAAGGAATGAAAATGCACAGGGTATGCTCATCAGAAAGTATAAGCTTTGCCTCTTAGTGAGAGTTTCTTGCAAATTTAAATGTGGTTTGTAATGAGAGCTAATTTTGAATGCTGATAATTCTAAACATTCTATCACATTGAAGTCGTTTAATAAGGATCTAGCGTCACTTTTTCCTCCAAGTTTGGCGTCGGCATCTAACCAAGTAGACGAAGCAGGATATAGCTGTACAATGGACAGGGAAAACGTGAATATTTACAGGACAAAAGACTCCTGCTAGACTTAGCGGAAGGGCTCTGCACTTGTGTGATGGGTGTATTTAACAGCTCATGCAAGTCAGAGATGCTCAAACAGTAAACATGTTTAGTACCTCGTAGCGGCATGACTGTCACCTCCAACGCAGGCGAAAAAGATGAGCTCACATGCAGGTAGTGCGAGAATAGATCACGCTAGCGCACTTGACCAAAGCGGCCGTGGTGTCAGCCTGCCCCGAGATCCCGTGGCACCATGGCTGGCTTAAACAAACAGTGGCTATGGCAGCTACTTCTTCGCTCTGCCTCCCTCAAAGTGATTACACAGCTGACCGAGTCCAGCCTTCCCACAACTTGGTGACCAGGACGACCGAGCCCTGCCATGCCAGCATCAGCGCACCAACTTTACCAAGGCGAGTAGTGACGTGGCCTCGCACGGTTTGGCAGAAGTCTTGCAATTGTAGGGGGCATGGGAATTCTACATTGACATGCTGGACATCTGGTTCATCCCGCTAAACAACCATTTCTTTCTTAACAAGGTTCCAGGCTCCGGCTCTCAGCCCCTGCTCCGACTTGTACAAGGACTCGTGGGCAGCCGTCCTTGCTCACTATGTCACCTCGAGCACTCACTCTCCTCCAGCTGGTGCTCCATCACAACAGCTCTCGCCACCTATCGTGTCATTCTGAATATGGTCGTCCCACATCACCTGCGTCCACCCGTGCCGGTCGTCGGCATGTGCCGACCCCAGCATCAAACCTCTACGTGGTCCATGAGCTTCCTACCCCAGCTCTAAGGCAGCTGCTCGACGATTCTTTCCAAGAAATACACTGGGCTAAACGCAAGCGCCTTCGGCTACTCTACAGCTCGTCGCTCTCCTTCCTTAGACGTCCCCACAAGCTGCCCGCTTTCCACTCTGGGCAACTCACTCATCGCCAACTCAGAGGCTCAGCCACCGACTCAACAAGGCGCAAATTTCACTCTCGCTGGCGCGGCGTTGCCACAAGCACAACCTTCGTGATGCATTGAGTGACCACTGCAACCCTGATGCTATCGGCATTCGAGATTCCACTGAAAGCAGCAGCAGGCAAGCTTTCCGATGTTGTGCTCACATCTTCCGCGGATGCATGGCCTACCGAAATTTTGCAGGAGCAACTTTGCCATCTGGTTTCTTCAGCTCAAGAATCACTTCTAAGTCAACAACATGAGTGACCAACACTTGCGCTATCTCCACGCAAGTCCCAAGCTGCCAGATGGTCTACTTTTGGAGCTCCGACTTCTACGGGCTCGTGCATCTACGAGTGCCTGTGGCAGGTTGCGATTTCTCACTCTGGTATCATTGTGGCTGCGCTTCACTCACAACCTATGCTGCCGGTGCTGCCTGGTGTATATCTCTCAGATTGCGAGAACCCGACACTACCAATGACGACACCATCTACACACTTTACGTGGGGGCTTTACCATTGGACTTTATTTCAATTGCACTTCGCACTAGGAGATGGGCTCTGTAGCCGCGCGACTATCACTTCCAACATAGGCAAAGAAGATGGGCTCGTGCACAGGCAGAGCAAGAATAGAACATGCTAGTGCACGCAACCTCAACAGCTGCTCCCAAGATCCCGTGACACCATAGCTGGCTGGCTTGAATAAGCCGTGGTTACCTCTTCATGCTGCCTCCCATAAATTGGTGACCAGGACGACCGAACCTAGCCTTCGCACAACTTCTTTGTACATACACCTCTGCTCACAGTGCTTCCGTCGCAAGTCTGAAAACATTGCCTTAGCCTGCAAGTCATTATTGCATTCATGTGATTAACAATGAGGACTTGTTAATTTGAATTCCAGCAAAAGGGTTAAACAATTACACAAGTCGGAAATCAGAATGGAGCGACTGCCATGCATTATGGGAACCAATGTTATGGTAACATTTTGCTGGTAACCCAACATTGTTATGATTAACGTGAAGTCTTGCTAGGCGGACCAACATGTTTGTGTAAAATGAACTATGTGTGTAACAAAAGCAAAAAGACGTCAGTGACTATGATTGTGTGACACTGACGGCATGATTTCTACTCCGGCCATTTGAAGTCAGCTTACAACATGCAGGCTGTTGCGTTCTACATGTGTACTGGACGAGCATATGAAAGAGAAGCATGGATTGTCAAGTTATCAGTAATTATGTGTTATACAATCGTACGTACCTATGGCTATGTCATGTGATGTATGTTAAAACAATGATGGCTTCATAGGTTTCTCAGCCCAAAGCAGTTTTTTAAAAAACCATATGGGATTTCTTCGAAAAAAAGCTTCATAGCTGAAAAAAAAGTTTTCTCCAGGTCCTGGGATGGAACCCAGGACATTGTGCTAAAGTCAGGTTGATGAGAATTTTCCTTTTCGTGAACCCTCCTTGATTTTGCGGGCTTCCACAGAACTGATTTGCCATTAATCGGGCTGAGGAGCAGGCAAATGGTCGACGGCCCTAACTTTGACCGCCTAAATGCCTTGGGGTAGCATACAACAGTTTATTGGCTACTAGCCTGCTTCTGAGGTCACATGCAATTAAAATTAATTATATTAACTAACACATGCAGGATTGTTTTAATAACATATGTCTCCATGAACTCATGCACTGCCCAAGATCATAACACGCAAAAAGCACAGTTCACATTGATAGGCCTTGCAGAGCGTGCCAAGATGCACACCATGAAATTTATTTGAATTGTTTGAGTGCTTCCTATTATGGCCATTTAATGGGACACTAAAGGCAAATACTAAGTAGATGTGGCCTATTAAAGTAGCATTCCATAAACCTCACAGTGCTTGTTTCATGCCAAGAAGAGATAGTTTACGAGAAAATTGCATCTGAAGGGTTCGCATACCTAGAGAGCAATTCAATTCGCCTGCGCCTGAGGACAGAGTGGCGACGTTGGGCCATCACTGCCCTTCACTTCCATTGGCGAGTAAAACAGTGCCCTACAGACGGTGCTACAGTTTTCTGTGCAAAATGCGTAAGCCCGGCCATGTATAAACCGAGCCAAGACAGAACGTTGAACTTGCCGCTGCAACTGCTCTTGATCAAGTAGCATGGACTGTTCGGGAATCCCGCAACATCACATAAACATTGAATTCTCTGTAACTTGCAGTTTGTGTGAGTTTCGCGAGCCAGAAAATCCAGCTCAGCACTAATAAATAACGAAACTACTAAAACATGTAAGCGTGGGCGATGCTTTCAAGGGTAACCTCAATGGGTTCTTTTTTCTAAAAATCAAATAGAACTAGACGAATAGCATTTTCTTTCATCTTATAATGCAATGCAGCAATCTTTTTATTACTAGTAGATAAGTCCTAGCGACAGAACTTTAATGAGGAGTGCCTTCATTTTCTTTCATCTTATAATGCAATGCAGCAATCTTTTTATTACTAGTAGATAAGTCCTAGCGACAGAACTTTAATGACGAGTGCCTTCATCATCGGGCTGGTACTTTAATGTGCTGGGGCAGCCTCTAATTATGTATTGCAGTTACTTCCGTTCATCAATTACTGAAGCTCTGTTCGCAATAACAATGATGCCTTCGACGTTCTCGAGCACTAATCTATTACTTTAGCTTGACTTAATAATTGCCTTTAGTGTCCCGTTAGACACTAGTCCCCCTGAGCTGCATAGGACTTGCCACAGCAGAGAGGTATTGCGCTGATAACCCCCACAGCACAACACACAAAGTGCTTGGCATGGTTCTTTGTACATCCTTGTCTCTCAGTACTCGTGTTCCAAAGACACAATTGGGCTAATCACTTCGGTGCGGGAGAAACCACTGGGGCACCATATCTACTCGTCAAGTTTTTCAATTTGTGGCTAATTCTGAGCACATATGGCACGAAGTCATATCTGGTGATATCTGTTCTTATTATGTCCGATGGTGTGTCCTAGTGAGGAACGCTTCACCTTTCAAAAAACAGATTTGGTAACGGCATGTACAACCAATTGAGTAAGTGGGATTTCAAATGCCTGTTCATTTGATCAAATCACATCAACAGGCCACTTGCCCCAATTGGGCAAATGGCCAATAAACCATCATACCCTGTCTTAGGGCATCAAGGGGCAGCCGAAGCCAGAGCCCTTGAACAGTTGCCTGCTGATGTATTTTATGATGCCTGCAGTTAAGATGTCTGCTGCTCTGGCTGTGAGTGGTAGTGGCTTATGCCAAGGGGATGGGAGGGTGAGTGCCACAGTAGCTGAATTGGTAAGGCACTACATGCCTAATGAAGGTGGTGTGGATTCAGCTCCTACCTACAGCAAACTATCTTTTCGTCCACTTTCATTTCCCTTATCCATACTATTTATAAATTCCAAAAATGCACATTTAATTTACCCTATGCTTTCTCCGAGTTCATTACCTATTTTCATCATCTGCTCAAACAATTATGGCTCAGCTTGATAAAGGCTAATTCAGCTGGGAAGATAAGAACATCCGAGGAGGCCAAAGGGAGTGACTTGCTCGGCAATTGTGGATACTGTTCAGAATCAGCTTTAAAACATAGAAGGTTTTCAGCTAAGCGCATAGCAAAGACAGTCGATTTGTCATAAAGGTGCTTAGAGTAACTACTCACTAGTGCACTAAACATGAAAGTTTTAGCTAAGTGTGCCCAAATTGCTGACAAGAAATGCGGAAATAAGGTTACTTGTCAATCTAGTATATGCTCCTGACAGAGCACCTTGGTGGCGAGCGCCGCAACACCCGTCACAGCAGAAGAGCAACTAGGGGGCAGATGGGGGAATAGGCACCCTGCAAGACAGTGCAATTTGCGGCTTTGAAGCTGGTAGGAGCACAGCATGGTATTGGCGTGTTCAATAAAAGCATGAATCTTTTTAAAAGGCGGGAGCTGAGGCATACGCTTTCGATTCCGCGTTGTGGTACTTGTTAAGTCGTCAGTCCTCACATCACTGGCAACTGCGCTTTCCGTGCTCGTATGTTGACATTTCTAACGTCATTGCCAGACATTTGTGTCATTCTTCTGCCTGTCTGTGTAGAGGCTTGGTTAAGATGTCCTCATTGCGAAATTAGGGCGAGACAATTGCTTAATAAAGTAAGATTAACATAAAATACATGTTTTATTTAGACTGTTGCTCCGGGTGATCTAGTGCCTCACTTCATTCCCCCTGTCCCCAATGCTTCATAGGCTTCATCGCCTCTCTTGTTTCATGCTGCCGGCCAGACCAGGCTCTAGTTACTTCAGCGTCCAGTGAAGGTATGTGGCTGGGGGGTGCTATTTACATGGAGCAGCAGTGTCTGCCTAACCGAACCCTTTAATCTGATTTGCAACTAGAGACAATTTTTACATTTAAAATAGTGTGAAGCTTGTCACCGACTTGTGGTATCACTGCAATGCATACTAATAATGCGGCAAAAGTCGATCGTGAGGCAGCCCTATTACAAAAATCTGGACTTATATCTACCTTAACGTGCCCCTAAATCAATTTTCCATTTCGCTTTCCTCAATGGCACTTGGACTATTTTGGACTATCTAGTGACGTAGATGCGCTTGCGGCATGTTTTGAAAGCATTGTAAAATCATGTATAAATCTATTTGTTCCTTTGAAAACTAAGAAAAAGAAACAATAACCTTCCCTGGATGAACCGAGAACTGCTGCACTTATTGCAGCGTGCAGGCAGACTTCGCACTAAATGCTCATACAATCCTCAGGCATGCGTTTTGTACACTCAGGTAAAATATGAACTGCAGAAAAAAGAAATCCTCGGCCAAAAATTTCTTCTATAATGTTCAGTTGCCGAAACTGTTCAAATCTAACCCCCGTAAATTCTGGTCTTTCACATCTCCTGGCTCTCCTTCTTCCACATCTTTTAAAATCAATAACAGTGTTGATAATGATCCATTAGAGATTGCAGAAGTGTTTAATACATATTTTCAGTCAGTGTTCGCCTCGGATGATTCCAGTCTTTCAACACATACAACTAACGATTCTTATGCAATTGATGATATCAACATTACCCTAGATGTTTTGAATCTCGTACTAAACTTAGATACTAAAAAACCAGCTGGCCCTGATGGAATTCCGTATTCCTTTTTAGAACGATTCTCGCTATGGACTTATAAATATCTGTTCATTATATGTCAGAAGTCCCTTAAAGCGGCATTGTGCCTTCTTCCTGGAGAAGAGCTCAAGTACTACCTTTATATAAATCTGATGGCACACAGCTCTCATCTAACTATAGGCCTATGTCTTTAACCCCAACCTCATGCAAATTACTAGAACACATAATCTATAAGCATATAATAATGTTCCTTGAAAATAATACCCATTGAACAGATTTCAGCATGGCTTCAGGCGTGGTTTTAGTACTGTAACCCAACTTGCGGAATTCACTCATGACCTTTCCCATTACGACGATTTAGGTAATCAGATTGACTATAAAGTCAATCAGATGATTGACTTTATAGCAAAGCTTTCGACACTGTACTAGAATCTAAATTTCTTTTGAAACTCCATAATATTCAAAATAACCCTCAGTTATGTCTTGGATTTCCAGTTTCCTTTCATTGCGTTCCCAATTCGTATGCTATGATTTTGCGGATTCATCTGTAGTCGACGTCACCTCAGGGGTCCCACAGGGATCTGTACTTGGCCCTCTACTATTCTTATTGCTTATTAACGACCTTCCAGACCATGTTACTTCAAAAATACGCCTCTATGCAGATGATTGTGTTATGTGCAGCCCAGCTGACTCACTCGCTGATCATCAGCGCCTTAAAGATGCCTTTGTTTCATTTTGTGACTGGTGTGCTACCTGGAAAATGGGCATCAATTTTGACAAAACTTTTATAATGTATTTTACTAACAGAAGCATGCCCATATGTTTTGATTATGTATTCAACGGTGCACCACTAACACGAGTTTTTCAATACAAATACCTAGGCGTCATTTTTACACCCAGCTTGTCTTGGTCCAAACATATAATTACACTTGTAGTAAAGCGTTAAAAAAACTTGGTTACATCCGCCGAACTTTGTCTGCTGCTCCGAGGGAGTCTAAATTAGTAGCATACAAAACACTGATTCGCCCAATATTAGAATATGCTTCCTCTGTATGGAACCCATATAAACAATGTGAAATTAATTGTATTTAATTGGTCCAGAGGAAGGCTATTCGTTATGTTTGCCGTCGCTTCGACTGAGACTTTTCACCGTCTGCTGCTCTTGCGGAATTAAACCTCCAGTTCCTTTCTAGACAGCAGCACATATAATCTCTGAAGATTTTCTATTCTTACAAGAACTCTCTTTGTCACCTATCAGATCCCTCTCTTTTAACGCCTGTTTGCCCGACTTCAACTAGAGCTTATCATGCCTCTAATATCAGGCCACTCCATCCACCAACTAACACTTTCAAATAGCTTTTTACCACGCATGATTGAACAGTGGAATTTGTTACCTGCCGAAGTTAGTTTGTTATCCATTTCTCAATTTTTAAATGCTATTGCTGATGTATAGTTCTTTTCATTTTTCTATTTCTATGTTCCTGCATATCATAATTAGTTTTACTCGCATGTACACCCACTCCTACCATAGCCCTAACAGGCTGCAGTATGTATTAAAAAAATGTGTGGCCGCAGTAGCAGATCTAGTGAAATGCCTAGATATGTCAGTGGCGTGAATATAATGGTCACACTTCATCATTACCTCCGTGCATTAGCTTGAGAAGCGGCTAATCACTTTAAACACGCTAAAGTAATCAAAATTTGAGGGCTCACTAGAGCGTTGAAGCAGTGCCATGAAAAAGTGAGCTATTCGAATATCAAGCCGATTCATGCTCACACTCTTCTGAATTGTTATCTCAGCAAAAAAAGACCCCTTCTTTCACGCCAGAAATGTGCGCAGCAGTGTACAACATTTGTCTATGTGAAAGCGAATAATTTTGCTATTGGCTTCCAGTAACAAAGCAAAATTTGTGCCATTT
The DNA here is from genome assembly GCF_038994185.2 of Dermacentor albipictus. NCBI lineage: Eukaryota > Metazoa > Arthropoda > Arachnida > Ixodida > Ixodidae > Dermacentor > Dermacentor albipictus. The sequence goes on along the minus strand of NC_091821.1, from coordinate 522,766,891 downwards.
CTGTTACTCTAAGCAAGAGCATGCATGCAGTTTCAATATTAGCCCAACACTGGCAGACCAGTCCCACCGTGCCAGTGTTGACTCAGCTTGTCGTGCGAAGCAATGATAGCTTTTGCACCGACGTGCCACCTGGGCAGTGCCAGAAGCTTGTACGTTATTGTGAAGAGAGGCATTCGTTTTTTGTAGGTTACTCTTAATGAATTGGCGCACAGGTATTTTTGTACAATGTCAAAACAAAGAAAATTGAAGACATTTGTTCCCCTCAACGTAAAGAATTTAAAATCTAAATTTCTGCAGGTAAGGTACGGCGTCCATGTTTTGGGACCAAACAGGATCACCTTGGACTATATTTAAGTGGGTGCTACAGTAACAGCAGTGAATTATTTATTACTGATGGCTAAATGAGGCAGATAAGATCGACAGGCTTTTAAAAGCGGTTTATCCTATAGGTCATGCGTGCCATGGCCGAATCCATTTCCCGAAAGCTGAAGAGCAGCTCGACAAGGACTTGCTAATCAGATGTAAGCGGAACAGACGCAACTAGGCCTGAGGTGTACAAATTGTACACCTCATGTACAAATATGTGCACAAATTTACCCACAGCTTCAAGAACATGCCTGCTAGATAAATGTCCCATCTGTTCCTTTATACACCTGTCAAATTAGCCCAATTGTGTTCTCGTACCAAAAGACAAGGGTGTTTGAAAAATCATGCCAACCATATTGAGCATTGTGCTGTGGGTTGGTCATAAGATATCTCTCAGCTGTGGCAAGTTCTACGTGGACCAATCGGCCCAATGCCTGAATGACTATTTGAGGGAGCATTCAAACAATTTGAATAAACCGGATGGTGCAGCACACATTGCAAGGCCTGCTCATGTGAGCCGTGCTTTCGCACATTATGATCCTGGCAGGAGTAGCAACAAAACATCGCATGAGCTCACGAAGGTATATTTTATCAGAGAGTGCACATGTTAGTAGCACTTCAATTACCTTAATTCCCCAGAGGTGCATTGTTTAATGGCTATTTGTAGCATTACAAGACAAACTAGCACTGTCACAACATTCACCTCTTGCCTGTGCACAAAATTTGTACACTATGTTTCATCCTTTGAATCATTGAATCACTTATTAGTTCGCACTTTCATGTGTCCTTCCTCTGTAAATAGATTTTCGCACACAAAAACAATGTGCAGCAGACTTCACCAATTTGCCCAAGACGAAGTCCTAGTCAGACTCAAAAATCTCCTTCAGAGATTTTCTTACTCTGGTGAGAATTTCTGTCACTGCATGGCACTCTGTTCGAACAAGGCCTTCACTGATAAGATGGGAGAAAAGAAAGGTTACAGAGGCAAAAATTGTCACATTGTCACTCAGATATATTCCCTAATGCAATGCTTAAAAGATTTTTTTTGTTGGACAAGAGGATCAGGGTAAGGCTCACGACTAATGAGCATTTTATTGCACAGATGAAGGGATTAACCAAACAAGCCCTGCGAAGTCAAGGAAGATTCATACGATGGAAACATGGCATTTGCTTGAGAGTGGCATGCATGGACCTGCAAACCCACACCGGTCATGTTAGCGTGCATCTCACATCTATAACCTAATGCAGGTTCCTGCAATGAACTTACATCATGTTTGTAAACAAGCTGCGAGGAACATTTGCGCAAACCTGGTACCTCGAATAGCGCCATCACAAGAAGCAATACTAAATAGCAGCTTAGCAAACTAGCTGGAAGAAATTTAAGAAAATTTCTTGGTCTTCAAGACAGCCAAGCTTTAGAACAAAATTGAGCCAAAGTAGAACTATGAGCGGCTGGGCCACGTTCTGCAATATTTGTCTTCATAGTTAACATTGGGGTTGCTCAACATGTTCCTTTAGAACTGTGGCGAGCAGGTGCTCAAGCAAGTCGCGATTCGCTAGCCGCCCAAATCCGATAAACAAGGGAACAGTATGAACATGCAAGACAAGAAACAGAACAGGTAAATGCGACATCGAGTGCCATATAAAAATTGCAACAGCTCACTCACTTAGGCAATATCTGCAACAGCAATCCTACGAAGGATGAAAAATTTTTTTTTCGCGATCGATGCACAACACTAAGCGGCAACTGCAGCAACAAGCATTTGGAACGAGTTTAAACGTCTTTACCATAACAGCAAAAAGTTCTGCCAAACTGAGAGCCCACATATGCTCCATTCACATCAGTAAATTCAACAAACAAGAGCAACAGCACTGAAAAACGTAACAGGAGCTGCACAAGACCATACTACCAACCATAAACGCGCTCCAAGGCATAAAGAAACGAGCTGCTCCAGCGTTGCGCCCAAGTGTGGCTCGAAATCGCAAGCTCGAACACCATCCGGTTCTTCCAGCGCAACTAACTAGAACAACATTCTATCACACAACACAGCAACAAACCGTAAAATTGTGTTTTAGCTAAGCTGAAAAGCTGAAGCAGCTCCAGCAGCGCGCGCAAAACTATAAACCGGAACACGCCATACTTGTTTAAACAACGTCATCATAACTGTGACGTCACTTCCGTGCGTGGCAGCAGCGTTTTAGCCATAGCCTCCTCTATACTTTCAGTGCCTGCTCAATTATGAGGGGCGCCATTGTTTGGCGACGTCGACGTTAGTTCAAGGATCTGCCAATGGGTGGCGCCAGCAGCCCTGGATGGAGCAGACGATAAGGCCACTGTGCATAGCACCGCATTCTGCTGAAGCACTAGCTGCAATGCTTATTATAATGCAAAAAAGATGCTCTATTGTGTGGTACAAGTACATTACATTTATAAGGTTCTCTTGTGCCTGGTTCTGTGATTGATTGTTTTCTAATATTCATTAGTTTAAACTTGCTTTCATATCTTTTCATGGTGCAGCAGTAGGTCGTTGCACTCAACAAGTATCTAACGTCGCGGCAACCTTTGTGTGAACACAGGCACTTTTTCTCATCGCAAAATTGTAACTAATTGCCCAACTTACTGACCACGATTCATGCTAATGGAATTACTTCCGGTTCACTTCATTTTTTTAGAAGTGGAAGCTGCAAAAACAGCCGAACTGCGCATCGTCCCTTTATTCCAAGGTTTCTGTGCAGTTCTTTCTCTGCCTCTCTTTAATTGTTGAGGCAGGTCTGCCATTTTATATGCGCTCAAAATGCGGTTATTTTCCAGCTCAGATACTGCCTACGAGCACCGCACAGCATTAATGAGCCAAAAGAAAGAAGTGCAAACATGCTGACGCACATCAAACTTTATTATTACGTCAGGCTTGTTCAAGTTGATATTCAGGCTTCACTTACAGCTTTAGCTGTTTCCGGGAGAGTGGCTTCACAAAGAATGTCTTCGCCATGTCATTCTTGTCTGTTACAGACACTGCATAATTGGTGAATATCGGCCTGAAATATTTCGTGCAGACAATCTTCAAGAGCTGCAGGTGGTGCTCAGGGCGAGTACACTTCAAAACTCCACAGTCTGCAAGTACAGGTACAGCATTATCGACGGCTTCTTGCAGTGGCTTTGCAAGGTTTCTTCTCTTGCTCAGGATGACCTCCACGTATATTTTCAAGGCATGCAGCACGTGTACAAGTTGTCGGGAAGGGTACAGGAGCCCTCCTCTGTCCTGATGTCGGATCAGACTGTCGCTTGGTGAAGCAGAAGATGGCTTTGACACAAGCGAAATACAGCTGCTGCAGTCAATTTGTTCTTGAATGACACGAGCCAGGTAGCCTCCTACCATCGAGATGGCTGCCATGTCTACTGTTGGAAGAAGGCTGGCTGGTTTTTTCAGCCGATCTTCAAGCAGCCTTGTTGCTTCTGCTGGAAAGTGGCCCGAGTGGTCGTCTCTTGATTTACCAGCATTATGCAGTGCTCCTGATGCATGACTTGTGGTGTCAACTACATTGCTGTTTTTAGAAGCTGAAATAATACCAGACTTCAGCACCTTTTCAATCCCAGAAAGAACAGCTTGGGCATCTGTCTGGTCATTGCTGCCAGCAGATCTTCGTAGCCATCCAAAAAAGGACTCTATTGGGCCTGCTGAAAGCTTGCGTGTCAGCACGAACTTTAATTTAGAAGTTTCCAGCAGGTACTTTACACATTCCACATTCGACTTGGTGGTCATTACCAGTGCATGGTATGTTTCCTTGCTAAGGAACTGCTTTTGCGCGCACTTGTTCTTCATCTCTTCAAGATATTCCAGAAAAGATGTCAAGAGCCAGGTCAGGCGGATGTCGTCAGCGGTCTCATGCTGTTTGCTGTCTGGCAACTTTTGGTGAATGTGCTGGACACAGTTACTGACGTCCATCAACAGGAACCAGCGGTGCACAGTTTCCATGAACTGAACTGTGGGACCCACACCTGCAAAACTTATGTCAGCTGTATGGCCTGCTTGCTCTTTCAGCACCTTAAGTGCCGCAGTGACCGGTGGCGAGAAGACTTGAACAGCCCTAGACACGTTCATTTTCTCAATATTCGATGGATATACATGCTGTCTCGTAAGAAACCTTACAGGCTTCACTATGTTTCCTTGCTGCATGCGGTATAGTTGTTTCAGATGAGCGGATGAAACCTCACCGCTCTCTCCAAGGTCTCGGGCTAGAAATTGTGACCTAATGTTTTTGATCAGGTGACACTGGTCAAATGCAAAAAACAGCTTCCGTGCCGGATTCTCGGAGTGCTGTATGCAATGTGTCAGGTTTCCGTTGCACAGGAGTTCCATGGCAAGAACGTTGATCCTGTGATTGTCAGTTACTATGCGCACCACGACAAAGCCTGCTGCTTCGACCTTCTTAATTGCATACTGTATTAGCACAAACAGCTGGCGTCCAGTGCAGTTCTTGTTTAAGAAATACCCAACAGGTATTCGAATGCGCACTGAAAGTCCAGAAAGTACAAAACACAACAGGGAATTAGCCAGCAGTGGTTCGGCAGTGCTTGTCGATGGAAGAAGCTTCCCGCTGTCCACCTCTCCAACAAATGCATCTCGCTGTTTGTTGTATTGGAGTCGCTGTTTGATACTCATTTCATCAACTACCAAAGAGCAAGTTTTGGCCTGTGTGCTTGCGAGGTTTGCCACCTCTGTTTGAAGCCTCTGCTGGACTAATGACGTAAACCCCACTTCACCTGACGTTACTCCAAGAAACCTTTGCAACGTAGCTCGGCTTGGAAGCTTCGGGATTCCCTCTTTTCGGATGTGTTCGTAGGCTCGCGTTCAAAGGTTTCTTAACACTATGGAATGGCGCACTGTTATCTCCGACCACGTTGGCCGAATTTTCGAGAAGTTCATTACTTGGTCCAAAAGTACACTAGCACCCAAGTGCTTTTCATTTGCTGCTTTCACGACGCTGGAAAAAGCAGTCAAGTAGCTGTCTTCTTTTAACTGTAGCAGTTCCTGTTTATAACTGTCAACAGTCTGCTTCAATCGCTCAATCTTGGCCTTTAGGTCACGCTCTCTTCGTCGCCACCTCTGACGTTCTACTACCGAAATAGCACTGCGCACATCAACCTGGATACTTTGGTGCCTTTGTGTCATGCGCGTGGCAGGCACGTTCGGCTCAATTTTGTGCTGAGGGTCAACAAAGACAACTTCGCCGTCCGCATCCACAAAAGAAATACCTGCTGCTGGAGTGGTGACTTCATCCATTTTGGCACTCTGGGCAAGGCTGCCTGCGGTCAGTAGATTGGCAGCAGACACGGCACACACGGCAGGCGCACTGCAACGAACTGCTTCCCGTTTCCGCACAGCAGAGTTGCTCCGCGGTTTCTTCGCAGCCGGCTGCATGTACTCCGGGTATTCGTCGAAGACGCTGGGAGTAGCACCCCTTTTCAACTTGCTAGTCTTGCTTCCTTCTTTGTAGTCCGTAGCGATGAAGTGCCGGCTACAAACTACTGAATAACGTGACGTTGTATTGGGTACCCAGTCCTTCCTTGCGATTACTCTTAACCAACTTTCTCGTAGCTTTTGATCAGAAGGGATTTCATGTAAAGAAATGCCCGGTACTTTCCGCTTCGAGTCCGATTTGCACTTCGGCACACAACAGTAGGCCATGATGGGACAAAACACGTGCGAGCTTGAAGCGCAGAACTGCGAGCACAGCTAGCGTCGATCAAACAAGGGATGAACAGGCCTGGCCTGCCTGGCTGTTGTTGGATGGATGGATGGATGTTATGAGCGTCCCCTTTGGAACGGGACGGTGGCTTGCGCCACCAAGCTCTTGCTACTACGCTGCCTAATATCCTACCTAGGTTAACCAATGAGAGAAAAAAAAAACACACTATGAACTACCACGTCCAAATTTTCTGATACCCTATTGCGAACTGTGCTTTTGTACGTCTCCGTCCTTTGTCGTTTCCCTACTTTTCTTCCACCAATCCTCCAATCGCCTCTTACTGATGTCTATTGCGGACCTGTTTGCTTTACCACTGCTCCCGCTGAACCCAAGGGCTTCAAGGAGGCCAGTGGTGCCTAAATCGACCGCTGGATAGATGTCTTCACATTCTAATAAAATATGCTCCGTCGTTTCCCTAGCTTTACCGCAGCAAGCACATGCTTCTTCTTCCTTCTTATATCTCGCTTTATACGTGCGTGTTCTAAGGCAACCCGATCTCGCTTGGAAAAGTAATGAGCTTCCCTTTGAGTTATCATAAATGGTTTCTTTCCTAATTTCGTTTTTTCCCCTTAAGTAGTTACTCATGGCAGGTTTCTTTTCCATTGCCGCCACCCATGAGATTAATTCAGCCTCTCTGACTTTCCGCTTGACCTTCTTTGTTGCTGTGTTGCCCACCCCACAGGCCGCATACTTGCTGGTAAGCTTCCTAGTTCTTTTCCTCCACTGTGAATCAATGTTTTGCCTGTACAGATACCTGAACACTCTCCCAGCCCATTTACTTTCCTCCATATTCCTCAGCCGTTCTTCATACTCAATTTTACTGCGAGCTTCCCTCACTTCAAAACTAGTCCAGCCCATATCCCCTTGCACAGCTTCATTTGTAGTCTTCCCGTGAGCGCCCAATGCGAGGCGACCCACTGACCTTTGGTTTCCGTCGAGTCCTGATTGTACCCCTGATTTAAAGCAAACAACCGCATTTGCAAAAGTAAGTCCTGGAACCATTACCCCTTTCCACATACCTCGGAGGACCTCGTACCTATTGTATCCCCATAGCGCTCTGTGCTTCATTATGGCTGCATTTCTCTTCCCCTTGACTGTTATGGTTTTTTCCTGTGTTTCCATATATCCGTTGCCTTCGTTTATCCATATACCAAGGTATTTATATTCTGTTACCCGAGGTATTTCTTGGCCCTGTATCTCCACTGTCTGTTCACTGTTTTCATTGAATACAATAACACCTGATTTTCTAACACTAAATTTCAAACCTAAATTGTTGCCTTCCTGTCCACAGATATTAGCCAGACGTTGCAAATCACTTTGCTTGTTTGCGAGCAACACAATGTCGTCCGCATAAAATAAACCTGGGAGTTGCTGCTCTATTACTGTACCTGCCTGTTTGTATGAGAGATTAAACCCGATATTACTTCCTTCTAGCGCCCTCTCCATCCTCACCATGTACATCATAAACAGCAGCGGGGATAAAGGGCACCCCTGCCTCAGTCCCTTGTTGATATGAACTTTCTCCGCGCTCCTCATCCCTTCCCATTCAACGCAAACAGTATTTTCTAGGTAAATCTCTCTCAAAAGCTGTATACAATCGTTACCTAAGCCTTCCCCTTCCAGAATATCCCACAAAATGCTGCGGTCTACGTTGTCGTATGCTCCTGTAATGTCCAAAAAGGCCACATACAACGGTCTGCTTTCTGCTTTTGATATTTCAATACACTGAGTAAGAACAAACAAGTTATCATCCAAACGCCTACCTATTCTAAAGCCATTCTGAAGCTCTCCCAAAATGTCATTATTTTCTGCCCATGCTTGAAGCTTTAATTTGATTGCCTGCATTGCTAGCCTGTATATTACCGATGTAATGGTCAACGGTCTATACGAGTGAATTCTGTCTTTCTCCCCCTTACCTTTATAAATTAAATTCATTCTACTTTGTCGCCAACTGTCTGGTATTCGTCTATCTTTTAAAGTTTTTTCAACTGCTTTCACGAGAGCTTCCTTACTTTTTGGTCCCAGTTCATTTATCAGCCTAACGGGAACCTCGTCTAGCCCTGTGGCTGTGCGCTTAGGAATTTTCTCTTCCGCTTTCTTCCAGTTTAAATTTGTAAGCACTAGCTCCTTTCCCCCTTGGGTCTCTTTCATGCTCTTTTTTTCTTCAAATACAACCTCGTCCTTGCCTTGGAAAGATTCGGCTGTTACTTTTTGGATGTAATTTATTGCTGCTTCTCCTTCCAGTCTGTTTTCATCTTCGTCTAGGATATGTTGTTGTATTGTTGTTGATTTCCTGCCTAATAATTTTATGTGATTCCAAAATATTCTAGGTGCGGCCTTCTTTTTCTCACGTATTTCTGACAACCAACTTTCACTTTCACCTTTTAATTTTGCTTGCACCAGTATTTGAACCATAGACTTTTTCTCCCGGTATATTTCCCATTTACCGGTTACTTCATCCTGTGGCAACTGCGCCTTCTTTGCCTGCCTGTGCTCTCGAGATGCTTTCTGTCTTTCGGCGATCGCTTCTCGTATCTCCTTGTTCCACCAGCTTTTCGGTTTCTTTTTTCCTTTCCAATGAACGTGTTGTTTCTCTTTCCGTATTTCTGTCGTTACTACACTTAGAAGCTCACCATATTCCCAACCCTTACTTGGCGACTTGCCAATTTCTTCCTCCACTCTAGTGACTATATTTGCTATTTGTTCAGCGTTCAAATTTGGGCTGGCCATTTTGCTTTCGTTGCTCTCTTTCCCAACTTCATATCCCATTTTCAAAATGATGCGTTTATGGTCACTCCCTATGCTGCTAAACCCTTCCTCATCGATGACCATTTCTCTCAACTTATCATGAATTCCTTCTGTCATCAGACAGTAATCAATGGTCGATTGCCGGTTTCCCACTTCCCACGTGATCTGTCCTTCACACTTAGGCCCTGTATTCACGATCACGAGGTTATGTTGCTCGCAAAGGTCTAGCATTGACTTCCCGTTATTGTCGGTATAGCCATCTAAATCCTGTATGTGGGCATTCATGTCACCTAATAGGACTATCTCAGCACCATTCCCGAAACCCCTAATATCAGCGCTTATGCATTCCACTAACTCTTTATTCTTCTCTGTGCAATTTATTCCGGTCCACAAATACGTAACTCCAAGCCAAGTTTCTTTCCCACTCATTGTACCTGATAACCAAAGATGCTCTTGACATTGTGAATTTACTCTTTTCCATTTGGCTCCCTGATGGATGAGCATTCCGACTCCCCCTCCCTTTCTTTCCGACTTAGTTCTGTTGCACCCTTCCCATACATAATTCTCAATAACTGGCGGCTCTTCTGAGTCTCTAAGGTGCGTTTCTGTAACCGCATACACCCCTATTTGTTCTCTATGTAACTGCTCCTCAATCTCTGCCCACTTTTCCTTTCTTCTGCCGCCCTGCATGTTTATGTAGCCTATTGCATGGCGAGCTCTTGTTCTTGCTTTCCTCCTTTTTCTCTTATCGATGGCGATGCTCTTCTGCTGTTCCCCTAGGGGACCTTCTTTATTACTACCTACTCTGACCTCCTGAGCGCCCGCGGGCCCCCTAAAAAAGCAACAGCGCGACCCCCAAGTCGCCAGCCCACTTCTCGTGCTAGCCTGTAATTGAAGTGGATCCCATCTCGTTTAAAACCACCACAACTTCTCACTTCCCTGTTTACTTCGACAACCTCGAAGCCTTTCTCTCGGCTCATTTTCCATATTGCCTCATTGGCAGCCATTACGGCTCTTTGTACGTGACTGTCACGCCCAGGCACCTCCGGCACCGTGCACACCACGATCTGCACCTGAGGGGATAGCTCACGCAAGTCGTCCACCCCCTTCGCCAAGCGCTGGGCTAGTCCTGGCCCTTTCCTGTTCAGGACGTCATTTAGCCCACCTGCTACTACGACAAGGTTGCGCACGTGGGCATTTTCCGTGAGCTTTTCTTTTGCTCGCTCCATGACAGAACCCAGTGTCTGCCCTGGAAATGTCCCTACCGCCACTCTTTTGTCGCCTTTCACCCTCTCCACAATTGCGTTTGAGCACCCAGCCATGTTTGAGTCGCCAGCGATAATCACCCTTTCACTCTCTCCTACCTGTCCCTGCTTCCCGGCTTCCTGTGACTGCAGCATCGCCTCACTCGGGGCGTGTTGCGCTGCTTCGCTATAGCTACGCCGATTCACCGGCGGCGAGCTGGCGACCGCTTGCTTTGGCTCCCTGCCTCCCACTTCGCCCTCGCTTTGGCGTCCTGACCCGACATTATCCGCTGCCCGAGTCTCAAGAGCGTCGAGCCGCCTTTGCAGTTCGGCGCTCCTTTCTTTCGCCTCCCCAAGCTCGGCCACAGTCCTCACCAACTGCGCGGCCTGGGCCGCCTCCACCTTGACGAAATTTTCAACCTTCGCCTGCAGTGCTACCCGCTTCTCCTGCTCCTCCCTCAGGCTTGCCTTAAGTTCTTCAAACTTAGCCGCCCAATTCCCTTCCAGTTTTTGGACGGCTTCCTTGACGCCCTCGCACGACCTGCACGTGAAGCTAGACCCCACTGCTTCTGCTAAATCCTGGAATTCAGTCTCGTCGAGGAAGCACCAGCGCAGGCACTCGTCGCACTGCACTTGCTCCCCGTTCCCCGCGGCCTTCACGTTTTTCGATTTCATCGCTTGCTCGGGTCCCTAGGCCCAACGAGCACGTTCGCCGAATCACTCACGCAAACCCGACCTCGACCGCTATCCCAAACAAAAACAAAGAATTATCACTCCCTACTCCATGTAAAAATCCGAAGAGCTAGCTGAAAGAACTACCCCCTAGGCCTAACGGGGGAGCCGCCAGACCTAGACAAAGCCGGTACGTTTCCTACTCCTACCAAAAATTCAAAATTTGCGCCCCTACTCCATGCAAAAGAAAACACTTCAAAACACTAGCTAATAAAGATAAAAGAGCACTTAGCTACGAACGAAGTCGCTGAAGCCTCGTCCACAGGAGCGTCCGCGAGCCACGACCAACCACCACGGCAGACAGCCCAGGGCTGGCGGCGCCACCCCGCGGAGAAAACCGGCAGAGCAACGTTGCCAACCGATGGCGCTTCCCCTACCTTTGAGCAGGCACTCCCAAAGAGAGGAGGCTAGTTTTAGCATAGCCTAGAGGAGGCTATGGTTTTAGTATGGCATTTCGCTTCTACCACGCGCGTGTCACCAGTTTACGCCTTACTCAACGTTCTTAGACATACTTCAGTTTCGCAGCTTCCTATGCGAGCCCATTGGCCGACGTGGCCGAAACGGGTGTCACTGAAACTACCGGCGCTGTAGTGGCGTCTTTCGTCATGCGCCGCGCGTCGTCTGCTCCTGCTGCGACGCGTCGTTTGCACCAACAGGCCTGTAAACGCTTATCCGTCGGTAAATGTAGTTTAGATACGCAGCCTGAGTTTTGTGACAAACCTGCGGCGCGTAAGTAACGGGGACTTCACGGTGTCTGTGCACTATCGGCGCTGCAGTGACATATCTCTCACGCAGCACGCATCATCTACTCCTGCGATGTCATCTCTGTGGTGGGTCGTTTTCCCCAACTGGCCTGTGCCGTTTGGTCTTTGACGACTGTGTTTTGGCTGCCTGAACAATATTTTATGCCAAGGATCTTTGAATGACATGTCTAGCTAGTCTTTAGAAGCTGCAACTACACCGCAAATGAGAGGTCCTGCACGGCGATTCCACTTTTCAACCAACTTTTTCCTTATGAAAGCGCCACGGTGCTCCCTTCAGCGGGGGCTTTGTTTTTTGCTGCCTATTCTTAAGATGTGTCTTCATTAAAGACGGCGAGCGCCTGTGCAGATGTAGGGACATTAACGCATCACGCCCAGCAGTCGCTTGAGACAACGCTGTGGTGAATTGATCCACCCCCGTCAACGCTTCTTCACCTAATAAATTTAATTGACACATGTATTTTTTACAGTTGTCCGCGGATAATATGGGACGTGCAAATGAGTTGGAAGTGATCTGTGAGCAGTGAAAAGGACGAAGTTATAAATACTATGAACATATTTATGTCAAAGCTTAATTCATTTTCTTTTTGACGAACAAAACAAACAACAAATACAGTGACACTTTTTATTTACTTTGTGCACAAAAAGTAATTTTGAGCTACTTTTGCTCAAAGCAATTTTGCCCTCTTTCTGGCTGCTTGCACCTGCTCTGTCAGCGAGTTATCGACGCCAATCAGCCCAGGTTATATATGAAATAAACTACGCTAGCTCACCTGTCCATATTTGTGCTTGAGCAAATGGTTGCGTACACACTTCAGGGCATGTGGCACATCACACAGGAGATAAAGGTACGCGCGCTCAGGCAGGCATGTATGTGGAATCTTGTGAGAAGGTGAGGTTACGCTGCCGCTGATTCCCATCTGCTGCCACACCGAGCGATTGTTCCCAGCTCCGTCACTGACTACGGCGATCACCATATATAGCACCATGTTTATGCAATTGCATTACATCTTGCAACACCAGCTCTGCTAAAATACTGCAAGGCGCAGCACCTTTCGTGGGAAAGCTAGGTGGCAATCGGTTGCACCCAGCTCTCCAGAAGTGGTACGAACATCAGCACGAGCGCATGATCTGCATGTTGGTCAGTTCCTTCATTTGAAATACCACCGTAGGTTGACTTGTTGAAATTGTACGCCTGGCGCAACTTAATTTCATCCAAAATCAGTGTGCTGAATTTCTTCCCATCTGCTCTGTTGCCCAGCTGTTTTCCAACAGCTTCCATGCAGAGAGGATTGAAACCATACTTGCATGGTATTCCTTTCAGAATTTGTATGAGATGGCTCACGGAGGTCAAGGGCAGCATATTCATGCTCGAGGGCTCAGAAGTCAGTCCGCATTGTACCGCGCGCCACACGAAGACTTTGCTTTCAACAGTTTAAACGATGTCATAAATGCAAGGAAGTTCGGCCAACGCTTCCTCTATTCTGTTATCGGGCATTTCAGAAAGCCTTCTTCAGAGGCAAAATTTCATTATTTTGCTTTTGATGCGCAGCAGCCGCCCTAAGCAGCCTCTTCTTCACATTGCATAGTTTCTGATATTGCTTGAGCGTTGCGCTCGGAGCCTCAATGCTCAGTCGAAGTTTCCTCTGTAGACGGAGACAACGCGCGCAGACTAGTTGCTTTGTAAGTACATTGCACTGCTTGTGGTACATATTATCTGATGTCACCGTGTCACGCTGCCTGCATGCATGCTTTCACGCCCGTACACATGTTCAAGCTCTCTGCTTCTCTCAGGATTCTTTCCACATTTGCAATGCTAGTCGCAGCTCGAAATAGCCTCTTGTAAATTTTGCTGTAGCCGTTTATGCAGCAAGTACCATCCTCTTCAAGTACAACAGTTTTCATTACTCACAGATGCCTGGCTACCAGTTGCCTCATATAAAATATTCCGCATCGCTTCTGTGTTGCGTCGTCTTCAACAATTTCGAACTTCCAGAGCGTAGAAGGCAGTGTCATGTTCGTGAGCTCGTTGAGCACCAAGTGTGTAGCGCACATTTCTCAACTTCCTTCTTCCAAGCCCAACAGGAGGTTTGGATTAAGTTGAAGCGCTATCACTACAAGCTTCGCCCAATGTACTTGCCGGCACTTGCGCTCGTTCTTATGGTGGACGTCGCTTTCGCTTCACATTTTTTGTCTTTGAGATGTGCTCAGGCAGCCCAGGAAAGAGCCGAAGAAGTGGGCCGGGAACAAGCATCCATTTCCCGCGAGGAATCAATATTTCTTTGTTACCCATAACATGCTTGTAGTATTTCAAGATGTCGTCGTCCTCAAAGTGGAGTTCGCACGCTTTTGATTTGTTTGTGAGGCGTTTCTCTTTTCGCTGTAGCATGCGTTCCCAACTTTTAAACTCTCCAGCGTCTTGCGGCGGGTTGAAAACATGGTGACCAGCGGCATCGTGTCTTAGGCTGCAGGTGCAGCCGGGGGCGCAACAGCATGGCATAGGGAACTTCTTGCTGTCATGAGACGCCGAAACGCTTCTTCAAGAAGCTTTTCAAGAGCACAAATCACGACGCATCACACAACACCTACAAAACGGAGAAGGATAACGACAGACGATGCAGCGCAACCAACATGAAACCAGAAGTGAAAGCAGAAGTCATGTTTCAAGTTCATTACTAGAAACGCATTTACAATACCTAGCTCAGATATGACAAATTTTCACAACGAGGTTCAAAATTAAGAACTGTGAAATAACTACTTCTCAAAATTGAAACCGGAAATCTACCAGAAATGGAGCAACTTCTATCAAAAACGAAACAAAAAGTGACAAAAGACGCGATCGCAGCGCCGCTAGTTCGCGTGACCACCACTTCGGCCATCTCCCAAGCGGAGCTGCGAAACTGAAGTATGTCTCAGAACGTCGGCCTTACTCGCACCGCGGGAGGAAACTTCAAGGCGCCGCCTTGCGTACATTTCTTTCTATAAATTAGAAAGAGGCCGTTGTCATAACGTCTGATTGTGCGAAAAGGCATTAATCTCGATTACAATACAAATGCAGCAGTGAAAAGTGGACAACATTGCTGAAAGCTTGCTATGTTCAACCAATATTATTTCGTATAAACGCGTTCTTTTATTAAAAAATGATGGCCCCAAACACAAATGCCAACACCACCCGAGAGCGATGCAAATACTATGAGCACGCGTTATGAAAAAAAGATTTTCGTGGCGCCAAACGACGGGGAAAATGTGGCGAAACGCATTCCTCACGGCTGCCATTGCATATGGCTGCTCATTAGCATAATTCGCGCGGCTCGTCGCAGCAAAAATTATGGCGGAAAATCTCAGCAATGGCGGACCACTGCAACGTCACGCATCGTCAAAATGACGATTACGAAACAGTCCTTCCTGTGACGCTCCTCACAAGATATTCCTTCAGCCAATCAGCAAGCTGGCATAGCGCATATCTTGAATCGCCACCACATATTCGCGCAATTGCAGATGCATTGCATAACAATGCATCTGCATTGTTATGCAATGCAGATGCATTGTTATGCGGGCTTAGCAGGGGGGGCTTAGCACGTCGTTTGGCAGAAATCCACGTGAGCGCTCTGCCAAAAGCAGCATGTGTATGCATAACTTGTGATTTGGCAGCAAACAACGTCCGCGTCTACCAAAAGATGCATGTGCATGCTTAACAGGTGGTTTGGCACAAATCCATGCGAGGGTGCTAAAAAGAGCAGCATGGGCATACTTAGCACGTCATTTGGCAGAAATCCACGGGCGCGCTCTGCCAAAAGCAGCATGTGCATGCATACTTTGTGGTTTGGCAGAAAACGACGTCCGCGTCTACAAAAGGATGCATGTGCATGCTTAACAGGTGGTTTTGCATCAATCCATGCGCGAGTGCTAAAAAGAGCAGCATGGGCGTGCTTAGCACGTCGTTTGGCAGAAATCCATGTGAGCGGTCTGCCAAAAGCAGGTTGTGCAGGCATAACTTGTTTTTTGGCAGAAAACAACGTCCGCGTCTACCATAAGATGCATGTGCATGCTTAACAAGTGGTTTGGTACAAATTATTTCGCGTGTGCTAAAAAGAGCAGCATGGGCGTGCTTAGCACGTCGTTTGGCAGAAATCTACGTGCGCACTCTGCCAAAAGCAGCATGTGGATGCATAACTTGTTTTTTGGCAGAAAACAACGTCCGCGTCTACCAAAAGATGCAAGTGCATGCTTAAAATTGCTTTGGCACAAATTCATTCGCGTGTGCTGAAAAGAGCAGCATGGGTGTGTTTAGCACGTCGTTTGGCAGAAATCTACGTGCACACTCTGACAAAAGCAGCATGTGGATGCATAACTTGTGGGCTGGCAGAAAACAACGTCCGCGTCTACCAAAAGATGCAAGTGCATGCTTAACAAGTGGTTTGGCACAAATTCATTCGCGTGTGCTGAAAAGAGCAGCATGGGTGTGTTTAGCACGTCGTTTGGCAGAAATCCACGTGCGCGCCCTGCGAAAAGTAGCTTGTGCATGTGTACCTTGTGGTTTGGCAGAAAACGACGTCCGCGTCTACTAAAAGATGCATGTGCATGCTGAACAGGTGCTCTGCCAAAAGCAGCATGTACATGCATAACTTGTGGTTTGGCAGAAAAGAACGCCCGCATCCAACAAAAGATGCATGCGCATGCTTAACAAGTGGTTTGGCACAAATCCATGCGCGAGTGCTAAAAAGAGCAGCATGGGCGTACTTAGCACGTCGTTTGGAAATAATCCACGTGCACGCTCTGGCAAAAGCAGCATGTGCTTGCATAACTTGTGATTTGGCAGCAAACAACGTCCGCGTCTACCAAAAGATGCATGTGCATGCTTAACAAGTGGTTTGGCACAAATACATGCGCGGGTGCTAAAAAGAACAGCATAGGCATGCTTAGCACGTCATTTGGAAGTAAAATCCACGTACACGCTCTGCCAAATGCAGCATGTGCTTGCATAACTTGTGGTTTGGCTGAAAACAACGTCCGCGTCTACCAAAAGATGCAGTGCATGCTTAACAGGTGGTTTGGCACAAATCCATGCGAGGGTGCTAAAAAGAGCAGCATGGGCATACTTAGCAAGTCATTTGGCAGAAATCCACGTGCGCGCTCTGCTAAAAGCAGCATGTGCATGCATACTTTGTGGTTTGGCAGAAAACGACGTCCGCGTCTACTAAAGGATGCATGTGCATGCTTAACAGGTGGTTTTGCATCAATACATGCGCGGGTGCTAAAAAGAGCAGCATGGGCGTGCTTAGCACGTCGTTTGGCAGAAATCCACGTGAGCGGTCTGCCCAAAGCAGGTTGTGCATGCATACCTTGTGGTTTGGCAGAAAACGAGGTCCGCGTCTACTAAACGATGCATGTGCATGCTTAACAGGTGGTTTTGCATCAATCCATGCGCGGGTGCTAAAAAGAGCAGCATGGGCGTGCTTAGCACGTTGTTTGGAAGAAATCCACGTGTGCGCTCTGCCAAAAGCAGCATGTGCGTGCATACCTTGTGGTTTGGCAGAAAACGACGTCCGCGTCTATAAAGAGATGCATGTGCATGCTTAACAAGTTGTTTGCCACAAATACATGCGGGTTAGCTGAAAAGAGTAGCATGGGCTTGCTTAGCACATGCTTTGGCAGAAATGCACGTTTGCGCTTTAACAAAAGCTGCATGTGCATGCTTATAAGGTTGTTAGGCAGAAAACAACTTGCCTGTGCTACCAACAGCTGCATGTGCATGCTTAACTTGTGGTTTGGCACAAATACATGTGCGTGTGCTGAAAAAAGCAGAATGGGCGTGCTTAGCACGTTTTTTGGCGGAAATCCGCGTGCGCGTTCTGCCAAAAGCTGCATGTTCATGCTTATCTTCTATTTGGCAAAAAACAACGTTCGCGTCTACCAAAAGATGTATGTGCATGCTTAACAAGTTGTTTGCCACAAATCCATGCGGGTGAGCTGAAAAGAGTAGCATGGGCGTGCTTAGCCCATGGTTTGGCAGAAATGCACGTGCGCCCTCTGCCAAAAGCTGCATTTGCATGTTAAGCTTGTGGTTTGGCAGAAGACATCGTGCGCGTCTGCGAAAAGATGCATGTGCATGTTTAACAAGTTTTTCGGCACAAATCCATGCGCGTGTGCTAAAAAGAGCAGCAGGGGCATGCTTAGAAGGTCGCTTGGCAGGAATCCCCGTGAGAGCTCTGTCAAAAGCAGCATGTGTATGCATACCTTGTGGTTTGGCAGCAAAAACATCCACGTCTTCCAAATGATGCATGTGCATGCTTAACAACTGGTTAGGCAAAAATCCATGCGCGGGTGCTAAAAAGAGCACCATGGGCGTGCTTAGCCCGTGCTTTGGCAGAAATCTATGTGCGCGCTCTGCCAAAAGAAGCACGTGCATTCATAAATTCTGGTTTAGCAGAAAAGAATGTCCGCGTCTACCAAAATATGCATGCGCATGGTTAACAAGTAGTTTCGCACAAATCCATGCGCGGGTGCTAAAAAAAGCAGCATGGGCGTGCTTAGCACGTCGTTTGGCAGAAATCAACGTGAGCGCTCTGCCGAAAGCTGCATGTGCATGCTTATCCTGTGGTTTGGCAGAACACAACGTGCGCGTGCAGCCAAAAGCTGCATGTGCATGCTTACCAAGTGTTTTGGCATATATCCATGCGCGTGCGCTGGAAATAGAAGCATGGGCGTGCTTGGCATGTCGTATGGCAGAAATCAACGTTCGCGCTGTAACAAAAGCTCTGTGTGCATGCTTAGCTGGTGGTACGGAAGAAAATATTTTGCGGGTGCTACGAACAGCTGCATGTGCATGCTTAACAAGTGGTTTGACACAAATCCATGCGCGTGTGCTGAAAAGAGCAGCATGGGCGTGTTAGCCCGTGGTTTTGCAGAAATGCACGTGTGCTCTCTACTAAAAGCTGCATGTGCATATTAAGCTTGTGATTTGGCAGCAAACAACGTCCGCGTCTACCAAAATATGCAAGTGCATGCTTAACAAGTGGTTGGGCACAAGTTCATTTGCGTGTGCTGAAACAGCAGCATGGGCGTGCTTAGCACGTCGTTTGGCAGAAATCCATGTGCGCGTCCTGCGAAAAGCACCATATGCATGCATACCTTGTGGTTTGGCAGAAAATGACGTCCGTGTCTGCTAAAAGATGCATGTGCATGCTTTACAGGTGGTTTGGCACAGATCTATGCGCGGGTGCTTAAAAGAGCAGCATGGGCATGCTTAGCACGTCGCTTGGAAGTAATGAATGTGCACGCTCTGGCAAAAGCAGCATGTGTTTGCATAACATGTGGGTTGGCAGAAAACACCGTCCGCGTCTACCAAAAGATGGAAGTGCATGCTTAACAATTGGTTTGGCACAAATTCATTCTCGTGGGCTAAAAAGAGCAGCATGGGCGTGCTTAGCACGTTGTTTGGCAGAAATCCACGTGCTTGATCTGCCAAAAGCAGCATGTGCATGCATACCTTGTGGCTGGGCAGAAAACAACGTCCGCGTCTACCAAAAGATGCAAGTGCATGCTTAACAAGTGGTTTGGCACAAATTCATTCGCGTGTGCTGAAAAGAGCAGAATGGGCGTGCTTAGCACGTGCTTTGGCAGAAATCCCCGTGCGCGCATTGCGAAATGCTGCATGTGCATGCTTATCCTGCGGTTTGCAGAAAAACGTGCGCGTGCTACCAAAAGCTGCATGTGCATGCTTAACAATTGTTTTGGCACAAATTCATGCGCCTGCGCTGGAAATAGAAGCATGGGCTAGCTTAGCATGTCGTTTGGGAGAAATCAACGTTCGCACTGTAACAAAAGCTTCGTGTGCATGCTTAGCTGGTGGTACGGCAGAAAGCAACTTGCACGTGCTACCAACAGCTGCATGTGCATGCTTAACTAGTGGTTCGGCATCAATCCATGGGCGTGCGCTTAAAATATTACCATGCGCGTACGCGACACGTCGTTTGGCAGAAATCCGCGTGTGCGCTCTGCCAAAAGCTTCATGTGAACTCTCAACAAGTGGTTTGGCACAAATCCATGCGCGTATGCTGAAAGGAGCAGCTTGGGCGTACTTAGCGCATGGTTTGGCAGAAATGCACGTGCGCTCTCTGCTAAAAACAGTATGTGCATGCTAAGCATGCGGTTTGGCAGAAGACATCGTGCGCGTCTGCGAAATGATGCATGTGCATGTTTAACAAGTGGTTTGGCCCAAATCCATGCGCGTGCGCTAAAAAGAGCAGCATGGGTATGCTCAGCACGTCGTTTGGCAGAAATCCACGTGAGAGCTCTGCCAAATGCAGCATGTGCATGCATAACTTGTGGTTTGGCAGAAAAGAACGCCTGCATCTAACAAAAGATGCATGCACTTGCTTAACAAATGGTTTGGCAGAAATCGATGCGCGGGTGCTAAAAAGAGCAGCATGGGCGTGCTTGGCACGTCGTTTGGCAGAAATACACGTGAGCGCTCTGCCAAAAGCAGCATGCGCAGGGATAACTTGTGATTTGGCAGAAAACAACGTCCGCGTCTACCGGAAGCTGCTGTGCATGCTTAACAAGTGGTTAGGCACAAATGCATGCGCCGGTGCTAAAAAGAGCAGCATGGGCGTGCTTAGCCCATGCTTTGGCAGAAGTCTACGTGCGCGCTCTGCAAAATGCAGCATGTGCATGCATACCAAGTGGTTTAGCAGAAAAGAACGTCCGCGTCTACCGAAATATGCATGCGCATGGTTAACAAGTAGTTTGGCACAAATACATGTGCGGGTGCTAAAAAGAGCAGCAAGGGCACGCTTAGCACGTTGTTTGGCAGAAATCCGTGTGCGCGCTCTGCGAGAAGCAGCATGTGCATGCCTAGCTTTTGACTTGGCAGAAAACAACGTGCGCGTCTACGAAAAGATGCATGTGTATGCTTAACAAGTGGTTTGGCATAAATCTATGCGCGGGTGCTGAAAAGAGCAGAATTTGCGTGCTTAGCACGTGCTTTGGCAGAAATCCCTGTGCGCGCTTTGCGAAAAGCTGCATGTGGATGCCTATCCTGTAGTTTGGCAGAAAAGAACGTGCGCGTGCTACCAAAATCTGCATGTGCATGCTTAACAAGTGTTTTGGCACAAATCCATGGACGTGCGCCTAAAATAGAAGCATGGCCGTGCTTAGCATGTCGTTTGGCAGAAATAAACGTTCGCGCTGATACAAAAGCTGCGTGTGCATGCTTACCTGGGGGTGCGGCAGAAAACAACTTGCGCATGCTATTAACAGCTGCATGTGCATGCTAAACAAGTGGTTTGGCACAAATCCATGCGCGGTTGTTAAAAAGAGCAGCACGGGCGTGCTTAGCACGTCATTTGGCAGAAATACACGTGAGCGCTTTGCCAAAAGCAGCATGTGCATGCATAACTTGTGGGTTGGCAGCAAACAACGTCCGCGTCTACCAATAGATGCATGTGCATGCTTAACAAGTGGTTTGACAGAAATCCATGCCCGGGTGCTAAAAAGAACAGCAAGGGCATGCTTAGCACGTCGTTTGGAAGTATAATCCACGTGCACGCTCTGCCAAATGCAGCATGTGCTTGCACAACTTGTGGGTTGGCAGAAAACAACGTCCGCGTCTACCAAAAGATGCAAGTGCATGCTTAACAAGTGGTTTGGCACAAATTCATTTGCGTGTGCTGAAAAGAGCAGCATGGGCGTGCTTAGCACGTCGTTTGGCTGAAATCCACGTGTGCGCCCTGCGAAAAGTAGCGTGTGCATGCTAAGTTGTGGTTTTGCAGAAAACATCGTGCGCGTCTGCGAAAAGATGCATGTGCATTCTTAAAAAGTGGTTTGGCACAAATCCATGCGCGTGTGCTGAAAAGAGCAACTTGGGCGTGCTTAGCCCATGGTTTGGCAGAAATGCACATGCGCTCTCTGCTAAAAGCAGCATGCGCATGGATACCTTGTGGTTTAACAGAAAACGACGTCCCCGTCCACTAAAAGATGCATGTGCATGCTTAACAGGTGGTTTGGCACAAATCCATGCGCGGGTGCTAAAAAGAGCAGCATGGGCGTGCTTAGCACGTCGTTTGGCAGAAATCCACATGCGCGTTCTGCCAAAAGCAGCATCTGCATGCTTATCTTCTTGTTTGGCAGAAAACAAAGTGCGCGTCTACAAAAAGGTGCATGTGCATGCTTAACAAGTGGTTTGGCACAAATCCATGCCCGTGTGCTGAAAAGAGCAGCTTGGGCGTGCATAGCCCATGGTTTGGCCGAAATGCACGTGCGCTCTCTGTTAAAAGCTGCATGTGCATGCTAAGCTTGTGGTTTGGCAGAAGACATCGTTCGTGTCTGCGAAAAGATGCATGTGCATGTTTAACAAATGGTTTGGCACATATTGCGAAAAAGAGCAGCATGGGCGTGCTTAGCACGTCGTTTGGCAGAATTCCATGTGAGTGGTCTGCCAATAGCAGGTTGTGCATGCATAACTTGTTTTTTGGCAGAAAACAACGTCCGCGTCTACGAAAAGATGAATGTGCATGCTTAACAAGTGGTGTGGTACAAATTATTTCGCGTGTGCTAAAAAGAGCAGCACGGGCGTGCTTAGCACGTCGTTTGGCAGAAATACACATGCGCGTTCTGCCAAAAGCAGCATCTGCATGCTTAGCTTCTGGTTTGGCAGCAAACAAAGTGCGCGTCTACGAAAAGATGCATGTGCATGCTTAACAAGTGGTTTGGCACAAATCCTTGTCCGTGTGCTGAAAAGAGCAGCTTGGGCGTGCTTAGCCCGTGGTTTGGCAGAAATGCACGTGAGCGCTCTGCCAAAAGCAGCATGTGCATGCATAACTTGTGGTTTGATTGAAAACAACGTCCGCGTCTAACAAAAGATGCAGTGCATGCTTAAAAAGTGGTTTAGCACAAATACATGGGCGTGTGCTAAAAAGAGCAGCATGCGCGTGCTTAGCACGTAGTGTGGCAGAAATCTACGTGCGCACTCTACCAAAAGCAGCATGTGGATTCATAACTTGTGGTTTAGCACAAAAGAACGTCCGCGTCTACCAAAATATGCATGCGCATGCTTAACAAGTAGTTAGGCACAAATGCATGCGCGGGTGCTAAACAGAGCAGCATGGGCATGCTTAGCACGTCGTTTGGAAGTATAATCCACGTGCACGCTCTGCCAAATGCAGCATGTGCTTGCACAACTTCTGGGTTGGCAGAAAACAACGTCCGCGTCTACCAAAGGATGCAAGTGCACGCTTAACAAGTGGTTTGGCACAAATACATGCGCGGGTGCTAAAAAGAACAGCATAGGCACGCTTAGCACGTCATTGGGAAGTAAAATCCACGTGCACGGTCTGCCAAATGCAGCATGTGCTTGCATAACTTGTGGGTTGGCAGAAAACAACGTCCGCGTCTACCAAAAGATGTAAGTGCATGCTTAACAAGTGGTGTGGCACAAATTCAGTCGCGTGTGCTGAAAAGAGCAGCATGGGCGTGCTTAGCACGTCGTTTGGCAGAAATACACGTGCGCGCCCTGCGAAAAGCAGCATGTGCATGCATACCTTGTGGCTTGGCAGAAAACGACGTCCGCGTCCACTAAAAGTGGCATGTGCATGCTTAACAGGTGCTTTGGCACAAATACATGCGAGGGTGCTAAAAAGAGCAGCATGGGCATGCTTAGCACGTCGTTTGGCAGAAATCCACGTGCGCGCTCTGCCAAAAGCAGCATGTGCATGCATACCTTGTGGTTTGGCAGAAAACGACGTCCGCGTCTACTAAAGGATGCATGTGCATGCTTAACAGGTGGTTTTGCATCAATCCATGCGCGGGTGCTAAAAAGTGCAGCATGGGCGTGATTAGCACGTCGTTTGGCAGAAGTCCATGTGAGCGATCTGCCGAAAGCAGGTTGTGCATGCATATCTTGTTTTTTGGCAGGAAACCACGTCCGCGTCTACAAAAGAGGCATGTGCATGCTTAACAAGTGGTTTGGTACAAATTAATTCGCGTGTGCTAAAAAGAGCAGCATGGGCGTGCTTAGCACGTCGTTTGGCAGAAATCGACATGCGTGTTCTGCCAAAAGCAGCATGTGCATGCTTAGCATGTGGTTTGGCAGAAAACAATGTGCGCGTCTACGAAAAGATGCATGTGCATGCTTATCAAGTGGTATGGAACAAATCTATGCGCGGGTGCTGAAAAGAGCAGAATGGGTGTGCTTAGCACGTGCGTTGGCAGAAATCCCTGTGCGCGCTTTGCGAAAAGCTGCATGTGCATGCTTATTCTGTGGTTTGGCAGAAAACAACGTGCGCGTGCAACCAAGAGCTGCATGTGTATGCTTAAAAAGTGTTTTGGCACAAATACATGCGCGTGCGCTGGAAATATAAGCATAGGCGTGTTTGGCACGTCGTTTGGCAGAAATACACGTCTGCGCTCTGCCAAAAGCTTCACGTGCATGCTTACTTTGTGGGTTGGCAGAAAGCATCGTGCGCGTCTGCGAAAAGATGCATGTGCATGTTTAACAAGCGGTTTGGCATAAATACATGCGCGTGCGCTAAAAAGAGCAGCATGGGCAGGCTTAGCACGTCGTTTGGCAGAAATCCACGTGAGAGATCTGCAAAAAGCAGCATGTGCATGTATAACTTGTGGTTTGGCAGAAAACAACGTCCGCGTTTACCAAAAGATGCATGTGCATGCTTAACAAGTGGTTTGGCACAGATCCATGCGCTGGCGCTAAAAAGAGCAGCGTGGGCGTGTTTAGCACGTAGTGTGGCAGAAATCTACGTGCGCACTCTGCCAAAAGCAGCATGTGGATGCATAACTTGTGGTTTAGCAGAAAAGAACGTCCGCGTCTACCAAAATATGCATGCGCAAGCTTAAGAAGTAGTTTGGCACAAATCCATGCGTGGGTGCTAAAAAAAAGCAGCATGGGCGTGCTTAGCACGTCGTTTGGCAGAAATCCACGTGAGCGCTCTGCCAAAGAAGCATGTGCATGCATAACTTGTGATTTGGCAGCAAACAACGTCCGCGTATTCCAGAAGATGCATGTGCATGCTTAACAAGTGGGTTGGCACAAATACATGCGCGGGTGCTAAAAAGAGCAGCATAGGCACGCTTAGCACGTCATTTGGAAGTAAAATCCACGTGCACGCTCTGTCAATTGCAGCATGTGCTTGCATAACTTGTGGGTTGGCAGAAAACAACGTCCGCGTCTACCAAAAGATGCAAGTGCATGCTTAACAAGTGGTTCGGCACAAATTCATTCGCGTGTGCTGAAAAGAGCAGCATGGGCGTGCTTAGCACGTCGTTTGGCAGAAATCCACGTGCGCGCCCTGCGAAAAGCAGCATGTGCATGCATACCTTGTGGTTTGGCAGAAAACGACGTCCTCGTCCACTAAAAGATGCATGTGCATGCTTAACAGGTGCTTTGGCACAAATACATGCGAGGGTGCTAAAAAGAGCAGCATGGGCATGCTTAGCACGTCGTTTGGCAGAAATCCACGTGAGCGCGCCGCGAAAAGTAGGATGTGCATGCATACCTTGTGGTTTGGCAGAAAACGACGTCCGCGTCTACTAAAACATGCATGTGCATGCTGAACAGGTGCTCTGCCAAAAGCAGCATGTATATGCATAACTTGTGGTTTGGCAGAAAAGAACGCCTTCATCTAACAAAAGATGCATGCGCATGCTTAACAAGTGGTTTGGCACAAATCCATGCGCGAGTGGTTAAAAGAGCAGCATGGACGCGCTTAGCACGTCGTTTTGAAGTAATCCACATGCACGCTCTGGCAAAAGCAGCATGTGGATGCATAACTTGTGGGTTGGCAGAAAACAACGTCCGCGTCTACCAAAAGATGCAAGTGCATGCTTAAGAAGTGGTTTGGCACAAATTCTTTCGCGCATGCTGAAAAGAGCAGCATGGGTGTGTTTAGCACGTCGTTTGGCAGAAATCCACGTGCGCGCCCTGCGAAAAGTAGCTTGTGCATGCATACCTTGTGGTTTGGCAGAAAACGACGTCCGCGTCTACAAAAAGATGCATGTGCATGCTTAACAGGTGGTTTGGCACAAATCCATGAGCGGGTGCTGAAAACTGCAGAATGGGCGTGCTTAGCACGTGCGTTGGCAGAAATCCATGTGCGCGCTCTGCCAAAAGCAGCATGAGCATGCATACCTGTTTGTTTGGCAGAAAACGACGTCCGCGTCTACTAAAGGATGCATTTGCATGCTTAACAGGTGGTTTTGCATCAATCCATGCGCGGGTGCTAAAAAGAGCAGCATGGGCGTGCTTAGCACGTCGTTTGGCAGAAATCCATGTGAGCGGTCTGCCAAAAGCAGGTTGTGCATGCATAACTTGTGTTTTGGCAGCAAACAACGTCCGCATCTAACAAAATATGCATGCGCATGCTTAACAGGTGGTTTGGCACAAATCCATGCGCGAGTGCTAAAAAACCAGCATTGGGGTGCTTAGCACGTCGTTTGGCAGAAATCCATGTGAGCGGTCTGCCAAAAGCAGGTTGTGCATGCATAATTCTTTTTTTGGCAGAAAACAACGTCCGCGTCTACCAAAAGATTTATGTGCATGCCTAACAATTGGTTTGGTATAAATTATTTCGAGGGTGCTAAAAAGAGCAGCATGGGGGTGCTTAGCACGTCGTTTGGCAGAAATCCACGTGCGCGCTCTGACAAAAGCAGCATGTGCATGCATAACTTGTGGTTTGGCTGGAAACAACGTCCGCGTCTACCAAACGATGTAGTGCATGGTTAACAAGTGGTTTGGCACAAATCCATGCGCGTGTGCAAAAAAGAGCAGCATGGGCGTGTTTAGCACGTCGTTTGGCAGAAATCTACGTGCGCACTCTGCCAAAAGCAGCATGTGGATGCATATCTTGTGGGTTGGCAGAAAGCAACGTCCGCGTCCACCAAAAGTTGCAAGTGCATGCTTAACAAGTGGCTTGGCACAAATTCATTCGCCTGTGCTGAAAAGAGGAGCATGGGCGTAATTAGCACGTCGTTTGGCAGAAATCCACGTGAGCGCCCTGCGAAAAGTAGGATGTGCATGCATACCTTGTGGTTTGGCAGAAAACGACGTCCGCGTCTACTAAAAGATGCATGTGCATGCTGAACAGGTGCTTTGCCAAAAGCAGCATGTACATGCATAACTTGTGGTTTGGCAGAAAAGAACGCCCGCATCTAACAAAAGATGCATGCGCATGCTTAACAAGTGGTTTGGCACAAATCTATGCGCGAGTGGTTAAAAGAGCAGCATGGGCGCGCTTAGCACGTCGTTTTGAAGTAATCCACATGCACGTTGTGGCAAAAGCAACATGTGCTTGCATAACTTGTGGGTTGGCTGAAAACAACGTCCGGGTCTGCCCAACGATGCAGTGCATGGTTAACAAGTGGTTTGGCACAAATCCATGCGCGTGTGCTAAAAAGAGCAGCATGGGCGTGTTTAGCACGTCGTTTGGCAGAAATCTGCGTGCGCACTCTGCCAAAAGCAGCATGTGAATGCATAACTTGTGGGTTGGCAGAAAACAACGTCCGCGTCTACAAAAAGATGCATGTGCATGCTTAAGAGGTGGTTTGGCACAAATCCATGAGCGGGTGCTGAAAAGAGCAGAATGGGCGTGCTTAGCACGTGCGTTGGCAGAAATCCCCGTGCACGCTTTGCGAAAAGCTGCATGTGCATGCTTATTCTATGGTTTGGCAGAAAACAACGTGCGCGTGCAACCAAAAGCTGCATGTGCATGCTTAACAAGTGTTTTGGCACAAATCCATGGGCATGCGCTGGAAATATAAGCATGGGCGTGCTTAGCATGTCGTTTGGCAGAAATCAACGTTCGCGCTATAACAAAAGCTGCGTGTGCATGCCTAGCTGGTGGTACGGCAGAAAACAACTTGCGCGTGCTACCAACAGCTGCATGTGCATATTTAACTAGTGGTTCGTCATCAATCCATGCGCGTGCGCCTAAAATATTACCATGTGCGTGCTCGGCACGTCGTTTGGCAGAAATACACGTCTGCGCTTTGCGAAAGGTTCACGTGCATGCTTACTTTGTGGTTTGGCAGAAAACATCGTGCGCGTCTGCGAAAAGATGCATGTGCATGTTTAACAAGCGGTTTGGCATAAATATATGCGCGTGCGCTAGAAAGAGCAGCATGGGCATGCTTAGCACGTCGTTTGGCAGAAATCCACCTGAGAGCTCTGAATAATGCAGCATGTGCATGCATAACTTGTGGTTTGGCAGAAAACAACGTCCGCGTTTACCAAAAGATGCATGTGCATGTTTAACAAGTGGTTTGGCACAGGTCCATGTGCTGGTGCTATAAAGAGCAGCATGGGCGTGCTTAGCACGTCGTGTGGCAGAAATCTACGTGCGCACTCTGCCAAAAGCAGCATGTAAATGCATAACTTGTGGTTTAGCAGCAAAGAACGTCCGCGTCTATCAAAATATGCATGCGCATGCTTAACATGTGGTTTCGCACAAATTCATTCGCGTGCGCTGAAAAGAGCGGCATGGGCGTGCTTAGCACGTCGTTTGGCAGAAATCCACGTCTGCGCTCTGCCAAAAGCAGCATGTGCGTGCATACCTTGTGGTTTGGCAGAAAACGACGTCCGCGTCTACTAAAAGATGCATGTGCATGCTTAACACGTGGTTTGGCACAAATCCATGAGCGGGTCCTAAAAAGAACAGCATGGGCGTGCTTAGCACGTCGTTTGGCAAAAATCCACGTGAGCGCTCTGCCAAAAGCAGGTTGTGCATGCATATATTGTTTTTTGGCAGAAAACATCGTCCGCGCCTACCAAAAGATGCATGTGTATGCTTAACAAGTGGTTTGGCACAAATCTATGCGCGGGTGCTGAAAAGAGCAGAATTTGCGTGCTTAGCACGTGCTTATGCAGAAATCTCCGTGCGCGCTTTGCGAAAAGCTGCATGTGGATACCTATCCTGTAGTTTGGCAGAAAAGAACGTGCGCGTGCTACCAAAATCTGCATGTGCATGCTTAACAAGTGTTTTGGCACAAATCCATGGACGTGCGCCTAAAATAGAAGCATGGCCGTGCTTAGCATGTCGTTTGGCAGAAAAAAACGTTCGCGCTGATACAAAAGCTGCGTGTGCATGCTTACCTGGGGCTGCGGCAGAAAACAACTTGCGCATGCTATTAACAGCTGCATGTGCATGCTAAACAAGTGGTTTGGCACAAATCCATGCGCGGTTGTTAAAAAGAGCAGCATGGGCGTGCTTAGCACGTCATTTGGCAGAAATCCACGTGAGCGCTTTGCCAAAAGCAGCATGTGCATGCATAACTTGTAGGTTGGCAGCAAACAATGTCCGCGTCTGCCAAAAGATGCATGTACATGCTCAACAAGTGGTTTGACACAAATCCATGCGCGGGTGCCCATAGGAAGAGCATGGGCATGCTTAGCACGTCGTTTGGCAGAAATCCGCGTGCGCGCCCTGCGAAAAGCAGCATGTGCATGCATACCTTGTGGTTTGGCAGAAAACGAAGTCCGCGTCTACTAAAAGATGCATGTGCTTGCTTTATAGGTGGTTTGGCACAATTCCATGCGCGTGCGCCTAAAATATTACCATGCGCGGGCTCGGCACGTCGTTTGGCAGAAATCCACGTGTGCGCTCTGCCAAAAGCTCTATGTTCATGCTTACCTTGTGGTTTGGCGGAAAAAACGTGCGCGCCTAGCGATAGCTGCATGTGCATGCTTAACAACTGGTTTGGCACTAATCCATGCGCGCGGGCTGAAAAGAGCAGCATGGGCGTGCTTAGCACGTGGTTTGACAGAAATGCACGTGCGCTCTCTGCAAAAAGCTGCATGTGCATGCTAAGCTTGTGGTTTGGCAGAAAACATCGTGCGCGTCTGTGAAAAGATGCATGTGCATTCTTAACAAGTGGTTTGGCACAAAATCAAGCGCGTGTGCTGAAAAGAGCAGCTTGGGCGTGTTTAGCCCATGGTTTGGCAGAAATGCACATGCGCCCTCTGCTAAAGGCTGCATGTGCATGCTAAGCTTGTGGTTTGGCAGAAGACATCGTGCGTGTCTGCGAAAAGAGGCATGTGCATGTTTAACTAGTGGTTTCGCGCAAATCCATGTGCGGGTGCTAAAAAGAGCAGCATGGGCGTGCTTAGCGCGTCGTTTCGCAGAAATCCACGTGAGCGCTCTGACAAAAGCAGCATGTGCATGCATAACTTGTTGTTTGGCTGAGAACAACGTCCGCGTCTGCCAAAAGATGGAAGTGCATGCTTAACAAGTGGTTTGGCACAAGTTCATTCGCGTGTGCTAAAAAGAGCAGCATGGGCGGGCTTAGCACGTCGTTTGGAAGTAATCCACGTAAGCGCTCTGCCAAAAGCAGCATGTGCATGCATAACTTTTGATTTGGCAGCAAACAACGTCCGCGTCTACCAAAAGATGCATGTGCATGCTTAACAAGTGGTTTGGCACAAATACATGCGCGGGTGCTCAAAAGAACAGCATGGGCATGCTTAGCACGTCATTTGGAAGTAAAATTCACGTGCACGATCTGCCAAATGCAGTATGTGGTTGCATGACTTGTGGGTTGGCAGAAAACAACGTCCACGGCTACCGAAAGATGCAAATGGATGCTTAACAAGTGGTTTGGCACAAATTGATTCATCTGTGCTGAAAAGAGCAGCATGGGCGTGCATAGCACGTCGTTTGGTAAAAATACACGTGCGCGCCCTGTGAAAAGCAGCATGTGCATGCATACCTTGTGGTTTGGTAGAAAACGACGTCCGCGTCCACTAAAAGATGCATGTGCATGCTTCA
Organism: Dermacentor albipictus; assembly: GCF_038994185.2. Lineage (NCBI taxonomy): Eukaryota > Metazoa > Arthropoda > Arachnida > Ixodida > Ixodidae > Dermacentor > Dermacentor albipictus. Next base: position 522,736,519 of record NC_091821.1, on the reverse strand, counting down.
CAGGTGGTTTGGCACAAATCCATGCGAGGGTGCTAAAAAGAGCAGCATGAGCGTGTTTAGCACGTCGTTTGGCAGAAATCTACGTGCGCACTCTGCCAAAAGCACCATGTGCATGCATAAATTGTGGTTTAGCAGAAAATAACGTCCGCGTCTACCGAAAGCTGCATGTGCATGCTTAACAAGTGGTTTGACACAAATCCATGCGTGGGTGCTAAAAAGGACAGCATGGGCATGCTTAGCACGTCGTTTGGAAGTATAATCCACGTGCATGGTCAGCCAAATGCAGCATGTGCTTGCACAACTTGTGGGTTGGCAGAAAACAACGTCCGCGTCTACCAAAAGATGCAAGCGCATGCTTAACAAGTGGTTTGGCACAAATTCATTCGCGTGTGCTGAAAAGAGCAGCATGGGCGTGCTTAGCACGTCGTTTGGCAGAAATCCACGTGCGCGCCCTGCGAAAAGCAGCATGTGCATGCATACCTTGTGGTTGGCAGAAAACGACGTCCGCGTCTAGTAAAAGATGCATGTGCATGCTGAACAGGTGGTTTGGCACAAATCCATGCGCGGGTGCTAAAAGAGCAGCATGGGCATGCTTAGCACGTCGCTTGGAAGTAATCCACGTGCACGCTCTGGCAAAAGCAGCATGTGCTTGCATACCTTGTGGGTTGGCAGAAAACAACGTCCGCGTCTGCCAAAAGATTGAAGTGCATGCTTAACAAGTGGTTTGGCACAATTTCATACGCGTGTGCTAAAAAGAGCAGCATGGGCGGGCTTAGCACGTCGTTTGGAAGAAATCCACGTCAGCGCTCTGCCAAAAGCAGCATGTGCATGCATAACTTGTGATTTGGCAGCAAACAACGTCCGCGTCTACCAAAAGATGCATGTGCATGCTTAACAAGTGGTTTGACAGAAATCCATGAGCGGGTGCTAAAAAGAACAGCATGGGCATGCTTAGCACGTCGTTTGGAAGTATAATCCACGTGCACGCTCTGCCAAGTGCAGCATGTGCTTGCACAACTTGTGGGTTGGCAGAAAACAAAGTCCGCGTCTACCAAAAGATGCAAGTGCATGCTTAACAAGTGGTTTGGCACAAATTCATTTGCGTGTTCTAAAAAGAGCAGCATGGGCGTCCGTGTCTGCTAAAAGATGCATGTGCATGCTTTACAGGTCGCTTGGCACAAATCTATGCGCGGGTGCTAAAAAGAGCAGCATGGCATGCTTAGCACGTCGCTTGGAAGTAATCAACGTGCACACTCTGGCAAAAGCAGCATGTGTTTGCATAACATGTGGGTTGGCAGAAAACACCGTCCGCATCTACCAAAAGATGCAAGTGCATGCTTAACAAGTGGTTTGGCACAAATTCATTCTCGTGGGCTAAAAAGAGGAGCATGGTCGTGCTTAGCACGTTGTTTGGCAGAAATACACGTGCGCGCCCTGCGAAAAGCAGCATGTGCATGCATACCTTGTGGTTTGGCGGAAAACAACGTCCGCGTCTACCAAAAGATTCAAGTGCATGCTTAACAAGTGGTTTGGCACAAATTCATTCGCGTGTGCTGAAAAGAGCAGAATGGGCGTGCTTAGCACGTGCTTTGGCAGAAATCCCCGTGCGCGCCTTGCGAAATGCTGCATGTGCATGCTTATCCTGTGGTTTGGCAGAAAACAACGTGCGCGTGCTACCAAAAGCTGCATGTGCATGCTTAACAAGTGTTTTGGCACAAATTCATGCGCCTGCGCTGGAAATAGAATCATGGGCTAGCTTAGCATGTCGTTTGGGAGAAATCAACGTTCGCGCTGTAACAAAAGCTTCGTGTGCATGCTTAGCTGGTGGTACGGCAGAAAGCAAATTGCACGTGCTACCAACAGCTGCATGTGCATGCTTAACTAGTGGTTCGGCATCAATCCATGAGCGTGCGCTTAAAATATTACAATGCGCGTGCGCGGCACGTCGTTTGGCAGAAATCCACGTGTGCGCTCTGCCAAAAGCTTCATGTGCATGCTTAACAAGTGGTTTGGCACAAATCCGTGCGCGTTTGTTGAAAAGAGCAGCATAGGCGTGCTTAGCACGTGGTTTGACAGAAATGCACGTGCGCTCTCTGCTAAAAGCTGCATGTGCAGGCATAACTTGTGGTTTGGAAGAAAAAACGTCCACGTCTTCCAAAAGATGCATGATCATGTTTAACAAGTGGTTAGGCACAAATCTATGCACGGGTGCTAAAACGAGCAGCATGGGCGTGCTTAGCTCGTGCTTTGGCAGAAATCTACGTGCGCGCTCAGCCAAAAGCAGCATGTGCATGCATAACTTGTGGTTTAGCAGAAAAGAACGTATACGTCTACCCAAATATGCATGCGCATGGTTAACAAGCGGTTTGGCATAAATACATGCGCGTGCGCTAAAAAGAGCAGCATGGGCATGCTTTCGCACGACGTTTGGAAGTAATCCACGTGCACGCTCTGGCAAAAGCAGCATGTGCATGCATAACTTGTGGTTTGGCAGAAAAGAACGTCTGCGCCTACCAAAAGACGCAAGTGCATGCTTAACAAGTGGGTTGGCACAAATTATTTCGCGTGTGCTGAAAAGAGCAGCATGGGCATGCTTAGCACGTCGTTTGGGAGCAATCTACATGCCCGCTCTGCCAAAAGCAGCATCTGCAAGCTTAGCTTTTGGTTTGGCAGATAACGTGCGCGTCTACGAAAAGATGCGTGTGCATGCTTAACGAGTTGTTTGGCTCAAATCTATGCGCGGGTACTGGACAGAGCAGATTGGTCATGCTTAGCACGTGCTTTGGCAGAAATCCCCGTGCGCGCTTTGCGAAAAGCTGCATGTGCATCCTTAGCCTGTGGTTTGGAAAAAAACAACGTGCGTGTGCTACCAAAAACCGCATGTGCATGCTTAACAAGAGTTTTGGCACAATTCCATGCGCGTGCGCTGGAAATAGAAGCATGGGCGTGCTTAGCATGTCGTTTGGCAGAAATCCACGTACGCGCTGTAACAAAAGCTGCGTGTGAATGCATAGCTAGTGGTACGGCAGAAAACAAGTTGCGCGTGCTAGCAACTGCTGCATGTGCATGCTTAACTAGTGGTTTGGCATCAATCCATGCGCATGCGCCTAAAATGTTACCATGCGCGTGCTCGGCGCGTCGTTTGACAGAAATCCACATGTGCGCTGTGCCAAAAGCTTCAAGTGCATGCTTACCTTGTGGCTTGGCATAAAAAACGTGCGCGTCTACCAAAAGCTGCATGTGCATTCCCAACAAGTGGTTTGGCACAAATCCATGCGCGTGTGCTGAAAAGAGCAGCTTGGGCGTACTTAGCGCATGGTTTGGCAGAAATGCACGTGCGCTCTCTGCTAAAAGCTGCATGTGCAAGCTAAGCATGCGGTTTGGCAGAAGACATCGTGCGCGTCTGCGAAATGATGCATGTGCATGTTAAACAAGTGGTTTGGCACAAATCCATGCGCGGGTGCTAAAAAGAGCAGCATGGGCGTGCTTAGCACGTCGTTTGGCAGAAATCTACGTGAGCGCTCTGCGAAAAGCAGCATGTGCTTGCATAACTTGTGATTTGGCAGCAAACAACGTCCGCGTCTCCCAAAAGATGTATGCGCATGCTTAACAATTGGTTTGGCACAAATCCATGCGCGGGTGCTAAAAAGAGCAGCCTGGGCGTGCTTAGCATGCCGTTTGGCAGAAATCTACGTGCGCACTCTGCCAAAAGCAGCATGTGCATGCATAACTTGTGGTTTAGCAGAAAATAACGTCCGCGTCTACCGAAAGCTGCATGCGCATGCTTAACAAATGGTTTGGCAGAAATCCATGCGCGGGTGCTAAAAAGAGCAGCATGGGCGTGCTTAGCACGTCGTTTGGCAGAAATCCACGTGAGCGCTCTGCCAAAAGCAGCATGCGCATGCATAACTTGTGATTTGGCAGCAAACAACGTCCGCGTCTACCAAAAGATGCATGTGCATGCTTAACAAGTGGTTTGACACAAATCCATGCGTGGGTACTAAAAAGGACAGCATGGGCATGCTTAGCACGTCGTTTGGAAGTATAATCCACGTGCATGGTCTGCCAAATGCAACATGTGCTTGCACAACTTTTGGGTTGGCAGAAAACAACGTCCCCGTCTACCAAAAGATGCAACTGCATGCTTAACAAGTGGTTTGGCACAAATTCATTCGCGTGTGCTGAAAAGAGCAGCATGGGCGTGCTTAGCACGTCGTTTGGCAGAAATCCACGTGCGCGCCCTGCGAAAAGTAGCATGTGCATGCATACCTTGCGGTTGGCAGAAAACGACGTCCGCGTCTACTAAAAGATGCATGCGCATGCTTAACAAGTAGTTTGGCACAAATACATGTGCGGGTGCTAAAAAGAGCAGCATGGGCGTGCTTAGCACGTCGTTTGGCAGAAATCCACGTGAGCGCTCCTCCCAAAGCAGCATGTGCATGCATAACTTGTGATTTGGCAGCAAACAACGTCCGCGTCTACCAAAAGATGCATGTGCATGCTTAACAAGCGGTTTGACAGAAATCCATGCCCTGGTGCTAAAAAGAACAGCATGGGCATGCTTAGCACGTCTTTTGTAAGTATAATCCACGTGCACGCTCTGCCAAATGCAGCATGTGCTTGCACAACTTGTGGGTTGGCAGAAAACAGCGTCCGCGTCTACCAAAAGATGCATGTGCATGCTTAATCGGTGGTTTGGCACAAATCCATGCGAGGGTGCTAAAAAGAGCAGCATGGGCATGCTTAGCACGTCATTTGGCAGACATCCACGTGCGCGCTCTGCCAAAAGCAGCATGTGCATGCATACTTTGTGGTTTGGCAGAAAACGACGTCCGCGTCTACTAAAGGATGCATGTGCATGCTTAACAGGTGGTTTTGCATCAATGCATGCGCGGGTGCTAAAAAGAGCAGCATGAGCGTGCTTGGCACGTCGTTTGGCAGAAATCCGTGTGAGCGGTCTGCGAAAAGCAGGTTCTGCGTGCATAACTTGTTTTTTTGGCAGAAAACAACGTCCGCGTCTACCAAAAGATGAATGTGCCTGCTTAACAAGTGGTTTGGTACAAATTATTTCGCGTGTGCTAAAAAGAGCAGCACGGGCGTGCTTAGCACGTCGTTTGGCAGAAATCCACATGCGCGTTCTGCCAAAAGCAGCATCTGCATGCTAAGCTTCTGGTTTGGCAGAAAACAAAGTGCGCGTCTACGAATAGATGCATGTGCATGCTTAACAAGTGGTTTGGCATAAATCTATGCGCGGGTGCCGAAAAGAGCGAAATGGGCGTGCTGAGCACGTGCTTTGGCAGAAATCCCCGTGCGCGCTTTGGGAAATGCTGCATGTGCATGCTTATTCTGTGGTTTGGCAGAAAATAACGTGCGCGTGCTACCAAAAGCTGCATGTGCATGCTTAACAAGTGTTTTGGCAGAAATCCATGCGCGTGCGCTGGAAATATAAGCATGGGCGTGCTTAGCATGTCGTTTGGCAGAAATCAACGTTCGCGCTGTAACGAAAGCCGCGTGTGCATGCATACCTTGTGGTTTGGCAGAAAACGACGCCCGCGTCCACTAAAAGATGCATGTGCATGCTTAACAGGTGGTTTGGCACAAATCCATGCGAGGGTGCTGGAAATATAGGCATGGGCGTGCTTAGCATGTCGTTTGGGAGAAATCAACGTTCGCGCTGTAACAAAAGCTGCGTGTGCATTCATAGCTGGTGGTACGGCAGAAAACAACTTGCGCGTGCTACGAACAGCTGCATGTGCATGCTTAACTAGTGGTTCGGCATCAATCCATGCGCGTGTGCCTAAAATATTACCATACGCGTGCTCGGCACGTCGTTTGGCAGACATACACGTCGGCGCTCTGCCAAAAGCTTCACGTTCATGCCTACTTTGTGGTTTGGCAGAAAACATCGTGCGCGTCTGCGAAAAGATGCATGGGCATGTTTAACAAGTGGTTTGGCACAGATCCATGCGCGGGTGTTAAAAAGAGCAGCATGGGCGTGCTTAGCACGTCGTTTGGCAGAAATCCACGTGCGCGCTCTGCCAAAAGCAGCATGTGAATGCATAACTTGTGGTTTGGCTGAAAACAACGTCCGCGTCTACCAAACGATGCAGTGCATGGTTAAGAAGTGGTTTGGCAGAAATCCAGGTGCGTGTGCTAAAAAGAGCAGCATGGGCGTGTTTAGCACGTCGTTTGGCAGAATTCTACGGGAGCACTCTGCCAAAAGTAGAATGTGGATGCATAACTTGTGGTTTAGCAGAAAAGAACGTCCGGGTCCATCAAAATATGCATGCGCATGCTTAACAAGTAGTTTGGCACAAATACATGTGCGGGTGCTAAAAAGAGCAGCATGGGCGTGCTTAGCACGTCGTTTGGCAGAAATCCACGTGAGCGCTCTGCCAAAAGATGCATGTGCATGCTTAACAAGTGGTTTGACAGAAATCCATGCCCGGGTGCTAAAAAGAACAGCATGGGCATGCTTAGCACGGCGTTTGGAAGTATAATCCACGTGCACGCTCTGCCAAATGCAGCATGTGCTTGCACAACTTGAGGGTTGGCAGAAAACAACGTCCACGTCTACCAAATGATGCAAGTGCATGCTTAACAAGTGGTTTGGCACAAAATCATTTGCGTGCGCTGAAAAGAGCAGCATGGGCGTGCTTAGCACTTCGTTTGGCTGAAATCCACGTGTGCGCCCTGCGAAAAGTAGCGTGTGCATGCTAAGCTTGTGGTTTTGCAGAAAACATCGTGCGCGTCTGCGAAAAGATGCATGTGCATTCTTAAAAAGTGGTTTGGCACAAATCCATGCGCGTGTGCTGAAAAGAGCAACTTGGGCGTGCTTAGCCCATGGTTTGGCAGAAATGCACATGCGCTCTCTGCTAAAAGCAGCATGTGCATGGATACCTTGTGGTTTGACAGAAAACGACGTCCGCGTCCACTAAAAGATGCATGTGCATGCTTAACAGGTGGTTTGGCACAAATCCATGCGAGGGTGCTAAAAAGAGCAGCATGGGCATGCTTAGCACGTCATTTGGTAGAAATCCATGTGCGCGCTCTGCCAAAAGCAGCATGTGCATGCATACTTTGTGGTTTGGCAGAAAACGACGTCCGCGTCTACTAAAGGATGCATGTGCATGCTTAACAGGTGGTTTTGCATCAATCCATGCGCGGGTGCTAAAAAGAGCAGCATGGGCGTGCTTAGCACGTCGTTTGGCAGAAATCCACATGCGCGTTCTGCCAAAAGCAGCATCTGCATGCTTAGCGTCTTGTTTGGCAGAAAACAAAGTGCGCGTCTACAAAAAGGTGCATGTGCATGCTTAACAAGTGGTTTGGCACAAATCCATGCCCGTGTGCTGAAAAGAGCAGCTTGGGCGTGCATAGCCCATGGTTTGGCCGAAATGCACGTGCGCTCTCTGTTAAAAGCTGCATGTGCATGCTAAGCTTGTGGTTTGGCAGAAGACATCGTGCGTGTCTGCGAAAAGATGCATGTGCATATTTAACAAGTGGTTTGGCACATATCCATGCGAGGGTGCGAAAAAGAGCAGCATGGGCGTGCTTAGCACGTACTGTGGCAGAATTCCATGTGAGTGGTCTGCCAAAAGCAGGTTGTGCATGCATAACTTGTTTTTTGGCAGAAAACAACGTCCGCGTCTACGAAAAGATGAATGTGCATGCTTAACAAGTGGTGTGGTACAAATTATTTCGCGTGTGCTAAAAAGAGCAGCACGGGCGTGCTTAGCACGTCGTTTGGCAGAAATCCACATGCGCGTTCTGCCAAAAGCAGCATCTGCATGCTTAGCTTCTGGTTTGGCAGAAAACAAAGTGCGCGTCTACGAAAAGATGCATGTGCATCCTTAACAAGTGGTTTGGCACAAATCCTTGTCCGTGTGCTGAAAAGAGCAGCTTGGGCGTGCTTAGCCCGTGGTTGGGCAGAAATGCACGTGAGCGCTCTGCCAAAAGCAGCATGTGCATGCATAACTTGTGGTTTGGCTGAAAACAACGTCCGCGTCTAACAAAAGATGCAGTGCATGCTTAACAAGTGGTTTAGCACAAATACATGCGCGTGTGCTAAAAAGAGCAGCATGCGCGTGCTTAGCACGTAGTGTGGCAGAAATCTACGTGCGCACTCTGCCAAAAGCAGCATGTGGATTCATAACTTGTGGTTTAGCACAAAAGAACGTCCGCGTCAACCAAAATATGCATGCGCATGCTTAACAAGTAGTTTGGCACAAATGCATGCGCGGGTGCTAAATAGAGCAGCATGGACGTGCTTAGCACGTCGTTTGGCATGAAATAACGTGAGCGCTCTGCCAAAGAAGCATGTGCATGCATAACTTGTGATTTGGCAGCAAACAACGTCCGCGTCTACCAAAAGATGCATGTGCATGCTTAACAAGTGGTTTGACAGAAATCCATGCCCGGGTGCTAAAAAGAACAGCATGGGCATGCTTAGCACGTCGTTTGGAAGTATAATCCACGTGCACGGCCTGCCAAATGCAGCATGTGCTTGCATAACTTGTGGGTTGGCAGAAAACAACGTCCGCGTCTAACAAAAGATGTAAGTGCATGCTTAACAAGTGGTGTGGCACAAATTCAGTCGCGTGTGCTGAAAAGAGCAGCATGGGCGTGCTTAGCACGTCGTTTGGCAGAAATCCACGTGCGCGCCCTGCGAAAAGCAGCATGTGCATGCATACCTTGTGGCTTGGCAGAAAACGACGTCCGCGTCCACTAAAAGTGGCATGTGCATGCTTAACAGGTGCTTTGGCACAAATACATGCGAGGGTGCTAAAAAGAGGAGCATGGGCATGCTTAGCACGTCGTTTGGCAGAAATCCACGTGCGCGCTCTGCCAAAAGCAGCATGTGCATGCATACCTTGTGGTTTGGCAGAAAACGACGTCCGCGTCTACTAAAGGATGCATGTGCATGCTTAACAGGTGGTTTTGCATCAATCCATGCGCGGGTGCTAAAAAGTGCAGCATGGGCGTGCTTAGCACGTCGTTTAGCAGAAGTCCATGTGAGCGGTCTGCCGAAAGCAGGTTGTGCATACATAACTTGTTTTTTGGCAGGAAACCACGTCCGCGTCTACAAAAGAGGCATGTGCATGCTTAACAAGTGGTTTGGAACAAATTAATTCGCGTGTGCTAAAAAGAGCAGCATGGGCGTGCTTAGCACGTCGTTTGGCAGAAATCGACATGCGCGTTCTGCCAAAAGCAGCATGTGCATGCTTAGCATGTGGTTTGGCAGAAAACAAATTGCGCGTCTACGAAAAGATGCATGTGCATGCTGATCAAGTGGTATGGAACAAATCTATGCGCGGGTGCTGAAAAGAGCAGAATGGGTGTGGTTAGCACGTGCGTTGGCAGAAATCCCCGTGCGCGCTTTGCGAAAAGCTGCATGTGCATGCTTATTCTGTGGTTTGGCAGAAAACAACGTGCGCGTGCAGCCAAGAGCTGCATGTCTATGCTTAAAAAGTGTTTTGGCACAAATACATGCGCGTGCGCTGGAAATATAAGGATAGGCGTGTTTGGCACGTCGTTTGGCAGAAATACACGTCTGCGCTCTGCCAAAAGCTTCACGTGCATGCTTACTTTGTGGTTCATGTGGTTCTTACCTTGTGGTTTGGCAGAAAACGACGTCCGCGTCTACTAAAACATGCATGTGCATGCTGAACAGGTGCTCTGCCAAAAGCAGCATGAACATGCATAACTTGTGGTTTGGCAGAAAAGAACGCCTTCATCTAACAAAAGATGCATGCGCATGCTTAACAAGTGGTTTGGCACAAATCCATGCGCGAGTGGTTAAAAGAGCAGCATGGGCGCGCTTAGCACGTCGTTTTGAAGTAATCCACATGCACGCTCTGGCAAAAGCAGCATGTGCTTGCATAACTTGTGGGTTGGCTGAAAACAACGTCCGGGTCTGCCAAACGATGCAGTGCATGGTTAACAAGTGGTTTGGCACAAATCCATGCGCGTGTGCTAAAAAGAGCAGCATGGGCGTGTTTAGCACGCCGTTTGGCAGAAATCTACGTGCGCACTCGGCCAAAAGCAGCATGTGGATGCATTACTTGTGGTTTGGCAGAAAACAACGCCCGCATCTAACAAAATATGCCTGCGCATGCTTAACAAGTGGTTTGGCACAAATCCATGCGCGAGTGCTAAAAAACCAGCATTGGGGTGCTTACCTCGTCCTTTGGCAGAAATCCACGTCTGCGCTCTGCCAAAAGCAGCATGTGCGTGCGTACCTTGTGGTTTGGCAGAAAACGACGTCCGCGTCTACTAAAAGATGCATGTGCATGCTTAACACGTGGTTTGGCACAAATCCATGAGCGGGTCCTAAAAAGAGCAGCATGGGCGTGCTTAGCACGTCGTTTGGCAAAAATCCACGTGAGCGCTCTGCCAAAAGCAGGTTGTGCATGCATATATTGTTTTTTGGCAGAAAACATCGTCCGCGCCTACCAAAAGATGCATGTGTATGCTTACGAAGTGGTTTGGCACAAATATATGCGCGTGTGCTGAAAAGAGCAGCATGAGCTTGCTTAGCGCGTGGTTTGACAGAAATCCACGTGTGCGCTCTGTTAAAAGCTGCATGTGCATGCTAAGCTTGTGGTTTGGCAGAAAACGTGTGCGTGCTACGAAAAGCTGCATGTACATGGTTAACAAGTGGTTTGGCACAAATGCATGCGCATGTTTTGAAAAGAGCAGAATGGGCGTGGTTAGCACGTCTTTTGGCAGAAATCCACTTGGTGCTTGCCAAAAGCTGCATGTGCATGCTTAGCTTTTGCTTTGGCAGAAAACAACGTGCGCGTCTACCAAAAGATGCATGTGCATTCTTAACAAGTGGTTTGGCACAAATTCATGTGCGTATTCTGGAAAGAGCCGAATGCGTGTGCTTAGCGTGTATTTTGGCAGTAATCCACATGCGGAATCAGCGAAAAGCTGCATGTGCATGCTTATCTTGTGGTTTGCCAGAAAACAACGTGCGCACGCAACCAAAAGCTGTATCTGTATGCTTAATAAGTGTTTGGCACAAATTCATGCGCGTGGGCTGACAAGAGCAGCATGAGCGTGCTTAGCACCTTTTTTGACAGAAATCGATGTGCGCGCTTTGCCAAAAGCTGCATATGCATGCTTATCTTGTGGTTTGGGAGAAAACAAAGTGCGCGTCTACCAAAAGATGCACGTGCATGCTTTAGAAGTTGATTGCCGCAAATCGATGCGGGCGAGCTGAAAGGAGGAGCATGGGCGTGTTTAGCACGTGGTTTGGCGGAAATGCACACTGCGCGCTCTGCCAAAAGCTGCATGTGCATGCTTAGCTTGTGCTTTGGCAGAAAACAACGTGCGCGTGCTACGAAAAGCTGTATGTCCCACAAGTGTTTTGGCACAAATCCTTGCACGTGGGCTGACAAGAGCAGCATGAGCGTGCTTAGCACATCGTTTGGCAGAAATTCACCTGCGCGCTCTGCCAAAAGCTGCATATGCATGCTCATCTTGTAGTTTGGCAGAAAACAACGTCCGCATTCTACGAAAAGCTGCATGTGCATGCTTAACAAGTGGCTCGGCACAAATCCATGCGTGAGCAGTGAAACTATTCGTATGGGCGTGCTTAGCACGTCTTTTGCCAGAAATCCACCTGCGCGCTCTGCCAACAGCTGCATGTTCATGCTTATTTTGTGCTTTGGCAGAAAACAACGTTCGCGTCTACGAAAAGATGCATGTGCATGCTTAACAAGTGGTTTGGCATTAATCCATGCGCGTGTACTGAAAATAATACTATTGGCGTGCTTGGCACGTTGTTTGGCAGAAATCCACGTGTGCGCTCTGCCAAAAGCTGCATGTGCATGCTCTGCTTGTGGTTTGGCAGAAAACGTGTGCGTGCTACCAAAAGCTGCATGTACATGGTTTACAAGTGGTTTGAATGAATGTTTGGTTGTTATTGGCGCAAGAGCCAGGTACGGCCAAAGAGCGCCAAGCCAGTGTTGATGAATTCGCAATGTGGTTATCGGTTCAATGAGGTTCATGTGACGTGGCTGTAAAGGGGCCTTAAAAATAGTCGCTCAAGAGTGCGCAAAATCTATCTGTTATAAGATTATGTCGATGATAATGACATGTTCTATGAGCAATAAAATCCATCGTGAGAGAAGGGTGCATTATAAAAGTTATGTGAGATGTTAAAATTACCTGGAGCGCTACTGCCTCGCCAGAGCCCTTGAAACACAAGGGCCTGGAGGCATGTGCTCTACAGTGTGACTATCACAGCGGCATCCTCTCTAGAGAGGAAGCGCTACGAATGTATGGGACTAATGACGTGTAAGACAACATTTCTGAGGAAACCTAGGACTGTGTCTGTGTTAAAAAGCGGTTCTGGACCGAGAAACATTACAGGATGAAGAGGAATGTGTTGACGGTACGCTAAAGAAAAATGTCTTCTCTCAGATTCGGCTTTCCGACACTCTAGGAGGACGTGGAGCACGGTCAGCCTCTCCCCGCATCTGCCACAGGTTGGAGGGTCATTTCCGGTGAGTAAAAAGTTATGGGGGCCAAATGTATGTCCTATACTAAGACGACAGAATAGGACATCTGTCCGGCGTCATTTTATTGCAGAAGGCCAGGACCCTAATTGTGGCTTTTTTACGTGGAGCTTATTATTTGTTTCCATGTCCCACAAGCGTTGCCAGTAGTTTCGCAGTTTCCTGCGGAAGAAGGGCCTCAGATCTGTGACAGGGACTGCAGCGGTAGGATGAACAGAATACGATGCAATTGATGTGGCCATCTGGTCCGCCAGAACGTTACCTTCGATGCCCCTATGACCCGGCACCCAGCATATGATGACATGCTGGTTACATATATACCTTTCACATAAGACGGAATATAATTCATTGATTACTGGATTTTTGTGTTTACAAAATGACATCAAAGCCTTCACAGCGCTTAGGGAGTCCGTATATATAACAGATTTTTTGAGTTTTGTTTTCCTTATATGCTTCACAGCCGACAGTAGTGCGGAGGCCTGAGCCGTAAATATGCTTGTTTCCGGATGCAGTACATCGGATTCCCAGAAGGATAGGCCGACGGCTGCATAGGACACCCCCTCGCGGGACTTCGATGCTTCTGTGTAGAACTCCGTGCAGGAGTGTTTGTATTGAAGTTCGCGGAAATGCATTTGTATTTCAATCTCTGGAGCGTGTTTTGTAACTTGCATGAAGGATATATCGCATTGTATCATCTGCCACTCCCAAGGAGGTAGCAGCTTAGCTGGCGCTTAGCTTAGCTGGCGCGTAGCAGCTTAGCTGGCGAACATTAGGCGATGTTTTAGGATTGGGACATCCATTTCAACACTAAGCTCCCTCACACGAAGTGAGAAGGGCTGTCTTACAGAGGGACGATTACGGAAGAGTGTATCACATGTCATATCGTTAAGGGTATTAAAACACGGATGTTGAGGAGGATTAGAGTGGACTTTCAGGAAATATGTTTGGCTGATGTATGTTGTCTGGAGATGGAGTGACTACTCATTTGATTCGACATACAAACTTTCAATGGGACTTGTTCGGAAAGCGCCAGTGGCCAGTCGAATTCCTAAATGATGAACGGGATCTAGCATCTTTAGTGCGCTCGGGGCTGCAGAATGGTAAATCACGGCACCGTAGTCCGATCGTGATCGAATGAGGCTTTTGTGAAGATTCATCAAACATTTTCTGTCGCTGCCCCATGTTGTATGGGATAAAATTTTCAGTAAGTTCATTGTTTTTAAGCATTTCACCTTGAGATACTTTATGTGTGGGATAAATGTTAGCTTAGAGTCAAGTATGACACCTAAGAACTTCTGCTCTTTGTTTACAGGGATTTGCTGGCCATACATTTCGATATTGGGATCTGCAACGAGGCCTCTCTTTCTTGTGAAAAGCACACTTTTGTTCGGGTTCACTTTAAATCCGTTTTCGTCTGCCCATTTAGATACTTTGTTCAAGCCCTGTTGTACTTGCCTCTCACACACTGCAAGGTTGCAGGATTTGAAGCCTATTTGTATGTCATCTACGTAAACGGAAAAAAGGATGGCTGGCGGTAATGAAGCACGAAGGCTGTTCATTTTCACGATAAAGAGTGTGCAGCTTAGCACACCTCCTTGAGGTACACCATTTTCTTGTATGAAAGGTCGCGACAGTACATTGCCGAGTTTCACGTGGAAGGTACGTTTGGACAGATAGTTTTCTATTATGTTCAGCATATTTCCACGGATGCCCATCCCCGATAAGTCTCGCAAGATCCCGTATCGCCACGTCGTGTCGTACGCCTTCTCCATATCGAGGAATATCGATAAGAAGAACTGTTTATGTACAAATGCATCGCGGATATTTGCTTCAATGCGTACAAGATGATCAGTTGTGGACCGCCCTTCTCTAAAGCCACACTGATAGGGATCAAGCATATTGTTCAGTTCAAGAGAGTGTATTAGTCTACGGTTAATCATTTTTTCGAATAGCTTACAAAGACAACTTGTTAGAGCTATCGGGCGATAACTTGCCGCCAAGGAAGGGTCTTCACCCAGCTTCAAGACAGGAATAACGATAGCTTCCTTCCATGAGGATGGGAGGTATCCGGCAGCCCAGATAGAGTTGAAAAGTGCCAGAAGTGTCATTTGTGTGTCTTCGTGCAAGTTCTTAATCATGTCATAGATGATTCTGTCAGCTCCCGGTGCAGAGCTTCTACACGTGCTCAATGCAGCTTTAAGCTCGGCAATATTAAAAGGACGGTTATATGGTTCATCTGGACGGCATTTACGATCAAGTGTCTTAAGTTCAGCTAATTGTTTATATTTGAGGAATGATTTTGTGTAATGTGTGGAGCTTGATACATGTTCGAAGTGTTCGCCCAGAGCGTTCGCCTGGTCCTCCAAGGTGGTCCCTTGGTCGTCCACTAAGGGCAGAGGGTGGATTTGTTGGCCCTTGATCTTTCGTACGCCATTCCATACTTTGGACTTTTGGGTGTAGGAAGTGATGCCCGAGCGAAACCTCTCCCAGCTTGCCCTCCTTGCCTGTCTCCATATGCGCCTTCCTTGTGACTTTGCGAGCTTAAATTCTATGAGGTTTTCTGCTGTGGGGGAGCGACGCAGCAAACCCCACGCTTTGTTTTGTTTCTTTCGGGCCAGTCTGTACTGTTCATTCCACCAGGGTGCCCGTCTTTTACAAGAGAGACCTTGTCTTTGGGGAATGAACTTTTCAGCTGCGTCGATTATAAAACAAGTAAAATATGCTACTGCATTGTCTAAGTTAAAATCAGTGATAAAATCTCGTGATAAGTAAGTTGCTTCCTTAAAATCATTCCATTCGGCGAAGGCTAGTTTCCATCGGGGTGTATGTAGGGGGCATTCATATTGAGTCATTGACTTTAACATAACAGGGAAGTGGTCACTTCCATAGGGATTTTTTTATTACATTCCATTGCAAGTCCGGGTAAATTGAGGCCGAGCCAATAGACAGGTCTATTGATGAATATGAATTATTATGAATATTATAATAAGTTGGCTCCTTCTTGTTGAAGAGGCATGCACCGGAGTTCACAAGAAAGTTTTCAATGAAACGACCTCTCGCGTCACATCGCGAGCCCCCCCACATGGTGTGGTGTGCATTAAAATCACCTGCGAGTATGTAAGGGTGTGGAAGCTGGTCAATTAGTTTATAAAAATCACTTTTTTCCAGATGAAAGTTAGGGGGTATGTATATGCAACATACAGTGATCAATTTATTAAAAAGAATTGCCCGAATTGACACTGCCTCAAGGGGCGTCTGAAGGGCGACCTGGTGACAAGCTATGGACTTGTCTACAACTATTGCTACACCGCCAAACTAGGCATTTGCCTCGTTGCGGTCTTTACGGTAGATGGCGTACTGACAAAGAAAGTTTGTGTGCATTTAAGATGGGTCTACTGAACACACAGCACCTTTGGGTTATATTTGTGTAAGAGTTATTTGATGTCATCGAGGTTGTGAATAAGACCTCTAACGTTCCAGTGTATTATTTGTGTAGCCATATTGTTCGTGGTTTTATGCTGTGTGTCAAGAGGAGCCAAGTTAGAGAAGTGACTTACGGAGCCTTTTCAGGCCCCGCGATTATGGTACGGGTTTCGTCTTTCTTGGAGCGGTCGCGAGACTCGCGCCGCTCCCGAGGCGCTAGATGCGCCTTCTGGCTCGGGGTTGTGTCCATCGACTCTTGGGAGCCGCTGGACTTCCGCTCACACGAGCGGGGAGTTTTCAGCGTAGGCCTTGCCTCGAAAAGCAGGGCCTTGGAGGCCACCAACCCAGAGGTCGATGGGCCCTCCTTCGGTGACGGCGCAGCAGCGCTGGCTGCTGGCGCCAGGAGGGCTGGTGGCAAGGGGCCGCAGCCACACTCGTTGTGGGCTGGGCCGGAGCCGGAGTCTGCTGCGATGTTGCCCCCTTGCGCGCCGCACCAGCCTACCCTGAGGTATGAAAAAAGGAAACACGTTTCCGCGCTTCTTGAAATGAGATGTTTTCTTTGATTTTCATTGTGATTATGTCTTTTTCTTTTTTCCATGTAGGGCAAGTTCTAGAGTATGCTGGGTGTCCACCATCACAGTTTGGACAGCGGAGTGTGCCATTACAGTTGTTTGATTCGTGTTCGTGTTCACTACACTTTGCACAGGTTAGTCAGCCACGGCAGCTTTGCGAACCATGGCCATATCTCTGGCACTTGAAGCATCTTCGGGGGTTTGGGATGTAAGGTCTGACTCTAACTTTGGTATATACCGTTTCTAGGGTTTCTGGTAGCACGCTCGATGCAAAGGTAAGGATGATATGCTTAGTAGGATCATCTTGGTTGTCTCGCTTGATCTTTATTCTTTGCACTTGGATAACATTGTGTTCTTTCCAGCCCTCCAGGAGCTCTTCCTCGCTTAGGCTCAATAGATCTTCATCAGAGATTGCTCTTTTGCACGTGTTCAATGATCGGTGGGGAGTAACGGTGATTGCCACATTACGGAATGCTAGGAGATTAGAGAGTTTGCCATGCTGTTGAGTGTCGCGGCCCTCAAGAAGAAGGTCGCCACTGCTCATTTTCGTCACTTTGTAGCCAGCACCTAGTGTGTCGGTAAGGCATTAAGCTACGATGAAAGGGGAGATAGTTCTACCTGTCTTTTCGGGATCTCGACTGTGTATCACATGAAAGCGGGGGAAAGTTTCTTTGCGCTGGCTAAATAGCTAAAAAGTTTCTTCGGTGCGTCCTCTTTTTGAAAGACGACGATCGGAAAGGGGGGGGGGGGAATGACGTCTTAGCCATGCAGAATAATTTCATTTCGGCAGCTACGCCAGCCGCCCACCACCGAGCCCAACAGGGGGACACCATGAGTCAGGAAGGAAACGCAGACGCCAGCTGTATGTAGCCACTATAACGCAAAAGGATAGACAGCTGGGCGAGTTGGTACGGTAACATGATATTGGCTTCTAGAGCGAAGTGAAACACGGACACAGAAAGGAGCAGACAGGACGAGCGCTAACTCTAACTATAACTATACGCGATAACTATACCGATACGCGATAACTATACGCGATAACTATACCAAGAAAGCAACGGATATTTTAAAGGTTTTTAGGGAATGTGGTGGGGGCCTAGGTTTCACGCTAGAAATTATCCAGGGAAACAAATTACAATTTCTAGATCTGTGCTTAACGTTCCAGGATGAGCATGTCTGTTGGCATTATTCGCCTAGGGCCAAGAAGCCACTGCTTGAATTTTCTTCTTGCCATTCTAAACTTGTAAAACAGGGGATAGCTTATTCAACTCTTAGGTCTGCCATTACTAAATCATGTCCGCACAATATGCAACGAAGTTTTTCACAACAGATAGAAAGGCTTGCAAAGGCTAGCTATCCCGTGCCTCTATTATCACTAACCTGCGAAAAACTTGTAAAATGGGTTAAAAGCCCTGGTAAGAAACAAGAAAAACAGAAAAAAGATACAAAGTTTGCTGTAGTACCCTACGTTCATAGATTATCACATGGTCTAAGGAATGTGGCCAATAGGTATGACGTCAGTACCGTTTTCTCGGCCCCACGAAAGTTGGCTAGCATGTGCCCTTTGATAAATAGGAGACTTGAACAGGAAGGCAAAAAAAGAAAAGATGATTGCGGAGTTAAACATGTGTCCCCTTTAGTGCCTTGCAGCACGGGCATAGTTTATCAGATTCCACTCGAATGTGGGAAAGCTTACATTGGACAGAGTGGTAGATGCATTAACATTAGACTAAAAGAACACAAACATTCACTAAACAACCCTAACGCATCACATTTAGCCGCACATTGTTCCGATTGTGGATGCAAACCTTTCTTTAAAGACACAAAAATTCTTTCTAGACACAGATGCCAAACCACGAGGGAAATTATCGAGGCTTTCCACATAAAAAGATTAGGAGACACTTGTGTCAGTCATGCTTCGTTGTCTCTGTTAGATTGCGAATTCCAGTACCTTCGCAATACGTGTACTAATCTGAAATAATTTTTTTGTTCTTTGACTTCCTTACCCACTGACATGTTTAACTGATGCCTTTACATTGTCATGTTCTGATGCTACGGTTTTTGCAATCACCTATATATATGTTCTTCGTTTCAATAAAAATTTAGTTGAGAGTTAGCGCTCGTCCTGTCTGCTCCTTTCTGTGTCCGTGTTTCACTTCGCGCTAGAAGCCAATATCATGCCACTATAACCCAATATAAAATACCCAAGGTTGGATACATACACTAGGCTAACCCTTGCCGCCAAGCAGAAGGAAGTAAATAGAAGAGAGAAGAAGATAGGAAAGGTGGAAAGTAAGAGAAAGACGAAGGTTGTAAGAAGAGAGAGACACGAAAAGGCGACTGCCGATTTCCTCCAGGTGGCTCGGTCTGGAGGTGCCGTCTAGGCGAAGCAGAGGCCAAAGAGGTGTGGTGCCTCCGCCGGGGGGCCTTAAAGGACCAAACACCCAGCTTCGGCTCAACCCCCAGGATCCCCTTTTCCCCAGACACGGCTAAGCCGCGCACGGCTAAACGCGGGAGGGTCCAACCCTCGTGTGCTCGGGTACGTGGTGTCGCAACACACCAAACGCCTGCTGACGCAGACGCCCCTGCGGGGACAAGTGGTTTGGCCCAAATCCATGTGCGTGTGCTGAAAAGAGCAGCATGGGCGTGCTCAGAACGTTGTTTGGCAGAAATCCACGTGTGCGCTCTGGCACAAATCCATGCGCCTGTGCTGAAAAGAGCAGAATGGGCGTGGTTAGCACGTCTTTTGGCAGAAATCCGTGTGCGCACTCTGCCAAAAGTTGCATGTTCATGCTTATCTTGTGCTTTGGCAGAAAACGACGTTCGCGTCTACCAAAAGTTGCATGTGCATGCTTAACAAGTGGCTTGGCATCAGTCCATGCGCGTGTGCTGAAAATATTACCATGGGTCTGCTTGGCACGTCGTTTGGCAGAAATCCACGTGTGCGCTCTGCCGAAAGCTGCATGTGCATGCTTACCTTGGGGTTTGGCAGAAAAAAACGTGCGCGTCTACCAAAAGATGCATGTGCATGCTTAACAAGTTGTTTGCCACCAATCCATGCGGGTGAGCGAAAGAAGCAGCATGGGCGCGCTTAGCACGTGGTTTGGCGGGAATGCACGTGAGCGCTCTGCCAAAAGCTGCATATGCATGCTTATCTTGTGGTTTGCCAGAAACCAACGTGCGCATGCAACCAAAAGCTGTATCTGCATGCTTAATAAGTGTTTGGCACAAATCCATGCGCGTGCGCTGACAAGAGCAGTATGAGCGCGCTTATCACCTGTTTTGGAAGAAATCCATGTTCGCGCTCTGCCAAAAGCTGCATATGCATGCTAATCTTGTGGTTCGCCAGAAAACAACGTGCGCTTGCTACCAAAAGGTGTATGTGCATGCTTAACAAGCGCACTGGCACAAATTCATGCGTGTGGGCTGACAAGAGCCGCATGGGCGTGCTTAGCACGTGGTTTGGCAGATATTCACGTGCGCGCTCTGCCAAAAGCTGCATGGGTGTGCTTAGCACGTGGTTTGGCAGAAATCCACGTGCGTGCTCTGCGAAAAGCTGCATGTTCATTCTTATCTCGCGCTTTAGCTGAAAACTACGTTCGGGTCTACCAAAAGATGAATGTGCATGCTTAAATAGTGGTTTGGCATCAATCCATGCGCGTGTGCTGAAAATATTACCATGGGCGTGCTTGGCACGTCGTTTGGCAGAAATCCACACGTGCGCTCTGCCAAAGGGTTCATGTGCATGCTTACCTTGTGGTTTGGCAGAAAAGAACGTGCGCATTATACCAAAAACTGTATGTGCAGGCCTAATAGGTGTTTGGCACAAATCCATGCGCGTGCGCTGACAAGAGCAGAATGGGCGTGCTTAGCACGTGTTTTGGCAGAAATCCATGTGCGCGCTCTGCCAAAAACTGCACGTGCATGCTTGGCTTGTGGTTTGGTAGAAAACAACGTGCGCGTCTGCCAAAAGATACATGTGCATTCTTAAGTAGTGGTTCAGCACAAATCCATGCGCATGTGCTGAAAAGAGCAGAATGCGTTTGTTTAGCGCGTATTTCGTCAGAAATCCACGTGCGCGCTCTGCCAAAAGCTGCATATGCATGCTTAGCTTGTAGTTTGCCAGAAAACAACGTGCCCATGCAAACGAAAGCTGTATGTGAATGCTTAATAAGTGTTCGGCACAAATCCATGGGCGTGCGCTGACAAGAGCAGCATGACCGTGCTTAGCACGTGGTTTGGAGAAAATCCACGTGCGCGCTCTGCCAAAAGCTGCATGGGCATGCTTATCTTGTGGTTTCGCAGAAAACAAGGTGCGCGTCCTTCCGAAAGCTGCATGTGCATGCTTAACAAGTTTTTTGCCACAAATCCGTGCGGGTGAGCTGAAAAGAATAGCATGGGCGTGCTTAGCACGTCGTTTGCTTTGGCGTGCTTGGAACGTGAGCTCTGCCAAAGGCTGCATGTGCATGCTTACCTTGTGGTTTGGCAGAAAAAGCGTGCGCGTCTACCAAAAGATGCATGTGCATACTAAACAAGTGGTTTGGCACAGATCCGTGCGCGTGTGCTGAAAACAGCAGCATGGGCGTGCTTAGCACGTGTTTTGTCAAAAATTCACATGCGCGCTCTGCCAAAAGCTGCAGATGCATGCTTAGCTTGTAGTTTGCCAGAAAACAACGTTCCCATGCAACCAAAAGCTGTATGTGCATGCTCAATAAGTGTTGGGCACAAATCGATGGGAGTGCGCTGACGAGAGCAGCATGTGCGTGCTTAGCACGTGGTTTGGCAGAAATCCACGTGCGCGCCCTGCCAAAAGCTGCATGTGCATGCTTATGTTGTGGTTTGGCAGAAAACAACGTGCGTGTTCTACCAAAAGGTGCATGTGCATGCTTAACAAGTGGTTTGGCACAAGTCCATGCGCGTGCGCTGAAAATGGCAGCATGGGCGTGCTTGGCATGTCGTTTGGCAGAAATCCACGTGCGCGCTCTGCCAAAAGCTGCATGTGCATGCTTAGCCTGTGGTTTGGCAGAAAACAACGTGCGTGTTCTACGAAAAGCTGCATGTGCATGCTTATAAAGTGGTTTGGCACAAATCCGTGCGCGTGTGCTCAAATGAGCAGAATGGGTGTGCTTAGCACATGGTTTGGCAGAAAACCACGCCCGCGCTCTGCCGAAAGCTGCATGTGCATGCATACATTGCGGTTTGGCAGAAAAGAACGTGCGCATTCTACCAAAAACTGTATGTGCATGCCTAATAGGTGTTTGGCACAAATCCATGCACGTGCGCTGACAAGAGCAGAATGGGCGTGCTAAGCACGTGGTTTGGCAGAAATCCACGTGTGCGCTCTGCCAAAAGCTGCATGGGCATGCTTATCTTGTGGTTTCGCAGAAAACAAGGTGCGCGTCCTTCCGAAAGCTGCATGTGCATGCTTAACAAGTGGTTTGGCACAAATCTATGCGCGTGTGCTGAGAATATTACTATGGGTGTGCTTGGCAGGTTGTTTGGCAGAAATCCACGTGTGCGCTCTGCTAAAAGCTGCATGTGCATGCTTAACAAGTTTTTTGCCACAAATCCATGCGGGTGAGCTGAAAAGAATAGCATGGGCGTGCTTAGCACGTGGTTTGGCAGAAATCCACGTGCGCGCTCTGCCTAAAGCTTCATGTTCATGCTTATCTTTTGCTTTGGCAGAAAACAACGTTCGAGTCTACCAAAAGATGCATGTGAATGCCTACAAGTGCTTTGGAATCAATCCATGCGCGTGTGCGAAAAAGATTACCATGGGCGTGCTTGGCTCGTCGTTTGGCAGAAATCCACGTGTGCGCTCTGCCAAAAGCTGCATGTGCATGCTTAACAAGTGGTTTGGCACAAATCCATGGGCATGTGCTGAAAAGAGCAAAATGCGTGTGCTTAGCGGGTATTTTGGCAGAAATCCACGGGCGCGATCTGCCAAAAGCTGCATGTACATGCTCATGGTATGGCAGAAAACAACGTGTGCGTCTACCAAAAGATGCATGGGCATGCCTGACAAGAGGTTTGGCTCAGATCCATGCGCGTGTGCTGACAATAGCAGCATGGGCGTGCTTAACACGTGTTTTGGTGGAAATCGACGTGCGCGCTCTGCCTAAAGCTGCATGTGCATGCTTAACAATTGTTGTGGCACAAATGCTTGCGCGGACGCTCACAAGAGCAGCTTGAGCGTGCTTAGCACAATGTTTGGCTAAAATCCACGTGCGCGCTCTAACAAGAGATGCATGTGCATGCTTAGCAGGTGGTTCGAGAGAAAACAACTTGCGCGTGCTACGAACAGCTGTATGTGCATGCTTAATTAGTGTTTGGCACAAATCCATGCGCGTGCGCTCACAAGAGCAGCATGAGTGCGCTTAGCACGCCGTTTGGCAGAAATCCACGTGTGCGCTCTGCGAAAAGGTGTATGTGCATGCTTACCTTGTTGTTTGGCAGAAAAAAACATGCGCGTCTACGAAAAGATTCATGTGCATTCTTAACAAGTTTTTTGCCACAAATTCATGCGGGTGAGCTGAAAAGAGCAGCATGGGCGTAATTAACACGTGGTTTGACAGAAATGCACGTGCGTTCTGTGCTAAAAGCTGCATGTGCATGCGTAGCTTGTGGTTTGGCAGAAAACATCGTGCGGGTCTGGGAAAAGATCCATGTGCGTTCTTAAGAACTGGTTTGGCACAAGTCCATGCGCGTGTGCTGAAATGAGCAGCATGGGCGTGTTTAGCACGTGTTTTGGGAGAAGTCCCCGTGGGCGCCCTGCCAAAAGCTGCATGTGCATGCTTAACTTGTGGTTTGGCAGAAAACAACGTGCGCGTCTACCAAAAGATGCATGTGCATTCTTAACAAGTGGTTTGGCACAAATCCATGCGCGTGTGCTGAAAAGAGCAGAATGCGTGTGCTTAGCGCTTATTTTGGCAGAAATCCCCGTGGGCGCCCTGCCAAAAGCTGCATGTGCATGCTTATTTTTTGGTTTGGCAGAAAACACCGTGCGCGTCTACCAAAAGATGCATGTGCATTCTTAACAAGTGGTTTGGCTCAAATCCATGCGCGTGTGCTGGAAAGAGCAGAATGCGTGTGGTTCGCGCGTATTTTGGCAGAAATGCACGTGCGCGATCTGCCAAAAGCTGCATGTTCATGCTTATCTTTGGTATGGCAGAAAACAACGTGTGCGTCTACCAAAGGATGCATGTGCAAGCTTTAGAAGTGGTTTGGCACAGATCCATGCGCGTGTGCTGAAAAGAGCAGCATGGGCGTGCTTAGCACGTGTTTTGGCAGAAATCCACGTGCGCGCTCTGCCAAAAGGTGCATGTGCATGTTTAACCAACCACGCGATTCCAGTCCGTGCTTGTCCTGGGGATGAATGAGTCACTGTACCGGTTGTACAGCACAATGGCACCCCGATTTTAAGGCTGTGGTCTGTGCGCGCCGAAATATAAAACAGAGAAGAAGTTTGGGCGTGTTGGTGGGATACATTCAAACTGGGATACATAGCGCAAGAATTACACAGGGACAAGCAGAACACAGGACGAGTCAGCTTGTCCCTGGGTAACTTTTGCGCTATGTATCCCAGTATAAGTTAGAGGTGCAAGAAGGGAAGGGTTTCTTTTAAAAGGGGGTTCAAATGAAAAACTTGGTGAAAAAGGGATAGACGCGAAGATTTGCCGCGAGACGAACGACCAGGTAGGTGAAGAGTTCATTTCATTGAAGAAATACTTGCACAGGGAAAATAATTAGATAAGACAAAGCGTGCATCGCGGTTTGGGTATTTTCAAGAGTAGAAACTAAGGAAGACTGAGTCGGATCCTAAATGGCTGAAGCATACTCGTTCAGAGTGCCTTTTGTTAATGCACTTTCTTAATAGTTTTGGTTTTTTTACTGCATTACCTCTTGTTTTGACTCCACTCCTTTCTGTAATGCCTTCGGGCCCTGAAAGTACGTGATATAAATAAATAAATAAATAAATAAATAAAATACATAAATAAATAAATAAATAGATGAAGAATTGGATTGGCACAAATCAATGCGCGTACGCTGAAAAGAGCAGCATGGGCGTGCTTAGCACGTCGTTTGGCAGAAATCCACGTGCACGCTCTACCAAAAGCTGCATGTACAGGCTTAGCAGGTGGTTTGGCAGAAACAATGTGCGCGTGCTACCAAAAGCTGCATGTGCATGCTTAACAAGTGGTTTGGCAAAAATGCATGCGCATGTGCTGAAAAGAGCGGAATGGGCGTGCTTAGCACGCTGTTTCGGAGAAATGCACATGCGCGCTCTGCCAAAAGCTGCATGTGCATGCTTAGCTTTGGGTTTGGCACAAATGCACGCGCGCCTGGTGAGAAGAGCAGAATTGGCGTGCTTAGCACGTGTTTTGGCAGAAATCCACGTGCGCGCTCTGCCAAAAGCTGCATGTGCATGCTTAGCTTGTGGTTTGGCAGAAAAGAACGTGCGCGTTTACCAAAAGATGCATGTGCATTCTTAACAAGTGGTTTGGTACAAATCCATGCGCGTGTGCTGAAAAGAGCACCATGGGCGTGCTTAGCACGTGGTTTGGCAAAAATCCACATACGTGCTCTGCGAAAAGCTGCATGTGCATGCTTAACAAGTGGTTTGGCACAAATCCATGCGCGTGTGCTGAAAGAGCAGAATGGGCGTGCTTAGCACATGTTTTGCAGAAATCCACGTACTCGTTCTGCCAAACGCTGCATGCTCATGCTTAACTTGTGGTTTGGCAGAAAACTACGTGCGCGTCTACGAAAAGACGCATGTGCGTGCTTAACAAGTGGTTTGGCACAAATCCATGCGCGTGAGCTGAAAAGAGCAGCACACGCATGCTTACCAGGTGGCTTGGCAGAAAACCATGCGCCCGCGCTGAAAAAGCAGCGTTGGCGTGCCTAGCATATGGTTTAACAGAAATCCACATTCGCGTGCTGCCGAAAGCAGCATGCACGTGCCTATGCCGCGGTTTGGCAGAAAATCACGTGCGTGCGCTGCCTAGAGCAGCATATGCGCACTTATAGCGTGATTTGGCGAAAAACCACATGCGTGGGCTTCCAAGAGCAGCGTGAACATGCTGAGCGCATGGTTCTGGCAGAACGGAAATGTGTGCGCACTGGCAAGTGCATGCTTACCACGTGGTTTGGCTGAGGACCACGCGTTCGCGCTGCCCAGAGTAGCATGCGCGTGCTGATACGTCGTTTAGCAGAAACCCACGTGCGTGCGTTGCCAAGAGCTGCATGTACAAGCTTAGGACGTGGTTTGGCTGAAAACAACGTGGGCGCACTACCAAAAGCTGCATGTGCATGCTTACCAACTGACTTGGCAGTAAACTACGCGCGCGCACTAACACAAGCTGGTTGTGCAGGCTGGTTTGGCATAAAACAACTCGTGCACGCTGACAAGAGCAACATGGGCGTGCATAGCACCTGGTTAGGCAGAAATCCACGTGCGCGTGTTGCCACAAGCAGCATGTGCGTGCTTAGCACTTGGACTTGGTAGAAATCCACGTGTGCAGCCAAAAGCAGCATGTGCGTTGTTACGTTTCGCCTACGACGCGCGATATGACCTGCGCGGATGCAACGTACGCCGGAGCTTCGTTCAAAGCGGCGGACATTTTAGCCCGTTCGGAGCGGCCGCGACGCATCCCCGCCGAGCGCGTCCCGGCATGTTCAGTGCCACGTGTCTGTGTGCGTGTGTGTGTGTGTGCCCACGCTTGTCAAAGCGCGGCAGCCGGGGAGAGGAGCTCCCCCAGTGTGAAGCGAGGAGGTCTGACCGGCGCCAGCCCGGCTGATGCGTCACCTCCTTGTCCCAACGTGTCTCTCAGTCCGTCCGTCGCCACCGTCACGTGACGTAGTCCCGTGACCTTCCCTCTTGCTCTCAACTCCGAGAGTATAAGAGCAGCTGCCCCCGGACGCCAGGAGAGAGGCTCCGATTTCTTCTGTTGAGTAACGTGCTCTCCCGTCTCTCTACTTCGGTCGACCTGACCGCCCGCTCTTTGCGATGCTAGAATAAACAAGTTGTTCTGTTAGCAGTCGCCTCATGCTTTGCTGGGACCTTCCGATGCTTCCAGTTTGCCCTAGGCCGCCAGGCCAACGCTACCCTTGGGGCTTGCAACCCATTTAAAACAACGGCGCCAATGGTCCGGTTGCAACAACGGGTGTCAGCACTGAGGTTCCAACAGCTGGTGGTAGCGCTGAGATTCCAACAGGCGGTGCCATCGGTGCGGTTCAAACATCTGGTTGCCAGCGGTGAGATCGCGACAACGGAGGCCAGCAGCGAAGATATGCGGTTGACTGTATGCTGAGCAGCACAACGACCATCCGGGAGCAGTGCAACGAGCCCTGTGTGATGACTGGTTGCCTGCAGCGGAACGACTGCGCTGAATTCTTGACTGCGAGGTTTGGTGAGTGCGGGACTTTCTTCTTCTGAGTTTTGCCAGGCTTTTGTTAGTGTCAGAAACAGAGCTGGTAATTGTGGTTGTCGTTGCTGCCGGGTTAGTTTGCGGCAAGACAATAGTAGGTAGTAGAGAAAGCAGCATTCAGAGCAGCCATGGATTTGAAGTCGTTGCGCAAACCGAAATTGGAGCTTGCAAGAGAGTTGGGTCTGGATGTCTCAGACAAACTCAGAAAACCAGAACTGCTAAGGGCTATTCTTGAGTTAGAAGCTGAGGATGACGAGCTGTCGGAATGCCTTGAGACCATTGAGGAGAGGGCAAAAAGACAGGAGCGCGAACTTAAAGAACAGAAAGAGCGAGAGCAACAAGAGAAAGAGCGAGAGCAACAAGAGAAAGAAAAAGAGCGTGACCGTCAACACGCTTTGGAAATGAAGCGTCTCGAGGTGGAGAAGGAACGCGCTCGTAATGGAAGTCAGGCACACAGTGCAGGAGAACGAGTATTGTTCAAAATGACTGACCTAATGCGGCCGTTTAAGCTTGGAGAGGACATTGGTTTGTTTCTGGTTAACTTTGAGCGAACGTGCGAGAAGCAGGGGTTCTCTCGGGAAACGTGGCCACAACGCTTGCTCACTTTGTTACCCGGCGAGGCGGCCGACGTAGTCGCTCGCTTGGAGAGAGAGGAGGCAGAGGATTTCGACAAAGTGAAATCGAGTCTGCTAAAAAAGTACAGGCTGTCAGCGGAGGCGTTCCGTGGGAAGTTTCGAGAAAATGAGAAGGGCAAAAGTGAGTCATATACAGAGTTTGCCTACAGGCTAATGTCAAACATGCAGGAGTGGCTCAAAGAAGAGAAAGCGTTTGGTGACCACGAGAAAGTTCTGCAGTGTTTCGGGCTAGAACAGTTTTATAGTCGGTTACCTGAGAACGTGCGGTACTGGGTCTTGGATAGGCCAGACGTTAGTACGGTGGCTAGAGCCGCTGAGCTAGCCGAAGAGTTTGTGACGCGTCGGGCTCGCGGAGCTAAGGACGGTCAAAAGGGTGAATTTGGCTCCAAGTTTGAGAGGCCGAAGTTCACGCCCATGAGAGCAAAGGGGGACACACGTGGTGCGGATGCGAGTGAAAGCAGTCCGACCGAACGTAAGGAGACGGCGGCAGCCGAAGCCGAACGCAGAAAGCGGTTCGAGACGAGGCAAGCGCGCGTGTGTTATACGTGTCAGAAGCCGGGTCACTTTTCGGCGCAGTGTCCGGAAACAAAAACAAAAGTAGTGTTTTTGTCATTATGCAGCACTGACGAGAACATGAAGCTTCTCGAGCCTTACATGCGAGACCTCCTCGTGAACGGGAAGGAGTGCCGAGTGCTTCGCGATTCCGCAGCTACGATGGATGTAGTTCACCCCTCTTACGTAGAACCCGATATGTTCACGGGCGAGTGCGCATGGATCAAACAAGCCGTGGAAGCTCATAGCGTGTGTCTGCCCGTAGCAAAAGTGCTTATTGAAGGTCCTTTCAGAGCACTTGAGACGGAGGCGGCAGTGTCATCTATGCTGCCCCCCCAGTACCCGTACCTATTTTCGAACAGGTCCGATCACCTCCTGCGCGAGAAGGGGCTTTTGTTTGGTGAGGCTAGCGTTCAGGCCTTAACCAGATCGAAGGTTCGGGAGCTCGCTGCAAAGGCGGTAGTTGCGGGGCCGACGTTGTCGAACGATGAGAAAGGGTCAGAGGCGCAGCAAGCTGATATTCAGAGCACGGCCGAGCTGAATAAAACTGAGTCTGTAGCGTTAAAGGCACCAGATACTGGAGAGGAAATGCCCGATGCGGGAAAGTTAGAAGAGCTATCTGCAGATTTGCTCATCGCGCCTACGTCAGACGGACTTAATAGGTTGCTAAAAGTCAGCCGGTCGGCTTTGATAGCCGAGCAAAAGAAGGATGGCAGCCTAGAAAACATACGCTGCATTGTCAAGGAAGGTGTCGCCAAGAAAAATGCTCGCTTTGTGGAAAGAGGTGGGGTTCTGTACCGGAAGTATATAGACCGCAGGGGAGTGGAGTTCGATCAGCTGATCGTGCCTCAGTGCTATCGTCAGGATCTGTTGCGCTTGTCGCATGGGGGTTCGTGGTCCGGACACCTAGGAGTTAAGAAAACTAAGGACCGTCTCTTGCAAGAGTACTATTGGCCAGGGTGTTTTCGGGACGCAGACCACTTTGTGAAGACATGCGACACCTGTCAGCGGGTGTGCAAACCAGGGGACAAATCGAGGGCGCCGTTGAAGTAGGTACCTATCATTACGGAGCCTTTTAGACGGCTCGTTATTGATACAGTGGGACCTCTGCCGGTAACAGCCACGGGGTACAGACACATTTTGACTGTGATCTGCCCAGCGACAAAGTTCCCTGAAGCAGTGCCGCTTAAAGAACTCAGCTCAGTTGAGATAGTCAATGCACTACTGTCCATATTTGCGCGAGTTGGTTTTCCTGCGGAAATCCAATCAGATCAGGGCACAGTGTTTACTAGCGCTTTGACGACAGCCTTTCTCGAAAGGTGCGGGGTAAAGCTGCTACACAGCTCAGTGCACCACCCCCAGTCGAATTCCGTTGAGAAGCTCCACTCCGTCATGAAGCGCGTGTTGAGAGCATTGTGTTTTGAACATCAAACTGACTGGGAGCTGTGTCTGCCTGGGGCGATGTTTGCATTACGGACCGCGCCGCATGCGGCTACGGGGTTTTCGCCAGCTGAGCTGGTGTACGGTCGCTCGCTTCGGTCTCCGCTTCGCATGCTTCGAGAATCGTGGGAAGGCAGGGGCGACGACCCAGTCGTGGTGGAGTACGTGCTTAAGCTCCTCGAACGCTTAAGAAGGGCACAGGAGTTGTCAGGTGAAGCAATGGCAAAGGCCCAGCAGAAGGCCAAAGTTTATTATGATCGGACAGCCAGGGCCCGTCGTTTTGAGGTGGGCGATGAGGTCATGATATTGCGCACATCGCTAAAAAACAAACTCGACGTGCAGTGGGAGGGCTCAGCACGAATTGTTCAAAAACTGTCGGACGTTAACTACGTGGTGAGTCTGCCAGGAAAACGGAAAGCACAGCAAGTTTACCACTGTAATCTGCTCAAACCCTATAAGCAACGGGAAGCAGTAGTGTGTATGATGGTAAACGCTCCCGAAGAGCTTCCGGTCGAGCTTCCGGGACTAGGCTCAGTGACGAACAGGGAAGACACCGATCAAGTCATTAGTGACTTAATCAGTAAAGCACCGCTGTCGCCTGAGCAGAAAACCGAACTGCGCCAGCTCTTACAAGAGTTTCAAGGTCAGTTCTCTGAGAGGCCTGGTAGGACTTCTGTCCTTACCCATGATATAGAACTTACCTCCCCAGAGCCAGTACGATCCAAGGCGTACCGGGTGTCACCCCGCCAGCACGATATTATGGAGGCTGAGGTAAAGAAGATGCTACAGCTCGGTGTTATTGAGGCGGGTGAGAGTGATTATACCTCCCCTTTGATTTTAGTTGAGGTACCGGGCAAGGAACCTCGTCCTTGCGTCGACTACCGCAGGCTAAATTCCATAACTAAAGATCAAATTTATCCGATCCCTAACATCGAGGAGCGCCTTGAGAAAGTTAGTAGCGCTCAGTTTATTTCCACCCTAGATCTTGTCAGGGGTTATTGGCAGGTTCCACTTACAGAAGAGGCTAGTAGGTATGCGGCGTTCATTTCACCAATGGGAACATTCCGTCCTAAAGTGTTGAGTTTTGGTTTGAAGAACGCGCCATACTGTTTTTCAAGCCTCATGGATAAAGTGTTGCGGGGACAGCAAGAATTCGCTTTACCGTATTTAGACGACGTAGCGATATTCTCCGCATCCTGGTCTGAGCATATGGCACACTTGCGGGCAGTGCTAACCCGCCTGCGCGAAGCGGGCTTGACGGTCAAGGCTCCCAAGTGCCAGTTAGCACAGGCCGAGGTTGTCTACCTTGGTCACGTGATTGGTCGGGGTCGTCGCCGCCCGTCTGAAATAAAGGTGGCCGCTGTGCGAGACTTTCCGCAACCGCGCACGAAGACCGATATTCGGTCGTTCTTAGGTGTCGCCGGCTACTATCAGAGGTACATCCCCAGGTACTCTGATATCGCGGCTCCCCTGACGGATTCTCTAAGAAAGACAGAGCCGCAAACAGTCGTCTGGGACGAGACAAAGGAAAGAGCTTTTAGCGCCCTAAAGAGTGCCCTAACAAGCCAGCCTGTGCTACGATCGCCCGACTACACCAAAGGGTTCGTTGTTCAGTGCGATGCTAGTGAGCGAGGCATGGGCGTTGTACTGTGCCAACGGGAAAATGGAGAAGTAGAACACCCCGTCCTGTATGCTAGTCGTAAGCTGACCAGTCGTTAGCAGGCGCACAGCGCCACCGAGAAAGAGTGTGCGTGTCTCGTGTGGGCCGTTCAGAAATTGTCATGCTACCTAGCCGGCTCGAGGTTTATCATTGAGACGGATCACTGCCCTCTCCAATGGCTGCAGACCATCTCTCCCAAAAATGGCCGCCTCCTGCGCTGGAGCCTCGCTTTGCAACAATATTCCTTTGAGGTGCGTTACAAAAAGGGGAATCTCAACGGTAACGCCGATGGCTTAAGTCGAAGCCCCTAACGAGGGAATCAGCCTCAAAATTGTTTGTTATTGATGTTTTTCTTCCTGAGGCAGGATTTTTAACATATTGCTTTTGTGTAGTGTTTCAAAGTGATGATGTGCTTTCTAGTGCAATTTTCCGATTTGTGGACGCGTTCTGAGTGCTGCTATAGACTACTGTAAGGAACTAGGCAGTAGTATAAAAGGGGAAAGAGCCTGGCATGGCTTAGTGAGGGTTGTGCCGTGCTTGCTGACTGAGCGGCTGAGTTTCGGCGCAGTTCTAACGCTTGCTGGGAACGAGAGAAAAATGAGAACTCTCCCGAAGTCACTTTGCAGTGTCCTGTGTGAACCTGAACGTGAGAACGAGGCCTTCTCGGTGCGCTGCGCTCAAGAAACGCCGAGGGACGACCGACTTCGGTTATGGACATCATCGAGCGACATCCCTCCGGACAGCGGATGCAGTCCCCTGACCATCGGGATCTCCCTCCCCCGGCGGGGCGGTCTGTTACGTTTCGCCTACGACGCGCGATATGACCTGCGCGGATGCAACGTACGCCGGAGCTTCGTTCAAAGCGGCGGACATTTTAGCCCGTTCGGAGCGGCCGCGACGCATCCCCGCCGAGCGCGTCCCGGCATGTTCAGTGCCACGTGTCTGTGTGCGTGTGTGTGTGTGTGCCCACGCTTGTCAAAGCGCGGCAGCCGGGGAGAGGAGCTCCCCCAGTGTGAAGCGAGGAGGTCTGACCGGCGCCGGCCCGGCTGATGCGTCACCTCCTTGTCCCAACGTGTCTCTCAGTCCGTCCGTCGCCACCGTCACGTGACGTAGTCCCGTGACCTTCCCTCTTGCTCTCAACTCCGAGAGTATAAGAGCAGCTGCCCCCGGACGCCAGGAGAGAGGCTCCGATTTCTTCTGTTGAGTAACGTGCTCTCCCGTCTCTCTACTTCGGTCGACCTGACCGCCCGCTCTTTGCGATGCTAGAATAAACAAGTTGTTCTGTTAGCAGTCGCCTCATGCTTTGCTGGGACCTTCGGATGCTTCCAGTTTGCCCCAGGCCGCCAGGCCAACGCTACCCTTGGGGCTTGCGACCCATTTAAAACAACGGGCGCCAACGGTCCGGTTGCAACAACGGATGTCAGCACTGAGGTTCCAACAGCTGGTGGTAGCGCTGAGATTCCAACAGCCGGTGCCATCGGTGCGGTTCAAACAGCGTGCTGACCACATGGCCTTGGCAGAAACGCCACGTGCGCGCACAGCCAGAAGTTGCATGTGCATGCTTAGAGTGGTTTGGCAGAAAACCATGCCCGCGCTGCCTAATTCTGCATGGGCGTGCTTGGCACTCGGTTTATCACAAAACCACGTGCACCCGGTGCCAGGAGCAGCATGTGCGTTCTTAACAAGTTGCTTAGCAGAAATCCACGTTCGCGCGCTCCCAAAAGCAGCATGCACATGCTTAGCACTTTGGCTTTGTTAAAAACCACGTACGCACCCAAAAGCGGCACGTGCGTTCTTATAGCTTGGTTTCTCAGAAAATCATATGTGCGCGCTTCCAAGAGCAGCATCCGCATGCTTACCACATCGTCTTGAGAGAAAGGCCACGTGTGTGCGCTGCCATGTGCATGCAAGGTAACCACGCAATTTACCAGAAAACAGCGTGCGCGCGCTGCCAAGAACAGCATGTGGGTGCTTAGCACGTGGTTGGGAGAAAACCAAGTGCGCGCACTAACAAAAGTTTCTTGTGCATGGTGGTTTGGCTAGTGCTTACCAGGGGGTTTATTAGAAAACCACGTGCGCGCGCTGTTAAGAGAAGCACCGCATGTGCGTCCTTAGCAAATGGTTAGGCAGAAATCTTTGGGCGCTCTGAAAAGAGCAAGATGGGCGTGCTTAGTACGTGATTTCGCAGAAAACCACGCGCTTGCGCTGTCCAGAGCAGCATGTAGATGCTTACCAGTTGTTTGGCCAGAAAGCCACGCGCGCGCACTTGAAACAGCAGCATGGATGTGCTTAGCACTTGGTTTGGCGGAAAACCACTTGCGCACGCTGCCAAGAGCAGCTTTTGCATGCTTAGAAAGTGGTTGGGCAAAAAAACCACACGCATGCGCTAAAAAGAGAAGCATGTGCGCGCTTAGCGCGTGGTATGCAGAAATCTACGCGTGCGCTGCCAAAAGCATCATGCATGTGACTTCTGCTTGGTAGAAAACCACGTGCGAACACAAAAGCCGCATGCGCGTACTTAGCACATGTTCATGGCAGAAACGCCGAGTGCGCGCGCTGCCAAAAGCTGCATGTGCATGCTTACCAATTGGTTTGGCAGAAAACCACATACGCGCTTCCAAGAGCACCATGAGCGTGGTTAGCGCGTGCTTTGGCAGAAAACTACGTGCCCGCGGAGCCAAAGGCAGTATCCACGTGCATACCAGGTGGTTTGGCTTAAAACCATGCGCGCACGCCCCAACGAGCAACACGGGCGTGCTTAGCACGTGGTCTGGCAGAAATCCACGTGCGCGCAGCGAAAAGCAGCATGTGCGTGCTTAGCACATGGTCCTGGCGGAAACGCCAGGTGCGCATGCTGCGAAAAGCTGCATACGCATGCTAGCGAAGTGGTTTGGCAGAAAACCTACGCGTGGTTCTAAAAGCAGCATGTGCGTGTTCCACACGTACTTTGGGAGAAAATAGCGTGCGCTCGCTGCCAAGAGCAGCATGTGCATGCTTAGCACGTGGTTTGGCAGAAAACAACGTGCGCGCGCTGACAATAGCAGCATATGCCTGCTTAGCACGTGGTTTGGCGGAAAAGCACATGCACGCATTAAAAAAAATCTGCTTGTCCATGCGAGTTTGGCAGAAAACCGCGCGCCTGCGCTGCCAAGAGCAGCGTGTGCGCGCTTAGTCCGTGATTGGCAGAATACTACGTGCACCCGGAGCCAAAAGCGGCATGCGCGTGCTTACCAGGTGTTTT
Organism: Dermacentor albipictus; assembly: GCF_038994185.2. Classification (NCBI taxonomy): domain Eukaryota; kingdom Metazoa; phylum Arthropoda; class Arachnida; order Ixodida; family Ixodidae; genus Dermacentor; species Dermacentor albipictus. The sequence goes on along the minus strand of NC_091821.1, from coordinate 522,702,042 downwards.
GGCAGAAAACCACGCACGCGCACTGCCCAGAACAGCATGTGCATGCTCACCAAGTGGGTGGGCAGAAAAGCACGCGCGAACGCGGAAAAGAGCAGCACGGGTTAGCTTAGGACTTGGTTTGGCGGAAAACAACGTCCGGACGCAGCCAGGAGGAGCATGTGCATGCTCAGCAAATGGTTTGGCACAGAACCACGCGTGCGTGCTGAAAAGAGCAGCATTGGCCTACTGAGCACGTGGTTTGCAGATATCCACGCGTGCGCTGCCAACGGCACCATGCGGGTGACTTGGGCTTGGTATAAGATAATGTGCGCACCCAAAAGCAGCATGCACGTGCTTAGCACATGGTCTTGGTAGAAAGGCCATGTGCGCGAGCTGCCAAGAGCCGCATGTGCGTGTTTGTAGCGTGGTTTCGCAAAAAAATGGCTGTGCCTTAGCTAAGGTTGAGCCCAGGATGCGAAGCATACTAGCCTTTATTTTAGTTGTTGAACCACTGTTTAGCCAGTGAACTGCTGTTGCTTGGCTATATTTGGTTCGGCTAGACGAAGAAACAACTCATGCGTTACTCTGCTTCGCCTTCAAGTGTGGAACGCGAGAGCGTTCCCGTCGACCCGCCAAGGGGTGTAAGGCAATGGGCTACGGCGCAGCGACTACGCGCCCCGCATTGGAGGCGGTGAGCGTCGAGCAACGCAGCGTTCGGCGCGGCAACGAAATGTGCGCCTGAGCAAGCGACGCACGCCTGAGCCTTAGAAACAGCTCGTTACTAAGGCAACACCGCATTCACTAGAGGCGCTTTTGTACCGCTTTGAAGCATCGTACTCGTGGCTCAGTGGTAGCGTCTCCGTCTCACACTCCGGAGACCCTGGTTCGATTCCCACCCAGCCCATCTTGCAAGAGTTGAGCTAAAGCCACCTAGAAAATCAGTATCTGTAGCACGCCGCAACCTTCGCTTCTCATTCCAACGAGCAGCTCTGTCTCCAGGAGGCATCTCACCTCGCGAGTGTCTAGCAGAGGCAAGCGCAGCTGCTTATATACCGCCACGACGCCGCGAGCGACGGCGCGAGTTGGAGCCCCGTTTCTCCTCAGTCGTGACGTCACGGTGTCACGTGGTATTGAAGGCGACACCGCCGCGCCTGAGGAGCTGCGTTGAGCTCAAGTAATATGCTTCGCATAAAAACAACATGCGCCCACTTCCAAGAGAAGCATGCGCCTGCTTAGCACATGGTCATAGCAGAAAGGCCACGTGTGCGGGCTGCCAAATGCTTCATGTGCATGCTTACCACGTGGTTTGGCAGAAAATCACGTACGTGCGCTGCCAACAGCTACATGCTCACGCTCAGCACGTGGTTTGGCAGAGAACAACGTTCGCCCTCTACCAAAAGCTGGAAGTGCATGCTTACCAATTGGTTTTGTAGAAAAGCGTGCGCCTGCTGCCAAGAGCAGCATGCGTGTGCTTAGCACACGGTTCGGCATAAATCCACGTGCCCATGGAGCCAGAAGCAGCATGCGCGTGCTTATAACGTGCCTTTGAAGGATTGCACATGCGCGCGCTGCCAAAAGCAGCATGCGCGGCTTATAGTTTGGTTTCGCAGAAAACCACGCACGCTCGCTGCCAAGAGCAGCATGTGCCTGCTCATACATGTGCCTGCTCATACCGTGTGCTGACCAGCATGCGCATGCTTAGCACATGGTCTTGCCAGAAACGCCACGTGCGTGCGCTGCCAAAAGTTGCATGTGCATGCTTACCATGTGGTTTGGCAGAAAACCACGCGCATGCGCTGCCAAGAGCTGTATAAACATGCTTACCAAGTGCTTTAGCAGAAAACCAAGCGCGCTCGCTGCCAAGAGCAGCATGTGCGTGCTTTGCAGTGGTTTCGCAGAAAACCGCGTGCGCGCGCTGCCATGAGCTGCATGTGCATGCTTAGCACTTGGGTTTGGTAGAACACCACGTACGCAGCCATAACAAGCATGCGCATGCTCAGCACATGGTCTTAGCAGAAAGGCCAGGTGTGCGCGTTGTGAAAAGAAGCATGCGCGTGCTTATATCGTGGTTTGGCGGAACACCACATGCGCATGCTTCCAAGAGAAGCGTGCGCAAGCTTAGCAGATGGCCTTGGGTGAAAGGCCATGTGGGCGCGCTACCCAAACTGCATGTGCCTGCTTACCACCTGGTTTTAAGGGAAACCACGTGTGTGTGTTTGCCACGAGTAGCATGCGCGTGCTTGGCATGTGGTTTGGCAGAAAACAACGTGCGTGCACTGCCAAGAGCTGCATGCGCATGCTTAGGACGTGGTTTGTAATAAAAGAACGTGCGCGCATACCCAAATGCTGCATGTGCATGCTTACCAAGTGGTTTGGCACAAAACCACGCGCAGCCAAGAGCAGCATGGGCGTGCTTAGCATGTGGTTTGGCAGAAATCCACGTGCACACGCTGCCAAAGGCATCATGCTCGTGCACTTAGCACTTGGGCTCAGTCTGAAGTCACGTGCGAAGCCAAAAGCACCATGCGCGTGCTCAGCACGTTGCTTGGTAGAAAATTGCCTGCGCGCAATGCCAACAGCAGCATGCACGTGCTTAGCACATGGTTTTAGCAGAAGGGCCACGGACGCTCGCTGCCAGAAGCTGCATGTGCATGCTTAACAAGTGGTTTGGCAAAAAAAACGCGCGGGCACCAAGAAGAGCAGCCTGGGTGCACTCAGCAGATGGTTTGGCTGAAAACCACATGCGCACGGAGCCAAATGCCGCATGCGCGTTCTTAGCACGTACTTTGGCAGAGAACCATGTGGTCGCGCAGTCAAGAGCAGCATGCGCATACTTAGCACTTGGGCTTTGTAGAAAACCACGTGCGCAGCCAAAACTAGCTTCCACGTGCTTAGCACATGGTTTTAGCAGAAAGGCTTCGTGCGCGCGCTGCCAAAAGGTACATGTGCATGCTTATCACGTGGTTTGCCAGAAACTCACGTGGGCGCGCTACGAAAAGCTGCAGGTGCATGCTTACCAAGTGGGTTGTCAGGAAACCATGCGCAAGCTGCCAAAAGCAGCATACGCATTGTTAGCACGTGCTTTGGCAGAAACCCACACGCGCGCGCGGCCATGACCAGCATGCGCGTTCTTACCGCGTGGTTTGGAAGAAAACTACGTGCTCTCGGAGCCAAAGGCAGCATGCGCGTGCTTACCAGGTGGTTCGTCAGAAACGCTCGCGCGCGCTCTTCCCAGAGCAGCATGCGTGTACTTAGCAGGTGGTTTGGCAGAAATCTACGTGCGCGTGCTGTGAAAAGCAGCATGCGCGTGCTTAGCACTTGGGCTTGGTCAAGAACTACGTGCGCAGCCTCAACAAGCATGCTTATAGCTTGGTTTGGCAGGAAACCAAGTGCGCGCGTTGCCAGGAGCCACATTTACGTGCTAAAAGCATGGTTTGGCAGAAAACCACGTGCCTGCACTTCGAAGAGCAGCATGCACATGTTCAGCACGTGATTTGGCAGAAACCCACGTGCGCGAACTGCCAAGAGCAGCATGCGCGTGTTTAGCACTTGGGCTTGGTAGAAACCCACGTGCGCAGCCAAAAGCAGCATGAGCGTTATTAGCACGTGCTTTAGCAGAAAAGAACGGGCGCGCGCTCCCAAGAGCAGCATGCGCGTGCTTAGCGCATTGCTTGGTAGAAAACTGCTTGCGCGCGGAGCCAAAAGTAGCATACGCGTGTTTATGAAGCTATTTGGCCGAAAACTGCACGCACGCGCTGCTCAAAGCAGCATGGGCGTGCATAGCACGTCGTTTGACCGAAATTCACGTGCGCGCGTCAAGAGCAGCATGCGTGTACTTAGCACATAGTCTTAGCAGAGAGGCCACGTGCGCGGGCTGCCAAAAGCTGCATGTGCATTCTTAGGACGTGGTTTGACAGACTACAACCTGCGCGCGCTTCCAAAAGCTGCATGTGCATGATTACCAAGTGATTTGGCCAAAATCTATGCGTGCGCGCTAAGAAGAGCAGCATGGGCTTGGTTAGAAGGTGGTTTGGCAGAAATCCACGTGCGCACGGAGCCAATAGCAGCATGCGCGTTCTTAGCACGTACTTGGGCAGAAAACCATGCCCTCGCGCTACCAAGAGCAGCTTGCGCGTGCTTAGCACTTCGGCTTTGTAGAAATGCACGTGCGCAGCCAAATGAAGCATGCCCGTGCTTAGCACATGGTCTTAGCAGAAAGGCCACGTGCACGCGCTGCCAAAAGCTTCATGAGTATGCTTAGCACGAGCGAGAACAACACTTGCAAGAGCAGCATGCGCAGGCCTAACACATGGTCTTGGCAGAAAGGCCAGGTGTGCGCGCTGCCAAAAGCTGAGTATGCAGGCTTACCACGTGCTTTGCACGAAAACGACGCGCGCGTGCTGCCAATAGCAGGATTAGTGTGCCTAGCACGAGGTTTGGCAGAAAACCACGTGCGTTTGCTGCCAAAGGCTGCATGAGCATGCTTACCAAAGAACGGGCGCGCGCTCCTAAGAGCAGCATGCGCGTGCTTAGCGCGTTGCTTGGTCACGCATGCCCACGCATGCCCACGGCCAAGAGCAGTATGAACGTGCTTAACACGTGGTTTGGCAGAAATCCACGTGCGCGCGCTCCCAAAACCAGCATGCGCGGGATAGCACATGGTCTTGGCAGAAACGACATGTACGCGCGCTGCCAAATGCTGCATGTGCATGCTTAGCAAGTGGTTCAGCAGAAAACCTCTTACGCGTGCTTCCAATAGCAGCATGATCGTGTTCAGATTTTAATTTGGCGCGCGCTGACAAGAGCTGCATGCACGTGCTTAGAACGTGGTTTGGCAGAACACCACGCGTGCGTGCTGCCAAGAGCAGCATGGGGGTGCTTAGCGTGTGGTTCGGCAGAAATTCACTTGCGCGTGCTGCCACAAGCAGGAAGCGCGTGTATAGCATTTGGGCTTGGTAGAAATCCGTGTGCGCAGCCTGAAGCTGCATGCGCGTCCTTAGCACATGGTGTTGACAGCAACGTCACGTGCGAGCGCTGCCAAAAGTGGCTGTCCCTCACTTTGTTTTGTACTTTGTTAGTTTCAATACCGCTTTTGCGAATTTCAGTGCTTAAAGTATTTATTTATTTATTTATTTATTTATTTATTCATTTCCTCAAAGGTATCTGTTGAGACATTACATGAGAGAGTGGGGAGTTAGTGACAAAGAGATACTACAAATTACAGAGGGATATTTCCGATGAGTCGCTTGAATGCAAGTGGGTCGATGATAGTGGCAACTTCGGCGGGCAGGCCATTCCAGTCTCGTGTTGTGCGCAGAAAAAATGATTGCTGAAAAGTAACGGTATGAGCTTGTGGGGGATATACTGTATTAGAGTGACTGGTGCGGGCAATGCGATGTGCTCTGTTTATGTTCGGGTTGTCAAAAGGCAAGGAATGAAAGAATTTATGAAAAAGATTAAGACGGGCTATTCTACGGCGTGAGGCTAGAGAGGGTAGGTTTATTTGGGCTTTTAGTGCCGAGATGCTTGTATTGTATGTTTTATATACTGATGTATTCTCTTGATGTTGCTGAATATGTTTCCACTGTGACCCCTTGTATTTTAACCCCCCTACGATAATGCCGCACAGGCGACGTAGGTATACCGAATAAATAAAATAAATAAATAAATTGTACATGCTAGCAAGGGGTTTGGCAGAAAACCAAGTACGCGCGCTGAAAAGAGCTGCATGCGCGTGCATAGCACTTGGTTTGGCGGAAAACCACGGGCGCGCGGAGTTCTTTAAGTTCGCGTTCCTGTCTTTTTGCCGTCTCCCTCTCCTCAATGGTCTCAAGGCATTCCGACAGCTCGTCATCCTCAGCTCCTAACTCAAGAATAGCCCTTAGCAGTTCTGGTTTTCTGAGTTTGTCTGAGACATCCAGACCCAACTCTCTTGCAAGCTCCAACAATTTCGGTTTGCGCAACGACTTCAAATCCATGGCTGCTCTGAATGCTGCTTTCTCTACTACCTACTATTGTCTTGCCGCAAACTAACCCGGCAGCAACGACAACCACAATTACCAGCTCTGTTTCTGACACTAACAAAAGCCTGGCAAAACTCAGAAGAAGAAAGTCCCGCACTCACCAAACCTCGCAGCCAAGAATTCAGCGCAGTCGTTCCGCTGCAGGCAACCAGTCATCACACAGGGCTCGTTGCACTGCTCCCGGATGGTCGTTGTGCTGCTCAGCATACAGTCAACCGCATAACTTCGCTGCTGGCCTCCGTTGTCGCGATCTCACCGCTGGCAACCAGATGTTTGATCCGCACCGATGGCACCGGCTATTGGAATCTCAGCGCGGCCACCAGCTGTTGGAACCTCAGTGCTGACGCCCGTTATTGCAACTGGGTCGCAAGCCCCAAGGGTAGCGTTGGCCTGGCGGCCTGGGGCACACTGGAAGCATCCGAAGGTCCCAGCAAAGCATGAGGCGACTGCTAACAGAACAACTTGTTTATTCTAGCATCGCAAAGAGCGGGCGGTCAGGTCGACCGAAGTAGAGAGACGGGAGAGCACGTTACTCAACAGCAGAAATCGAAGCCTCTCTCCTGGCGTCCGGGAGCAGCTGCTCTTATACTCTCAGAGTTTGAGAGCAAGAGGGAAGGTCACGAGATGACACCACGTGACCGCGGCGACGGACGGACTGAGAGACACGTTGGGACAAGGAGGTGACGCAACAGCCGTGCCGGCGCCGGTCAGACCTCCTCGCTTCACACTGGGGGAGCTCCTCTCCCCGGCTGCCGCGCTTTGACAAGCGTGGGCACACACACACACACGCACACACAAAGACACGTGGCACTGAACATGCCGGGACGCGCTCGGCGGGGATGCGTCGCGGCCGCTCCGAACGGGCCAAAATGTCCGCCGCTTTGAACGAAGCTCCGGCGTACGTTGCATCCGCGCTGGCTTTACCGCGCGTCGTAGGCGAAACGTAACAGCGTGAAGTACTGCTGCAGTACTGCTTACTATCCTTCCTGTAACGGCATGGTTGATCATATATAATTATTTATCGCTGCTCAAGACGGCCGTTACCATGTGCCGTTATCGTGAGCACTTAACCAACTACTTGGCATTGGTTATGAATGGTCACAGCTGTCCTCCAATGTGACCTTGAGTGCCTTACGACAGAAGTGGTTTATGACACCTCTGTACGTCTCCCCCGTGATCTTTTCACCAAAGAAAAGGCAATCCCTCAATATCTACCCTATCTTCGATTTCTTCCTTCTTCTGCTTCCTGCTTCCGCAACAACCAGCCCGTCCAGCCTTGTTCAGCCAAACACGTAATCGAACACCCGGACATCGTGACTACCACGCAGGTTTTCTTAGGCAAGACGGTATCCAGGCACCTGTTCCGCTGGCCTACGACAGGTCCTTTCCGATGCTGCGCCTTTCCGCCAAGACTTTTCCAATCTGCAGCAGGGACGTGAGAATATTCTCTATACACTGCCTAAAGCCGGCGTACGTGGAGATGTCACTCGACCATCTGTATCTCCAGAGCAGATACGCCAAAGCCTTACACTCCCATACAGCCTCAACACCATCCGCATCGCTTCCATTTCACGCTTGCGGTCTATCCGGGAGGACTGTAGCACCCGCATCTGCTACGATGATAGAAGGCACTCACAACATGAACAACAAAGGAAATGTAGAAAATGGGGCGTAGGCTCTGCTCTGCAGCATACGCGCTTCTTGTTTTCAATCCGAAGCATCTCTTGGTGAACATAAGCCACTTTGACAGTATTTATAAAGCAGCCCACGTCTTGGTGCTCTCATCGTCGTTTCGTTACCTTGGTATGTGCAAAAATTGGAATAGTATCACAAGAGGGTATGCGAAACATAAATGATCGGTTATCACATGAATATCATGACATTAGTGTCGTGTAGGTGATATAACTTGATATGCACCAAAGTTTGCATAATATGCCAAGAGTATGTGACAAACATAAATGATAGATCTCATAATATGTGTGCCGTGTAGGTCATGAACCAGCCGATTACGTCTTGTTGGTCTCATGACCGCTTCGGCAACTTGGTGTGTACCAAATTGGCATATTGACACGTGTACTCATATTTATCGGGTGACCACGGTTCGCCGCCTAACAAACCTTATAGCAGAGCGCGGGACGCGCCTGCATGTATCCGAAGTTTCTGGATAGTTATCGATGCTTCTATCAGCTGTCTGTTGTCGCCGAACCTTGTGTTATCTTATTTCATCGCGTGATGCGAATGGTGTAGAACTTTGTGGAAGGCACGTGGGTCCCAACGATTAGTCTGGAACATTCGATGACTGCTGTATAAAAGCCGACGCGCTGGACCAACTGATGAGATTTTCGACGATCGCCGACAGTGTTCGCCGCTATCGTGTTGCTGTTAGCGTAGCCTGCTTTTGCGGGCACAGGTTCACCCAAGAAAAGTAAATTTTGTCTTTAACAGTATTGCTACTGTGTTCTTCAACGTCACCACCACGTGACATATGGTGGAGGTGCTTTTGGTTCATGTACCGGACGCCCCCGGCAAGCAGTGATCCAAGCCCGGACCGCAAAGAGAACACCAACGTTGTCCCGGACCATCGAGCAAGCCGCCGTCAAAGCAGAAGAGTGGATCTAAAAATTAATCTGCAGAAAACTAAAGTAACGTTTAACAGTCTCGGAAGAGAACAGCAATTTACAATAGGCAGCGAGGCACTGGAAGTAGTAAGGGAATACATCTACTTTGGGCAGGTAGTGACGGCAGATCCGGATCATGAGACGGAAATAATCAGAAGGATAAGAATGGGCTGCGGTCCGTTTGGCAGGCATTCTCAGATCATGAACAGCAGGTTGCCATTATCCCTCAAGAGGAAAGTGTATTATATAGCTGTGTCTTACCAGTACTCGCCTATGGGGCAGAAACCTGGAGGCTTACGAAAAGGGTTCTACTCAAATTGAGGGCGACGCAACGAGCTATGGAAAGAAGGATGATAGGTGTAACGTTAAGGGATAAGAAAAGAGCAGATTGGGTGAGGGAACAAACGCGATATAATGACATCTTAGTTGAAATCAAGAAAAAGAAAGGGGCATGGGCAGGACATGTAATGAGGAGGGAGGATAACCGATGGTCATTAAAGGTTACGGACTAGATCCCAAGGGAAGGGAAGCGTAGGAGGGGGCGGCAGAAAGTTAGGTGGGCGGATGAGATTTAGAAGTTTGCAGGGACGGCATGGCCACAATTAGTACATGACAGGGGTTGTTGAAGTATGGGAGAGGCCTTTGCCCTGCAGTGGGCGTAACCAGGCTGATGATGATGATGATGATGCTCTTGGTAGTGCGCGCGCATGGTTTTCTGCCAAACCAGCATGCACAAGCAGCTTTATTTTAGCGAGTGCACGTTGTTTACCGCAAAACCATGTTCTAAGAATGCACATGCTGCTGTTGACAGTGCGTGCATGGGGTTTTCTGCCAAACTACGTGGTAAGCACACGCACGCTGCCATGTCAGTGCGCGGTCGTGGTTTTCTGCAAAACCAGTTGGTAAGCATACACATGCAGATTTTGGTAGTGCGCGCACGTTGATTTCTGCCAAACCTCGTGCTAAGAGTGAACATGCACCACTTGGCAACGCACGCATGTTGTCTTATGCCAAATTATTTGCTGAACACGCGCATGCTGCTCATGCAAGCGCACGTAGGTGCTTTTCTGCCAAGCCCCGTGGTAAGCATGCACATGCAGCTTTTGGCAGCGTGCACGTGGTCTTTCAGCCAAGACCGCGTGGTTAGCATGTGCATGCTGCTTTTGGCAGCGTGCGCACGTTGTCTTGCTAAGCAAGCGCACACGGCTTTTGTCGGTGCAACAGCCTTCTGCCAAGAGCACGTGCTAAGCACGCGCATGCAGCATGTGGCAGCGCGCGAGACTAGTCTTTCTGCCAAGAACACTTGGCAATTACGCGCATGCTGCTTGTGGCAGCGCGCGCACGTGGCCTTTCTGCCAAGACCACGTGCTATGCGCGTGCATGCTGCTTTTGTCGGCGCGCGCACGTTCTCTAATTTCCAAGACCACGCGCTCAGCACGCGCATGCTTCTTTTGCGGCGCACGTGCGTTCTGCCATGACCATATGCGGAGCACGCGCATGCACCATGTGGCAGCGCGCGAGAGATGTCTTTCTGCCAAAAACACTTGGCAATCGCGCGCATGCTGCTCGTGCTAGCATGCGCACGTGGTCTTTCTGCCAAGACCACGTGCTAAACATGGGCATGCTGCATTTGTCGGCGCGTGCACGTTCTCTACCTGCCAAGAATACGTGGTATACACACGCATGCTGCTTATTCCAGCGCGCGCACATGGTCTTTCTGCCAAGACCACGTGCTAAGCACGCGTATGTGGCTATTGGCATCAAGCGCACGAGGTCTTTTTGCGAAGACCACGTGATAACCACGCGCGTGCTGCATGTGGCACCGCATGCACGTGGCCTATCCGCCAAGACCACGTGCAAAGCATGCGTATGCTGATTCTGGCTGCGCGCTCACTTGGCCTTTCTGCCAAGACTACATGCTAAACACGCGCATGCTGCTTTTGGCGGCCCACGTACTTTAAGCTACGACCACGTGCTTAGCGCGCGCATGCTGCTTATAGACAAGAAGGGCACCGAGAGCGGCGCTGCTGCGCCGGCGTTGAGAGCGCCGCATGTGAAGCAAAATTCTATTAGCGGGTGGTACCCCTCTCCCACTTCTCGTTCGCATCGCCTTGATTGCCTCCTGCACTGCGCGTGTTTGGGCACGTTTCGTGCCGCGCGCGGTGTGTGCCTACGTGTGTGCGCGTGGACATTTCATTCGAAGGGCGATGTACAGTCTGTTTCACATTTAGGGGAAAACTCGGAGCGCATTGCATCGCGATGCGGCGAGCGCTTGAGTCAGGCGGCGGCAGCAGCTCGCGCAGGTGCTTGAGGGGGGTGTTCTTGAACGGCGTCGTCTGCTACGGCGGCGCCCGCTGGCCGCATTGTCGGGAAGCGTTCTGCTGTCAGTTGCAGGGCGCCGATGTCATCGTTACTGCGTGAAATGAGCCGGTATTCTTTACTAAGCGTTGTGCGACGCCCACTGACACGCCTCGAACGTAAGTTCATCGCTGCAGGGCAGCCATAGACGACGTACCGATTCCATACACTCTTAACAGCCCGTTTCTGGAAGGCGACTGTATATTCTAACGCGATAGGTCGCCGATCCACACTGCTCGTGTTGTGCAAGAACTGCTGGAAGAGCGCGCCGTCACTCTCTTGGAGTGGCCGCCTCAATCCCCGGCGCCAACATCATTTAAAATGTCTGGGGCTCGTTGACAGTATCGCTGCCGCACCATCCCCTCTATCTGCAGGATAGCCTTCGATCCACCATCGTCAGCGACTGAGACGTGCTACGAATGAACACATCCCTGATCAAATCATTCTACACTTCACTGCCTTCCAGGATGAGCGCTGTCATCGATGCCGCTGGGGCATGACGAGACACTAACTGAAGTTCCGAGCGTGACGTGTCCAATTCCCCGCCTGCGGGCAGGGTCTGCCTGGTGTAGTGAATGATTGTCGAGAAAAATCACTTCCAGCTCATTGTCTTAACCTAGAACGTTCCTTTAATAGTATCCGTTTGTTTCATCGTGTTCGACCCCCATAGTTATTATTGTTGAGTGCTTTGCTTTCCTTTCGAGTCAGACAAAGACTGAGCACGTTGCGCGCACATCTAGGGGCGTTTTGTCGCTGCTCATTACGGTAGCACACACAGTGAAGAAATATACGTGCACGCGCTCAGTAACCCTGCCTTTCGAAAGAACAAGCGAAGCATGCTGTGAACAGAAGTTTGTGGAACTCCATTATCGCCAAGGAAGGCTCAGAGTTTGGCGACCCACTAAGTTTAGTAAAGAATATCATCTCAGTTCCCGTAGTAGTATGAAATCGGTGCACTGCCCATGACAGTAGCACGCTTCCCGACAATGCGGCCAGCGCGCGCCGCCGTAGCAGACGACGCAGATCACGACTCGGCCCCTCGAGCGTTTGCTCCTGCTCGAGCTGCTGCCGCCGCACGACTCCATTGCTTGCCGCATCGCGATGCAATACGTTCCGAGTTTTCCCCTAAGAGTGAAACAGACTGTACACGCTTCTATTTGCCTTTAAGATCGGTACGCTTGACGATTATTTTTTATGGCTGCAATGCGGCGAAAAGGCAGCGTCTGCTTATCCATGTAAGTAAGGCTTAGCAGGTAATTGGAAACGACATCGTATGTGCCGCCGGAAAAATCGTAAGCACATACCATGCGGCACATACATACGGCACAAACGAGCTAAAGTGATTTTTGCAGTTTCTCACAATATGTTTGCTACAAATCCGTGTTGTCCCTGATTGCGACAACGGACTTCCATCGACACTGTGCGGAAATAAACAAAATATGTCGCGGCATAGCACAAGTACGACATGCGCACACAACTTTAACTAGTACGCCCCTACAATATGAAATAGAGGCAGTAATGTAGACAGCTTGGCCATTTTTTTAACAGTACTCAAGAGTCCGAAGTTGAAAGTATTAGTAATCCCACCTGCTTCAGCAATGCCGGCGCGACCAAGACGCGGGCGTGCAGTAACTCGATCAATCGGTGCAGTGGTGAAGCGGGAACGAACTACGGTCACGTTCAATGCATCGTGCACATATTCAATTTCTCGGCACGCGTGAACTTCGGCCACTGCTAGCGCATAAAACAGAAGTGGTTTCCATTCTTGGGCAGCGCACACACAAACGAAACACGAGCAAGAAGACAGGACAAGCGCCCGTCGAACAACTTAATGTTTTTATATGAATGAAATGATTATGTACCGAGTAATTATTAAATTCATGTGGGTTACATATAAAAACCGTCGTACACTCAGGAGTCATCAATGAACGAGCTCGCTTCGTTTGCCAGTTGTTTACTTCGCTCGGCGCACCGCAGTAATCCATGTCTGTCGTCTGCTTTTTTCATACCATTTTCTTGTGAATTGGCAGAATTTCACTGGTATCATCAACCCTTTCGTGTTTACGTTGCTGTCGTGACAGTTAACAACACAATAATAATTTCCGGTCATCTGAAGAGGTGCCGTCACAAACAAAAGACGTTTCGCGCTGCGCGAACTGAACGCGAGCGCGATCGTGAAGGGAAGCGGCGGCGGAAACCTACACCCGCTGGATATTAAATCGTTCCGCCAAGGGAGAAACGAGCGCTGGCGTCTAGGATGAAACTTGGCGTGCGGTCATCCATGGAGCTTAGAACGACAGAGAGCTGAGCTAGTTGGTAAGGATTCATTATGCAAAAAAAAAAAGAAGTGAGGCGTGCAGACAGGACACATGAGTGGAGTAGTGGACAACACGAACGCCGGCGCTCCTGTTCAATCAATCAATCAAAGTTTTATTTCATCTCTCAACAAAGAGAAAGGGGGTGGCGGGAAAAAGCTGCATTACTGCAGCTTGACTAAGCCCGGCCCCCTGTGGTAGAATTCGACAGTGTGCAGCAATAGTATAGGTACATAAGTCAAGGCACTTAACAGGCAATGTGAAAAAAAAGGTAACATGGACGTACAGGCAGTATTTTTTTTTCTTCTGCAGAACAACAACAAAAGAAATTGAAGAAAATAGAATTACATACGAAATAATTTCAGAAAAATAAGCTGTGAATACAGCTAAAAATGAACAAAGATTGAATACATCAGATGTATCAAACTCGATAAAAATAGACAACATAAGCATATGTGCATACATACACATATACATACACTGATACTAATGTATACCAATACAAATGTACGTACTAATATGTATACAATTATCCAAGTACAGGAATCACACAGCGGGATTTTGCGAGAGGAAATAAGGGAAAAAAGAACTAGGAGACATAGTATCCGGGTTTAATCCACTTGTAGTTAGGGTATTTAGTAGTTCAGCTATGCGGTAGGACATAGATTGATGGCCATAATTAGTACGACAAAAACTTGTTAACCAAATGCCGGTATGTCTCGTGTTATAGGGAATTTCGCGACGATTCAGGTTAAACAACTTTACATAATCAACATTTCCCCTTCTCAACGTTGTTCTGTACAGGCATGCTAGACGAAATGAATAAATGAATTCAACCGGCATTATTTTGTATTCGTTAAAATATTTAGACGTGTGTTCTTTGGAGGAAAGATTAGCTACAGCACGAATTGCTCGTTTTGGACATAATTTTACTTTAGCGAGGTTTTGTTTTGATGTCGTTGCCCAGACTAGGTGACAGTAATTTAGTGTAGAAAGCAAAAGTGAGTTATATACAGTTCGTTTCACAGTGGTAGGCAAGACATGTCGGTGTCTATGTAACAGTCCCGTTATTCGGTTTAGGTTTCCGCAAAGAGATTCCACATGTTTGTTCCAAATCAGATTTTCTGAATATATAACTCCTAGTGTTTTAACCTCGTTTAAAATTTTAATTTCCTCACTTTTTAAATACAGCCTGTCTTCAAGATTTAGGGCCTTATGCTTTGGGCGAAACATGATCGCTTACGTTTTTTTAGCATTAATTCTTAAATAGTTTCTATCACACCAATTTGCGATATCCCGGAGCACAATGTTTGCATAATTGACGAGAGTGTCCTGATTTGTGCCCCTGAAAAAAATGGTGGTATCGTCTGCATAGCCTATCCATTTGATGCTTTCAGCGGTCGAAAAAAGATCATGCTTAGGTATGCAAATAGGTATGCTTCTCTATTCTTGTGTCCTGTCTGCGCGCATCACTTCTTTTTTGCATAATGAATCCTTACCAACTAGCTCAGCTCTCTGTCGTTCTAAGCTTCATTTCTAGTATTCTGAGCCCTTTTCCATGTTCCCCTACTTATATGCACAATCCTGCTTCGTTAGCTTCCTTATTTGCGAAATGCATGTTCCGCGCTAGAACCATGTCGTGGTTTTGTCGTAATCGTGTCATCCCATTGGAAGTTCAAATGGTGGGTGGCTTCCTTCAACCATCAACTGGGCATGCCAGGAAGATTGGAGCTATCCTTTCCGCTGAATCATGGCGCCAAGTTAGGTTCTATCAGGAGTGTCTGAGGGTCCGTTGCGCGGCCCTGGGAGACAGTCGCCATCGGAACCGCTCCTACGCCGATTGGAATAGGTTAGCCATGCAACGCGCGGACTTCCTATGGAGGCTGACACTTCCGGAGCTTCATCAAAGAGGAAACACCTTTCTAATAATTCACCGTCAAATAACATACTGGTTCTTAGAGACGCCATCGTAAGTGGTAACCAAGGAAGAACCCTTGCTTTAGGTCCTAAGCACTGTTTCAAACCTAACATAAGACCCGTTTACGTTTTAAGTATACCGCGCTGCATAACCAGGTTCGTCCCGGAAGGAGAACACTCGCGTTGTATTTCGGATTGCATTGCAAGCATTAAACAAGCAAATTCTCATTTTAAGACGTCTGACCCCCTCCGACCGTTAGTTGATTACCTTGTGGAGCATAAACTTAGAGTAGTAATATCTGACAAGGAAGGTTATTTTGTAATTATGCAAGATGACAGGTTTTCAACAAAAGCGATTTCAGCCATAGAAATGAATTTACAGCCAGTAAAACTCAAGCCTTCGGTAGTTTAGCAACGAGTGGTTGACCTCTTGTCAAGAAATAATCTTGATAGGGTTGTCTGTAATGTCAAGAAAGCTATACCCCTCACCTTAGAACTGTTTTTCTCGGCCAAGGCCCATGAGCAAGAAATTCCTTTTCGTGCTATAATGTCAGAGAAAGGGACGTGGCAGGTCTCTGTCGCTAGTTACCTACACAACTGCTTAGCTTCACTAGTTTTTTTTCAGACCCATTTTGCTTACGTAATTCTCAGGCACTAGTTCAATATTTGAGAGAGGAAAATCCTGGTGACTGTGGAGCTCTTAGTATGGATATCGAGACCTATATTATTTTTTGCCGCATGATGGGTTGCTAAATTCTGTAATTGAGTGCATTAAAGAACAAGTGCAAGAGTCAGCTTTTATTGACAGATGCGGTGTTTCCACGGGAGCTCTTCTAGAACTTTTTTCAATGTACTTGAAGTCGACGCTGATTGGGTGGAGAGATGGCGTTTTTCTGCAGAAATCAGGCATTTGTATTGGCCCAAAGGTTGCCCCTATTTTTAGCAATATTTACCTAAGTAAGGTTGACAACTGCTTAGAGAAAGCCTTAGGTGATAGCGTTATCAAGATATTTCGTTACGCTGATGATTACCTGACTTTCTGCAATAGGGAAGAATTCGATTCCACTGCTACCTCAGTAAGTGAGCAATTTCAACTTTGTGGCGGAGGATTAAAGTTTACCAAGGAATTTCCTCAGTGACGCGTAATTCAGTTTCTTGGCATTTCCTTGGTCTTCGAACAAAATCATGTTTGTTGGCAGTATTCCCCAAGATCTACGAAGCCATTGCTAAACTTTCAATCCAAGCATTCCAAGGTAGTAAAAAACGGAATTGCCATGTCATGCCTTAAGTCTTCTCTCACCAGATTCTGCATGCAGAAAATGAGCGCCAGTTTTAATGAGCAGGTCCGGCGCCTATACAAGCAGGTTATCATAGTGTAGCAGTGGGCACTGTGGCTGAGCGCCTAAAGAAGTTGGTTTCGAGAGAGACGGACATGATTACAGAAAGCAGTAATATCAAAAACGACTAGTGGCTATTCCGTGTATTCATTCAGTTTCGCACAGGCTTAAAAAGGTTGCAAGTAGATATGATGGTAATGTTGCTTTCACTGCTCCCAATAAGCTAGGTAAGATATGCGCTGCCGTACAGAGAAAAAAGGAGTGGTTAAAAGGCAAGAAACGAACAGATATTTGTCAAGTGAAGCAGAATAAGAACAACAGTTTTATTTACTGCCGTATGGGTGGGGTTTATAAAAGTCCTCTTGGCTGTGGCCAGTTTTAGGTAGGGCAAACGTGTGTAAATGCACGCAAAAAAACGCAAACGCGCAAACAGGGTGTATCAATCAGAGGTTAATGGAACATAAAAGGTCGTTAACCGGTGGATCGCCTTCTAATCTTTCGCTACATTGCCGAGATTGTAACTGCACGCCAGAGTTAGAAGAATGCGCGATATTGTACAGGCATAAGAATGCAGATACGCGTCTTATGGTAGAGGCATGACACATCTATAACGGTGGAAGTGCGTGCGTGAGTCAGCCTTCGATTACTTTACATGAGGGAGGGATTAAGTGCCTTAACAGTTATCTCTCACGTAGACAGGCACGTGTACCCGACTGACGAATGGTGTTACCATTCCTGAGCATGCGCAGATTAGTTTTGTGTCTTCTTTCTTTTTTCGCCTCAGTGCTCCCTTCAGTTGACACGGCGGTCGCGTTGTCCACTTCTGTACTCTTGTTTCCTGTCTGCACGCCGCACTTCTTTTTTGCATGTTGCTGCTTGTGGATGCGAGCGTACTTTGCCTTTCTGCCATGACCACGTGCTAAGCACGCGCGTGCGCCTTGTAGCAGTGTGCGCACGTGGTCTTTCTGTTAAGGGCACGTGCATGCTGCTTATGGCAGCGCGCGCACGTGGCCTTAATGCCAAGAGAAGGTGCTAAGCAAGCGCAAGCTGCTTTTCCTGCACGCGCACGTGGTCTTTCTGCCAAGACCACGTACTAAGCAAGCGCATGCTGCTTGTGGCAGCGCGCGCAAGAGGTCTTTCTGGCAAGACCAAGTGGTAAGCACGCCCATGGTGTTCTTGGCTGTGCGCATGTGGCCTTTTTGCCAAGACCACGTGCTACGCGCGCATGCTGCTTTTGTCTGCGCGCTCACGTGGCGTTTCTCCGAAAACACGTCCTAAGCACGCGCATGCTGCTCTTAGCAGCGCGCGCACGTGACCTTTCTGCGAAGACCACGAGCTGAGCGCGTGCACGCATAT
Source organism: Dermacentor albipictus (assembly GCF_038994185.2). Lineage (NCBI taxonomy): Eukaryota > Metazoa > Arthropoda > Arachnida > Ixodida > Ixodidae > Dermacentor > Dermacentor albipictus. The sequence goes on along the minus strand of NC_091821.1, from coordinate 522,684,139 downwards.
TTGGGCAGCATGCTCACGTGGTATTGCTAAGCACACGCATGCTGCTATTGGCGGCGCACGTGGTTTCTGCCAAAACCACGTGCTCAGCACGTGCACGTGGCCTTTCTGGCAAGACCACGCGCTATGCACGTACATGCGGCTTGTGGCAGCTCGCGCACGTTATCTTTCTGTGAAGGCCACGCGCTAAGCACGCGCTTGCTGCTTTTGTCTACGCGCACACGTGCTCTTTCAGCCGAGACCACGCGTCAAACACGTGCATAATATTTGCACGTGGTCTTGGCTTTCTGCCAAGACCACGTGCTACGCACGCGCATGCGGCTTGTGGCAGCGTGAGCACGTGGTCTTTCTGTTGCGACAACGTGCTAAGCACGCGCGTACTGCTTCTGCCTGCGCGCGCACGGGGTCTTTCTGCCAAGAGCACACGCTAAGTACGCGCATTCTGCTTATGACAGCGTGCGCACGTGGTCTTTCTGCCGAGACCACGCGCTAAGCACGCAGATGTTGCTTCTGGCTGCGCGCGTGCAGCCCCCAACCAATATAGCAACACTGTGCAAACGAAGAGAGCATCATCATCACCATCATAATCAGCCTCCTCATGTCCACTGCAGGATGAAGGCCTCTCCCTCCGATCTCCAATTACCCCTGCCTTGCGCCAACCGATTCCGAAAAGCATCCGCGAGCTTCTTAATTTCGTTACCATGTCTAGTCGTCTGGTGTCCTTTACTGCACTTTCCTTCTCTTGGTATCCATTCTGTTACCCTAATGGTCCAACAGTTATCTAGTCTGTCATTAAAATATCTAAATCCATTAAAATATCGTCTATGCCCATTTGCTATCTGATCCAAAGTGGTCTCTTTCCGTCTCTTAAAGTTATGCCTAGCATTCTTCTTCCCATCGCTTTTTGCGCGGCCCTTAACTTGTTCTGAAGCTTCTTTCTCAGCCGCCAAGTCTCAGCGCCATATGTCAGCACCGGTAAAATGCACTGATTGTATACTTTCCTTTTCAATGATAACGGTAAACTCCCATTGAGGAGCTCACGATGTCTGCCGTACGCGATCCAACCCATTTTTATTCTTCCTTGAATTTCCTTCTCATGGTCTGGGTTCCCTCTGATTAGTTGACATCGGTAAACGTCCTCGTCCACAGGCTCTAGAGGCTTACGTGCGATCTTGAACTCTTGTTCCCTTGCTCGGTTATTTATCATTATCTTTGTCATCTGTATAATAATCTTGAGTCCCACTCTTACACTCTCCCTGCTAAGGTCCTGAATCATTTGTTGTAACTCGTCTGCATTGTTGCTGAATAGAACAATGTCATCGGCAAACCAAAGGTTGTTGAGGTATTCGCAGTCGATACTTACTCCTAAGCCTTCCCAGTTTTATAGTTTCAATACTTCTAGGCACGCAGTGAATAGCATTGGAGAGATTGTGTCTGCTTGTCTGACGCCTTTCTTTATATGTATAGGTATACGAAGAGAGCAGCGCGGCTATAAATAATTTCCCTTTTTATCAATAAACCGTTCTTCTTGTAGCCACGACCGTGTGTCACGCGCTATACATGGTGCCAAATGTGTAGCTCGCTCACAGGACCATCACCTACCTACGCCCACCTGAGCCACTGCAAGTGCGCGACGAAGCAGCGGCCTCCTGGCAGGCATTCAGGAAACGCATCGAGCTGTACCGGATTGCAACTTGGCCCACGAAGCTACGCAGTAAGGAGCAGAACGCTGCAATCTTTTTGCATGTTGCGGGGCAAGAAAGAATTGACGTGTTTAATATTCTGAACCTATCACCGAAGGAAGCTAAAGACTACGACGTTTTTGTTAAAGCAATTAAAAACTACTGCTTGAAGAAAATTGTTTAACTGCGCGAACAAACGAACCACAAAGACAGCGAGGGACAAGGACGAGTGCACCCGTCCTTGTCCCTCGCTGTCTTTGTGGTTCGTTTGTTCGCGCAGTTAAACAATGTTCGCTGATATCTACCAACTCGCCCAACAACAAGTTCTACTAAACTATGCTTGAAGAAAGCAACACAGTCCCAATAAAGAAAGACGTCAGGCAGAAAGATACGGTCTCTCCAATGCTATTCACAGCATGTTTACAGGAGATATTCAGAGACCTGGATTGGGAAGAATTGGGGATAAAAGTTAATGGAGAATACCTTAGTAACTTGCGATTCGCTGATGATATTGCCTTGCTTAGTAACTCAGGGGACCAATTGCAATGCATGCTCACTGACCTGGAGAGGCAAAGCAGAAGAGTGGGTCTAAAAATTAATCTGCAGAAAACTAAAGTAATCCTTAACAGTCTCGGGAGAGAACAGCAATTTACAATAGGCCGCGAGGCACTGGAAGTCGTAAGGGAATACATCTATTTAGGGCAGGTAGTGACGGCGGATCCGGATCATGAGACGGAAATAATCAGAAGAATAAGAATGGGCTGGGGTGCGTTTGGCAGGCATTCACAAATCACGAACAGCAGGTTGCCATTATCCCTCAAGAGAAAAGTATATAATAGCTGTGTCTTACCAGTGCTCACCTACGGGGCAGAAACCTGGAGGCTTACGAAAAGGGTTCTACTCAAATTGAGGACGACACAACGAGCTATGGAAAGAAGAATGATAGGTGTAACGTTAAGGGATAAGAAAAGAGCAGATTGGGTGAGGGAACAAACGCGAGTTAATGACATCTTAGTTAAAATCAAGAAAAAGAAATGGGCATGGGCAGGACATGTAATGAGGAGGGAAGATAACCGATGGTCATTAAGGATTACGGACTGGATCCCAAGGGAAGGGAAGCGTAGCAGGGGGCGGCAGAAAGTTAGGTGGGCGGATGAAATTAAGAAGTTTGCAGGCACGGCATGGCCACAATTAGTACAGGACCGGGGTTGTTGGAGAAGCATGGGAGAGGCCTTTGTCCTGCAGTGGGCGCAACCAGGCTGATGATGATGATGATGATGATAATATTGCCTTGCTTAGTAACTCATGGGACCGATTGCAATGCACGCTCACTGACCTGCAGAGGCAAAGTAGAAGGGTTGGTCTAAAAATTAATCTACAGAAACCTAAAGTAATGTTTAACAGTTTCGACCGTAGTTTACGATAGGTAACGAGGCACTCGAAATGGTAAGAAAATGCGTCTACTTAGGGCAGGGAGTGAGCACGTATCCGGGTGATGAGACTGAAATAATCAGAAGACTTAGAGTGGGGTGGAGTACGGTTGGCAGACATTCTCAGATCATGAACACCGCCTCCATGGAGCCGCCAGATCATTGCCTCAGACTAACAGCGCCTCCATGGAGGACTGCATCTGGCACATGGAATGCGCATGGGAAAACTGTGAAACAGAATAAGCGCTGCTTAGATGCGCTGTATGTGAAGGAATCCTCGGTGTCGTGGTTGCCGAATGAAACTGAGTGAATCAGACGCCAAGCAAAAACCGCAAGTTTTTGCATGGCGCAAAAAGCCCTGCAGGATGGGTTCACCTAGAAGCTGCAACGGTTGCAGCGACAGGCCATCCTAGTGCCCGTGAAAGCGTCTGAATGGGCAGCTGCCATCGTAATAGTGCTAAAGCGAGATGGCAGTGTCAGGATCTGCGGGGATTTCACGGTTACGATCTAACCCGTCGGTACCGTCGAGAAGTACCCACTGCCCCGGATGGAAGAGCTCTGGTCAGCGTTGTGCGGTGGAGAGAACTTTACCAAGCTTGACAACAGAGCTGCCTACCAGCAGCTGGTGCTCCAGGATACCTCCCGCAAGTTTGTCACAATATCAACCACTTTGGAGCTCTTCCAGTACATGCGCTTACCTTTTGGCTTGGCTGCAGCCCCAGCTATATTACAGAGGGAGACGGACAACCCTTTCAGGGGCATGAGACATGTGGCGGTGTATTTGGATGACATCCTGGTCACTGGCAGCGACAACGGGGATCACCGGCAGAGAACTGAGGTTAAACAGCGCGAGAAAGCCAAGGACACAAGGAAACAGGATAAATAAAGGAAAAATGCAGCATATACAGTGCTAAAAACCGGGCACGTCCTGTGCTACCGGGGCTTAGCGGAGAGATGAGAACTAGAAGTCGGATTCCTGATTAATAAGAATATAGCTGGTAACATACAAGAATTCTATAGCATTACCGAGAGGGTGGCAGGACTTCTTGTTAAACCCAATAAGAGGTACAAATTGGAGGTCGTACAGGTCCACGCCCCTACATCCAATCATGATGAACATGAAGTCGAAAGCTTCTATGAAGGCGTTGAATCGGTGATGGGTAAAGTCAAAACAAAATACACTATACAGATGGGCGACTTCAATGCCAAGGTAGGCAAGAAGCAGACTGGTGACAAGTCAGTGAGGAATTAATGGCATAGGCACTAGGAATAGCAGAGGAGAGTTATTAGTAGGCTTTTGCGGAACAGAATAATACGCGGATAATTAATACCTTCTTCCGCAAGCGGGATAGCCGAAAGTGGACGTGGAGGAGCCTGCGCTAACCCTGGCATCATACAAGATGTGGACATGCTCAGCAAGGTGCGCTGTAGTGATCATAGGGTGTTAAGAACTAGAATTAGCCTAGACCTGAGGAGGGAACGCAAGAAACTGGTACATAAGAAGCCGATAAATGAGTTAGCAGTAAGGGCGAAAATAGAGGAATTCCAGATAAAGCTACACAACAGGTATTTGGCTTTAACTCAGTAAGAGGACTTTAGTGTTGAAGCAATGAACGACATTCTTGTGGGCATAATCAATGAGTGTGCAATAGAAGTGGGTGGTAACTCCGTTAGACAGGCTACCAGTAAGCTATCGCAGGAGACGAAGGATCTGATCAAGAAATGCCAATGTATGAAAGCCTCCAACCCTACAGCTAGAATAGAACTGGCAGAACTTTCGAAGTTTATCAACAAGCGTAAGACTGCTGACATAAGGAAGTATAATATGGATAGAATTGAACATGCTCTCAGGAACGGAGGAAGCCTAAAATCAGTGAAGAAGAAACTAGGAATTGGCAAGAATCAGATGTAGGCATTAGGAGACAAAGCCGGCAATATTATTACTAATATGGATGAGATAGTTCAAGTGGCTGAGGAGCTCTATAGGTGCCATGCACGCCGACGGACGCGCCCCTGGTGGCGGCCTTGCGCAGAACACGCGGGAGAGGAGCCAGGCGCGCGCCGTAGTTTGGTGCGTCGTTGATCGTGCTTCTCTGTCTTATTCACGTTTTCCGAGCAAGATAGGCAACACCATTCGCACGTGTGGGGTGGCCAAAGCTTCACGGAATGTCGAAGAAGAATTGTTGCAGAATGGGGGGGGGGGGGGAGGGGGGCTCAAATACCGGTGAAAACGTGCCGGGGATGCGGTTCTAATCATTCCTGGCAAAGCCTCATCAGCGGGAGCAACGGTAGCAAAAATGGATCGTCGCTTTGAAGGGACATTTCTTGTTCTCATCCTTTCCTTTGTCTCGTCGGTGTTTTTTTCCACTCGATCATCGTTAGACGCGTGAGCAACGAAGTTCGTCTGCAGTGCAGCATGAGGTTTAAAGGCTTTTCGCTAAAGTTCGGAAAGCTGTTTGCCGCTTATGTTGTTTTCCGCTTCTTTACGGCGTTGCGCTAGCTAGGCAGCATGACTGCACGAGCGCATTGCGTTGTATGTTAAAGCTACTGAAGTTTGCAAGAACTGAAATTGTTGGTTTCATGTGGCGCGGTAAATCCTCGCACTCGCGGTCGCGCACCTCATATTTTTACATCTATTTTATGCGTGGCTTTGCACATGTTTAACTGTTGCTAGTTGCTCCATGCATAACTCTTGTCGATTCTTTTCAGCTGCGAAGTTTTCACCCTGCCTTGTTTGTAAAGGGTATAAATCACGCTTTGTCTTATCGGAATGATACCAAGGAAGTGCTTCTTTAGCAGCTTTATCCTTTTCGCCCGAGGGCATCTTAGATATTGTTTGCGTTTTTGGAAATGTGTTTAGAAAATAGGTAGTTTGGGGCGAGAATTGCTAATAGCTGCTGCACATGGAATTTTTGTTCCATTTCTCGCTGAAAAGTTCGCGTCCCGTTTGGGAAGTCATCACACCTCGATGCTGCCTGAGCAAACTTGACACGCCGAGTGATTTGTTTGTTTCGCAACGTAGTCCCTTCTTGCATGTGCGTTTTGTAGTCAACCGAATTCTTCTTATACTTACGCTGCAGACGACTAAACCGGGCCTTGCCACTAGCGCTCATCTACTTTGACTGGCGGTGCTCTGCTTTTAAATATATCATGTGGCACCTCTCTCTAGTAATATAAAAAAGTACTGAAAAGTTAGTCACTCTTTAGCGTTGTATGTTTCCAAGCAGCTCCCTTGGGGAATTTAAAATTGCACAAACTGCCGTGGGAACGGTAGTTCATCGGCGTATGCAGCAGAATTGCATCGGTGGTACAGCACTAACACGCGCTTTTATTAAACCGTGTGTTCGGTGAATTCGTTGTCTAGTATACGCGTTTCCATCAATAAATGGGCAATTACTCTTCTTGAGGCGACTTCGACTGCACTTATTCGGCGATGTCAGATGTATTCATCGGCAGAAAAATCACAACGGCATATGCACAGATTGCACCGTGCTGATTTGTTTGATATAAGTCTGCACTAACGACGGGGGCTTATTACTCAGGCACAGAAGCAGCGTTGCGGCAAGGGTAGAATAAAAAAAAACTATCGAGAGATCGCATCACTCAACAGAATTTATCGGCTAGTGAACATGAGCTCCACGTCATGTAAATGGGGTTCATGGCGTTTGTTTGCGGGACACACCTTGCACGTGTGTGGACCATGTTGTCCCAAACACCGGTAACATCGTGTTCACACCCGCTTGCACAGAGGTCAGCATCTTCCCCACAGCTGTCACCGCAGAAGAAGCAGCCTGGCAACCGAACAAAGGAGAAATCGCCGCCGCGAACTTCATCCATCCTTGCTGCAAAGGGTTGTCGTCTGCTACGGCTCCCGCGCTTACTGTTGGAAGCGTCCGCTAGGTGGCTTTCAGTGGCACCTCTATAGGCGGTGCACGAGGCGTATAGAGATTTATGCAGTGCCAGTGGCACCCACGACAATAATGAAAGAGCGAATGATCTAGAGGAATTCGAAATCCCACAGGTAACACCGGAAGAAGTAAAGAAAGCCTTGGGAGCTATGCAAAGGGGCCAGGCAGCTGGGGAGGATCAGGTAATAGCAGATTTCTTGAAGGATGGTGGGCAGATTGTTCCAGAGAAACTGGCCACCCTGTATACGCAATGCCTCATCACACCTAGCGTACCGGAATCTTGGAAAAACGCTAACATAATACTAATCGATAAGAAAGAGGACGCCAAAGACGAAAAATTAAAGACCGATCAACTTACTGTCCGTTGCCTACAAGGTATTTACCAACGTAATTGCAAATAGAATCAGGAACACCTTAGACTTCCGTCAACACAAGGACCAGGCAGGATTCCGTAAAGGCTACTCAACAATAGACCATAATCGCACTATCAATCAGGTGATAGAAAAATGTGCGGAGTATAACCAACCTTTATATATAGGTTTTATTGATTACGAGAAAGCGTTTGATTCAGTCGAAACCTCAGCAGTCATGGAAGCATTGCGGAATCAGGGTGTAGACGAGCCGTATGTAAAAATACTGAAAGATATCTATAGCGGCTCCACAACCACCGTAGTCCTCCATAAAGAAAGTAACAAAATCCGAATAAAGAAAGGCGTCAGGCAGGGAGATACGATCTCTCCAATGCTATTCGCAGCGTGTTTACAGGAGGTATCCAGAGACCTGGATTGGGAAGAATTGTGTATAAGAATTAATGGAGAATACCTTAGAAACTTGCGATTCGCTGATGATATTGCCTTGCTTAGTAACTCAGGAGACCAACTACAATTCATGCTCACGGACCTGGAGAGGCAAAGCCGAAGGGTGGGTCTAAATACTAAGCTGCAGAAAACTAGAGTAATGTTTAACATTCTCGGAAGAGAACAGCAGTTTACAATAGGTAGTGCGGCACTGGAATTTGTAAGGGAATACATCTACTTAGGAAAGGTAGTGACTGCGAATCTGGATCATGACACGGAAATAATCAGAAGAGTAAGAATGGGCTAGGGTGCGTTTGGCAGGCATTCTCATATCATGAACAGCAGGTTGCCATTATCCCTCAAGAGAAAAGATTATAACAGCTGTGTCTTACCAGCACTCACGTACGGGGCAGAAACCTGGAGGCTTGCGAAAAGGGTTCTACTTAAATTGAGGAAGATGCCACGAGCTATGGAAAGAAGAAGGATAGGTGTAACGTTAAGGGATAAGAAAAGAGCAGATTCGGTGAGGGCACAAACGCGAGTTAATGACATCTTAGTTGAAATCAAGAAAAAGAAATGGCCATGGTCAGTACATGTAATGAGGGGGGAAGATAACCGATTGTCATTAAGGGTTACGAAATGGATTCCAAGGGAAGGGAAGCGTAGCAGGGGGCTGCAGAAAGTTAGGTGGCTGGATGAGATTAAGAAGTTTGCAGGGAGAACATAGTCACAATTAGTACATGACCGGGGTAGTTGGAGAAGTATGGGAGAGGCCTTCGCCCTGCAGTGGGCCTTACCAGGCTGATGATGATGATGATGATGATGATTGTTATTATGACGTGCATCGGATTCCGAGTCTGAGGTCGTACTGGGATTGAGCTCGACATCACCCGATGTGAGTAGCTACACCTTAAATACATCATAGCGCTCAACAATCAATACAGCGAGAAAGGGTGGATTTGGAAGCACCGTGAGCGTTACATCATTGTCCCGTAAAGAGGGTACAGAGTAGCTGTTACTGACATGCACAACGAAAATAGTAGGAATAAGCCTGGTCGTCTGGTCGGTGCCACCAAGTCCACTGAAGTGGTTGGGCTCATTGGTCCGGTTTATATACTGCCGAGTGCCTGATAAGGTGGATGTGAGCGCATCCGTGACGTGGTCGCTGCTTTGTTGTAGGGCGTCGTCCGTTATCGTAGTCTGCGGAGATTTGTTGCTCGATGTTCTGTCCTCCGAAGCCACTGGCATTGTTCTGTGTGCGTGCATATGTCTGGCCTGCCCGGTGGTGAGGTTGCTTGGCCACAGCGCAATCTGCACAATGAAAACAGCAGAAATAAGCATGGTCGTCGGGTCGGTGCAACCAAGTCCACTCGACGGCTGGATGATGTCGTCATGCAGAAGTTTGTCGACTCGTTGCCTAATAGCTTCAGGTTCTTGCATCGAAACTCGGTAAGTGCTCTGGCAGAGTGTACGAGTGCACTCTTCTGTTACTATGCGGTGTTTTGCAACTGGAGTTTGTTGAATCCTCGATGATGTCAAAAAGTAGTCTTTGTATAGTCGGAGAAGACTTCTGAGCTGTTGTTGTTTCCTCAATGCGAGACTTGGAAATATGTCGAAGTCTGGTTCGAGAACGGGGTAGATGCGTCATAATCTGAGAGGTGAAACGCATTGCTGGTTTCCACAATTTTCTCGATGTATGCTATCGTCGTGCCCTTGTTTATGTGCTTGAACTTCTGGCTGAACTTTGTCAGCATCACTTTTGCTCTCCCTCCGTGCATTCGAGCGATCCCTTGTGCGACGCTAATTTCACAGTCGAGCAGTAGACGTTCATCCCCCTAATGACTTCTTTTACGTCTGCGGGTGTTTCGCTGCCGACGAAAATGACAATGCTGGAGCGAGGCGCGATGCCCACTTGGTCCTCAAGTACACTCAAAGCACGTTGACTGGAAGGGCTCTCCGTTGGTATCGCTTGGTCTGTGGACAGCGTCATCAACTTCTACCGCAGGTCGATGATGACACCATGTTGGTTCAGGAAGTCCATGCGAGAATTACGTCTTGCGAGCACTGTTGGAGTACAATGAGTGTTGCAGGGCAGGCCCGGTCAAGAACTGTAATTCTTGCCGTGCAGATTGCCGTCGGCAGTATGAGGTTTTCTCCGGCTGTCCGAATTTGAGGGCTGTCCCATGCAATCCCCACTTTCTTCCGCTTGGCGGGGATAATTCCACTGATGACGGAGTGGTCAGCTACTGTGTCCACTAAGGCGGTGACTACGTGGCTGTCGAGAAGCATGTCGAGGTCAGTTGTTTGTCTTGCGTTGCAGCTAGGTCTTGCCGTCGGATTACATCTACATCGTGTTGACGTGTGGCTGGTACGTCATATCGTCAGGTATTTGGTCGATATCTTTCTGTTCGTCTCAGGCAAAAGTCCGTGCTTCGGGGGCAGCCCTTGCATCCTGCGGCTACCTGGCTGGTTGGCGGTGACGTTGGTGTTGTCTTCCGCATTCGGGCTTCAGTCACAGCTTTGTGGGGGCATCCGATGCATGAACAGAAAGCACCTCCAGCAAATGTCACGTAATAGTGACGGTAAAGAACACAGTAGCAATGCTGTGAATAACGAAACTAACTTCTTTTGGGCGAACCTGTTTGTTTGTTTGTTCGTTTGTTTGTTGACAAAGCAACGCTCAAGAGCGGTTTGGCTTGGTGATAAGGCCAAAGGCGGCACTAAAAGCCACCTGACTGCCCACAAATACGGGTGACACTTCAAGCCCAACGATAGTGGCGATAATGGTCGGCGACTGTCAAAATATCATCTGCCGGGCAAGCACATCGGCTTTTGTTCATGAGCCTCTGAAGGTTCCAGAGTAATCTCTAGTGCCCGCTTGTCTTCCAGAAAGTTCTACACAATTCATGTCACATATGCAATCAGATTACGCAAGCTTAGGTGACAACAGACAGCAGAATGAGCCATCGATAGCATTCCAGAAATTTCCGATGTAGGAGGGCGCGTCCTGTGCGGGGCGATAACATTTGTTAGACGGTGAAGAGTGGTGCAGCGGTCGCGTAGAGGTAGAACATCCGCCTCGCGTGCAACAGGACCATGGTTGGAATCCCGGTGCCGAGCAATTTTCCACCGGAACAAAAACAACCCGCGTGTTGATGAAATTGCCTAAACAGACATGGAGTGTGGCCTCATCCCGGAGACCAGAACGGGTAACGCCCCCAGGGGAGGTCCCACAGCAGGATTGGCCACTCTTGTGCAGTACTTGGCCACAGCCTCCTATATGGACACAACAATCAAACCCTGACCCTCAGTCCCCAGCAGCTGCGAAGCAACTGATCACGGCGGCCGTCAGACCTGCGATGCAACAGAGGGGGCTAAGAATCCCTGGTTGCGGACCGGCCGCCAATGGAATCTGAACCTGGCAACGTTTAACGCTAGGACGTTATCTAGTGAGTTGAGTCCAGCTGTGCTATTAAACGAATGCGGGTGCAGTAAAAGGGATATAAGAGGGCTCAGTGAAGTTAGGAGGCCAATAGAAGCATATACATTGCTAAAATGCGGGCACGTCCTGTGCTACCGGGGCTACCGAGACGAGGACTAGGATGACCCATGTTCTGAGACTATGACGCGGAAGGGGCAGCTATATTTATGAGTTCTTGCCGTGAAGAATACATCAAGGCTCAACTTTTTCTCCGACTGTATTGCAGCCACCAGTTTCATTAAATTCAGGTTCTTACATAGCTTTTTGACGTTGCTTTTTACTTTTGCAAGAGACACTTTTTCGCACTTCTTAAAAACCCCCAAGAGAGCTTCTGAGGCTTTTGATTCAAACAAGCGTTTCGGCATTACAACAAAGCCACCTTCCTTATCGGAGGTTAAAAGAGACAGGGATTGTCCTTTCAAAAAAACTAACTGTTCTAGCTACAGGAATCTTTCGAACAGATGTCTTACAACGTGCGAGCACATCCACGCCTTCCGAAGTGCACCTTTGCTGTTCTTCCGTTGAGGCTCGCCTGGAAACCTGCTTGACCATTGCAAGTAGCTCCGCAGGAGCCTTCTCCGGTTGTACGGTGAACTTCGGCCCGTAGCCAAGCACGAGGCGTACTGAATCTGGGGCGGCAGCGTCTCCCAGGGTGATCCAGGCTGCCCAGGACCCAGGCTGCCGCCCCAGATTCAGTACGCCGGGTGCTTGGCTACGGGCCGAAGTTCGCCGTACAACCGGAGAAGGTTCCTGCAGAGTTACTTGCAATGGTCAAGCAGGTTTCCAGGCGAGCCTCAACGGAAGAACAGCAGAAGTGCACTTCGGAAGCCGTGGATGTGCTCGCACGTTGTGAGACGTCTGTTGGAAAGATTCTTGTAGCTAGAACAGTTAGTTTTTTGAAAGGACAATCCCTGTGTCTTTTAACCTCCGATAAGGAAGGTGGCTTTGTTGTAATGCCGAAACGCTTGTTTGAATCAAAAGCCTCAGAAGCTCTCTCGGGGGTTTTTAAGAAGGGTGAAAAAGTGTCTCTTGCAAAAGTAAAAAGCAACGCCAAAAATTAGTGTAAGAAACTGAATTTAAAGAAACTGGTGACTGCAATACAGCCGGAGAAAAAGTTGAGCCTTGATGTATTCTTCACGGCAAAAACTCATAAATATAACTGCCCCTTCCGCGTCATAGTCTCAGGAAATGGGTCATGGCAAAAACAGGTCTCCTTGTTTCTCCAGCAAAATTAGAGTAGACTACCCATTGACGACCCGTTTCGCGTGAAGAATTCGAAAAGCGTCGTAAAAAACATTGCACAGGATGAGAACAAAACGCTATCCGCCTTCTCCGTTGACATAAAAGACTTGTATTACTTGATACCACAAAATGGTTTCATGGAAATCGTCAATGACTGCATCAATAAATTTGGAGCAATTGCTTTCCTGAATGCCTCTGGCATAGCAGTAGGTTCGTTTTTGGAATTGCTGTCCGTTTACCTGAAGTCCACGCACATAATATGGAACGACGACGTCTTTCTACAGAAAGAGGGTGTCTGTATAGGTTCGTGTATAACCCCTGTTTTAAGCGACATCTTTTTAGCGTCAAAAGACAGCTTGTTAAAGCAGTGCATATCAGGGACAAATGTTGTGCAGATCTATAGATTTGTCGGTGATTTTTTAGTGTTCTTAGATTGTGACAGTCTAGAATTGGAGACCCAGTCATCATTAGTATTGACAGAGTTTAAAACAGCATTGCATCCTCTAACCCTGAGCCATGAGCTTCCGGCAGATTATTGTTTAAGATTTTTAGATTTAGAGTTCACGTTTTCATCGTGTCATGTGTGCTGGCAGTTGAAGCCAAGGGCTAGCAAACCTATCCTCGCCTACCATTCACCTCATTCAAAAGTAATAAAACGAGGCATCATTTAATCATGTTTAACCAACGCACCTAACAAGTCATGCGTGCATCAGCTGCATAGCAGTTTCATTATCAGGTCAGCCGCCTCAATGGGGTAAGTTATCCTGACCATGTGATCGTATCTGTTGCGGAAAAAATGCTCAAACAGCTCAAGCAACCTAGCGCTGTAAACCAGGGTAGAGCAGGCACTTCTGAAACCAGATGTGCCATTATTCCATATGTTCACGGCATATCTCACAATCTCAACAAAGTACGTGAACGAGCTGGTGTTCTTGTTATATTTTCCGCTCCGAAGCGTCATGGTTTGACGTGTGCCAAAGTGAACGCAGGAAATCCGGAAAACAAGCAGGTGTGCGCAAAAAAACATGGGCAGAAACATGTCGGATGTGTACAGGAAGTAGTTTACTGGGTTCCCTTGTCGTGCGGTTCGTCATATGTAGGCCAAACTGGCAGATGTCTGAATAACAGATTACATGAGCATAGATATAAGACGGAAAACCAGCTCTCCGGTCATATAAGTGCGCATTGTAAGGCTCACACAGATTTTGATAGAACCAGTGTTCTGTACAGAGCTGATCATCAACTGACAAGGGAGATATTGGAAGCGCTTGAGATCAAAAGCGTGGTGTTGATTGTATCAGTGAAGCCTCAGTTTCTCTTTCGACAAAGGAACTGGCGTATCTTGAGAGCGACACTTAGAGGTTAATCTGTATCTTGGCTTCCTTGTGCGATGCAGATGACTGCCGTGTTTATTCTTGTGGTTTTGATCCTTGATAGCAGCAATATATTACTATGCCAAGAAATAAAGCACTCAGATATTAGTGCGAATACGTGCTGTCTCGTGTCCCCCTTCTTCGTGTGTTGATTTATTCGGCGCCGTCTTTGCAATCATGCTCAACCAACTAGCCCATCAACACATGCTGTGAGAACTAGGAGTCGGATTCCTGATTAATAAGAATATAGCTGGAAACATACAGGAATTCAAAAGCATTAATGAGAGGGTGGCAGGTCTTGTTGTGAAACTTAATCAGAGGTACAAAATGAAGGTTGTACAGGTCTATGCCCCTACATCCAGTCATGTGACCAGGAAGTAGAAAGCTTCAATGAAGACGTGAAATCGGTGATCGGTAGAGTGAAAACAAAATGCACTATACTGATGCGCGACTTCAATAGCCGCGTTTACATGAATACGGTAGAAGCGTATCGTATTATCTTGCCGTATCGCATTCCACTGGTGCACCTCCGTTTGCATGTATGCGCATCTCACTGGCTGGCAAGCTAGCGCCATCTGGTGTCATATTTCAAAATGAGCCTCCTACTTCCGGTAAACATGCTTCCGCTGCCATACGCCCGCGCCGCTGGTTGGTTGGCCGGTTGTAATCCCGCAGCGAATGCTTTCCCATAATTCCTGATGCGATACGCTTCTGTTTACATGCGCCGCTGAAATGCGCATTCTCCATCTCAAACTACCCTTGTTTGGCGTATTGGATGCGATACGCCTTCCTAGCGAATTACCTCGTTTACATGAGATGCGGTACGCTTGAAAGTTGATACGATACGCTTCTGTCGTATTCATGTAAACGCCGCTAATGCCAAGCTTGGCAAGGAGCCGGCTGGAGACAAGGTAGTGGGGGAATATGGCATAGGCACTAGGAATAGCAGGGGAGAGTTATTAGTAGAGGTTGCAGAACGGAATAATATGCGGATAATGAATACCTTCTCCTGCAAGGGGGTGGCCGAAAGTGGAGGTGCAGGAGCCCGAATGGCGAGACTAGAAATGAAATAGACTTTATACTCTGCGCTAACCCTGGCATCATACAAGATGTGGACGTGCTCGGCAAGGTGCGCTGCAGTGACCATAGGATGGTAGGAACGAGAATTAGCAAAGACTTGAGGAGGGAACGGAAGAATCTGGTACATAAGAAGCCGATCAATGAGTTATCGGTAAAAGGGAAAATAAAGGAATTCCATATCTAGCTGCAGAACAGGTATTCGGCCTTAACTCATGAATAGGATGTTAGTGATGAAGATATGAACGGCAATCTTATGGGCATCATTATTGAGTGTGCAATAGAAGTAGCTAGTGACTCGGTTAGACAGCATGCCAGGAAGCTATCGCAAGAGACGAAAGATCTGATCAAGAAACGGCAATGTATGAAAGCCTCTAACTCTACAGCTGGAATAAAACTGGCAGAGCTTTCCAAGTTATTCAACAAGACTAAGACAGTTGACATAAGGAAGTATAATATGGATAGAATGGAACATGCTCTCAGGAACGGAGGAACCTTAAAACCAGTGAAGAAGGAACTCGAATAGACAAGAATCAGATGTATGCGTTAAGAGGCAAGGCCGGCAATATCATTACTAATATGGATGAGATAGTTCACGTGGCTAACTAGTTCTATCGATTTACACAGTACCCGTGGCACTCACGACGATAGTGGAAGAGAGAATAGTCTAGAGGAGTTTGAAAACCGACAACTAACGCCGCAAGAAGTAAAGAAAGCCATGGGAGCTATCCGAAGGGGGAAGGCTGCTGGGAGGATCAGGTAACAGCAGATTTGTTGAAGGGTGGTGGGCAGATGGTTCTAGAAAAACTGGCCTCCCCGTATACGCAATGACTCATGACTTCGAGCGTACCGGAGTCTTGGAAGAACGCCAAAATAATACTAATCCATAAGAAAGGGGACGCCAAAGACGTGAAAAATTATAGACCGTTCAGCTTACTGTCCGTTGGCTACAAACTATTTACTAACGTAACCGCAAATAGAATCAGGAACACCCTAGACTTCTGTCAACGAAAGGACCAGGCAGGATTCCGGAAACTTTACTGAACAATAGACCATATTCACACTATCAATCAGGTGACAGAGAAATGTGCGGAATAGAACCAAGCCTTATATATAGCTTTCATTGATTACCAAAAGGGTTTGATTTAGTCGAAACCTCAGCAATCATGGAGGCATTACGGAATCAGGGTGTAGGCGAGCCTTATGTAAACATACTGAAAGATGTCTATAGCGGCTCTACAGCCGCCGCAGTCCTCAATAAAGAAAGCAACAAAATCCTAATAATGAAAGGCGTGAGGCAGGGAGATACGATCTCTCCAATGCTATTCACAGGTTGTTTCCAGGAGGTATTCAGAGACCTGGATGGGGAAGAATTGGAGATAAAATTAATGGAAAATACCTTAGTAACTTGCGATTCGCTGATGATATTGCCTTGCTTATTAACTCAGGGGACTAATTGCAATGCATGCTCACTGATTTAGAAAGGCAAAGCGGAAGAGCGGGCCTAAAATTAATCTGCCGAAAACTAAAGTAATGTTTAACAGTCTCTGAAGAGAACAGCAATTTACAATAGGTGGCGAGGCACTGGAAGTGGTAAGGGAATACATTTACTTTGGGCAGGTAGTGACGGTGGATCCGGATCATGAGACGGAAATAATCAGAAGAATAAGAATGGGCTGGGGTGCGTTTGGCAGGCATTTTCAGATCATGAACAGCAGGTTGGCATTACCCCTCAAGAGAAAAGTGCATAATGGCTGTGTCTCACCAGTACTCACCTACGGGGCAGAAACATGGAGGCTTACGAAAAGGGTTCTACTATAATTGAGGACGATGCAATGAGCTGTGGAAAGAAGACTGATGGGTGTAACGCTAAGGCATAAGAAAAGAGCAGATTGGGTGAGGGAACAAACGCGAATTAATGACATCTTAGTTGAAATCAAGAAAAAGAAATGGGCAAGGACAGGACATGTAATGAGGAGGGAAGATAACCGATGGTCATTAAGGATTGCCGCAACCTCAGCCACAAGCGATGACATACGCCGCTGTAGCCCGCCGTCACGTACCCCCTACGTGTCCACGCCAGGGCCCAGTGACAACACAGTTCCGCCGTTCACCACCACCCTCGCCGCCAGCACGCCAAGCCGTCCCCTCACGCGACGTTCCAAGAAAGACTGACGTTTGGCGCACCCCCAACCACCGTCCGCTTTGCTATCATTGCGGAGAAGCCGGGCACATCTACCGCCGATGCCCATACCGGGATACGGGACTCCGAGGGTTCGCCGTTAACGCGCTGCGTCCACAGCTTGGCGATCGCCCACGTGACATCGCCGATTACCTCGCCGCTACTCAGTGGAGCCCTCGACGGCCGTCCCGTTCGCCATCACCAGGCCGCTACCTGTCGCCGCAGCGCCGACCATACACTGGCCCAGCCCGGGGCCGGTCAGCGAGCCCATACCCGGAAAACTAAAAGCAGCAACCGATGGAGGTGCGGTTGCTGTTCGTCGAACTGACGAAGATCCTCCGCCGCCGACGAAGACGACGACGAAACCATCTCGACGACCTAATGACGACACGCCGCCGTCCCGACGGAGACTGGAAGCCAAAACTACACCGACGAAAGACGACTTGACGACGCGACGTTCCAACTTCATTTCAACATGACGCAGCCGTGATCCAACGCCAAGACCTAACTGCAATGCCAGACAAAGAACAACCGACCTCGACGTGCTTCTCGACGGCCACGCAGTCACTGCCTTAGTCGACACAGGGGCCGATTACTCCGTAATGAGTGGACACATCGCCGCCCAGTTGAAGAAAGTGAAGACCGCATGGGAAGGCCCTCAGATTCGCACCGCTGGAGGACACCTCATCACGCCGACTGGGATCTGCACGGCAAGAATAACCATTCATGACCGGACTTACCCTGCCACCTTCGTTATCCTCCAACAGTGTTCACGAGACGTCATTCTCGGTATGGACTTCCTGGACCAACACGGCGCAATCATCAACCTCATGTCGAAGTCAGTAACGCTGTCGGAAGATAAAGCAATGCCGCCGGAGAGCCCTCGTAGTCACCACGCCTTGAGTGTGCTTGAAGATCAAGTGAGCATCCCGCCTCGCTGCAGCATTGTTATTTCGGTCAGCACCGAAACACCCGCTGACGTAGAAGGCGTCATCGAAGGCGACCAACGTCTACTGCTAGACCGTGAAATTTGCTTCGCAAGAGGGATCGCTCGACTGCATGGAGGGAAAACGGAAGTGTTGCTGACAAACTTCAGCCAGGAGTTCAAGCACATCAACAAGGGCACGACGATCGCGTACATCGAGGAAATTCTGGAAACAAGTAATGCGTTTGTCCTATCGGATTCCGCCACATCTACCCCGACGACCATGGTTCCCGAACCAGACTACGACATTAATCCAAATCTCCCTATGATTAAGCAACAGCAGCTGAGAAGTCTGCTCCGACGATACAAAGGCTGCTTTTCGACGTCATCGAGGATTCGACAAACACCAGTCGCCAAGCATCGCATAATCACCGAGGAATGCGCTCGACCACTCCGTCAGAGCCATTACCGAGTTTCGGCGCGAGAACGTGAAGCTATAAGAGAACAAGTCGACGAAATGCTGCGCGACGACATCATCCAGCCATCGAAAAGCCCGTGGGCATCCCCTGTTGTTCTGGTAAAGAAAAAGGACGGAACCCTACGTTTCTGCGTCGATTATCGGCGTCTGAACAAGATCACGAAGAAGGACGTATACCCCCTCCCACGGATAGACGACGCATTGGATCGGTTCTGCAACGCTAAATACTTCTCGTCCATGGATCTCAAGTGTGGCTATTGGCAAATAGAAGTCGACGAAAGAGATCGCGAAAAGACCGCCTTCATCACCCCAGACGGCCTCTACGAGTTCAAGGTTATGCCATTCGGACTGTGCTCGGCGCCTGCAACGTTCCAGCGCGCGATGGACACGGTTTTAGCAGGATTGAAGTGGCAGACCTGTCTCGTATACTTGGATGACGTCGTCGTCTTCGCCGAAAATTTCAACGTTCACCTTAGGCGGCTGGCAACAGTACTAGAGGCCATTAGGACATCAGGACTTACTCTGAAGCCGGAAAAGTGCCGCTTCGCTTACGAGGAGCTTCTATTTTTAGGCCACGTCATCAGCCAATCTGGAGTCCGCCCCGAACCGCAGAAGACAGCTGCCATAGCAAAGTTCCCACAGCCCATCGACAAGAAGGCAGTGCGTAGATTTCTTGGCATGTGCGCCTACTACAGGCGATTTGTCAAGAACTTTTCACGCATCGCTGAGCCGCTGACGCAGCTAACTAAATGTGACGTCGAGTTCAAGTGGGAAACGCCGCAGGCCGAGGCATTTCAAGAACTCAAACGACGTATGCAGTCGCCGCCCGTACTTGCGCACTTCGACGAGAACGCCGATACCGAAATCCACACTGACGCCAGTAGCCTAGGCCTCGGCGCCGTCCTGGTCCAGAGAAAAGATGGACATGAACACGTGATAGCTTACGCTAGCCGGTCGTTGTCAAAAGCGGAAGTCAATTACTCTACAACCGAAAAGGAATGCCTCGCCATCGTTTGGGCTACAGCGAAATTTCGCCCTTACCTATATGGCAGGCCATTCAAAGTCGTCAGCGACCATCACGCCTTGTGCTGGCTAGCGAATTTAAAGGATCCCTCAGGACGGCTAGCACGGTGGAGCCTCAGACTACAAGAATACGACATCACTGTAACATACAAGTCCGGACGAAAACACTCAGACGCCGATTGCCTATCACGCGCCCCCACTGACCCGCCGCCGCAAGATGACGAGGATGACGACGCCTTCCTTGGTATAATAAGCGCGGAAGACTACGCCGAACAACAACGAGCGGACCCGGAACTTAAAGGCCTCGTCGATTATTTGGAAGGGCACACCGACGTTGTCCCCAGGGCATTTAGGCGCGGATTATCTTCCTTCACGCTTCAAGACAGTCTACTCGTGAAGAAGAACTTCTCACCAGTCCGCGCCAATTACCTTTTTGTTGTCCCGTCAGGACTTCGTCCAGAAGTATTGTACGCCCTACATGACGATCCGACCGCTGGACACCTCGGTTTTTCCCGGACACTATCGAGGATTCAAGAAAAGTATTATTGGCCGCGCCTGACCGCCGACGTCGCCCGTTATGTCAGAACATGCCGGGACTGTCAGCGACGCAAGACACCGCCGACAAGGCCAGCCGGATTACTACAGCCAATCGAGCCTCCTTGCCGACCATTCCAGCAGATCGGGATGGACTTGCTGGGACCCTTTCCGACGTCAACAACCGGAAATAAGTGGATCGTCGTGGCAACAGACTACCTCACCCGCTTCGCTGAAACTAAAGCACTGCCGAAAGGTAGCGCAGCCGAAGTGGCGAAATTCTTTGTCGAAAACATCTTGCTTCGACATGGCGCCCCAGAAGTCCTCATCACCGACAGAGGAACGGCCTTTACAGCGGAGCTTACCCAAGCCATTCTGAAATACAGTCATACAAGGCACAGGAGGACCACGGCCTACCACCCGCAGACGAATGGCCTTACGGAGCGGCTGAATAAGACCCTCGCCGACATGCTAGCGATGAACGTCGACGTCGAACACAAGACCTGGGATGCCGTCCTGCCGTACGTAACATTCGCTTACAACACGGCGGTGTAAGAAACAACACAGATCACGCCGTTTAAGCTGGTTTACGGCAGGAACCCGACGACGACACTCGACGCCATGCTGCCCCACATCACTGACGAAGAGAATGTTGACGTCGCTAGCTATCTCCAGCGCGCCGAAGAAGCCCGACAGCTCGCCCGCCTACGGATCAAGACCCAGCAGCGTACCGACAGCCGACATTACAACCTCCGAAGACGCTTCGTCGAGTACCAGCCCGGCGACCGTGTTTGGGTATGGACCCCGATACGCCGGCGAGGACTCAGTGAGAAGCTGCTGCGACGCTATTTCGGACCCTACAAGGTCATCCGACGTATTGGCGCACTAGACTATGAGGTCGTGCCAGACGGCATTTGGCACTCACAGCGGCGCCGCGCACGATCTGAAGTGGTCCACGTGGTGCGCCTTAAACCATTTTACGGACGCTGATGAACTTCCTTAGTTTGTTGTTTTCTTTGCTACGAGTGCTTTTTTTGTTACTTTCGTTTGTTTGCAGCATCGGGTCGATGCTTTTTAAGAGGGGGATAATGACACGTGTACTTATCTTTATCGCGCAACCACGTTTCGCCGCTTAACAACTGTAATCGCAGAGCGAGGGACGCGCCTGCATGTATCCGACGTTTCTGGAAAGTTATCGACGCTTCTATCCGCGTGTCTGTTGTCGCCGAACCTTGTGTTATCAGATTTCATCGCGTGACACGAATGGTGTAGAACTTTGTGGAAGACACGCGGGTCCCATCAGTTAATCTGGAACATTCGACGACTGATCTATAAAAGCAGACGCGCTTGACCCGCTGATCAGATTTTCGACGATCGCCGAGCGTGTTCGCCGCTTTCGTTGTGCTATAAGTGTAGCCTGTTTTGTGGGCACAGGTTCGCCCAATAAAAGCTAGTTTTGTATCCCACCGTACTGCTTCTTTCTTCACCGTCACTACCACGTGACAATATGGTAAATTTGTTTTGAGTGAGCAACAGCGGTTTCTGATGTTCATTGCGAGGAGACATGGCGGACATTCACAGCTGTTCATGGTTGGTTCTTCTGCTTTGAGTGTTGTCTCATATTACTTCTATGTCGCTGTCGTTCTGCCTGCGCCACAACAAACAAGAAGATTACATATCAACATGCCCATGTAGCTAGCTTCATTGCATATACAGCATTCGGAATTGGGCTACAGTGAAATCATGGTGCCCGCACAGTGAGGTCCTCCATCTACCTGCGCTTTGCATTAGCTTCTGAAGTTATGATATGTGCATGTTGCTCATAATTGCTCATAAGCGGTGCCTGCTCCTAGTCATATTCTTGCACCAAACGCGGCCGCAAGCAACAGGCCAAAAACCCACATCTGCCTCTGAAGAAACCCGCAATGATGTGTTCCATTACTGAACGTGGGATAAAATTGCTGTTGTGAACTAGAATCTCAGCGCTGGATTGTTTATTTCTGAAAAGATGAAGCGCCAACAGACACAGCATACTAATGACGAAAGGACAATGACAGCACAACGCGCTATTTGCCACCGTTTGCGGCCAGTCAAATTTAATAAAAGTGTCAGCAGCCCTTCTCTGAGTATTTACATAAGTGAAAGGATGTTCTTAGATAGGCTTTATGTTTTACGTAATATTGTGATTCTCTCCTTATTCGTTCATTGCAGCGACTATAGGCGTCGCGCGGGTAGGTCAAAACGGCTGCCGAGTCGGTGATAAGGCAATCTCGCACGCTAGTGCGTCTTGAGGAGCAAAGCACGTCAGGCCCTCAAGTTTGGCTTCAGACCATGCTTGCGCTCCCTAAAGAGACGCAAAGGTGTGTAAATAAAGGCAAACCTACGTTCAACGCCAGTCGCCTCATATGCTGTGGCATCAAGCCCATTGCAGACACCGATGTCCGCGTTGAGTCGCTCCGCCTGCAGGCTAGTGCATCAAGGGCCCGCCGCAGTGCGTGAACGTCGCAGTACGAGAAGGTGAGGCTCCCTAAGGGTCAGTATGTCATTACTATTCTTGAAAACGCTAACGGGAATGAAACCATATATTTGTGTTTTGGCAAACACTTAGTAAACTCCTGCGCATACCGGTACCAGATGTTGTTCTTCAAGCACACCTGTTTTCAACAAATTAATCATGTGTGGTAAGGGACCAACATTAGTGCGTTCCGAAATGTAAACCTAAAAAAGCGGCTGTAAAATACAAAAATTTACAAAATTTGTACCGTACAGGGGTGATCACCCTCGTCTAGAGCCTCGAGAAGCGTACAATAGGAGCAACTGAACTGATATTTCCGCAGTTTCTTGCCTCTCGGAAATTCATGGGGGCTTACCTCCCTCGCTACAGCACGATTTGAGCACTGCGGTACACTGCACATGCGATTACTATTCGCTTTTTTCCACTTCGGCGCGTCCGTGAGTACCGCGAGACCAAACCGCCGAATTGCGTCGCATATTTCTATCACCGGGTAACTGCTCCAGAAGAGGGCCGCGGGGGGCTACCTGTGTCGCTGGAATGTCTGAATACATCTTTTTTCTCGTGCGTGTGTATAACATGTTCCATGTTCCCTCTCGCCCCTCCGCTCATGGCTATATGTTCAGCCGCTTTCTGCACTTCGCCCCTATTTCACCTCCCTCCTAAAGAACCTCCTTCCTCAATAAACAGTACCGCCTTGTCCTGTCATTGTTCTTTCTTTATCATTAGTGTGCTGCCTCTGTTGGTGCATCATCTTTTGATAGCTATAAACCAGCGAACCCCACAATGTATTTTCCTGCAATAGCCTGGTTAGTCCATCGCGGCGCGGGTGCTTCAATTATGCACTGATCTCCAAATATTTAGAAAGGCGTAAAAGCCGACATCACAAATGTTTTACGAGTAGCAGTCACTTGTGCACATGACCTCATAACTCTTCAACTGGCAAGGATGTCGTCTACATTCAGATGCTGCGTGTAAACATGCTTAAATAAATTATATTACAGTACGTGGAGCGGCGGCATAGCCCCACGGCACACATGAAATACGGCATTAGGAGCACATCTGTTTCGTTAGTAACAAAACCTGGCGCTGCAATTTTTCTAGTAGCAATGGCAAGAACGCGTCAAGTAGGAAGATATGGAACAACCAGCCAATCTTGTTGACATGTGTGCGCTCCTACCAAGTTCGGTACATTATATTAAATTGCGCGCTGAAAACCCGAGATTACCAAAAGCCTGTGCAACTGCAGATAATGTTAGGAATCCTTGACTAGAAATAAAAGCGAGCATCCCCTTTTCTTAATCTAGCCATGTACTTCCCCCGTAATAGCTCAATGTCCGAGCCTGCTAATAGGAACGCTTTCAAACTAGATTTATCGACCTCAGTCATCATCATCATCAGCATGGTTGCACCCACTGCAGGGAAAAGGCCTCATTCATACTTCTCCAACAACCCCGGTCATGTACTAAATGTGGTCATGTCGTCCCTGCAAACTTCTTAATCTCATCCAGCCACCTAACTTTCTGCAGCCCCCTGCTGCGCTTCCCTTCCCTTGGAATCCATTCCGTAACCCTTAATGACAATCGGTTATCTTCCCCCCTCATTACATGTCCTGCCCATGGCCATTTCTTTTCCTTGATTTCAACTAAGATGTCATTACCTCGCATTTGTGCCCTCACCCAATCTGCTCTTTTCTTATCCCTTAACGTTACACCCATCATTCTTCTTTCCATAGCTCGTTGCGTCGTCCTCAATTTGAGTAGAACCCTTTTCGTAAGCCTCCAGGTTTCTGCCCTGTAGGTGAGTACTGGTAAGACACAGCTATTATATACTTTTCTCTTGAGGGATAATGGCAACCTGCTGTTCATGATCGGCGAATGCCTGCCAAACGCACCCCAGCCCATTCTTATTCTTCTGATTATTTCCATCTCATGATCTGGATCCGCCATCACTACCTGCCCTAAGTAGATGTATTCCCTTACCAATTTCAGTGCCTCGCTACGTATTGTAAATTGCTGTTCTTTTCCGAGGCTGTTAAACATTACTTTATTCTTCTGCAGAATAATTTTTAGAACCATTCTTCTGCTTTGCCTCTCAAGGTCAGTGAGCATGCGTTGCAATGGTCCCCTGAGTTACTAAGCAAGGCAATACCATCAGCGAATCGCAAGTTACTAAGGTATTCTCCATTACCTTTTATCCCCAATTCTTTTCAATCCAGGTCTCTGAATACCTCCTGTAAACACGCTGTGAATAGCATTGGAGAGATCGTATCTCCCTGCCTGACGCCTTTCTTTATTGGGATTTTGTTGCTTGCTTTATGGAGGACTACGGTGGCTGTGGAGCCGCTGTATGTAGATATCTTTCAGTATTTTTACATACGGCTCGTATACACCCTGATACCGTAATGCCTCCATGACTTCTGAGGTTTCGACAGAATCAAACGCTTTCTCGTAATCAATTAAAGCTATATATAAGGGTTGGTTATATTCCGCACATTTCTCTAACACCTGATTGATAGTGTGAATATGGTCTATTGTTGAGTAGCCTTTACGGACTCCTGCCTGGTCCTTTGCATGACAGAAGTCTAAGGTGTTCCTGATTCTATTTGCTATTACCTTAGTAAATAGTTTGTAGGCAACTGACAGCAAGCTGATCGGTCTATATTTTTCAAGTCTTTGGCGTCCCTTTTCTTATGGATTAGGATTATGTTAGCGTTCTTCCAAGATTCCGGTATGGTCGAGGTCATGGGGCATTGCGTATACAGGGTGGCCAGTTTCTGTAGAACAATCTGCCCGCCATCATTCAACAAATCTGCTGTTACCTGATCCTCCCCACCAGCCTTCCCCCCTTTGCATTGCTCCCAAGGCTTTCTTTCATTCTTCCGGCCTTACGTCTGGGATTTACCCCTCCGGCCAGGGATTCTTAGCACGCTCTGCTGCGTCGCAGGTCTGACCACCGCCGTGGTCAGTTGCTTCGCAGCTGCTGGGAACTGAGGGCCGGGGTTTGATTATTGTGTTCATATAGGAGGTTGTGGCCAAGTACTGCACCAGGGGGGCCAATCCTGCTCTGGTGACGGAGTGCGTTACCAGTTTTAGTCAGCGGGATGATGTTGAAAAGTGTCACCGTGTACCCGCAAAAAATTCCACTTCAAACCCGAACGTAGTAGTCCAATTCAAGAGCCGCTCGAAACGCGATTCGGTGCTTCAAAAAGCAAAGAAAACGCGCATTTCGACAAAGGATCTTGGTCACTACTCTAACACGCCTGTGTTTTTATTTATTTATTTATTCGGTATACCTACGTCGCCTGTACGGCATTATCGTAGGGCGGTTAAAATACAGGTGGTCACAATGGAAACATATTTAGCAACATCAAAAGAATACATCGGTAAATACAACATAGTTTAAGCACTGAAATTCGCAAAAGCGGAATAGAAACTACGAAAGTACAAAACAAAGTGAGTGACAAAGTAACTAACAAAACAGAAAAAAAAGTAGCATATGTGCAGAAATGAATAACAGAACAATCAAAGAATATGGCTCTCAATACAGAGAGAGAGAGAGAGAGAGAGAGAGGAAAGGGGAAAGGCAGGGAGGTTAACCAGAGAAAAAAAAAATCCGGTTGGCTACCCTACGCTGGGGAGAGAGGGGAGGGGGAGGTAAAGTGGAAACAAAGTAGAGATAAGCAAAGGAAGGAGCATTGACAAACAATCACAATCGGTCACTGTCACCGAACACTGTCATCGCACAGCACACTGACACTTGTAGCACTCAATACACTTGGCACTTGTGGCTCTCAATAGCATTTTCAAAACTAGAAGCTGCCATCACTTCATTAGGAAGCTCATTCCAATCGCTAATCGTGTTAGGAAAAAAATGAATACTTAAACACATTGGTACGGCACTGGTAAGCTCTAATTTTGTTAGCGTGGTCTCTCCTAGATGAAACGCAATGCGGCTCCTTGAGGAACAGTGTTTTGTTGATACCAGTTTTACTTTTATATATATTATAAAGGAATTTCAATCTTAGGATTTTCCTGTGTGAAGAAAGAGTTTTCCAACCCAACCCTTCCCGTATTCTGGATCCTCTGGTAGTAAAATTATAATTTCCTGTTACGAAGCGCGCTGCGTGCTTTTGGACGCGTTCTATTTTTTCTGTGAGGTTTTTAGTGTATGGATCCCAGATAACGCATGCATATTCTAGAATAGGCCTGATATTTGTTAAATACAAGGTTGCCTTCAGTGATGAAGGAGAATGCTTAAAATTTCGTCGGAAAAAGTGAAGAAGACGGTAAGCTTTCGCGCTAATTAAGTCAACATGATTAGTCCAGTCAAGCGTTTCAGAAAACGTAACTCCGAGGTACTGAACATCATTAGCGGTACTGAGTGCACCATTATTTACGCAATAGGAACTGGGGAATTTTTTCTTTTTCTTTGTAAACTGCACATGGTAGCATTTACCAGTATTCAGAGTCATCTGCCACCGCTTGCACCAAATCGATACTTTTTCAAGGTCGTCCTGTAAGACAGACATGTCGGCATAACATTTCACTGCACGATACATGACGCAGTCGTCGGCATACAGTCTAACTGTTGATTTAAGGCCTACTACTAAATCATTAATATAAATTAGGAACAAAAGAGGCCCAAGCACAGAGCCTTGAGGCACTCCCGATAGCACGTGCATTGGAGCCGAGTTTACCCC
Source organism: Dermacentor albipictus (assembly GCF_038994185.2). Taxonomy (NCBI): domain Eukaryota; kingdom Metazoa; phylum Arthropoda; class Arachnida; order Ixodida; family Ixodidae; genus Dermacentor; species Dermacentor albipictus. Next base: position 522,656,796 of record NC_091821.1, on the reverse strand, counting down.
ATTAAGAACAACTTGCTGTTCGCGCAGGTGTATATAATCCTTTATCCAGCCAAAAATACGTTCAGGAAGGCCTAGGAATGATAATTTTAAGCAAAGTAGATTGTGGGGGACGACGTCAAATGCTTTCCGCAGATCAAGAAAGAGTGCATCTATCTGTTCACCATGGTCCAGGCCGAGTGCAATGTCATGAGTGAATTCGGCTAGTTGTGTTACGCACGAAAAACCAGAGCGGAACCCATGCTGAGCCGAAGTGAAAAAGTTATTTGTTTGTAAATGTTTCATCAGATTAGAGTACAGGACATGTTCGAGAGTCTTACAGCAAACGGAAGTTAAAGATATCGGCCTGTAATTGCCTACGTGTGTACGATCGCCCTCTTTAAATATCGGAGTCACGTTAGCTGTCTTCCAATCTTCGGGCAGTTTTTGATTATCTAGTGACTTGTTGAATAATAATACTAAGAAAGGCGCTATCTGTCTCGAACATTGTTTCAACACATGATTAGAAATTCCATCGGGTCCATGAGCTAAATGCAGGTTTAGGTTAAACAACAAAGCCTCCACTCCTTCCTTGCTCACGGCAACGTTTTCCATTTCCGGTAATGGTGTGGGTGTGTAAGAAATAGCAATGCTACATGGCTTTGTAAAAACTAAATGAAAATACTTGTTGAATACTTCTGCTTTTTCTTTGTCCTCTTTAATTAGGTTACCCTCATTTGTGATGGCCGGGATGCCAGTGTTATCCTTCTTGTTGCTCTTGATATACCTCCAGACCTCTTTGGGATTTGTTTTTAGTTTATCTGCTAAGGCTTGTAGATATGCATCCTTCGCAACCTTCAATTCGCTTTTAAGTTTTGTGCTGATATTCCTTAGCTTTTCGTACATGCTTTGGTTTTTAGTTTTGCAGTATATTTTGTAAGTTCGGGATTTTTTCCTAATTGATGAACGTAAATCCTTATTAATCCAGGGTTTATCCTTGCGGCGCTTAGTCGAAACTACCTTAGACGGAACGAAATCTGAGGTCAATGAAAGCAGTTTATCCCTGAAAATGACCCACATACTGTCGATGCTACTAAATGCACTGTAATGCGCAAATGTAGACAGGAAATCATTTAACTCATTAGAAATAGCCTCATAATTACCCCTTTCATAAAAGAATACCTTTTTCCGCCGCATTTTGGCAAATTCTATTTTTCTGCAACGAATAGCACCTGCAACTACTTCATGATCACTAATCCCTGGTACTGGTGCAATGAAGTCTATGATATCTTTATGGTTACTAAAGACCAAGTCCAACACATTTCCGTCTGTACATCCAAAACGAGTAGGAAAATCAACGAACTGGAAGAGCCCATATGTCATTATTAGCTCGCAAAATGCAGACTGAAGCAATGACCTATTACTCTGTAGAGGACATAGGTCACGCCATTCAACATCTGGCATGTTAAAATCACCACCAAGAATTATCGTTTCAGATGACAGGACTGAGAGTGACCTTGAAAGGCTGATAAATGGTTCAACAGTGTTCAAATTTGGTGGTCTGTAGAAAGAACCGACAATAAGGGCGTTTCCATCTGAAAAGCATAGTCTGCACCATACAGACTCTGAGGTATCGTCAGCTGGAAGAAATGGTGCACTTTCAATTGTGTCCCGAACTAGAACAAACACCCCCCCTCCCCGCATAAGTGTTCATCAATGAACACTTATGCCCAATTTTAAAGCAACTTCTTGGCATGGCAATAGCTAAAAAAGAAAACAGCAAACTGGAAGTTTGTGTGGACGAATGATGGGCGTATTCTTGCACGGAAAGATGAGAACTCGCGTGTTCTGCACATTCGTGAAGCATGTGACATTGAAAAGATTGCTTAGAATCGCTGTGCGCTGTTGTGGTGCATCTTTTCTTTTGCCATGGCGATATCATCTCGTGACGTAAATAATCTTGTAGCAAGTCGCTTTCGCGACAAACTGTGCTGCTTTCATCTAAACATTCGTTCAGCACGACACAAGGAAGATGAACTATCTGCTTTCCTTAACACCTTTTCTTTCGCTTTTGACATCACAATGATTACGGAAACTTGGTATACTCTAGAAGACCAGGTTTACAGGCAGGATAACTATAACACTTACTTCCTCAACCATACAAATAAAGAAGGGGGTGGACTTGCTGTTTTAGTAAAGAACGACACAGACTCTCGAATAGTATCAGAATTTCCTTTTATTATACCGACATTGAATGCTTAACTCTAATGTCACAAAATTACGTTTACTCTGTCACATACAGACCACCTCATTCATCTGTAAATAATTTCACCAATGTTCTTCAACAATTATTCAATTACGTAAACGACAACTATTTAAGATTAATTCTTGGTGGCGACGTCAACATCAGCGTACTAGAGTCTTCTCCCCTCGTAACTGAGTTTGTGGCTATGGTTGTGTCAAATGGTTACGAGATTGTAACAGAGACCCCTACACGTATCACACCAAATTCAGCAACTTTAATTGATGTTTTTATTACCAACATAAACAAAGATAACGCGGAGTCAGGTGTATTGTACTGCGATATAAGCGACCACCTAGCACTTAATTTTATGACAGACAGTACTACCAAAAAGCCGACGGAGTTACCGACTAGAACAGTTCAAGACATCACGCCTCTTACCTTGGCTGCTTTTAGCTCAAGTCTTTCCCAAACAGATTGGAGTACAGTCTACCTTTCATTAACTGCAGATTCAGCCTATGAGCCATTCATAGCTATCCTTAAACAAATTTATTTGAAGCATTTCAAAGAAAAGTTTGTAAAAGAATGCCGTAAAAATCGAAAACCATGGATAATTTATGAATGTTTAAAAATGATCAAAAAGAAAACGAAACTCTTTAGTAGGTTTTGAAGAACTAGAGACATATCAGACCTTAAAACATTTAAAGAATTCCGAAATAAAGTAAATGCGTTTATTAGGAAAGAAAAAAGAAATTATTTAAGCCAACAATTCGATCCAGATTTCTGCAATGGGAGTGCGAACATCTGGAAGAAGCTTAATACGTTACTTTACAGGACCCCTATTTGCCCAGGAATTACGGAAATAGAAATAGATGGCCGCATTATTAAAGATCTAGAGCTTGCTGAAAAATTTAACCACTTTCTCATAAACGTTGTACAGCCAACGGTAACTCGTGCATAGACTACAGAAACGAACAGCATCTTTTTCCACCAACCGACGATCAAGAAATAGTCTTAACGTTCTATACGCTAAAGAACACCAGCGCACGTGACATAGACGGTTTTCAGATATCTCCGATCAAGCATGTAATCCATATTATAGCTCCTGTGCTCACTCACATTTATAACCTGTGAATATTGACAGGCTGTTTTCCAAAACAAATGCAAACGTCTGTTGTCACTGTACTACATAAAAAAGGAGCCAAAAATGACCTTGGGAACTACCGACCCATCTCCATATTACCGATAATTTCAAAAGGCTTTGAAAAAATTATTTCTAAAATAGTTATAAACTCATTGCACCGAATTTCACATAACAAAATCGCAATACGGTTTCATGAAGGGCAGGTCGACTGAGACTGCTTTACTAGCCAAGAAGAAATAATTCTAAAATCTTTTGAAGACAGGAAACTCTGCATTGGAATCTTCACAGATTTTTCCAGGGCCTTTGATCGTCTCTGTCACTACACTTTAATTGAAAAACTAGAAATGTATGGTATTCGTGGCATCCCACTTTCACTCTTGAAATCATATCTTAAGTGCCGATCGCAATGTGTAAAAATGAACAATTACTGCTCTTCTCTTCAGCCGATAATCACTGGGGTACCACAAGGTAGCATTTTAGGGCCGCTGCTTTTTAACTTATACATCAACGACATCGTAAAAATTAATGATAAACTTAAATATATAATCAATGCCGATGACACTAGCATTTTCTTCACCGGTAACGATATGGGTGCATTGACTACACTTATCAACACTACATTAGAGAACCTATATGCATGGAGTGAGCAAAATTCCTTAGTCATTAACGCATCTAAAACAAAGGTGTTATTTTTCACTCGCGGATGCAGCTTACTTCTCCACGCGATGCCTTACGTTTAGGTAGCGCGACGATTGAAATTGTAGAGACGGTTGAAACTTTAGGAGTGTTTTTTAATTGTATAATGTCATGGGAACCACAAATTAATAAGCTAATAACTAATATTGCCAAATGTGTAGGTATACTTGCACGACTGCGTTCCTTGCTTCCAGTTTCCGTTAAGCTAAAACTTTATAAAAGCTTGTTTTTATCCCATGTCAGTTATGGTTTTTTGGTATGGGGAAGTACAACAGCAACGAACATTAATAGACTATACAAACTACAGAAAAAAGTGATTAGGCACATTGCTGATGTTGACTACTATACACATACGGGTGAATTATTTAGGCGGTTTAACATTATCCCAATTCATCAGCTAAACGAGTATTACCTCGCAATAAGGTATAAAAAATCCGTGCTCAATAGCAATCGAGCTTTTTTGGATATTTTTCAACTTGAACCATACACTATCCCATACCCTACTCGTCACCAACAACACTGGATCATTCCATTGCGCAGAGCACACATTGGCCGACAAATGATTCGCTTCACTGTTCGTGTTTTTATTAAACAAATTAATTTAAAAAAAGATAATTGAAGAATGTGGCATGCGAGTTATTAGGGAAGCCCTTTTATCATGAAATCAACGCAATATTGTTTATCACTAACTAAACTTTCAGTGTGTATTGGAATTTGTCTTCATGTATTATACTGTATAATTTAACCGTAAAGGAATCTGTATATCTATATTTTCAGTTCATGATGAATCTATGTGTATTACGACTTGTAAATACTAACCCTTTCTTGCTATGAACGAATTTTGTTCGTCTGTCCTCAATGCATTCCATGTATCTGGGAGGCTCGGGTTCCCCTCATGTGACTGATGTCACTTTTATCCCGAGCCTGCCCTCATCCTTGAGATGAAAAATAAATTGATTTGATTTGATCAGGCCACACTTCAGGCCCGTTGATGCAATTTTATCAACACGCAATTTTTTTTTTAATCCGCTGGAAAATGGCGCGGCACCGGGATTCGAACCACGGACCTCTTGCACGTGAGGCGGGTGTTCTACCTCTACGCCACCGCTGCAGCCTAGATCGACCAAAGTAACACAGTACAAAAAAACTCAACTTGCCAAAACCATCATAATTCTACGAAAATCTAAATGTACAATACTGTCACTTAGTAGTGACGGTGAAGAAAGCAGCAAAACTGGGAGTGACGGAAATAGCGTTTTAAGGCGAAAGCCTTTCTCGGCTCACGGTGAAGATTGTGTCTGCAGACCGGAGCACCGGAGGGTCCGCCGAAGTGTCGTCACGCCATATGAAGACACCTTAAAGACAGAATAAAGAATGAAAAATGATTGCTATTGACAGTTACTGAATGATAACGTTATAATAGAGATTGGTAGAGGTTACCAATTACATCTCTCCACCTTGCGGGTTTCCACAGAGCTATTTCGTCCAGCACTCGCCTTTGCTTCGAGTTGCTGACAAAGTCGACTTCGCCCTGCGATCTGCTAGCCGCCTGGTTAGCTCAGATGGTAGAGCGGCTGCCGCGGAAAGGCGGTGGTGCCGGGTTCGAGTACCGGACCACGACCAATATTTCTTCAACTGCGATGCTTTTTCTTTCGAGGTACCCGTATGGGTTTCCTTTGTAGCAATTGCTACGAACGGGTGGATCTCTAAAATTCCTTTTATGAAATCACTTGTAATGACTACTGATGGCTATATGACCAACATGTCGAATGACGGCTTGTACTGACCACAATTTATTACAAATTACTAAAAATGCTTAGTAGGGATCAGTAATAACTACTAATGACTGAAATGACTAGTAATGACTGAGAAATTACCGATATGTTTCACGACGAATTGTCGCCGCTACAATTGATTCAAAGTGCCTAAAAATGTTTACTAATGTCCAGTAATGACTGAAATGAGTAGGTAATGACCAATATGTCTATCTACAAATTGTGACGACTACAATGGAATAAAAATGCTTAGTAATGACTAATAATAACTGAAATGACTTGTAATGACTACCTTTGACTAAGATATGACCAACATGTCTAACGACGCCTTGTAATGACGAAAATTGATTACAAGTGACTAAAAGTACTTATTAGCAAGTAGTAATGACTAAATGAAACAAGAGGGAGAGAGAGAGAAGAGACAAAGAATAAGAGTTGAATGATAAGTGGAGGAAGAGTAGGCTTTTGCCGTTCACCTCTTACGAGAGATCTTAGGAGACCCTGAAGTTTTTTATTGGGCGCAGTTGTGGCCTCAAGAACAGGCTACAAGTGCGGTGGCTGCGGCGAACACAATCGGCGATTGTGGAAAATCTGATCAGCAGGTCAAGCGCGTCGGCTTTTATAAATCAGCCATCAAAGGTTCTAGAGAAATCGCTGATGCCCGCATGCCTTGCAGATAGTTCTACCCCATTCGCGTCAAGCACACATGAAATCAGATTACACAAGGTTTGGTGACATCAGACAGCAAAGATAGCCTTCGATAACATTCGGGAAACTTCCGATACGTGCGGGCTCGTATCGCGCTGTGATAGCGTTTGTTAGACGGTGAAAAGCCGTTATCCGAAAAAGCAAACAAATACACTAGTCAATATAATCGGGTATTCCTGCACGCACTGTATTAGCAAAACTTTATGTCAGCTTGAATTGCCTGCATTGACCTGATGCTCAAGATAGGGCTGCCTGATTCATTTTCTTGTTGTTCAAAAGCTGCTTCAATGTCAATGCCATAGAACATATTACTCTGAGGGAAAATGTTAGGCGTTGACAAACCTGTGACCTTCTATAGTACTTTTTTCTTAAACAGCAGTGGAATAAAACTGTTTACCTAAGTAACTGAGGTACTAAAGCGCCAAACAGACGACATAAGAAGAGACACGGACGAGCGCTTACTCATAACTGATGCTTTATTGACGGAAACACACAATATATATACGCAAACCTGGCAGCACAGCTCACGCATTGTCGAAAATTACATGGTAACCAGGCAAAGGCGATAAAACGATCGTGAAGGTTACGTTCGTGACTATGACACGTGGTGTATAGGGCCATATGACTATAAATGATAATGGATACGCAATACGCAAATATCGCTGTGAGGGAATACCCCATTCAAAACTAAAAGATTAAGAAATTTTTCACCAAATGCAGGTGGCGTAGCAACATGCTCATTTCTAACTAAGGGCTTCTAAAACGGGCATTTCACTTTTATACAGAATTTTTTATGGTTCGCTGACACATCCAAGGCCCTTCCTTTTAATGTGGAAGGCTTCTTTCAGCACACGGGCAACGCTCCCTCGACTTCTGTCCAGAACATTGGTATCTCTTAGGTGAGGCTTGCACCCGCATTCTTTAATATGGCTGGCCATAATGGAACCAGTTCCTTTTTTCTGTGAGCGTTCATGAAATGTCGTTTTTAGAAGCCCTTAGTTAGAACTGAGCATGTTGAGCACGTTGCTGCGCCGCCTGCGTTTGGTGAAAAATGTCTTAATCTTTTAGTTTTTAATGGGGTATTCCCTTATGGCGGTGTTTGTGTATCACGTAACCAATATCATTTATAGTCATTTGGCTCCATACACCACGTGTCGTTGTCAGGAACGTCACCTTCACAATCGTTTTATCGCCTTTGCCTGGTTACCATGTAATTTTCGACAACGCGTGAGTTGCACCGCCCGATTTGCGTATATATATTGTGTGTTTCCGTCAAAAAAGCATCAGTTGTGAGTAAGCGCTCGTCTGTGTCTCTTTTTGTGCCGTCTCTTTGGCGCTTTAGTACCTCAGTAACATGCACCAACTAGCCCAACAAAAAGTTCTGCTAGATTACGTAAGCAAGTTGCAGAATCCAAAAATTCTGACAATATTGAGGAGACCACATTGACATTTTAATACAGACAATAAAAGTGCGCTAACTACAAGTAAATACTGAAGACACCGGTGTAGCACGGTTGAGCGCCCGACTAAGAACTGCGTCAGTGTCCGCAGCTTCTACCTGGAAGCAACCGCTAGATTCCAAGTACGTTTCTCCTATAGCCGATAGGCCCAGCAAGCGGCATGAGCATGCGTGGTCTCATTGCAGTGTCAAAATGTGTTTTCTTTTTCAGAAATATGGCGAAGAATTCCACCACAGTGCAGTTCCGTCTGTACATGTACTTACATTCATGTGCATCCTATTAAACGCATGTGTTTGTACCCTGTTCTCGTCATTGTATTTGCGGTGATGCAAGTGTTTCAATGTATTGCACCAGTTGTTTATTAAACATTGTCATGATATGTACAAAATGTGGCTGCTCAGTAATGGCTAAGATAGCCAGCAGTATCAGCAAAAATATGATGCAGATGTAATGCCATTGTTGCAATCGACATGAGGCAAGGCTTTCATGCAACGATCAAATTAAATTGTTTAAAACTAACAGCAATGTCTACAATTGTCCTTATTTTCATCCAATGCAATTTGAACTCTTATGCAATTCATAATAAAAGCAGCGTAATAATAACAACACAAGACAGAGAAGCACATAGCATAGCGCCTGTCCGATGTACTTCTCTGTCTTGTGTTGTGGTTATAATTGCGCTGCTTTTAATGTTAAGATAAACGAGGTCGTCCAGTTTTACACTCTTACGCAATGTTTGCCCCACATGTGACAACTTTAATGAGATGTAGCGTGTACATAGGTCGGTAAACTCACTAAAAGTCAGCTTCCTAAAACTTGGACCGACCCGTGACGTTGGCTTCGTGCGAACCTCGATGAGCAGAATTTTGGTGAATATGTGTCGGTGCAACCTCGCTTCACAAAATTTTGGCTGAATCTCAGCCCCTGTAAGCTAGGCTTAGTAGAATTTTGGTGAGCCTGCACATAAATGCCATTAAAGCAATGACGATAGCTATAGGGGCTTGTTGGTACAGTATATCTTTTGTTATAGCGCAAGCCCTACAAAAACAACTGAAAAGCATTACTAACACACGGCGATGGGTGTGGCAGTTGTGCCCTTTTGTTGTCTTTGTCCAGCTGGCGCTAGTAGAAAATAAGACGTGAGAATAAATCACACCATGGAATAGGTCAGTAAGTCGCTGCATCTCACGATCTAACCAAAATGAATTTGAGATACACAAATGTCATCCTATGTGTGTAAATCGTTCAATTTACGTGATGAGCAAGAAGAGAACAGCCTTCCTTTCAAGCAGAGCCAGGTTTCTGGTCTCACCTTGTTCTCGCTTTGCTCATCGTCTTGAATTTCCATCTTCCGCCTTCCCCCTATTTTTTCTGGATTGTAAGTTACATGATCCTTTAATATTAGATTCAGTAACGACATGATAGGTATATGAGTTTATGAAGTGATGTGTGTAATGCAACCTCAGGATCAAATTTTCTTTTCCCTTGTTGGACACGGATTATGTCTCCTGGTATGCCTGCAACTTTGTTTAGTTGGGGACATGCAAGAACCATCCGCACTTGAAAGGATATCATTTACTTATTTTACTTATTTGTTGACATTTCCTGCAGCGCCGTGAAGGCATAATTGCTGGAGGATACAAACATACACTCTTCAAAGAATGACGTAGAGCATGCGATTCGGGCTCAACCTCTGGTAAAAAAAAAATGGCAAGGATTGTCCAATGTGAAATTACATCAGTCAATGTAAGGAAATAAGGAAGGCGGAATACGAAGAGTGGCTAACCGCAGCTAAGTGCATCAAGTACATCAGATTTCCGACAAAAGTGCTCGAAATTAACTCGCAGTGGCATTCTATTGTAGAGTGAGGCGGCTTAATTGTTCCACTCATTCATGTCACGTGATAAAAAAGAGCGTTTGAAGACATCAGTACGACACTTCGTTTTGCTGATCTTCCATTCGTGGTCACATCTTGATGCAAAATGTGGTGGGAGCAAATATATCCTAGAGTTAATGGCGGTTTTGATGAAGTAAATCCGGTAGTGAAGTTCTAGCCTAAGTCGCAAACGGGGCTTTTCTAGTCAGTCCCAGTTCGACTCCTGCTTGATGCAGCTTCTATGGGCATTAATACAATATTTGTTTGTGACAAATCGCGCTGCACGATTCTGATGCGCTCCAGCATAGCACAATGGGTTCCAACTTGAGGGTCCCAGACTGCGCAGTCGTACTCCATAATAGGTCTGATGTTTGTGAAATACGAAATTTCCTCAACCTTCTGAGGAGCATCTCTAAAATTCGTCTTTAAAAAAAGTTCCACATTCTTGCTGCCTTTGACGAATTGCATTCGGTTTGTTTTTTCCAAGTCAGGTCAGCAAAAAAAAAAACCCCAAGATATTTATAATCGGCTATATTATTTAAAGGTTGGCTGTTTAAAAGGTAGTCAGACAAACTTGGAGTGTGCCTGCGCGTAAAAAAAGACAGTTACTGTTCACAGTAGTCAAAAACGTCTTCCTTTTATCGCACCAGAGGTGAATGCAGTCCAAATTTTGCTGAAGATTATCTGTGTCACATGGTGTTTTAATGGAACGATACAAAACAAAGTCATCCGCGTATACTCTCAATTGGCAAGTCATACTATCCGCTGTGTCTTTGAAATACGTTAAGAACATTAAAGGCCCGAACAGATCCCTGCAGGACACCAGAAGTGACCGTTGCAATGTCTGATAAGCACCCATTTACTAAGACGTGTTGCTTGCGCCCCTGAAAGTAATCTTTAATCCGTTGAAACAATTTGCTTTGTAGGCAAAGAAACGATAGATTATGGAGTAATAGGACATAGGAAACTGTGTCGAAGGCCTTTCTGATGTCTAGAAATACGCAGTCTACCTGCTCGCGGTTGTCCAAGGCAGAGAAAATGTCATTTCTGAATTCGGTTAATTGCGTTATGCATGAACGGGGTGACCTAAAACCATGTTGATACTCGGTGAAGAATTTATTGCTTTCGAGGTGTTTCTTCACGGAACTGTAAATGATATGTATGCTCCATTAATTTGCAACTAATACAAGTAAGAGAGAAAGGCCGGTAATTAGCGACACTATTCTTTGAGCCAGCTTTGTGAATAAGGATTCCATTAGCCACTTTCCACACGTCAGGAAGAGAGCTGGTTTTAAGAGACTTGTTGAACAAAATCGAAATGGCTGCAATTGGGTGACTTCAAGGCACGATTTTGACCTGTTTTTGTTTAATGCGTTATCTAAAGTTTATAAAATCAAGGTGTCGGCGTATGCGACCGCGATTTCCGTCACTTGAGACCAAAGTCGCGATGAAAATCACATCTTGTGAAACAGGCGTTTCACATACTTGAAATGTTGGGATCGTTTTAATTTTCAATTCTGTCAATCAGCTATGTTCTTGTTCTTGTACTGCGTTACCGCGTTACTTCGTCACATGTGCGAACTGAGTGCTGTGTTCTTTGAATTTAAATATGAGAGTTCTCGTTCCCTCTTATCGTTGTTTATTTTGTTCCTGAAATGCTAGTCTACCAACTCCCTCCGGAATCGTAAACAAGAAGCAATGTTAAAATGAAATGCAATTTCTTCCTAAAGAACAAGCAATTACAAGTGCAATTTAAATGGTTTCCTCCAATAAAGCAAATCTTCGTCGGTTTTACTATACGCGGCTTAAGTGTGTTAAAAATTGAAAAAAAAACGACATTTGAAACTGTATTACGATCACTGAGAACGTTAGGAAGCATTGAGTATCTCTGCAAAAAAAAAAAAGAGAATTTGAGAAATGTGGCGAGATATTCGGCAGCCTCGTGAATTGGGCGCGCATAACGGGCAGCCGGTGCCACGCCGCACCAGGCCGGGTTCTTCCTCGACGGGGAAGAAGGTAAACGACCGTGTCCTCGCCGATTCCGTGACCTTGATTTTAGAGAGGGGGGCAGCTCTCTCGGCTCGCGCACTGAGCCGACGCTGTCCGCACCGTTCACTTCGCGTTTGCCGGCTGCGTTGTGACCGATGCCCGTGGTGATTACCTGATGGCACCGCACGCGTTACACCTGCTGCTGCTGCTCGGTGGCTGTGCAGCGCTGGCATCGGCACGTGCCGACCTCAGCTCTCGCCTACTTCCTCAGCCCGCAATGCACCAAGACCACCAGGATGCCCCAGTGCAGCGCACAAAAGCGCATCACCACCTCATCGAGAGTGAGTAGCACCTCTTCTATGCCTTAAATGCAATAGACGCCTGGCTTGGATGGTCTTGTTTGCCTACAACAAATTTATAAGTCCCGAATGCAGAGCTGGAGGGTCACCATAGTGCACGCTGCGCTACACACGGCTTCACTGAAAGCAGTAACAGGTGCCTTCTGCCAGGTTTCCAGCTCTTAACGAGGTCTTATTTGACACGCTTTGCTTTGCGAACTTAGGAAGCAAAGCGTGGCGGGCAAATTGGCTATCAATTAATGTTCCGAGAAATACTAGGCGAGATCTCTCTCACTTGCTGTTGTTGCTGTGCTCAGTGGTAGTGGCGCATACATCACTTCACATGCGGCATGGCACCTTCACACGCACTTCGTCTTTGATCTCCGTCGTGCCACGGCGATGTTGGGGTGGTGAAATTGTTCTTAAATGTCACACGCAGTCTGCCGACATGGGAACTGATTTCACTCTTAGCTAATCACAAATACGCGTGCAGTTAGAATTGCCGCTCCTCAATAGCCGATGAAATTGATTACTGCTAAATCTGTTCATCAAGATCTGCAAAATAACCCGACTGGTTTGTCCCTCAGGGACATTTACATAAAGAATCGACTACTCATATTACCGAGAATAGGTCGTTCACTGAAAGCACAAGATTACAGGTGCCATATTCTTTATATACACAATCATTTATACCCAAGACAGTGCGTGATTAGAAAGTACTGCCGTATAAAATCATCACAGTATCGCCATCTGTCATGTAGGGACATTTATTGTTTTAAAACATTGCTTGTTTTTGATTTAAGAAATTCGAGTTTTTCCTTCTCGATTCATGCTTTGCCATGATAGCTGTATGCGTAATATTGTGATAATTGTTGTGTTCATTTATTTCTTTATCAATACCATCTGTTTCATCAGGGAGCGTAACAAGAAGGGCACCGTATTAGGATAATCATTGCCTACAGGCAGTTTACCAATTGTAAAATAGAAATGAAATAAGATAAAATGTACTGCCAGTGTGTCGATGAGCTCTACCGACAGCGTCTTCCCGTGCGGCACCCGCATGTGTCCCACGAAACCCTCTCGAGCATGGCCACCACTCCTGATTGACGCAAGAAGTTAGTCTGTGCTCAGATTGCTCGTCAGCTTTTGTTGCTATCTACTGCCGGGCAACGAGCCTTGCCTTTGCATGCCAACCTTCGCCAGGTGATACAGGAACATGTTTACGTGGCTCTGCCTTCTGCCCGCGAGACTGCGGCTCCCGTTGCCTATGCCGAAGCAAACGCCCGACTCAGTAATGCTGGGGCTCTCACACGGCCACTGTGTCAGACCGTTGCGCCGTTCCCACCAGCCATGCCGCTGTATCCAGTACCTTAACGAAAGTCTAAAGGGAGTAAACGAAAGGACGCGAGACCAGCAGCAAGCTTTGGCAGTGTCTCTCAACCACAGCAGCCCAGCCAATCTCGAACTCGCACGTCTCCGGAGACTGGCGATGTGGTTGCAGCACCGAGTTCTTCACTGCAGTATACAGTATAAACGGAAGTTGAAGGTAAAGAGTTCGAGTTAAGGAAGGCCAAGAACGATCAGAAAACTATATATAATGTCACAGCAGTGCGCGACTGAGGCAGAGGAAGAAGAAGCAGAGTGGGCGCGCGTGATCTCGGGGTACTCTGCGCCAGCTGGGCCTGGCCTGTGGCTTCCTCTTGGACTTCGTTTCACCCTGTAAATAAACATCCTTCGTAACATCTTTAGTGGAAGTGCTGGGTAAATCTTGGATGATCCTGGACGACCCAGCTCTAGCAACTGAACAACGGAGTAGACGCTTGGCCGGTTTACGACCACAAGCAGCGGACATGGCCGATTCCGGTAAAGGCTATGACGACCCCATCTTCAGCGAACCAGATAGCAATCACGCAGATCAGGCTAGCTACTGGACACGGCTGCGAGAGCCACCCGCCTTTTCGGGGAAGGCGAACGAAGACGTCGACGACTGGTTGAAACATTACAACAGAGTCAGTCGCCTGAACCAGTGGTGCACTACGAAGCAGCTCGATAACCTGGTTATTTTCTGACTGGGACCGCGCTCCGCTGGTTTGAAAACCACGAGAACGTTCTGACAAGCTGGAATACTGTTGTAGAAAAATTCACCAAATTCGTCGGGGACCTTATCTCCAAGAAAAAGAAGGTTGAGCAGACGCTTTCCCGACAGCTCAATTACCTGGCGAAATTTGTACAATGTACGTAATAGGCCTATCGTCCGCGAATATATTGTTTCAGCCAGGTCCAATGAGTCGTCTATAAAACGCTGGTTCTACGCATACGTCACCCCGCACGCACGTGCTGACGCCTATTTACACGATATATAAACGATTAAGCTCACAATAATTTTCTCGGAAAAATGAAGAAAGTGTAGGCCTATAGCCCATGAATATAGTGTTTCAGCGAGGTCCAATAGGTCGTCTCTAAAGCGCTGGTTCTTCGCATACGTCACTGCTCATGCACGTGCTGATGCCTCTTTACTCGATAAATTAACGATTAAGCTCAGAATAATTTTCTTGGAAAATTGAACCATGTCTTGGTTTCTGCTGCTGCTGTCACGAGAAGGTTTAAGGACTAGTTAAGTTGCCCTTTTGCAACTTTCTTCCTTATATCCCCCATAAATTTGTATATTTATGGAAATATTTTATTCATTCATACATAGTGGCTGTTATGAAATTATGCGGAATCGTCAGTGCCACTGTGACAGACGAATAGAAAGTAGGAGATCTGCTTAAAGGAATTGCTGAAGATGTTTATAATTTTCTTATAACGAAGGAATATCTTAGTACTCCGTCTGATATGAAGAAACACTGCTGGGCGTTTGAAGCACTGAAAATGAGAAGGATTGGAACAAAGTTCGGATGCTTGGACAATGTCACTACTATTGCCAGTGTGTCCGTCCCAACCCACGATGACATCTCCCCGATGATTCGGCAAGTAGTTAAAGAAAAGCTTGAACGCCTTAAAGTTGTTGAGGACGCTCCTGTGTGCTATCAGTGTGCATTTGACGATCACTCTCGTGTGCCGCCGGTCACCTGGGCATGTCAGAGTTACCGAAAGCCTCGCACAACCTATGCTGATAGTCCGCCGAGCAGCAACTTTCTACCGCAACCGACAAGTCTAGGACGCCAGCAAGATGCGCCACAACTATTTGTTGCGCGGGCTCTTCCCTCCTACAACTAGCTTGAGAGTTCGTTTCTCCACCAATGTCACCGGTGTCACCCGCGACAAGCCGAGACTCCAGCTTTTGCTTCAGCTGCGGTGTGCCTGGACACAATGCTAGGTGTTGCCACCACCACCAGCAGCGTGCTGCACGGTTTAATTCCTATATACCCCGCGTGCCCGCTGATGAGCCCTGGCCGTAGCCCAGTTCCTTCTAACGGCTGCAGCAGGGACGCGTGAACCGCAGTGACTTTCCCGTTTCCGAGTGCATCCTCACTCCACCACCGACATGACAACGGCGCTCTCCATCACCTCGTCATCGCTCATTGTCACCGCAGCTGCTAGGAAACTAGCTGGTGCGACCGACGGGGGCAGGCCGCAATATATTCACCGTCATCAAGACCCCATTGTGCAAAATTGTTTAAAAGCAGAGTGTATGTTTTAGTTGACAAAGTGAGTGATTTTCCTTTAGTGGATATCGGTGCGTCAGTTTCTGTTATGAGCCTGTCCTTCAAAAATCGTCTTGGACAAAAAGTGGTTTTCTTGGGATTGGAGCGGTACCTATTGCGGAGTTGGCGGGAAAACGTTACGCCCACTTGGGGTCTCTTCTGTTTAAGATATGATGGGGTACGAGGCATTTAGAAGTGAATTTGCTGTACCTGCACGTACAACGCATGGCATTATTTTAGGAATTGATTTCTTGCTTGAATGGGGCGTAACTTTGGATTGTGGAAGTCGTGCGATTTCTGATCGCCGCGACGCGTGAACTTTAATGACAGATAACAACAGTGATGCCGCCGACGTTCTCTCCGTGTTCCAAGATGTGTGTTTGCGCCCTCAGACTGCAATGTTTGTACGTGTCAATACTTCTAACCCTCGTACGGGTTCTTTTTGTGGTTCAGCCGAGCCTGATTACAACAACGCGCTCAAGAAAAATGTGATAGTCTCTCGCTGCCTCGTTGTAACCACTGATGGTTGTACTCGTTTGTGGGCAGTGGTCGTTTCAACCGAATCCATAACATTGCCGCTAGGACTTAAATTGGCAAGTTTCGATGAACAAGCCATTGTCAGCGTCGGAACGGTCGAAATGTCAACTGCCACGAAAAAATTCTACCCCGATTCCCGCCATAATAATTCTGGTTACTTTAAGCGCGTTATTAACATATCACTGTCTTCTAGTGAGCAGTGTTTGCTTCGAGGAGTGCTCGCTCACTACACCGCAGTGTTTGATTTTGTTCAAGGCCAACAAGCGTGCCAAACAACACAGGCGTCTCGTATGCAACACCGCATCCATGCAGGGCAAGCGACGCCAATTCTTGAAAAGCCTTATCGTATTTCACCTTCAGAGAGAGAAGTCACCGCCGGCAGGTCGAAGAAATGTTACAGAACGGAGTCATTAAGGAATCATGTAGCCCCTGGGCGGCTACTGTGATTCTAGTCAAGAAGAAAGACAACTCATAGAGATTTAGCGTGGACTATCGCCGGCGAAACACCGTCACAAAGAAAGATGTGTACCCACCAACACGAATAGACGACGCCGTCACTGCCTCTACTCCGCGTGGGATTTCTTCTCTGTTGGCCGGGTGGCGCCGAGCAGTGCGGACGCGCTCTCAACGGCTCCGCCTACGATTGTATCCTGTTGCGGCCAAAATAAACGGACAACTCCCGAAATTGGACCAGATATACCGGAACACGTAAAGACGTCGCCAATACCATGGCTTTGGTCATTTGAATTCCGTTGTTCTGAAATTAAAGACCATCGCCTGGACTTCGACTCGCCACGCTAAAGGCTGTTTCACATGCTGCGACTGCAACGACGAAAAGCTGTGCTGTCGCACGCGTCGCAATGCGATTTTTAGAGGGCTCATTTCACATGATTGCGATTCCAACAATGCGACTGGTGCGACGCCCAGGGTTGCTTACTGCAAGGTTTTGTGGCACACGCTGCATAATTCATTTATTGTAGGGAATAAAACGTTTATACTTTAATATTATTGACTTCTCTTGATTAGAAGCAAATAATATGTACGTTTACTAATTTAAAAACGTCAGTTAAGATTTGTCTTGGAGTGCGCGACGGTGGTTTCTGTAGTTCAGTGCGACACCGCGCACGTAAACAGCTGTTCGCAGGTCGTTCAGCGGTTCTTTATTCTATGGTTCAGCGCTGTGTGTTGTCTTATCTACCTTCTGTGACCGTTTCGTTCTGACTGCGCTACAACATTCTTCAAGATGACCTATCGAAAAGTTCATATAGCCACCCTCACCGCATATGCAGTATTCTGGAATTCGGCTGTCGTGTCAGCCCAACAAGATCCTCGCGCTATCCGTGCTCGGCGTCAGCTTCTGGAGAAATGATGCGTGTATATTGCCCGTCATTGCGCATATGTTGTGCCTGCTCCTAGCAATATTCTTACGCCAAACGCAACAAGAAGCACCAACCTGAACGGCCGCGTGTGCCCCTGAACGAAGCCTCAAACGATATGTGTGATTACGACGTGGAATGAAAATTGTGTTGTGAAATTCAACCTTAGCGCTAGCCTGGTTCGTCCATCGCCGTGCTTGCGCTGCAAATATATATATAGGAGCCCTCTCTAAATATTTCTAAAGGCGCAAAAGCCGACACATCAAATGTTTCGAGCACTTACCGTCACTTTTGTAGAAACCTGTACGTTGCAACAAAGCATTCAAAAAGACACGCTTCTCGTCCACTTTGTTGTCCCGTGTCTCGCGCTGGTAGTATACTCGTAACTTCTAACAAGAAGACCATATCAATACGCGCTATTCATAATGCAGGATCGTAGGCCCACGGCAGGCACACTTGCTGTAGAATTTTTCAGCTTTCTGCTCAGCCTCGCACGCCTCTCACGGTTAGCCTGTTTTGTGGAAATAAATATTATATTATATTATTAATGTTATTAGATATTACAGTTTCTTCACTGTAATTTATAGCAATCATCCAGATTTCTTACGCTAGTCATGCATTTAACCTGTATTAGATCAACATTGTTATGACATGCTTATGGGAGTCATTTCAAACTAGATTGCTCAACCAGAGAAAGTACAAATGCAAGTCTCAATGTTTATTCCAATTTGGTCTTTCTAAACAGATTGCATTGGCAGAATTTTATGCCTGCTTGCATTTCCTGCAATTCAATGTTCAGAGCTGGAAAAACTGATTCCTTTTCTTGCTGTCGAAAGACCGCTTCAATGTCGATAGGAAGCTATAATTATTCATTTCGAAAGTGTTAAGCAATGACTATATGTCTAAACTTATCAATGTGTTTTTGTTCCACGAACATAAATAAGTTTTTTCTCTCCCTCTCATTGACAGCCATGGAATGAAACCGTTCGCTTTCATAAGTATCAGGATGCAAACATTGCGCTGGTTCTCGCTGGAAACTGCACTGGTTATGTTTGTGCCGCGCTAGTAGAAGTGCGCGAGGACGAGCGCTGCTGAATACTAAATGCTTTACACAATTTCATCGCTTGATACTAGTATCTTATCTTAAATAACGTTGTATTTTGGAGTCATAAAATTTTATTTAGTGTCGCAGCTTGGAATAAAGGTGCGTAAGCCGCCCTGGTTATGCATGCGCACTTGACAGTGAGGATCACTTTCGTTTTTTTGCATTTTCCTTTTTGACTGGCGGATAGCTAAATTGTTAACGAAATCACGCAAACGCAGAGGACTCCGCGTTTTTTAGTAGTTTGCACGCAACATTTGACAAGGAGTTGTCGCTGTTGTCGCCGTGTTGTGGAGTGGACATGAAATCCAGAAGTTCTTCAGACGCGCTCGAACTGACCCTGAGTTCGAAGCCTACCGCTGATTGAATTTTTCGCACCGATAATGAAGCTGAGGTGATTTGTGCGCTTTCACTTTCCCGAGTGTACTAAAACAAGGTTCTGAGGCTCAAATACACGCAGTTTAGCTGTCGCCAGCTACCCGCACCGAGATCGGTCCCTACCGACGCTCTGGCTTAGCGCATCCGCCCAGTCCGTCCGCACGTTAACGGCGCGCCTGGGCTCAGGAATCAACAAGAATTAATCACTGCATATTTCAGCTTTCGCATCGGTGTTCTTAAATTAACTTCTTTTTTCGTGCCAACAGTGCCAGTACAAGAAGCGATGAGCGCCGATGTGACGCGTCATAAACACAGGTATATGTGCTGTCGCCGAAGGCTGCCAGCACTAGTCTGCGCTTCTTTGGTGAAGATATGTGACTAGACAGACGTGTCGATTGAACTGCGCGACTGAACTAAGGAAACGTTGCATATCCATTGCTTGAAGAATAAGAAATTGCTATCGAAATCGGTAGGAACAGCTTATACAGCATCCCGGGTGAGTGGTTCATCTAGGACTTTTTTTCGCAGTTAAAATGCCAATCGCAAGTGAAAATCGATGTTGTGGCACTTCCAAGCATGCTACTAAACAAGGACAACAACGTTTTCTCTCTGGTACCGGCGTGAGATTTAGTTGCTGGGCGATAGCGCATCTACCATGTCTACGCGGGACCTATCTTTTCGAAACTAAAACTGCTTCTCGATTTTGACATTGCAAATTATCCACTCATGTCTACGTGCTGGCGTGCCCTAGTGATAAAGTGCCGGGCTTGGGATCTGTAGGTCCGACTATCTAATCCTGGTCTAAGCAATTTTATTTTTGCGTTTTTATTGCAATAAAACGCTCTCTATTGCTTTCTGTATTAAAAAAAATATATATATATGCGGTTGCCAGGCACCGCGTAATTAAAGCGCTAGAGCTGTATTTCGCACCAATACCCAGCGCCTCCCCGTATGCCGCGCCTGCCCAGTGCCCCAGCATCCAGCGCGCGACACTGGGCCCATAATCAGGCGTTCAACTGGACACTGGGTTTCGCAATAGGATTGTCGGTGAAGCCGCAGCGACGGCTGCAGGCGACGCAGCGAGGAGGCAGCGTGATACACCTTGTCGTCTGTTTAGATTAGTGAACGTCGCTGTGACGGAGAAGTCGCACTTTCTGCTGCAATTTGCCCGTGAGTTTATGAACTGCTGCTGACAGCTGTACACCACGACTTGCTTTGCGTCCAATGTACAAACGGCGCGCTTTCGCAGTTTGAGCGGCCGCCCACAGCCAAAACATAATTGGCACAGGCGCACGGCATCTTGTCGCATTGGCATTTACTTGGACACCGAAAACATTCTCCCAGATTTTCAGGCGTACAACCCAGGGAAGACGGCCGGCACGTTTGAGCAGTGCAAATAACCTTGACACGTTCTCACAAAGCACTAATCAATCGTTGCAGCTGCTCGGTGCACTGATGATTCGTTCTCTGGGCAAATGCTCATATGGAATAACCAGCGAGGGCACTGGAGCTTCACAAGTTTCACATCGACGCGCGCTGACACGCACACAGGCCCGTCGCTATTTAAAAGCCCATGGGGAGTTTCCAACCCCGTGACCTGAAATTCCGTGGGGAGTATAATCGGGTCATGTCGTTTTTATACTCCTTTCCTGAACTATGGGAATATAATGAAGACATGTCGTTTTCACTCCGCTGTGACGGAGGAAATGGTTGGGGCATGCGAGGCATTGGGGCTGATAAGCTGATAAAACTCCCATCTCGCCTAATTTTTGTTTACAGTGTAGGAAGTAGCGTCATAACAGTTTCTCACTGACTCATCGCCTGCGCATCGGAGTCCAGACCCAAACACGGTCGCCGAGTTCGTACCTCCTACTCGAGGTAGAGTCATCGAAGGCTGTAGTGTCAGCTATAGGTCCCATGCTGGTTTTAGATCCGCGAGCAGGCGAGCTTTCGGGCTTCCTCGGTGAGCTGGCTATAGGTGGCGACAACGCTGTTGGACAATGAAAAGCGGTCACGTGGAAAAGATTAAAAAGTCCACTTGGCCATATTCTCGCTGCAACAAATAGACGTCATGAAGCGCGCAATCAAATAGATAAAGCAAAGATTTTGAATCTTTCTAGCCCTACTTTCCTAACCATGAGGTAGGCCGGAACGGCAAGGTATTGTTATCTCGCGCGTATCCATGATGGTGATTCCGTGTCGTACGTACGTGGCAGACATTTTCGCTGGAGCTTGGCAGAAGAGAACATGTTCAAAAGAGCTCTTTCATTACGGTGAGGTGATTTATTGGCATCCCCTTTGAAACGCGGTAAAGTAGTGAAAAACTATGGCGGCTAAAACCAGTCTGAGTTAATCAGACGTGTTTTTGACTTTGACATTTTTCTGCGCGTCTCCCGCACAGAGTGGGGCCTTCCCCTGGTGGTGGCTGCTAAACACGTGGTTCCGTGGTGGATAGCGGGCACAGCGGCCGTCCTTGGCGTGCTGCTGGCACACTCGCCGCTGTCGCCGCTGCCTGTGCCACCGTTGCCGCACGCTCCCGTAGGGCGATTCCCACCCAGGCAGACCGTCATCAAGGTATGACAACCTCTGCCGATCGAATCCTCCTCACGCAAGTCTATACTTAAGGTAGCAGAAAAGAGCGACTGGACCAAGCACCCTGCTCTGCGTCTTTTGCTCTGTCTAGCCGTTCGCGCTACCCATCCAACATGAATCAGAATTTTGAGAATTTCACAAGTTACCTTATGGTACCAATCAGCACCAACTTTCCTGGTTTACTATGCTCCTTAAGAAGAAACTTCCGCTTGGGCTCGCGACCACTTCCAATCCCCCAAGTCAATGACATGTAAAATGCCGAAAAGCTTTTGAGCTCAAGTGATCTGAACCGAACTTGGTGCTTTTGGAACAGATCATTCATCCCTAGGGACAGTTGGAAACTAAATTTTCGTTTAGGGCTTGTGAGTTTTCTGAAAAATTTCCCCAAACTGGCAAGTTGCATGAAAATAGAACCAAGAAGTTTACATATCCGTGCCTCTCAACCAAAAAATATATCGAAGTTCTGTAAACTGTCTTCATTAGAAGCATACAAACAAGGAGTTGTAAGTATAAATTAACTAGCGTGATTTGTTAAAATGTTTACAATCATTTCGCAAAATCTTGGCTCGCAATTTAGTGGTATACTTTCGAGTATTCAGTAATATATATGAATTTGGTTCACTGGAGCAGTAATATTAAGTACATTTTGCGCAACAGCAATGCCGTTTTTATTGCTCAATTACAAAGTTGAGCCCATGAGTATAGTTTATTTATTGGGAAATTTTCTATGATTCGTGTAGCAACATTGATGGCCTAAATCAATAATTCACTTGTTAGAGTAACTTTATCGCGTATTTTTTTTTTTATTTTAAACTAATTTCATAAAACTTGGAGCAGCGTTCGTTGAGGAAAAGGACATCTCGATTTCAATGTGTAGGAATGGACCTCGCGTTCAATGTAGTCTAGGAACTCCCGAGCTTGAGCTGCTTTGTGTGCGTCGTAATTATATTTAGTATTTCAAGAATTTTCAAACCTTGCCTGTGCAAGATATCATCATTTTTGCCCTTGAGCTGGGTTCTTCGAAGAGGCGGACATTATTAGCACGAAACATTGAAACACCTGTTCATATAATTAAGAAAAAAATCACTATTTCTTCTAAAATATGTACTGGAGAAGAATGCGCGGCAGGCACTGCTTCGAGAAAGACGACGACAACGTTTTGGTTGGAAGCCTTGTGTCTGCGTTGCCGAAGCTCTGTGTCCTCTCGCTACGTGCTCTGCTATCTGAGCGTCTAATCAACCGAACTATAACGCATCTTAACATTTGGTGGACGTGCGGGGCCCTTCCCAAACCTGGAACTCCGCAGCCGGACGCTCCCTACCGTTTCTGATATGTCCCAGGACGCTGCGCAGCCCGATCCTCCCCTGGCATCACCTATCGTCTGCTCCGGTGCTCTCCGCCAACGAGATCCTCCGGTCTTCAGCGGCGACGACGACCATGACGTGGAGGATTGGCTCTCGTCATACGATCGCGTGAGTGCTCAGAACAAGTGCGATGACAAAGCTAAATTGACTAACGTCATCTTCTATCTTTCTCGAGTCGCGTATCTCTGGTTCCGGAATCATGAATCCATCCTTTCCACCTGAACAGCATTTACCCATTGTTTCAAAGAAGTCTTCGGTCGCCCTGCTGTGCGCAAGCTTCGCGCAGAACAACGCTTGCGTGCTCGCGCTCAGCAAAAGGGTGAAAACTTCACCAGCTACATTGAAGACGTCGTTGACCTTTGCCGGTGCATTAATCCCACCATGCCCGACTCTGAAAGGATCCAGAATGTAATGAAGGGCATAGAGGATGACGCCTTTCAAATGCTCTTGGCGAAAAATCCTCAACCGATCGACGAGGTCATTACACTGTGCCAGAGCTACGATGAGCTCCACAAACAGCGCCTTAGCACGCGCCGAGCTGTCGCGCCGGACGACACGGTTTCGGCTTTAACTGACAGTTCTGGTGCTGCTTCCGCCCACTCTTAGTTCCTCGACCAAATCAAGCAATTTGTTCGCGAAGAAGTCGCGCGCCAGATATCACTACTGCCTGCTACCTAGTCGTCTGAGTCCTCTTTGTCCCCGGAACTGCGACGCGTCATCCATGAACAAGTCAGCGACGCACTACCTCTCGCTAATCAGCCACCTTCAGTGACAGTCCCGCTCACTTACGCTGCCGTCGTCGCCAGGCTGAGGCCTCCGCCTGAAGTTGCGCATTACACGCCCACAAGCGGCTTCTACGCCTCGCCTTCTGCAGCTGCGAACTACGTGCCCAGAAGCGGCTTCTGCGCACCTCCGCAGCCCCTACGCCCAGCTCCAAACTGCGCTCCGCTACCTAGACCCCCTGTTGATAATCCCTGCTGTACCCAAGACAATCGGCCGACCTGCTTCGCGTGTGGCTTTGCCGGACATGCGGCACGGTTCTGCCGCCGGCGAGGTTGGTATCCTCCAGATACTGCGAGAGTTCAAGGGAATGCTCCTGACTCTCAGTCCCGCTATTCACCACCAGTTCCGCACTTCGCTCCTTCATCTCATGTTCCCCAAAGCTTCAACACTCGTCGGTCTCCATTTCGCCGTCGACGTTCCCTGTCCCCCATCGTCCGCCACCCTTCGGCTGTCGAGGAAAACTAAAAGGCGCAGTTCCGGAGGCAAGAACTGCGACCTCTTCGAACTGCTCAAGCCCTCGTTTATTCCCAACGAACGTCATTGAAGTTTTTGCCGAAGGTATCGCCGTTCACGCGCTTGTCGACATGGGTGCCGCAGTGTCCGTGATTGCCGACCAGCTTCGCCGTACGCTCCGAAAAGTCGCCATGCCGTTTTCTGCCATTTCGCTACGCACAGCAAGCGCTGATCCTATTGAGCCCTTATGAACATGTACCGCTAGTGTCGCCATACAAGACAGTTTATACCACATTGAATTTGTTGTTCTTCCCCGCTGCTCGCACGCCATCATCCTAAGATGGGACTTCCTCTCATCTCATCACGCTATTATTGACTGTGCCTGTGCAGAACTTGCGCTGACTTCATTCTGCGGCAGTCTTTCTGAAGATTTGCCTCTACCTTCTGCTCGAGTGTTCGTTGCCACCACCACTGATATCCCTCCTTTCTCTTCCGCCCTTGTACCCGTTTCCTGTGCTGCTTTCTACGATTCCACAGTTCTTTTCAAGCCATCTCAACTTGCTGCACGCTGTCATCCCTTCTTGCTTCCCTTTGCTCTCCTTCCCTTTCGCCAGGGCTCCAGTGCACTTTACGTTTCGAATCCGTTTTCGTGTCCATCAAGCTTACATCATGACGAGTGCGTTGGTTTTGCTGATGAATTCGACACAAGCTCTGTCTACGATGTACCTGATGACTCGACTCCTCTTCACGTTGACGCCATGTCTCTCCCTGTTTCTGCGCCTCCGCCTGCATGTGAGCGAGAGTTTGCTCCGTCTATTGACCCCAACCTCACTCTGAGTCAGCGCACGCAGATCGTTGACCTTCTTAACCGATTTCGAGCTTCTTTCGACCTACAGAAACAATGCTTACGCCGTACCCCTACAGTTGTTTATCAGATCGACACCGGCAGCCACACGCCGCTACGCCAACGTCCATACCGTGTGTCCGCGACGGAGCGTCGTGTCATCGATGAGCACGTAGGAGACATGCTGCGACGCGGCGTGATACAGCCATCACACAGTCCTTGGGCTTCTCCGGTAGTGCTGGTCAAAAAGAAAGATGGGACAATTCGTTTTTGTGTGGACTATCGACGACACAACAAGAGAACCTGGAAAGATGTATATCCTGTTCCCCGTATCGACGACGCACTGGACTGCCTCCAAGGCGCTGAATTCTTTTCGCCCTTAGACTTACGATCAGGTTATTGGCAGGTCCCGGTGGCTGATGCAGACCGTCCGAAAACGGCATTTGTTACGCCTGATGGCTTATATGAATTTACCGTGATGCCCTTTGGCATCTGTAATACGCCTGCAACTTTTGAAATAATGATGGATAGCATACTCCGGGGCCTCAAATGGCAGACATGCCTTTGTTATCTCGATGACATTGTCATCTTTTCCCCGGACGTTTCTTCTCACCTGTCCCGACTCAAACGCGTGCTCACTTGCCTTGCCGATGCTGGACTCCAGCTCAACTTGAAGAAGTGTCGCTTCGCCGCCCGGCAGCTAGTCATCCTTGGCCACGTTGTTTCGAAAGATGGTGTGCTCCCAGATCCAACCAAACTCCAAGCCGTTGCCGAATTTCCAAGACCAAAGACCACAAAAGAACTCCGCAGCTTCATCGGATTGTGCTCCTATTTTCGACGTTTCATCCGCAACTTTGCCACCATAATAGCGCCTTTGACGCAGCTTCTCGTGAGTAACCATAACCTCTTGGGGTGGCCGCCAGCTTGCGATGCCGCATTCACGACGCTGCGACGTCTTCTAACCTCACCCCCCATACTTCGACATTTTGACCCAACCGCACCGACAGAAATACACACGGATGCCAGTGGCGTCGGCATTGGCGCTGTTCTTGCACAACGAAAAACTGGCTTCGATGAATACGTTGTTGCCTTCGCTAGCCGCGCACTCACGGAAGCGCAAGCAAACTATTCCGTTACAGAAAAAGAATGCCTGGATATCATTTGGGCCATAAATAAGTTCCGTCCTTACCTCTACGGTCCCCCGTTCGACGTCATCACGGACCACCATGCACTCTGCTGGCTGTCGTCCTTGAAAGATCCTTCAGGTCGCCTCGCTCGATGGGCGCTTCGGCTCCAAGAGTATGATATTCGAGTGCTGTACCGCTCAGGCCGTAAACATTCGGACGCGGATGCCTTGTCTCGCTCTCCAGTGTCAGGCCAGCCCAATTATCAGAAAGTACGCATATGCGAGTCCTCCCTCACCGCCACGGATATGCTTTTGGAGCAGCACAATATGGTTTGTTGCTATACTGGCTTTTCTGTCAGACCCATCAGCGCCTTCTACTGGACGTGCGTTGCGTCGCCAAGCACACCACTTCGCTGTTCATGACGGGCTCCTATACCGCCGTAACTACCTCTCGGACGGGCGCAAATGGTTACTCGTGGTTCCTCGGCATCTACGTTCGGACATATGTGCAGCGTTTCACGATGACCCGCAATGCACACATGCAGGATTGCTAAAAACGTACGCGCGCCTGCGAATTCGTTATTACTAGCGCGGGATGTACCGATTCGTCCGCCAATATGTCCGCTCCTGCCTCGCATGCCAACGCCGCAAGAATACCCCTGATGCCTTAGCTGCTCCACTGCAACCCTTGCCTTGCCCAGGACGGGCCTTTGACCGGGTCGGAGTTGATCTTTATGGGCCCCTTCCGGTACTTCAGATGGCAACCGCTGGGTGATAGTGACGATAGACCATCTCACGCGTTACGCGGAAACTTCGCCTCTGCCCAACGCATCTGCGCGGGATGTTGCCGGGTTCCTTCTGCGTAACATCATACTTCGCCATGGAGCCCCCAGAGAGTTGCTGAGCGACAGAGTCCGCGTCTTTCTGTCTGATGTTATTAGCCCCGAGATCTAACGCGAGCGGCGCTGCGAGCGCCGCTCGCGTGACGTCACGGCACGGACTCGCGCCTGTCGTCTGCTACGGTTCGGGCGTTGTCCGGGCGCCTGAGGTGTTTTCGTTTGTTCGCCCTCGTTCTCACTGCTTGCATACTTAGGGCGGTCGTCTCAAATATACTTTTAAGACGTCTTCCTTTGCGAGCATTTATTCAAAGAGCTAATTTCTTATATAACAATGCAGCTCTCAAAGGCAACGCTGCAGTGCCAGCCGAAGGAGCGCAGACCAGCCCATTGCGCGTTTTTCATGCGCGGATGGACAATCGCAAAACATAATATATAGGAATCTAGTTATGATACCATACCTGCCACGGTGCAATAGGTATGTAATAAACGCTGCCTATATATGACTTCTACAACAGTTACGTTGATTCTAATCCGCTAAAACAGGTTTGCTCACGACGAGCAGTTCATGGTATAATATAAAATTTTTGCATTTCTTCACAGAAACGCTCGGCAGTAACACGGGGACTTAACTAATACTGGAGTTTAGATTCTACAAGCGCCACTTGCTTCTTCAATTGCTTGTCAACATTAGGCAGTTCTTCACTTGTTTATATTAGGCGGCGGAAATTTGAAGTAAAGTTAATGAAGGCTTACAGATATTTACAGAATACAAATAGGAATGTACGAATATATATTCCCTTTTCCGTGCTACACGTTCAACTCACTTGAGAAATTTACTAGTGCTTGTTGCTTGAGGGATATACATGACGAATCTGTTTGGCGAACTGACACAGGCTGCTCGGCCCAATTTTTTTAGTGTAGTATGCCTGTTGGACCGCATGGCTGCAGCCAGAAAGAAGTCGAAGCGTCAATCATTAGTAGTAGGGGACATATTGAAGATATATGCTATAACATGCTGGCATGCTGGCGTCAGCATGATAAAATGCTGACGCCAATTACCAAGATTTTTTTTCCATGTAAAATGCAATGTCTCTCATAGATAAATACTAAGGGAATGTTAAGTGTTTAGCGAGGCATCATACACAACTTCGCGTGTTGAATTTGCAGACATTCTTTTTGCGCAATATTTACCGATAGACACGGCGCATATATGCATTGCAAAACCAGTAGACCCCTTTAACGCCATAGCTTGCGATATCCAAGCCGCAAAGTTTCTCGACTCACGCGCTTTTGAAGAAGAAACTGTGGTTAAGGCATGGCAGCTGAAACAAGCCGACCTATCCTTCAATACGTACGGCTCGAGCCACCCATACCCCAAGCATACACGAAGGGAATGAGCGCGCGCGCCAGCCGAGCGAGCCGGAGCGAGCGGCGTCCTGGCCGTGACGTCACTCGCGAGAGGGCGCCACTCCTAATTCTCGCCGCTAATAGAAGCCCTGCTCAAGGAATGCAACGTAATTCACCGTACTACTACTGCATACCACCCGCAAACTAATGGCATGACTGAGGGCTTTAACCGCACTCTTGGCGATATGTTAGCCATGTACGTCGCATCTGACCAAACCAATTGGGACCGAATTCTTCCCTTCGTGACGTACGCTTATAATACCGCCACACAAACCACTACAGGATTTTCCCCGTTCTTTCTTCTTTACGGACGCGAGCCTTCCTGCACAATGGACACCATCCTTCCGTGTCGCCCTGACACAACGGAGGCTACTACCCTGTCCGAAGCTGCTGCACACGTGGAAGAGTGCCGAAAGCTCGCCCGCGCATTTACTTCGGCAGATCAGCAGCGACAGAAGCACCTTCGGGATATTCCCTCCTCTCCGGCAGCCTATGCCCCTGACTCACTAGTCTGGCTGTGGGCTCCCGCTACCAGCCCTCGACTTTCACCAAAGCTTGTTTCCAAGTACCAAGGTCTCTACCGTATCGTCAGTCAAACGTCTCCTGTGAACTACTTGGTAGAACCCCTTGAGCCGCCTTCCGACAAGCGCCGCTGAAGGCGCGAAATCGTGCACGTTCAGCGGCTCAAGCCGTACTTTGATCCACCTGTGCTATCTTGCCCGTAGGTCGCCGAGACGGCTCCTCTTCTCCGGGGAGGCAATTGTACTGGAGAAGAATGCGCGGCAGGCACTGCTTCGAGAAAGACGGCAACAACGTTTTGGTTGGAAGCCTTGTGTCTGTGTTGCCGAAGCTCTGTGTCCTCTCGCTACGTGCTCTGCTATCTGAGCGTCCAATAAACCGAACTATAACGCATCTTAACAAATAATATTTTATGGTACATATTTCAGTTTACGAGTTGTAACCGGTGAGTTTGCAATATTTATCCATTTCAAATGAATCTCTAGGATGACATGAGTTTCGAGTACTTGCCTAAATCTGGGATGAAGCACATGGGCGTTCCGATTACTTTTCTATTTCAGTGCATAAAAGTCTGTCTAATAAAAAGTATGTGCAATGACAGCGCATTTGTACGACGAGTTTAATGGCATATATCTCCAGACAGGTACCATTCTAGAAATGTATTGCAAGTGAGTACGTCTTGGAAGCTCAGCTCCTTCGAACTGTAAGTTGTAATATCTGTCATAAAGTAATTAGCAAGTTATTTAGCGTATCTTTATTGCTTAAATATATGTTCAGATTTCTCGTGCAAGTAAAGTCCAGCTCTCCGGATAATCGAGCTCAAGGATGAAAATTACGCCATCTACGACAGACGACTTTCTAAAATGGCGGAAAACATGAAAATTATCACCCGTATTTCTGCAGCTTCATTCTTCCTATGGCTGTTTTTAACTGCAAGGTGCTTTGCATATTCGCAGTCACGTTTTACGACGGTCAGGTTGTAGGATGCGCAGTGTTAGATTTGGTTTGGACATAAATGGTACGCGAACATTGGTTCCTCGCTTCACGCGGAAAAGCAGCAAGAACTAGTGATGTACTCTTTTCTTCTCGTGTCACATCTGGAGACAAATAACAAGAGGTTGCCAACACTATTCCTAATCTCATGGACCTTCCACTTTCTAAATTTTTAATTCCTCTTTCATAGGAGAGATATAAACCGTACATGATATCGTCGCATCTATGAATAGTCAATTACGTTTTCGCTTCGAAGAACACGAGACGTAAGGAATACGCCTGATTTTATTGCGGCGTACGTGTAATAATTAATTAGGAAATCTAAAACTGGGACATCGTGAACCTGGAAGTAACGGCAGGAAGTATAGAGCAGACACTTTTTATTGTGACAATTATATACACAAGGACAACATGACTATTTCACATGAAAGTGAATGTTGGTTGACGCCGAAACCCATACGCGTGATCAGCGAATGCTTTGAAGATTTGGGTGCGCAAGAAAGTAATTCTGGAGGAATTGCGCGATGCATACGGACAGGAGTAACACAAACATGAGTCTATTGCATCGTGCTTTGAGCTTCACATAACCGCAAAAAAAAAAAGCAGGGAAAGAAGGTTTCTTGAATACAGAGTTGACCTATCGCAACCAATACAATATCTCCTTTTTTGTGCAAAATAAGCGGATGCATTCAAAACAGGTGGTCCTAAGTTTCTGAGAAGTACATTTGAACAGAATAGAGGCCACCATAACAAGCCTCGTCTTTACAAATGAAGACGAAGTGCCTCTGTGAAAAATAAGGCAGAACCCATGAGCGCAACTGAAACATCAGTTGCTATGGCGTCGAAGTTTTGACGGAAGCCCGTCTGGTCGGGAGGCACCATGAGGAAGGGTTTAATGAACGACACCGACCACTGAAACAATACAACAAAATATGTTTCGGCTCCCCTAACGAGAGCCTTGTTCACAATGAAATAAAAGGCCTGCGATACAATGATTATGTGGCTTTAAAGTATGGCGTAAGCAGCGCTTGTAGACTGGGGGGGGGGGCGGGGGGGGGTTCCCGTCATTCCGGTTGAGGGCGCTATCTGTCATTTCGATTTGGAGAGATCCCAAGTGATGTCTTGAACTGAAATTGCTTTCTTTTTCTAGCATCTTGGCGATATCCGAATCAATTCTATGGCCCAAGTCACCAGCATGTTCTGCCCAGGTGTTTGGCGCAACTTTTTTCTTTTTCACGTCCTTTGCATGCTGCTTCAACCGCTGTTCCAAATTGCCTGTCTAGCCAATATATACGCAGTCGCAGTGTACACAAGGAATCCTGCAGACGATACCAGTAAAGTTTGTATTCCGAAGCTTCTCTTTCACGTTTACCAGCCGATGGCGTAATTTTTGGGACGGCACGTGAGCTGCCTGGACGTCATAGCCGCGTAGAAAGCGGGCTAAGACCTAGCTGACACCGGGCACATACGGTATGGGGCGCGTTTTCTTGGCAGCACACAGTCAGGCCTTGGGGGCTGAGACAGATGGCGTTCCACCGAGTTCACAAATGACCTCGGGTAGCCACATGCCGAGAGATTACGGTGCACTTCTTGTAGGTCAGCAGCCCGGCTTTGTGACATTGCGCAGATAGGGTTGGTTCTGCCGAGAAGAGAGGCTACTGCCGATCTCTTCGGGTTCATCGGGTGCACTGAATTTAAATGCAGATACGTGCCTGTGTTTGTGCTCTTTCTGTACACGGAAAATGCCAGACTGCGCCGGTCACGTTTCACGAGGACGTCCGGAAAAGGAAGCTCGCCGTCTTTTTGTTCGTCGACTGTGAAATGGATAGACGCTTTATCACTATTCAAATGCGAGGAAAATGAAGAAATTTATTCTCGCTGAATTACGCAGAAAATACCGTCTACGTAACGTAGGAAGACTCTTGGCGGAGAGTAGAAAGAGGCGATTTGCTCGACGCTCAAGCCATTACATTGTTAAATTTGCAACAGTTATCGGAATAGACGCACCCATTAGTTACCCGTGCACTTGCCTGTAGAAGGTGCCTTCAAAAGTGAAGTACGTGCTTACCAGGCAGAGCAGAAGCAGCCTCTTCAAGTCAGGATTGCCGATGGGTGTCCTTTCTGGTCGGGCAGGGTCATAGGCCAGAGTGGTGTTGGAAGTTTACGCGGCGAGTCCAATACGAACGCTTGTAAAAAGCGATACGGCGTCGAACGAGAAAAGCGCTTATAGATCGCCGGGAGTGAAATGACGAATCTTGCTTATGAAGTCTTCATAATGGCGAACGTGGGTGGCGCCTCTACTAACGAGAATGGGAAGAATATTAGGAAAGTATTTGAACAGTTTATGGACTGTACATCGAGTAAAATCAGCAAGTGGTCGCATCGGGACATTAGGTTTGTGTATTTTTGGCAAACCGCAGAGCACCGGCGTTGAGCCGTTAGTGCACAGAAGGGAGAAGTACAACCCTTTGTGCCTCGGGCCTACAAATCAAATAGAATGGCTTGAGCCATTTCATTTCTTTCAGCAAATTTAATAATGAAATGGCTTGAGCATCGAGCACTCGCCTCTTCCAACTCGCCGCCCGAGTCTTCCTACGTTACGTAGACGATGCTTTCTGCATAATTCAGTTACAAGAAATTTCTTCATGTTTATCGAATTTGAATAGTATTAAAACGTCTATAACTGTAAGTGTATAACAGCTGTGTCTTACTAGTACTCCCGAACGGGGCAGAAGCCTCGAGGCTTACGAAAAGGGTTCTAGTTAAATTGAGAACGACGCAAGGAGCTATGGAATAAAGAATAATGGGTGCAACGTTAAGGGATAAGAAAAGAGTAGATCGGGTGAGGGAACAAACGCGAGTTAATGACATCTTAGTTGAAATCAAGAAAAAGAAATGGGCATGGGTAGGACATGTAATGAGGAGAGAAGATAACCGATGGTCATTAAGGGTTACAGACTGGATTCTAAGGGAAGGGAAGCGTAGCAGGGGGCGGCCGAAAGTAAGGTGGGCAGATGAGATAAAGAAGTTTGCAGGGACAACATGGCCACAATTAGTACATGACCGGGGTAATTGGAGAAGTCTGCGAGAGGTTTTTGCCACGCAGGAGGCGTAACCAGGCTGATGATGATGACGACGAAAGCGTCTATCCAATTCAGAGTCGAGGAAGAAAAAGGCCGTGAGCTTCCGTTTCTGGGCGTCTTCGTGAAATGTGACCGGTGCAGCCTTGCATTTTCTGCGTACAAAAGATCACACACACAGGCAGGTATCTGCGTTTTAATTCACTGCACCCGATTAACCAGAAGAGATTGGTAGTAGCTTCTCTTGTGGGCAGAACCAAGCGTATCTGCACAACGCCACAAAGCCGGGCTACTGACCTACAGGAAGTGCACCGAAATTTCTCGGCATGTGGCTACGCGAGGTCGTTCATGAACTCGGTGGAATGCCATCTGTCTCATTTACCAAGGCCTGACTGTGTGCTCCCAAGAAAACGCGCCCCCGTACCATGTGTTCCCGGTGTGAGCGAGGTCTTAGCCCGCGTTGTACGCGGCTATGACGTCCAGGTAGCGCACGTGCCGTCACAAATATTACGCCATCGGCTGGTAAACGTGAAAGACAAGCCCCCGAAGACAAAGTTTACTGGCATAGTCTACAGGATTCCTTGTGAACACTGCGACTGCGTATATATCGGCTAGACAGGCAATTTGGAACAGCGGTTGAAGCAGCTTGTCAACGATGTGAAAAAAATTGGAGGACGCTTAAGCTTCGCCTTCAAGAGTGGGACGCGACAGCGTTCCCGTCGACCCGCCAAGGGGTATAAGACAATGCGCTACGGCACAGCGATCACTTACGATGCGCCCCGCATCGGACTTAGCGCCCACCTATCACGCGGTGAGCGTTGAGCAACGCAGCGTTCGGCGCGGCAACGAAACGTGCGCCTGAGCGAACGGAACGAACCAAAGAACTCGGTGTCTCGGAGGGGAAACGATCTACGCCAGCCAAACGTCGTGATCGGCACGGGCAGAGAGATAGATAGTAATCTAAACCGGGAGCACGGCGAAGCGTCGTCAGGGGAGAGGGAGTCCCGCGACGCGCCTGGCAGCGGTCCCAATGCGCGCGCGGCGCGCCTCCTGTCGGGGCAGCGCCGTACATTGAGAGGAGGGGGTCTTCTGTGTTTGCCGCAAGATGCCTCTGCGTGTGCGGAAAGCGCAGAAGAAATGCAGCGGAAACGCACTTCGCAACTCGTGTAATTGTGACTTCTGTACGTTACATGTTCATAATTACCGATATACACCGCAGTATAACTTTCCACGGCTCGTTTCGAAGGCAACACCGCATTCACTAGAGGCGCGTTTGCACCGCTTGGAAGCATCGAACTCGTGGCTGAGTGGTAGCGTCTCCGTCTCACACTCCGGAGACCCTGGTTCGATTTCCACCGGACCAATCTTGGAAGTTGCTTTTTATTTATGAAGCGCCTGCCGTGATTTACCGCTCATGGTCAACGCCGCCAACGCCGACACCGACACCGACGCCGACGACACCGGCTTTTCTGCGACACGAGCTCCTTAACGCTGTCGCGTTAAAAGAAGAAAGTCGTATCAAACGTCCTGGCAGAACATGCAGGTGACTTGCGCCACAGGAGTGATTCGGATAAGGCTAACATATAAGAAAAAGAACGAAATTTGACTCCGAATCACCACTTGGAATCCCTCCTAATCCAGATGACAGACAGCACACTCAACCAGAATAACGGAACCCTTCTCCCCATCTACATGCGCTGCTTCCGTCATATTTTAAAGCCATTTCATATTGTACCGCACGTCGCTGATTTCATTGTGAACGAGACCCTCGTCAGTGGAGCCGAAACGTCCTTTCTTGTATTCTAGCTGTTGCTGTACAGCACACCGAGAGGTTCGTTGTATGTTTCCCAAAAAAGACGTCACAAGCGGCCTGTGTGTCATGCGCGCGCCGCACGCGCCTTGCCCGCAGCAATGTGTGAAGGGGAGGAAACTGCAAAATTATCCACTGAAGGAAGAAAATGCCCCAACTTGGTATGAGATCATTAATTTACACGTTCATAGTATTCAAGAAAGTGAAGATAGTAATGAAAGACATGTAATTCCAACTGTAGCCTATCTCCTTCGCGCGATCAGAACTTTCACTTTCTTTGATAGTAAGGTTAAAGAAAAGGTGTCATTAAGAATACGAACAAACACCAAATTTTCAAGTCTGTGTTTTTGATCGTGTCTATTTCTCGCACGCACCATACATTGGCGTTTTGACAGCAGCTCGTTCAACGACAAGCTTTGTAAGAAGAAAAAGTCCAAATAGAGTATTTGGTCAGGAATGAACTTAGCCCTTTTATGCATAGGAAACGGAGAAATGTTCTACTAAGGCAGCGGCTGAATCGGTGCACAAGTACATTCTAAGAGTGCAGCTCTTCACTGCCCGTTCCTGCAGCTAGCCTCAGTGCTATCCCTCGTAACGGTGCTAACAAAATGAAGAATGAAAGCGAGCGCGTATCGGAGTGGAAATTAAAGACGGCGATAGCGAACAGAGCGGAGGAGGAGGGTATGGTGAAAACATGAGACAAAAATGTAGCGCCGTGGAAGATGGGTAATGCGACTAGAATGGCTACAAGATGGTGCCAGACGCGCGCGTCATTTGTAAGGAAACAAGAGGCTTCATGAGCTGAGGTCCCTGTGCGGCGCCTCCCGTGAATCGTGCCCACGCGTCATCCACGTGCCGCATCTCGTGATTTCCCGATAAGCGAGGCAATGGTGCCACAATTTACTGCTTTGGTGACGCACCGCACGAGGTACATTGTCCGCGTCACCAATATATTAGGAATGAGAACACGTATGCAGCTGCACTCAAATTTCGCATTAGGGAGCATTTTAATCTTCGATGATTTTTTTTTGTATTTAAACGAGGAAGTTCTGACAACTGTATGCAGACCTGAAGAGTTGTCTATACACCTATTGCAGCAACGGAAAGATATGTTTCAAAACCAGCGAATGCAGTATTGTAGTGATGCCCTGAGAGGCGAGGCATACGGCGACCGCAAAACAAATATTGCAGTGAATGCGTTAAGCGTGATCTGCAATACAATGAAACGGCTTTGGACGTAGCGCAGTACAAAAGCCAGCTGGAAATTTCGTGTCCCTGCCGAATATGGAGTCTAAGAGCGTCTATACAGATCGTTGCTTTCTGCAAGAAAGCAACATAGTCGCAATAAAGAAAGGCGTCAGGCAGCGAGATACGATCTCTCCAATGCTATTCACAGCGTGTTCACAGGAGGTATTCAGAGACCTGGATTGGGAAGAATTGGGGATAAAAGTTAATGGAGAATACCTTAGTAACTTGCGATTCGCTGATGATATCGCCTTGCTTAGTAACTCAGGGGACCAATTGCAATGCATACTCACTGACCTGGAGAAGCAAAGCAGAAGAGTTGGTCTTAAAAATAATTTGCAGAAAACTAAAGTAACATTTGAGTCTCGGAAGAGAACAGCAATTTACAATAGGTAGCGAGGCACTGGAAGTGGTAAGGGAATACATCTATTTAAGGCAGGTAGGGACGGCGGATCCGGATCATGAGACGGAAATAATCAGAAGAAGAAGAATGGGCTGGGGTGCGTTTGGCAGGCATTCTCAGATCATGAACCACAGGTTGCCATTTTCCCTCCAGAGAAAAGTGTATAATAGCTGTATCTTACCAGTACTCACCTACGGGCAGAAACGTGGAGGGTTACAAGAAGGGTTCTGGTTAAATTGAGGACGACGCAATGAGTTACAGAAATAAGAATGATGGGTGTAACGTTAAGAGATAAGAAAAGAGAAGATTGGGTGAGGGAAGAAACGCGAGGTAATGACATCTTATTTGAAATGAAGAAAAAGAAATGGGCATGGGCAGGACATGTAATGAGGAGGGAAGATAACCGATGGTCGTTATGGGTTACAGACTGGATTCCAAGGGAAGGGAAGCGTAGCAAGGGGCGGCCGAAAGTTAGGTGGGCGGATGAGATTAAGAAGCTTGCAGGGACGGCATGGCCACAATTATTACATGACCGGTGTTGTTGGAGAACTATGGGAGAGGCCTTTGCGATGTAGTGGGCGTAAGCAGGCTGATGATAATGATGTGACAGGTCGTAATACAGGTCGCAGTAGAACGTGTGTTCTCATGTAGGGTAAGTAAAAGCCCCTGTATTCGTTCACGGGTTTTGAAGCGAATGTGGTGCCTTTCAAATGAGAATGGCTTGTGGCTAAGCAATCTTTACTCTCTCACTGGCAACAAACCTACTCAGGGATTTGAGAAAAATGTGCTGGCCGCATTACCAATAGCACGGGTAAGAAACCAGCTGGGCGCGAATTTTGCGATATGTGTCCGCTCAGTCAAATGGTCGTCCACTGGTTTGACAGCAGGCTTAACCATCAGCAGAGTGTTCTAGAGAAGTGTCTTGACCTGGGTACGTAACCAGCAAGATTCGCAGTATGTCATTGTGAGGACTCTGGTGATTGAGGACGAAAACTGGAAACTTGACACAAAGCCGTTGACTGGGTACGTGCAACATACTTGACCCATTTCAGGTAAGAAAGATTACGTCAACTATAGGTGTTTGTGAACAAATATCAAATACGGAACTTGTATTGCGAATGGTTTGTGGACGTTTGTAAGAAATGCGCATGAATCCCTGTTGTTTTGTGACGTCCTGTACGAAACTTCTCCCAATCTTCGGCAAAATTTGCCAGTTCAGTGTAGGTCGAGGCCACGAGGTGCCATTACCAGCAGGATTAAGAATACATTTTTGCGCTAACAGGAAAATAAGGACTTAGGAGGGCAAGCAAGAAACGATATGCGGAGAGGTCCAGTACTCGACATATCTTTTCTTTGTTGCCCTTCTAAGCCTTTATTTTCCTGGTAGTGCAACAATGTATTCATTACATCCCAACCAACTCACCCAGCTACAACTTCTGCTCATGACGAGAAATGCCGCAGCCATGCCACAGAATGGCTTGCCACTCTCATTTGGTTACCCGCAGGTTCCCACCCCGGTGCACATAGTGACTGTCCACCGCGCACGGCGGCGACGAAGGGCAGCATCCCTTCTGTCTCAGGAGAAACCCGCCACGCCAGTCGACAGGTGAGTAGGATTCCAAACAGCGTCTTTTGTGCTCTGGGCCAATACTCACGTTAGCAACAAATTATATGATCATCAAATGCCCATCAGCTTAAAAACTTTTCGTATTGCGTACGTCACTCTAAATCATATCTCACTTTTTCCCGAACAATGAAGCATTGGTAGCAAGAAGTATTACAGAAAGTAAAGCTCTACTTTTTTGTCTTTTTGTGCATTGAAGCTCAGCTATATCTGTGGGCACTTTTTGCCTCTGGTTTAGTTACCTCGCGATCTGAATGTACGGTCGTGACACGACACGATGCAAATAGGGAATTTGCAAGGATCGTTCATTAACACTATAACTAAAGTATGTTCCCGCCTAATGCATAAGTCGCACCATTTGCTGAATGTCTTGTCTTTGAAGCTTTTAGTAATCATTGCAGGCATGAGATAGCGCGGTTGGCGGACAGCGAGAGTTAACCGAAGTGGCTCTTTTTTGTTTTCGAACAAAATCGGCTGTTCTTTCATAGGAGAGTACGGTTTCGTGAAGGGACTTTCACTGTGTTCGATATAAACTAATACTCAAATTGACGGGAGGCAATCGCGTAAATTTGTAAATTTGTTGAGGGGTCAATTATTGCTGGAAATTTCCAACGGTTGTTGTTTTTTTTTCTGCTGACAACAACAAAGATACCATTGGGGGCGAGAATGCTCAATCATCTTAAGAGAAATCATCTTATCAGCTTCTTGATAGTCAATATAGGTAGGCGACATGCATTAGAGCCGCGGATGGTTTGGGCTTGCATCGCCAGTGTTATTTCGGAGCTTAACAACTGCCATCTTCCATAGGGGTCGACCTCCAAGGGCGAATTTATTCCAACACGAGGCAAAGAGGCACCGTAGCTCAATGAGCATGCTGAGGCGGAAGGTGAGAGCAGCCATTTTCATTAACGAATTAAAGTCTGAAAGAGAATGAAACAAAACAAGAGCCGCATACCAGGAGCTCTCACAATGTCAAGCCGAAATGTGGTACTCTGCCCCCGGTGCGATTTGCGCAAGCAATATGACGCAAGGGAGAAGTTGCGCATAGGGTCTAAAGTTTACAAGCTGAATACAGGACGCATAGTTCATGATAATTACGACGGTGTGAGGAAGCACGACGTCATACGAGATTACGACATCAGGATTATATGGTATACTAGTTACCGTCTGGCATAAGTGGGGTGGGTAGAAAAGCAATGGAGGTAAGGGCAAGGGAAGGCAGGCGAATATGTTCCAGGGAGCACAGCTAGCTTGGAGCACCGTCGGGGTAATCACCAGGAACAGATAAAGTGAACAGCACCGCTAAACAGCAAAAGAGTGACACCGCCAAGCAGGAATAAGCTCGCAGTCAAGCCTGGCGTCAGTGTTCAAAGATATAAAACAAAAAGAATACGCGATCTCCAGCGACACTCGTTGGGCCGCCCTTTAGGACCGGTTTGTGTGTGAGAAAACATTGCCCTTGCTTTGACACCTGAGCCTCAGTCAGTTATGGCACCGTATGTTGTAGCCCCATACAGAGCAGTTTCTATTGAATGCGCATATAGGTAATCAGAGTGCTTGTTTCAGTCTCTCGTATAAGAGCACATGCAACTTGCTCCACTTTGCTCATTGTTACATAGGGAGCAGCGTAGTTTGTGCGCGAAAGGACCAAGGGTTAGACTAGCCTGACCGTGTCGCACTTTTTCATGTCTCTGTGTCGTTTCATGGCCTTGTGTACCATATGCATGACTTCATTGGGAGTTTTGGTAGTTGTTGCATTGCGTTGTTCTTGCTGTCCATCTGGATGATTAGGTCCAGGATCTCTATGTACGTCCTTGACTTCGTGTCGCGCCCCTCGAGTATAACCTTGATGTCGACAACGTCCTAGTGGGTACGGCGCCTCCTCACCGCGAGAAGCTTGGACTTCTGTGGTGAGGAGGACAGCCTGCAGCTCTTT
This sequence comes from Dermacentor albipictus, assembly GCF_038994185.2. Taxonomy (NCBI): domain Eukaryota; kingdom Metazoa; phylum Arthropoda; class Arachnida; order Ixodida; family Ixodidae; genus Dermacentor; species Dermacentor albipictus. The sequence continues at coordinate 522,616,534 of NC_091821.1, read as the reverse complement.
GCGCATTGATTCGCCATTTCGGCAACAAGCTGGAGCGTGCCGTGCAGGCCTTCGAGGGAGTCAGTGCCCGTCGGTAGGGTCACATTGTCCGTGCACAGGATGTGGCTTGAATTCAGTATACTTCCTAACTACTCCCGGAAACCAATTGGTGCTATGATAAATAGCCGTGGGGAGAGTACTAAGGCTCGGGAAATGGCTTTGCACCCAAGGATGGGGGGTTTAGAGGTGACGTCTCCGATACCAAAGGGACACTAAAGGCAGCCGACGTGGACTGTTTAAACATCATTGCAGAAACCTCGTAATGCTTATTTCTTGCAAAAAAGGGTTAGTTTTTGAGGAGGTTGCGTCTGCAGGGTCCGAATATCTTTTTTCAAAATTCAAATATCCCGCCAGTCAACCAGGGAAATCGGGACGTTGAATACACCATCACCACACTTCGCTGACGTCAGTGGGTAAAACGCCGCGAGAAAGAATACGGCCAAGACAGAGCGGTGGATTCGCCAATGCAGCTGCTTTTTGGTCAAGTGGCGCAGGCCATTCGGGCATCCCACGACAGCGCATGGAAGTGGAAGTTTCTGCTACTTGCAGTTTGTGCGAGTTTCTCGAACCAGAAAAACCAGCGCAGCACTACGCGATAACGAAACTACTGAAACGCGCAAGCTTAGGAGGCGCATAGTCGAGTGAAAACGAAACCTTTCGGCCACCCGCGTCGCTGACAAGGGTAAAATTAATGAGTTAATTTTTTTTTCTAAAAATGAAATAGAACTGGGCAAGTAGCATGTTATTTCATCTTATGTGACAATACAAGGATGTTTTTAGCAACGAGTGATTGAGTACTAGTGACAAAAATTAACTGAGGAGTGCTTTCCTCATCGCACAAGCACTTAAATGTCCCGGGGAGTTTCTTACAATCTCCTGCATTTACCTCAATTTCTTAATTCTTAAGGCTCTGTTCGTGATCATTTTGAAGTCTCAGAAATTCTCGAGCACTGATCTATCACTTTAGCTTGACTTAGTATTTACCTTTAGTGTCTCCCTAATTATTGCTGTGGAGCTGGAAAGAAAATAACTGAGTTTGTATGTGTGTTCTGGCTCTGGTTTTTGATCAAGGGATCGAATATGTCATGGTGAAATCCGGGGTTGTCCTGCGTATTATTTCCGATAATGTTTAATGTTAGTTCAGGTAATGTAGAGTAAGGTCGGGACCCCTCGAAACGCTGGTATCTGTTTGGTGGTTGTTGAGCAATTTTGTTGTCTTATAGAATGGATTCTGCTATTCCTTTCCATTTTTGGAGTTGTAAGTGTATTCGCATAATTGATATGGGATGTTAAAGCCCACCGCTATTAGCAGGGATGAATCACTTCCCATTGACAAGGCTTGCTAGATAACTTCTCGTATTGCCAGTTGCTAGCGTGATGATTGGCAGTACATGTTGAGTATGAATTATTTTGTTTTCTTTTGGTTGAGGATGATAGAATTTTCTCTAGCGTGTACTCGTAGTCTTTCTGCGGCATGAGGTGGTTGACCACCGAAGAGCAGCCTTTGACAGGAATGACTGTGCATTCTTCTGTTGGGATGGCAGATGTAACGAATCCTGGCAAACGAGGGTTGCTATTTGTTTCTTATCAAGCAATTAGTTCTGGGTGAGGGTCAAGAGACGATATGTATTCTTGTAAGGCTCCCTACCTGTCTTTCATACCTCTGCAGTTCCACTGGAGAACCATTGTGGCGTTCAACCCACCCTTTGGTCGAGTCGGCATGTTGGTCAGTTGCATCCTTGCTGTCTACCGCGTTTTCTAGTATGTTTGGGTTGGTCCGCGACTGCTCCGTGGGTTTGCGACTCCAATGCGTTCAAGGCGGATGGCGTGGTGCTCTACTTCCAGTTCCAGGATGCGTACAGCTTTAGGACTTCTACATCCTGCTGCACCGTTCGAATGTCCTCTCGTAGAAATTTACAATGTGCATTCATGCGTGACGGGAGCATTCCCGCTTTGCTTGTCATAGCTGCTTGAAAGCACTGGGTTTGCGCTGTGTGCGACGCATCTTGTGTGTGGGCTGCGCTACTCGCGGGCGCCTTGGAGGTTACTGTTTATGAGTACATCGTTAGGGGTGGTGGTGGAGGAATGTGCCTATTTTTTCGGCCTCATTTGGGTTCTGGCTCATTTTTTTTTCATTCAAGAATGGCCTCGCATTCTCTTGGGCGTTACAGCAGGGGCGGTTACAGCATCAATATGAACAGCTCTTCATTTTGGCAACGTACTTGCTTTTTAGACCGCTCCTACCATTGCTCTATGCACTTTAGAAAAAGCAACTAGCAAATAGGCACGTCCTGAGCCGGTATTCCCATATTTTAATAGTATGATTGCTACTCTTGGAAACATACAACGGTTTCGTTAGGTAAGCGTCCTTATTAATTCCGACATTTGTAGCGTTCCTAGTTAAAGGACACAATAGACATCAAACATTGCTGTGGAGCTGGCTTTCATCTCGTCTACCTTTTTTTCTCACTTCATTCTTCTCTTCTCGGGGATCCAGGTTCCCGCGCTTTTTCACCTTCTATTCGAAGGCTCATACCGCTTCACCCTTCCAGGTTTCTTTTGCTAACCCCTCCTGTGGTAATATTTGAAAACGTTTCCACTCTAAGCATATTTAACTGAGCCTCGTTCACCAATGTACCACACAGTCTTCAATATTCCTTTCCGAGTGGCTGTTTTTGTCACAGAGTGAGGACCATAAAATTTGGCACTGGATTCGCTTACTCCTTTCCTAACTAGAATGAGGTAGGTGACTTGAATGTCTGGGATATCTGAGCAATGTCTCTTGCCAAATTGTTTTTATTCGTTTACAGTATCTCTACTCCTGCGATTTTTGTTTCCTCTCCTCGACGATTTTGAGATTTTCTGAGAGCGCCAGTTCATGGTCCGCCTGAAGAATAGGGGTTTTTCCTGAAGGAGCGGACTGCGTGCTGCATTGCATGCCAGTGGTGTAGGAGCGATTGTGATGTCTAAAGAGCATTTCCATCCACTAGGGGAATTATTGTACATCCTGCAGTATTGTTTCACATCTTGTATAGCACACTCTACAAGCCCATTTTCCGCGGGATGGTATGGCGCACAGAATTTGATTGATATTGACACGTGTACTTATCTTTATCGGGCGACCACGTTTCGCCGCTTAACAACTGTAATCGCACAGCGAGGGATGCGCCTGAATGTATCCGATGTTTCTGGAAAGTTATCGATGCTTCTACCCGGCTGTCTGTTGTCGCCGACCCTTGTGTTACAGTGTACTAGAATAATTACAGTGGCTCGAGCGGAGGCGCCTCCTGTTGGGCGTCGCGTACCTGCTTTGGAAGAAAGTAGCGGTGGCGCTGTCGTCGTTCGCACTTGAAGCAAGTGTGCGCCACTTCTGCTTCTGCGCGTGGTTTGTCGTTGTTCTTGTCGCGGAGCGTTGTTTCTTTCGTGCCTTTTCCGGCGTCAGTGTTTATGATGCCGCCCAAGCGGAGGTTAAACCACTGTTACGCGCCAGGCTGCGCAACTGGCTACGCAAGAACAGCTCAGGACCGTAAGTTATCACTTTTTAAGGCTCCGTAAGATGAACAACAAAGGCTTGTTTGACAGCGAAATCTCCACAGGCTTGACAAGCCGCTGGACCCTGATTGTGCAGTTTGTGAACTGCACTTCGAGCCCCATTTTTTTTTTGAGGCATTATGTACACGTGATAAATGGAACTGAAGTTAGAATTCCGAGGGGGACTCCAACACTTGCTCCTGACGCAGTCCCGACCCTTCTGCCCAACTTACCCGCCTATTTGAGCAAGTCCACTCCGACTCCGAGGCCTCAGAGGAAAAGACGGCAGCTACAGATGCCATGTGATACCAGCAGTAAAGCCCGCCGCGCTGACCAGTGTCATCAAGAGGGCGATCATGGTGCGGAGGCTGCAGTGAGCAGCGAAGACTGCGCGGATATTGCCGAGGGAGACATTGTTAGCGTTGCCGACCTCCGGGGACTCGCACTTCCAAGAAAATCGTGGGCGCTGCACGAGTTCCTGGATTTTACTGGTGTGTGCTACGTGTGTTGTGCACTGAATGCGCCCACGAGTGAACTTACAGTTGCGAGAACAGTGTTTTTCAACACTGGAATCGAAGGAATCGTGAAGTGCAAGGTACATCTTTTGGGCAAGCTAATAGAAGAAACACATATTGTGTCGATCCAGCAAGCTGAAGATGTTGCTAACAGCTAACATGATTGGATTTTATGTAGTAACCAGGATGCACTTTTACATCAAAGGATTAAACAAGTCTCGTGATGCAGCGCGCAGAAAGTCGCACCAACACTTGAAGCTTAGTCGCTTGTGAGGGTAATGATACCAAGCCGTTCGACAGTAGTGAACTGAAAAGCGATGATGTGCAAATAAATGTGCACTGGTGTGCTACACGACAACTTGGTTGTTTATTCTTCGTAACTCTGCCAGCCATCTGTGCATACCAAGATAGCAGTGGTAAATCCATTGAAAATTCCTTGAGATGAAAAAATCTAAGAACGAGGGTATTGAATGGTAATAAAAAATAATGAAATGTCGCCAAGAAACCTAGAACATCCATCCAATACAACGCAGTATATGCCAATGCGCTACGTTCCAAATCCGGCGTAAAAAGAAAAATTAGAACATCGGCGTCACTCAGTGTAAATTCCGCAGCGATTTCTGAAGTTTGATACACGGACAGGAGCTAATATGAGCCGCCAAGAACAAGCCTCTAACTACGAGCAATAAAAACAGCGCTAAACGACGGGACGAGCGAAGGGACACAGACAACAGCGCTGACTAACAACCAAAGTGATCGTAATCATGAACCAACCAGCCCAAATGCGTACTCTTTTGAAGCCTCTAACGTCGCGACAAAGCATATTAAGGAAACAATGTTAAGCGTCATTGCATTTTATCTTGGCAAACTTCCTTCTTTATGCGTTCCTATCTCGGGGTAGGCGATTTCATGTTGAGCATACACAGAAATTTTTTTATATCGTCATTAAAGGATCTTGAAAGCGACGAGACAAGCTTAATTAAGGCACCTAATTTGTGGGAAGTGCACCGTCAGTGGGAAGAGATGTATCATACGAAGTGTATATATTGCAGCCCGCTATCCAGCTCAGCCACTCGCGAAAATCACGGTAAGCGTTTGCAAATATTCCTTTATGTTTTGCTCGTTCACGGAAAAAAAAGTGCGATAGTAAGCCATGGCAAAGAGCAACGAATACCATCACGAGATGTGAAGCATTGCGGCTATGTCTCCGGCCAGACGATTCCACAACTACAACGCGCGCAGGCGACACTATTTGAACCTTTCCACATTCATAACGAAGCTGCAAAGAGCAGAAATCGGAAGCGAAATATTTTGTCCTTTGCTAGGCTTGCATTACTTCGTGGTGACAAACTTAAGCCGCCCAAAACGATGGACAAAGCGGTTGTCCTAGCAGCCGACGGCCCGAAAGCTGCCGCGCTTTCAAGTGCGGTCGACTACAGCGCCGCCGCACCTTTCTTCCGTTTCAGGCCCTCTCCAGGGGAGGCGGTCGCGCCACTAGAAAGTGTTCTAGTTCACTATACTTGTGTTATCTGATTTCATCGCGTAACGCGAATGGTGTAGAACTTTGTGGAAGGCACGCGGGTCCGAACGATTAGTCTGGAACATTCGACGAGTGCTCTATAAAAGCCGACGCGCTTGACCCGCTGATCAGATTTTCGACGATCGCCGACTGTGTTCGCCGCTATCGTTGTGCTTTAAGTGTAGCCTGTTTTGTGGGCACAGGTTCGCCCAATAAAAGCTAGTTTTGTCTTTCACAGTACTGCTACTGTGTTCTTTCTTCACCGTCACTACCACGTGACAATGTATTGTGGTCTCGAGCCCATCTTGCTAGTTTTTCAATCTTGAACGCTGGACCGTTGTCAGGTGTGATCGTCCTGTTTGTCCTAAACATATCCCGTTGGAGGAGGATGGTGACATTATTCGCATCTCCTTTTCCTGCCCGTGCCGTGAGATCATCCTAGTGCATTCATCTATGGCCAGAAGAAAAACGTGCGTTTTTCGGACTCTCTCTCGTTTCATATTTAGCTTGGCAATATCCAGGCGTATAATTTCAAAAGGTGCGTTCGAGTGCGAAGATATTTTCATGGCGTCCGCAGGTTGCTTATTTTTCACTTTCCTGTCTTGACAAATGTCGCATGAAGGAACGTATTGATTCACGTCTTCTTTCATGTGAGGACACGTGTATCTCTTGACTAGCTTGTTGTCGGTGCGCCCAAATCCGTCGTGCCCTCCAGTTTCTGGGCTATCGTGGTACAAATAAAGCACCCTGGAAACCAGCATTGGCGGGACTTGATAGCAACATTCCAGAAAAATCAATTGTTCAGTGCCTTCCCACGATTTTACTTCATTGACTTCTTCCGACTGTTCTTTGTTGGCCTTTATCATCAATCTAGACAATGCATCTGCATCAGTCAAAGGGGGTCCAGGTCTGTGGGAGATGGTGATATCGAACTGTTGCAAGTATTTCACCCATCTGGCGATACGTCCAATAGGTTGGGTCATATTCAAGAGATGAGTGAGGCTCTGGTAATTGGTTAACAAATAAACTTCGCACCTTCTACGTACGTACGGAAGTACTGAATTGCTTTAAGGTCAGCAAGAGCTTCCTTTTAAGTAGTGGTGTAGTTGACTTCAGGTGGCTGAGGGAAGTTACGGTTGGCGTCCAACACCTTGTGCAGAAAGGACTCTCGCCCACCATGCCTCATCGAAATGAAGTGTGACTTCCTAATTCGCCATGGTTGGTTCGAGTGTATGCCGGTCTGAACATCTTGAAGGCCCTTTCAAGATGTTCAACCAGTACCACCTCGCCCAAATCTCGATCCTTCTATGCCGGTCTGGCGGATGCCCCGCATTGTTTACAGGCCCTTTTGTGTGTGTGTGCCACTTTAGAGGGGCCCTTTCCTCGAACTGCCAAGATCTACAGGGGAAGTTCCATGAACCAGCAACGCGTAAAACAGAAGGACAAGCGTCTACGATTCCCGGATCTGTGACTTGGTATAACCGGAGGCGGGACACCCTTTTGCTTGCAGCAGGATTGGCATAACCGGAGGCGGGACGTCCTTTTCTTTGCAGCGGCTTGCTATAACCAGAGGCGGGACACCTTTTTCTAGCAGCGGCTTGGTATCTCTAGAAGAATCTGCCCCCAATCTTTCAATAAATCCGCTGTTACCCAATCTTCCCCAGCTGCCTTCGCCCTTTGCATAGCTCCCAAGGCTTTCTTTACTTCTTCCGGCATTACCTGTAAGATTTCGAATTCCTCTAGACTATTCACTCTTCCATTATCGTCGTGGGTGCCACTGGCACTGTATAAATCTCTATAGAACTTCTCAGCCACTTGAACTATCTCATCCATATTAGTAATGATATTGCTGGCTTTGTCTCTTAGCGCATGCATCTGATTCTTGCCAATTCCTAGTTTCTTCTTCACTGCTTTTAGGATTCCTCCTTTCCTGAGAGCATGTTCAATTCCATCCATATTATACTTCCTTATGTCACCTGTCTCACCCTTGCTGATTAACTTCGAAAGTTCTGCCAGTTCTATTCTAGCTGTAGGGTTAGATGCTTTCATACATTGGCTTTCATACATCAGATCTGTCGTCTCCAGCGATAGCTTACTGGTATGCTGTCTAACGGAGTTGCGACCGACTTCTATTGCACACTCCTTAACGATGCCGACAAGATTGTCGTTCATTGCTTCAATACTGAGGTCTTCTTCCTGAGTTAAAGCCGAATACCTGTTCTGTGGCTTGATCTGGAATTCCTTTATTTTTCCCTCTTACAGCTAACTCATTGATCGGCTTCTTATGTACCAGTTTCTTCGGGTCCCTCCCCAGGTCTAGGCTAATTCGAATTCTTACCATACTATGGTCACTGCAGTGCACCTTTCTGAGCACGTCCACATCTTGTACGATGCCAGGGATAGCGCAGAGTATGAAGTCTATTTCATTTCTAGTCTCGCAGTTCGGGCTCCTCCACGTTCACTTTCGGCTATCCCGCTTGCGGAAGAAGGTATTCATTATCCGCATACTATTCTGTTCCGCAAACTCTACTAATAACTCTATTCTGCTATTCCTTGTGCCTATGACATATTCCTCACTGCCTTGTCTCCAGCCTGCTTCTTGCCTACCTTGGCATTAAAGTCGCCCATCAGTATAGTGTATTTTGTTTTCACTCTACCTATCGCCGATTCCACGTCTTCATAGAAGCCTTCGACTTCCTGGTCATCATGACTGGATGTAGGGGCGTAGGCCTGTACAATCTTCATTTTGTAGCTCTTATTAAGTTTCGCAACAAGACCTGCCACCCTCTCATTAATGCTATAGAATTCCTGTATGTTACCAGCTATATTCTTTTTAATCAGGAATCCGACTCCTAGTTCTCGTCTCTCCGCTAAGCCCCGGTAGTACAGGACGTGCCCGCTGTTTAGCACTGTATGTGCTTTTTTTCGCCTCCTAACTTCACTGAGCCCTATTATATCCCATTTACTGCCCTCTAATTCCTCCAATAGCACTGCTAGACTCGCCTCACTAGATAACGTTCTAGCGTTAAACGTTGCCGGGTTCTTATTTCAATGGCGGCCTATCTGGAGCCAAAGGTTCTTAGCACCCTCTGCAGCGTCACAGGTCTGACCGCCACCATGGTCAGTTGCTTCGTAGCTGCTGGGGACTGAGGGCCGGGGCTTTATTGTTGCGTTCATATAGGAGGCTGTGGCCAAGTACTGCACCAGGGTGACCAATCCTGCTCTGGTGAGGGAGTGCGTTACCGGTTCTGGTCACCGGGATCATGCCACACTCCAGGCCTGTTTATGCAATTTTATCAACACGCGGATTTTTTTTAATCCGGTGGAAAATTGTGCCGCACTGGGATTCGAACGATGGGCCTCTTGCATGCGAGGCGGTTGTTCTATCTCTATGCCAACGCTGCACCTTGAGGCGGAGGCGGGACGCCGATCGACAAACGAGACTCTGGGCCTGTCACGTGGTGACGATGAGAGCAAGATCCCTCCCACGATTTTAGAGAGCCTATTTAAGTGGTTCCGAAATGTACTTTCATACCTCCATTCTATTTCATCATCTTTCGCCGGCCTTTGAATGAACCGTGCAAGTTTCCCACTAGAAATCGTCTCGTCCTTGCCTGGTCGCGATGGTCTACCGGATTCCTGCAGCCGACCGACAACGCCACACTGCCCAGTAGTAACGTCGGTCAAGCTTCAATAAACAGGCGTCGCTAGAACTCGCCAGCAGTACGATACGCTACCCTGGAATACGCAACAAACTGGCTGGCAGCGATTGGGATAAGCAACTCTGGAGACCCCAAATTGGACGACAACTACGAGATCGCAGCCTCTTCGTCCTGGTGACAATGTTCGGAAGGAAGGTGTCTGAATTAATGACTGCATATGTCACTAACTAGAAACGAGGAAAATCTGACAGTGCCAGAACCGTACATTCGAGACCTCGTGGTAAACGGCAAACCGTGTAGAGTGCTTCGCGACTCGGCAGCCACAATGGACGTGGTGCATCCTTCGTACGTAGAGGAAGGCCAGTTCATGGGAGAGTGTACTTGGATAAGGCAAGGCGTGGAAACCTCCAGTGTTTGTCTCCCTGTGGCCAAGATTCATATCAAAGGCCCTTTCGGAGTACTGAACAGGGCAAGCAGGCTTGCGGCGTTTATTTCCCCGATGGGAACTTTTAGGCTGCAAGTCCTGAGCTTTGGATTGAATAATGCCCCATATTGCTTCTCTAGCTTAATAGACCAGGTTCTACAAGGAATGGAGGACTTTGCACTTCCGTATGGCGAAGACCTCAAAAGAAAGTTACAAAGAATGCGTAAAAAGAAAACCAACGTCGATGGTATAAATGAACTTTCGCAAATGCTCAGAGCAGTAATTTCTTCAGCAAGAAGCGATTTCTTCACAAATACGCTGACCAATTTTATGACGCACGAGCCAAGAAAGTTCTGGAGTTACCTGGCAAAACCGGGGGCGTCTATCGACCAAATGGAAACGGATGGAGCCATTACGGATAACGCAAATTGTATCGCGAACGCCTTTAATCACTATTTCCAGTCTGTGTTCACCCGTGCTTCTACCTCAGAGTTGAATCAAGCGGAATACCACTCCCGCATGCCTGACCTTGTCATAAAAGAATGCGGCATTCTCAACTTACTGCTACCGCTTGATGAAAAGAAATCGCCTGGGCCCAACGGATTACCCAATGCTTTTCTAAAGCGATAAGAGCAACAACTGTCTCCCCTTCTTCAAAAAATTTGTTCCTTATCCATGGCAACAGCATCCGTACCCGCCGACTGCCTTTGTGCGAAAGTGGTCCCGGTGTTCAAAAAAATGAGAATAGGCTCTTGGTAAGCATGTACAGGCCTAAATCACTAACTAGCTCTTGCTGCAAATTAATAATAATACTAATAACTTCTTTTATTTCCATCAGTGATGGAGGAGACTGCGGGTAAAAGTCGCTTTGGGCAAGCGACTTGACTAGAGCCCGCAGCCTCCTTTACAAGGCAAACATTGATTGAACAGGAGACATAAATATACATAGCAATTGACTATATGTGAAATATGCACCAATATAAACGCAAAAACACAACTTATCTGAAAAACGCTCTTCAATTATTTAAGAAAGATTGAGTGATAAAATGGTCACGTAAAGCTCGTACACCAGTTATATAAATGTCAAGACCTAATTTCAGAAACAAATTTAAAAGTGTTGGTAGTGCGTATGCTATCTTTTGTGTAGAATAATTGGCACGCGGAGTGACCACCTTCCACTGTTCCGTACACCTAGTGGTGTAAGAATGTGTGTTCCTGGTGAGATTAGATAACTCATGAAGAAACTTTAAGTTCTATTTTACCTCCCGTTTGACAGCTTGACTTAACTTGTAATTATAAAGGTTAAAAACGGGTATTCCATTTGCTATCTGAAATAAGTCTGATGTGTGGGCATTGTAAGGCAGGTTAAATAGTATTCGCAAAAAGTTTTTCTGAAGTATATGTATCTTTTCTAGATTCGTATGTGATGTGGTACCCCACACGAGCAGACAATTATAAAGCGTAGAAAAAAATAGGTAAAAGAGGTCTCAGCCGCACCATCATGCCAACTACACGAGATAATTTGCCCAATACCGATTCTATGTGCATGTCCCAAAGCATATTTTGTGGAGCACGTAATTAACATGTAATGGAGGATGTAATTAACAAAGCAGTCATAACTTACTTGCAAAGCAACAAGCTTTTAAATGTAAACTAGCACGGCTTTAGGAAGGGACTATCAACAGTTACGCAATTACTTGAAATTACACATGACTTCGCGGCTGCTATTAACTCTGGTTTGCAAGTGGATGCAGTGTTCGTTGACTTTACAAAGGCTTTTGATTCTGTCCCACATTGTAAATTAATTGAGAAGCTTAAAATGATTGGTATTAATTGAAACATAGTTTCCTGGATTACAGCTTACCTCTCAGGCCGTACTGAATACGTCGAAATAAAAAATGCCAAATCCATTAGCCTAGACGTTTGCTCTGGTGTTCCACAGGGATCAGTATTAGGACCTACACGTTTTTAAATCTATATAAATGACATTTTTTTCCTGCGTCACTCCAGATGTTGTACTCAGATTATTTGCAGACGACTGTGTTGTGTACACTACGGTTTGTTCACAAGATGACCAAAATAATCTGCACTTAACCCTAACTAACATTGATTCTTGGTGTAAAACTTGGGATATGAAAATAAATGTAAGCAAAACGTCCTCTGTCACGATAACAAGCAAAAAAACTCCCATCTATTTTACTTACCCTTTATCAGGATCTGCTGTGACGCGTAATAATGAAGTAAAGTACTTGGGGGTAACGTTTACTGAAAAATTGTGTTGGGAATCCCACGTAGATAACATATGTACAAAAGCACACCGACAACTTGGATTCATCCGACCAAAATTGTCAGCTGCACCTGCGCATGTAAAACTAAACACCTATATGACTCTAGTAAGACCCATCCTGGAGTACAGCGCCATAGTTTGGAACCCCCATCAGTCTTACCTGAAAACTAAACTTGAAAGAATTCAAAGCCTAGCACTCCGTTTTATTTATTCCCGTTACTGCCGCTACGATAGCGTGACACTTCTGCGTAAAAGGGCTAGCATCTCGACGTTAGAATGACGACGACTAACTGCATGTATGAAATTTCTTTTCCTGTTATATCATGATTGCATCAACATAACTAAAGACGTGTACCTAAAGCCGCCTCACCACCGCTCCAAAAGAATCAATCACGACTTGTGCATACGGCCATTTGCTGCTAGATGTAATTTATTCAAGTTTTTTTTCCTCGATTCATAGAACTATGGAATAGCCCGCCCCGCCATATTGTGAATGATGTGTCAATTGATGTTTTTGTTGCGAACGTTGAATCTTTCTTTGAAGATGCTTTCGTAAATGTGTTGTAGTCACAGCCTTCTTGATTATGAGTCATGAATTGTATGATACTACAGCTCTGCACACTTTTTGATTCGATTATTTATAAAAGGTATGTATCTTTTCATTCATGTTCCTGAACACCAAACCTGTTGTACCATCTATTGTACATTCCACTCCTGTCAGAACTTGAGAAAAGCTCACAGTATTATGAAATAAATAAATAAACATAGAAATTTTTTCTTCATCATGAGCGGACCATATGCAACACCTGCGAACCGTGCTGTGTCGTCTACGAGAGGCCACCTTAACTGTTAAGGCTCCCAAATGTCGATTAGGGCGTGCGGAGGTAGCTTATCTAGGTCATGAAATAGGGCAAGGACATCGTCGGCCTTGTGAGGTTAAACTGTCCTCAGTAGACAACTTCCCGCAACCACGCACCAAGTGGGACATCAGGTCATTCCTTGGCTTGGCAGGTTATTATGAAAGCTATATCCCTCGTTAATCCGAGATTGCGAGTTCTTTCAGGAATGCTCTCAGAAAAACCGAATTGCAGACGGTAAATATGGATGACGCCAAAGAAAAGGCTTTTATTATGCTGAAGAAAGCACTAACGAGTCAGCCAGTGTTGAAAGCGCCCGACTTATCTAAACCATTCATTCTTCAGTGTGATCGCAGCGACAGGAGTATAGGGGTGGTGCTTTGCCAAAAGAGAAATGACGAGAACGAACACCCTGTACTGTACGCCAGTAGAAAGCTTTCAGTTCGTGAGGAAGCATAAAAAGCATCAGAAAAGGAATGCACCTGCGTAGTATGGGCGGCGCAGAAGCTAGCCTGCTATATCGCGGGTTCAAGTTTCACCATAGAGACTGACCAATGTCCCCTCACATGGCTGCAGTCCATTTCTACGAAAAACGGTCGTCTTTAGCGCTGTAGCTTGGCTCTTCAACAGTACGCCTTCGATATTCGCTACAAGGAGGGGCAGCTTAACATCAATGCCGACGCTTTAAGTCGTTGCCTCTAGAGTAACGAAAGAATCATGCTCACGCTGCTTTCCGTGGCATTTTATTCAGAGAGCAATGCTGCTCGCACTTTCGGCCCATCGGTGGTCGTGGCGCCTCCTTACACAGCTGCGCATCACGTGACCATGTGACGTCACGCCAGACCGTGAGACGGGGCGCCAGCTCGCGGCATCGATGGTGGAGGCGAAGCCTTGCGCTCCGTTGCTGCGGCCCTACCAAGAGAGGGCGCTCGCTGGTGTGACGTCACGCTAGGAGGATAAATGGGGCTACAGCTCGGCTCCTCGCAGTGGTCGGCGCGTTGCCTTGTGCTATGTCGGATGATGTACAGCCATAAGTTTAACAATGGGCAACCATGTCCACACCATCAGCCGAACCAAGACGCAGCCAAGGGTATTGCTTTCGCAATCTTCCAGGCTTAACAAAGCTCAGCCTTCAGCCATTTTTTTACGTTGTTCATACGTTTTTTTTTTCTGGAAGTTGTACTCGATCGTTCGCTGATATTAATAACCACGTCTTAACGCTCTTAAGAATTGGATGTTTTTAGTGCTGAGAGGGGGGGGGGGACGCGCGAAACGAATGGTAAACGAGTAGCGGGTTTTCTTTTTTTTTTAAAGCCTGGTGTGTCTTGGAGGAGGGTGGCCTTGTGCTCGCTGCTTTGCAGTTGTGGGTCCGGCACTGCTCTGGGATGATTGTTTGCCCATGCAGGAGGCGAAAAGTTGCGAAACCTGTTTTCAAGTCCAATTGTACCGGACCGGACCAGGAAGAACAGTCACAAGGGCGCCACGAGGACTGGTGAACAACTCCCACGAATCTACCTGGTACGAGCCAAGGGTTAGTCACCTCTGAAGGGTATTCTGCTACTGAAGCGCCGATGCCTCGCACAGTGGTTGCTAGCCCCTACGCGTCGGGATCTTCTTCCCCCGCCGGAGATGCTGTTACGGTTGGCGTCGAGCACATTATGCAGAAAGTACTCCATCCACCATGCCTCGTCGAAACGAAGTGTGACTTCCTAATTCGCCATGGTTGTCTTGAGTGTATGCCGGTCTGACGGAAGCCCCGCAGTGCTTACAGGCCGTTTTGTATGTGTACGGCTTTAGAGCGACCCTCTCCTCGAACTTACAAGCTCTACAGGGGAACTTCCACGAACCAGCAACGCGGAAAAGAGCAGGAGAAGCGTCTACGATTTCCGGGCCTGAGTCTTGGCATATCCAGAGGCGGGACGCCCTCTTCCTTGCAGCAGGCGTGGTATACCCGGAGGCGGGATGCCCTTTCCTTGCAGCAGACTTGGTATAACCGCAGGCGGGACGCCCTTTTCCTTGCAGCTGCTTGGTATAACCAGAGGCTGCACGCCCTTTCCGTGCAGTGGCTCGGTATCTACGGAGGTAGGACACTCATCGACAAACCAGACTCTGTGCCTGTCACGTGACGTCGACGGGAGCAAGATGCAAGACGATTTTAGAGAGCCAATTTATGGGGCTCTGAAATGTACTTTTCATCACTTTATTCTCTTCTCATCATCTTTCGCCAAACTTTGAGTGAACCGTGCAAGCTTCGCACTAGAAATCGTCTCGTCCTTGCCTGGTCGCCCTGGTGTACTGGATTCCTGTAGCCCGCCGACAACGCCACGCTACCCAATAGTAACGTCGGTGAAGCTTCAATAAACAGGCGTCGCTACAACTCGGCAGCAGTACGACACGCTACCCTGGAGTACGCAACAGGGTGTAGCTGTAGTTGCCTACTAGATGTCGCTGTTCTCGGCCGGATGCTTCTGGACACTGCTGGTACAAGACTGTACCTGTTCCATAGTGTGAGGCATCGGTATTCAGTTCAAAGGGTAAAGTGAAAGCTGGTATGCGTAGAATAGGGCCAGCAGTGATTATGTGAAGTAGATCATGGTAGATTCTCTCACATTCCTCATTCCACTCAAATGGAACTTCTTTCTGCGTTGGGCACGTGAGGCATCATGTTTGTATGGCAAAGTCTTTCATGAATGGTCTAAACTGTCCTGCTAATCCCAAAAACACACGCAATGAGTGGACGTCATATGGTTTTACCACTTGGGATATCCTCTCGACGGACTCTTGTTTCGTGCTTTTGGTAGTCCCATCAAAGGTTCTTTCAAGAAACGCAACTTCTCTTTGAAAGAGTGCACTTTTCCTAAATTTAACCTTGAGGTGTGCCAAGCTCAAGGCATTTGATACCTGAGACAGCTGTTCGTGATGCTCTACCTATGTTTTGGAGAAGTCGATATTATTGTAACCTAGATTGAAGACGGAGTCTTGGAAAATAGATGTTGCTCTTTTATGGGGGGCCAGAAGAAGACCGTGCCGCTTACGTTATGTACCCGCTACAAAAGACACCTAGGAAAGGCTTCAGGACTTCGTTCATAATCTTCTGAAGCCATGCTGGCGAGTTTTTCCAGCCGAAAGGAAGCCGGTTATGCCTGTACAGATTGAAGGGCGGGATAAAAGCAGTGTACATTTTTTCGTTCTTCGGTTAGCGGGATCTGCCAGAAGCCTTTGCACAAGTCAATGCGTGAAAAGCTTCGGCAGCCAACTGTGTCACCTATAATCGTGTCTATCTTCGACATGGGAAATGGTATAAGTTCTGTCTGGCGATTAAGAACCCTGCAATCTGTGCACAGTCTGAAAGTTCCATCTTCCTTTGGCGCAATAGTTATGGGAGAGGCGAAGGGTGACACCGAAGGCCGGTATATATCGGCGTCTAGCATCTTCTGCAATTCTTTCTGCAACCATATCTTGCGCTCTCTTGACATGTTATAAGGTGATTTTCGGATGACAGTCTTGTCAGCCAGTTCGAAAGGCACCTTGTGTGACTTCATCGTTTGTGGATAGCTTCCTATGCATACAAATTCAGGGTAGGTTGTTGGAATAGCCTCCGCGCACTCCACAACTCGCGGGTTATCGTTTCTATCTTGCTGTGTCTCTTCCCTTGACAGTCCTTCTACTGAAACCGCATCGCCCCAGTATACGTTGATTTTTATTTTCTTTGTATGTGATCTGGATAGCAGAAAGTCGTACGTCACCCCCTCTATCACCAGTACCTCACTATTTCATGACCTTAGAACTCGATGTTTACTGAGGCCCACTGATTGTGCATTGTCACTTTTCCATCGTAACCTTGCACCCGTAGTACTCTTCCACTATGCAGGTGACTTAAATCTACCAGCTTGGCATTTATTTAAACACAGAAGCGCCGTTGTCAACCAAAACCACCATGTGTCTGTTTCCTACTTTGACAGGAATTTGAAGTAGGATAGAACAAGTTAAATAAACAGTCTCAGTTGTGGTCATCGGGTCGGACTGGTCCCTCTTAGTTATTAGTTTTTTTGTCGTCGGAGACTCCTGAGCGTCTGAAAGTAGGGGGCCAGGGTTGTTGTCGACGTTATTCGCCCGACCTCTGGGAGCTCGCTCACCCAAGTTCTCTGTGCTGCCTGCAAGGCGGCTGTATTCTTGAGGATTACGGCTTGACCAATCCGCGCCGGTCCATCTGAAGCATCTGCTAGAGCTAGCGGTTATATTTTCTTCTGAAGTAGATGGTATGTGGTGAAGGCACTATATGAGCCCGTCCGCACTTTTAGGTGATTGTACTTGCACTTTCTTCAGCACTTCCACGTCCAGTCCATGTATTATTAGCACTACTATGGCAGAACAAGGAAGCATAGGCTGGGCCAGCTTTAAAATGAGGCATTTTTGAAAGAAATACTCGATGAGGGAGCCCTGCTTGAATTTGAAATTAAGCGTGACGTCCCATCTTTGTGCTGGGTTGCTTCGGAATGTCGTCAAGAATTTTCCCTTCCACTGGATTCAAGAGTTGCCAGCATCTTTAATAATGTGCAGATCGTACCACTTCCGTGCAACACCTCTTAAGTAACTACGCATGTTAGTAATCTTGTCCTTATTAGATTACCAGTTCTTCTTCCCAGCGGTATATTCATAGAATTGAAACCAACTTTCTGGACTTAAAGACATGCCGTTGAATGCATGGGGTTCTACAAATTTAGTCACCGGCTTCTGAGCGTTCCGAGAGCTTATAAGCGATGTCACCAGTTGGTTTTGTTGCGCAATCTGTTCTTGCTGTAGCTGAAGAGATTACAAAACAAGGCTCACCTCTTCGTTCGAAAACCGGGATCCAGTGTCCTTTCCACGCATCGGTTGAATAACCAACTCATCGAAGTTCGCCAGACGCAAGTTCACTTTCACAGCACCCTTCCGACGTAGTTCAGCAGCGTCCAAGGAAGCCTTCTCTAAAACCAGGTTCACGAGCTCTGCCGAATTGAGTTCGTGAGTTAATTCCTCCGCTGCTTCGTCTTGAGCTTAGTATCTCGAAAAGGAGATCTTCTCTGCGGAGGTCTCCGTGAGGAAAAGTGTGACCCACATGTTCGAGTCAGTTGTCGGCATCGCCAAAACAGCTCCTACCATTGCACTATGCACTTGGGAAAAAGAAACTAGCAAATAGGCACGTCCTGAGCCGGTTTTCCCGTATTTTGAGGGTATAACTCTTGGGGGTATTTTGAGGGTATATACTCTTGGAAACATATAACGGTTTCGTTATGTAAGCGTCCTTATTAATTCCGACACTATCGTAAAATAGAAAAAAAACTGCTCTAGCTCTAGTTTTCCCTGCTTGAAAGACAGCGAAGAAAATTGCTTGCTTCACCATGTTAACACTGTCTGTTCTTTTATACCTGCCCAGAACAAAACTGACCGCTCTGCTATCAGTACATTCTATTTGGGAAATAAAGTGGCTTCGGGTGGATCACAAAGAGGGCGGTCATCCTCTTATATCGGTCTTACACGTGTAAACGCAACCCGTTAAAGCTCAGAGTCGCGACATTTTAAGTTTTGCTGAGCGGTTGCTACGAAAGGGTGCATGCCTAATTGTCCCTTTATTGACAACCTCTCTCCACCTTGCGGGTTTTCGCAGAACTATTTCGTCGAACTCTTGCCTTTGCTTCGAGTTGTTTACAAATTTGACTTCGCCCTACTATCTGCTAGCCACCTGGTTAGCTCAGATGGTAGAGCGGCTGCCCCGGAAAGGTGGTGATCCCGGACAAGGACGAATTTTCTTCAACTGCGAGCCTTTTCTATTGAGGAACCCGTAAGTGTTTCCTTTGTAACAGTTGCTACGAACGGGAGGATGTCAAATTTTGCCTTTATTAATCACCTCTCTCCACTTTCGAATTTCCGCAGAACTATTTCGTCAAAGCCTTGCGTTTGCTTCAAGTTGTTGACAGATTCGACTTCGCCCTACTATCTGCTAGCCGCGTGGTTAGCTGAGATGGTAGAGCGGCTGCGCCGGAAAGGCGGTCGTCCCGGGTTTGAGTCCCGGACCAGGGGTGCTATGCGGGATGCGCCGAGTTTCTCGTTCACCTGAGTTTCACCCAAGTTTTCTTGACGGCAGTCAGTGAACGGAGATAGCGTGGAACGCGCAAAAGCTACAGGGAAAAAGAAAACACTTGATAGAAAACCGGGTATGACAACATGAGCGCACCCTGCGCGACACGCTGCGTCCACGTTTCAAGCGGAGAAGGCTGCACAACGATACGCGCCAGCACTGCATATTCTTATCAATGGATTATCGCAACTTAGTAACACCGTGACTGTCCCACTGTCTATCTTCACACTTGCCGGGAGCCACATACCACGCCTTTCTCGGACGCGTCAAGGGCGTGCCTCCTCTTTCGGGCACTACTTTTCTATCCTGCGTCGATTACGAACACGGTGCGGCGCATTCTTGCACCTACACTTCCCCTCAATCGAACACGTTAGAACACAACAAATAAAATAACAAACTCATTTATTTATTTATTTAAGTATCTGTTTTTCGTTTTGAATGCTGGAAATTTCTGATGACAAACGGAGATTGAGGAAATTATTAAATTTTGCACTTCTTGCCGCGAGTGGCGACAGTGAGGCGAAAGCTTAGAAGCGAATAGATTGAAATGGGTCGCACGCACGAGGGAGTTTATATGGAGTGAGGTCGCGCAGGGGCGCTGCAGTGCTATTCTCAATAAAATCAGTCATGACCACTCTTTTTCTATTACGGAAATAGAAACGCAGCGCCGCAATACGGTTATTCATCGCAGGCGCTTCACTAGGCTATTACTACCCCCGTTTTACCAGCTAAAAACGTTACACTATCATAGATACGGGAGCAACGGCTGTCGCTGCAAAATGGCGGTACGTTGCTTTAGGGTCCCTAGTGACGCAGTTAAGTGAAAATGTACCGGTTTATCCTTGTGCGCGATGCCTCTGCGATGCATTGCGAAGAAGTGCGTGCCTCCCAGCGACACAACTCATCGCTTGTCATCGCTTGCCCAGTGAAGGTGCCCCTGAGCGCATGCACGAAATATTTGAGAGTGTTGTACACTCCCAGGTGCTTTCGGATTTCCTACCTCTGCTGTAGCCAGCATCGATCGCAGATGGATATCGTAACGACACCGCAGCAATCGCATTTTGGCAGGTGAGGGCTCTTGTGTCCAGTTATGAAATGAGACTTCGAACGGAGGAAGGTGTAGTAACTGTTGAGTGCGCAGTGCTTGTGATGAAGAAATGCCATTGCACTGGGTCTAGAAAAGCAAGCAATTCTCGGACGCTGATTGTGTTTGCGACGCTGTAGCTCTGATTAGCACTCCGATACATCACCAATGACAGAGCAGCCATCTCAAACGACTGCTGCAATACGCACTCTTCAGCATCGTCGTCCACCCCGGCGCATCGACGCCTTGCAAGCAGCTACACTGATAATAAGTTGGGCGTCGCCCAACCGGGGTGGGTGCGCGCACAAGAGTTACACGCCTCGCGCGGGGCGTGACCTCCGGTTTTGATTGACAGGTGAACTCGTGCTTCCCTTGAGCTTTTGCCACAGCCCAGCACCCTGTGCCTTCACGAGGCAGGCGACTGCATCGTTGAATGGCCTACGGACCCGCCGACACCCCCGGAAATCCCAGACCCAGCCCGGATTCTTCTCCTGGCCTGGCAACCCCTATCATCGATTACGTCACCGGTCACGCATTCCTAGCACAGGCTACTTAAGGCGCAGCAACGAATCGACCACTTGGGGCACGACACCGCATGCTACACCATGCTCACCCCACGTCTATTTTTACAGGTTAGTTACCTCCGCTACTCAGCCGAGTACCGGAGTGACAACCGTTATCTTGTTGCGGTGTCGTGCCCCTACGACCCCGATTGGGGCCGTGCTATTCGCATGTGTACGGATTTGCTATACCACCTGCTATTGATTCTTTCCGGTGACGTAGAGCTGAACCCCGGTCCTACCAAAGAAATTCAGGCTGTCTTAACTAAACTCAAAGAATGCCAAGATACTACGCGGACCGAACTTAATTACCTGAAAACCGCTCAGTTAGCACAGGACAAAATGCTCACAGAAATTAGCAACCGGCTAGCCGCACTGGAAATCGCAAACCCGAAAACCAATCCCGATCCAGCTGCCCACGAGGCAATTCAAATTAAGCGTGACATCGCGGTTCTGAAAGCGGCTAGCAACGACACAAACAATCGAATGCGCAGGAACAATCTTCTATTTCTTGGTTTCGATGACACAGAAAAAGTAACTTGGCAAGAGTCTGAAAAAAAGATCCTAAAACTTTGCGCTGACACTTTGAAACTGCAATTGGACGGAAACACCATTGAACGTGCGCACCGCCTAGGCAAATATGGTAACGAAAAGAAGAGACCAATTATTGTAAAGCTAAATCACTACAAGACTAAAGAGAACATTCTTGCTTGCGGCCGCCAACTGAAAGGAACTCACTAGGCTATCAGAGAAGATTTCGCTCCCTCTACTCGCCACGCGCGCTCCAAATTAA
The DNA here is from genome assembly GCF_038994185.2 of Dermacentor albipictus. Classification (NCBI taxonomy): domain Eukaryota; kingdom Metazoa; phylum Arthropoda; class Arachnida; order Ixodida; family Ixodidae; genus Dermacentor; species Dermacentor albipictus. The sequence continues at coordinate 522,595,145 of NC_091821.1, read as the reverse complement.
TCCAGTTCATACGCCCTCAAAAATGTGCGTTTAAGCTTTCTGTTGACAAACTTTACGTAGGCAATAAGTCATATTTTTATGACACTGCAACCGATGCTGTCCTAGAATGCGCAAAACCCAATGCATCCGTCGCGTGACAAGTCTGATACGTACACCGAATGACACAAACTAAACAACACAGGTCGTTCAAGCAACCGTTCATCTTTGTCAGTAAATGTAAACATTGGGTTCACGAACATCAGAAGTGTAATTCCGAAACGTGAACAGCTACACGGTTTTATCACAGACATCTACGCAGACCTAATTCTTCTCACGGAGACATGGCTGACTGACAACATCAAAGATTGTGAAGTTTTCCCCTTAAATCAGAATTTCACGCTATACCGGCATGACCGCAAGGAAAGGAGAGTAGGCTGCGTCCTTATAGCAGTGAACAACAACCTATCGTCCTCACTCATCTGCCATGATCCCAATTTAGAACTAACATGGGTATATGTACATAATTCCTCAGTTAAATCAATATACGGCATTTGCTATAGACCACCAGACAGTCATCCGCTTTTTTGTGATCACCTTCGCAGTTCCCTTACAAACATAAAAGACAAATTCCCCGATGCGCCCATTTTTCTTTTCGGTTATTTTAATTACCCTCACATCAATTGGGCCCTCCTTTCAGTAACTAATCAATCGCCATTGAATGAATCCAAACAATTCGTAGACTTGGCGCTAGACTTCAACCTCCATCAAACAATAACCAGCCCCACTAGAGGCGATAACACAATTGATCTTTTACTCACCAGCTGCCCTGATGACATATCAAGTGTGACAATACTGCCCGGAATTAGCGACCACAACCTTCTTCATGTATCCCTTTCTATACCACTAAAAAGAAGATCACCAACGAAGAAATTAATCACCGACTATAATAGAGGAAACTTTCAGCTAATCAATCATGAACTCACTCACTTTTATGAACATTTCGAAAAGTCCTACGCAACCCGTTCTGTGAATGCTAATTGGGAGCTCTATAAAAACACGTTGCTAAGCTTAAAAAACAAATATGTCCCTACAATAATTATTAAGTCCGACTCAAATAACCCATGGTTTAACAAACACTTGAAATCACTACTTAGCCGGAAAAAACGCCTCTACAGAACCGCCAAAAGTAGAAATAGTCCAGAAGCATGGGAGCGACACCGCCTCTGTGAGGCTGAATATATTAAAGCAATAAATGAGGCCAAGGACAAATTCTTCTCTGTTGACCTGATTACAATGCTTCGCTCAAACCCAAACAAATTCTGGCGTGTCATCTCCACGAAACAACAAACTAACGAAATAAATCTCGTTGACTCAGATGATGAATTAATAAGCCCTACTAATTCCGCAGCAGCCCTAAATGAGTTCTTCACGTCGGTATTTCACGTCCCTAATCCCTGCACTATGGAACCTTTACCAGCTTCTCGGCAAAAACAATGCCTGAAGTGCAACTAAACCCGGATGGCATATCTAATCTAATTCGCTCTCTTAAAATATCATCCTCAGCTGGCTGCGACGACATAAACAGCAAATTACTTAAAAGTACTACAACTCTTTCTACAAAATTTTTGTACCTTATATTTAATCAATCTTTAAACACAGGAAACGTTCCCGACGATTGGAAAAAAGCGAAGGTAATTCCCATTTTTTAAGCGGGAAGGCGCGATAACCCTACTAATTACTGTCCGATCTCCCTAACCAGTGTCCCATCTAAGCTCCTTGAGCACATTATAGCATCTAACCTAATGGATTAACTAGAATCAATCAATTTTTTTTTACCCTTTACAACACGGTTTTCGTAAATGTTTGTCTTGCGAAACTCAACTTGCCGAATTTACCCACGACCTACTACTACACATGGACGATCACCTTCAAATAGATGCAATTTTTCTAGATTTTTCTAAGGCCTTTGACCGCGTGTCTCACAACCATCTCCTTGCAAAATTATCCTCTCTCGGTATCCGCCCCGAGATTATCAAATGGATTGAAAATTTTTTAACAGGACGCGTTCAGTTTACGTATGCTAACAATTTTCAGTCAACCCTTACCAGTGTAACTTCCGGGTTCCCCAAGGCGCAGGTTTATCTCCTCTATTGTTTTTGATTTACATAAATGACCTTCCCACTAACATATCAACGAAGCTGCGGCTTTTCGCAGACGATTGCGTTCTTTATAACCCCCTTCATACATCTAACGACACAATCGCCCTACAACACGACCTTGATACTGTGGCTTCTTGGTGCGAAAAATGGCACATGCCTCTTAACCTCACTAAATGCAAGGTAATATCATTCACGCGCAAACACACCACCGTACACCACACTTATCGCATTAACTCTGTTCCTATTGATCACACGTGTACTTACAAATATCTAGGAGTTCATATGACGTCATCACTTTCATGGGTGAAACATATCCAAACAATTCGCTGCGAAGCTTCATGCACACTAGGGTATTTACGACGTAACTTAAAATCTGCATCGTCTGAAATAAAAAAAACTAGCATACTTATCGTATGTGCGACCCAAACTTGAGTACGCATCATCTATCTGGCATCCCTCACAAGCTTATCTCGCCGATGACTTAGAAGCCATACAAAACCGCGCTGCTCGCTTCATTACGTCACAATATTCTAGACATTCAGCGTAACCACCTTAAAACAAACTTTGTCTCTCCCATTGCTTGCTTCACGGCGCGTAACTTCTCGTCTTTGCCTTCTTCACACTTTCTTTTACTTCACCCATTCAGGACACGCCCTCTTAAAACGCCCGTTCAGAACATCATCCCGTTTATCTCATACTCACCCCTTGGCGGCGATAAAGTGCCGGACGACGGCGATGAGCGGCTCATTCTTCCCGCATGCCATAACACTTTGGAACGCACTCCCGGATGACATTGTTTCGTGCAGTGACCGCAAAACATTTCGCGAAAAACTAAACGATTTTGATAATGCCAACATAACCACATGAATACCACATCTATTTTTTTATCGCCTTGTTGTTGTTGTTATTGTGTATATGTTCCGTCTTCTTCTTTTTGCAATTTTCTTTTTATGTACCTATTACAACTAATGTGCACTTTATTATGTAACTTTCTTATGAAGCTGTTCGACTTTGATGCACGCCCCCCCCCCCCCCCCCTTATGTAATGCCTTCGGGCCCTTAAGGTTGAATAAATGAAACGAAATGAAATGAAACCCCCTCTGAGTTCCGCTCGGGAACATGGCAATGGCAGCAGCTGCCTGTGTCATTGCATCCAGCCACAGAAAACGTAATGTATGACCGTCTAGACCCTTTCACGTACATAACCGACGTGGAGATTCACCGTCATCTTTGCCTGTCGAAGGCATCAGTGCACTGGCTGTGTGATGAGCTAGGCGAAGACTCGTCTGCGCCGACAGCGTGGCGGGCTTCATTCGCTCACCGCCGAAGAGCAAGTCCTCTGTGCCCTCCGTTTCTACGGGACAGGGAGTTTTCTGGGAAGCGTCGGCGCCGAGCGTTACATTGGACGTCATCAAACTACTGTGAGCCCCTGTGTCAGACAGAGATGTGTCTGACGCACTTATCGATGCGGTAGTGCGTAAGCCTTGGCTGGCTTTCCCGAAGACTGTGGCTGGGTGGGCATATGTAAAGAACGCTTCCTGCTTCGCGGGAACATTACGAACGTAGTCGGGAGTATCCACGAAACATACATAGGAATTAAGGCGCCTTCAATGTCTGCATCACTGTGATTACCGTTGAAGCAATGTCTAGACACGCTATATAACCACATTTGTCACTTCTGTGTAGACGACTTAAATTTTGCGTTACCGACATCTCTCATGCGACTGCCTGTGATACTGACTTTTTTGCTGGTTGCTGACTTTTTGCCGATTGTTGTACTTGTCTGTGAAAGGGCCTTCCAAATGGCTCACTTTCTTGGGAAAGAGGTTTATTAAGCATCTATAGATAAATGGATATCACAAATTGTGTGAAGTGCCCTATGAATGCTAATCTCATAAAGAACTTGTGGTTCTTTATTGGTGAGGAAGTTACTTTGTATGTATAGTGCTGAATTTTGGTCATGCGTCATCTATCGACCGCACTACGAAACAGCGAGGCATTGCACAATTTGTTGCAGCGTGAGATGTGGATGTTGTGCCAAGCCCGTTGTGCCTATGCATTTGTGGAAAAATGAAAATGCATTAAGAATCTTAGTGCGCTGCCTTGCATGAAGAAAATACCTCAGAGCGTCTGCACTGTTCACTGTTGATGCATGCGCCAGAGGTTTGGCGTGTTTCTTTAGGGGGGGGGGGGGAGGCTGCGGTATTCTGGCTGGACAAATCATATATTTTTGTCTCATAATGGGGCTCTAATTCTTAAGCATTACAACAATGCAGACAAAATGCTCTGCATAACTGGGTGTGCATGAAGATGTCATGAACCACCAAGGGAAAATTGCATACCGGGCGAAATGTGGTGCATATTCCAATGAAAAGTGGATCTTTAACCCGCTGTGATAAAAATAAATATTGTAGAGCAAATAGACCCTTTGTACAGCTTTAGAGCAATGATTACACAAAACGTAATATGCTGAAACGTGTAAAAGCTTGCCGCAACGCCAAAGTAGGATGAGCGACATGCAGCATATTGACACAATGATGTGGGGCTCCCGCCCCGTGGGACGGCGCGCGGAAAGGCCGGCGCCATGAAAGACGACGAAGCGCGTAAGCTGCACGCTATTCTTCTGGCCCGCCATTAATGCGACGTGTCTGTTTTGGAAGACTCCGTCTTCAATCTACGTTACATTGTTCTGGTGGAGGTGCTGGGTACATGATACCACTCCCAGACCGAACGCCGCCTACAAGCCCAGTCCGAAGTCCGGTCGAGCTGACTCCTGCTCGCGTACGGACAAGCCGTCGACTTCAAGGACTGCCACTTGAGCACGAGCCTCTACCCAGTCGAGTCAGAAGGATGAGTACATCAGTTCCGTCTTCTTCCTCAACGGCACCGACCGGGGTCTTCCTTAACCAGCCACTAATCCCCAAATCCTTGCATGGGGACACCTTCGAGGAAGTTGAGGACTGGCTCGATCACTTTAGGCGTGCCGCCAAATTCAATGGCTGGACTCCTGAGCGCAAGCTACGCAACGCCTAGTTTGCCCTCGTGGACTACGCGCGGACATGGTTTGAGAACCGTGAGGCGGCCTTATCGACATGAGATGAATTCCGACGCCAGCTAATCAGCACATACGCCAGACTCGATCGTAAGGAGCGAGCTGAATCTGCAATTCAGGCGAGAGTATAACGGCCGAACGAAAGTGGCGCAATGTTTTTCGAAGATATGTGCCGACTTTTCCGACGTGCGGATGCATCCATGCCGGAAGAAAAGAAGGTCAGGAGGTTGATGCGCGGCGTCAAGCAAGAGTTATTCGGTGGCTTAATACACAACCCACCAAAGACCGATGCAGAGATTCTCGCGGAAGCCATGTTGCTACGGAACAGCTGCCACAGTGTGGCTGCACTGAGGAGAAAGAAGACGACGTGTGTGCCGGCTTGATATAGCGTCGCCAGTTTGGCCTCCGTTAGCTTCCTTGTAAATAAATTGTAAATAGCCTTCAGCTTCAGCTACACGTAACATTAATTTGGTGGAGGTGGACGTTCCCCGTACACGTCATGGAGCTTCGCAGCGGTCGCAACGGCGACAATGCAACTTCGGCTCCTGCTGGCGGCGCTTCATCTACGCAAGCGTCTCCGCCCGCAGCCCCGACCTACGTCGGGGCTGCGGCAGTCGGCAGTCCTGATGGTGACGACTAACTCCGCTTATACGAACGTGTCAGCACCGGTCACAGGTGGGATCCGACTATTATGCTTGCCAACGTTCTTCTCTACCTCAACGGAACTCCACTGGCGTGGTTCCAGACTCACGAAGAGGAGATCTCGCGACATTTTTGGCAATCCCTTTGGACGACAAGTCCATGCCAAGAAAGCCCTTGCCACACGTGCAGAGACGTCGACCGAGTCCTATGTGTCGTACATTCTCGACGTCTTGGCCCTTTGTGCCAAGGCTGACCCGAACATGTCTGAGGACGATAAGGTTAACCACGTCCTCAAAGGCATTGCTGACGACGCCTTCAATTTACTGGTGCTTACAAACGCCAACAGCATCAATACCATCCTCAAGGGGTGCTGCCGTCTCGAGCATGCTAAAAGCCGCCGGGCATCCCAGCACATCACGCGACTTCCCAACATAGCTGCTACGTCATCCTGTGACGACCTCTTCCACCAGCCATCACTATGTGACAACTTCACCCGCATCATTCCTCGTGAGGTCGAAGCGGCACAACCGGTTGCCCCTTCATTCCCGTTACCTGATCATTCTCCGGTGACAATCTCCTTGATCCAGGCCGTCATCCGTCAAGAGTTGTCCAACGTCGGCCTGCAATCCATTCGTTCCGTACGCTCAGAACCTCTTTCTCCACGCCTGTCCCCACGCCGCTCTTCTTACTCCTTTTACGGACAGCGCAACCCCTCTGAATGGTGAACCGTGGAGAACAAGCCGATCTGTTTTAACTTCCGATGCATTGGACATGCCGCTCGCCACTGCCGCAGCCGCTGGACTTCTTCGACGCGCTATTCTCCTGATTACCACCCTCATCCCTCTAGCGCGTCCTTTTCTTTCGCTCCTGCTCTTCCCGCCCCATCATCTGACCCTGCGACATCTTTGACACGACCCCGCTATTCCCGCTCGCCTTCTCCCTCCCGCCGCCAATCTCGCTCACCCCCCTCACGCCATGCTCCTTCTCCGACCTACTCGCCGCACCCCCGACCGGAAAACTAGACAGTGCAGCTTTTGGTCGTGAAGCTGCATTGACGACATTGGCACGAACTCTTCGCTTCACCTTACCCACGAACAAGAATCTTTTGGACGTTCTCGTCGACAATGTCCCTGTGTGCACGTTGATTGACACCGCGGTGCATGTGTCAATTATGAGTGCTGCCCTTCGCCGTCGGCTCAAGAAAGTCCTGACGCCTACCCCGAACCGAGTTGTACAAGTCGCCGACGGAGGGACTGTCACTATTGTTGGAATGTGTTCTGCCCGACTCACCATAGCTGAGAGACGCACCGTCGTTCTCTTCACCGCCATCGAGCATTGCCCTCACGAAATCATTCTCGGTCTGGATTTTCTTGCCAATCATTCTGCCCTCATCGAATGTTCGGCCGGCTCACTTCGCCTTGACTTGCCTCTTCTTGCCGACCCTGTGGACCCACCTCCAAGCCATTTGAGCTGCATGGATTTCATTCGCCTACCGCCTCACTCTGACACACGTCGACTTGTAGTCCTCACCAGCTGTACTTGACGGCAATAACGTGGCCGCACCTCTTCCGGCCGTTATGCTTACACATGGTGTTAACATGCAGCACACTGTGCTGAAAATTACTGGAAGCCGCACCTGCCTTCCCCTTGTCATTTTCACGCTAACCGCGCAAGTTCTGCCTCAAGGGATCTCCTTGGCTATAATTAGCGCTTTGCAGGATGATGAGGTCGAGCCATTCACAGTGGAAGATCGTTACAGCTCAGCCCATACCATGACGTCATCACACGGTACTGACGTCGACATTGAGAAGATGGTTTCTTCTCATCTTACACCTGCTCAAGCTGAAGCTCTTTGCCGCGTTCTTGAAGGCTATCGCAGCATTTTTGACTTTGACAATCGGCCCTTAGGTCAAACGTCCATCGTGACCCATCGCATAAATACTGGTGATGCGAACCCTATTCACCGACGTCCATATCGTGTTTCTGCATCAGAGCGAGCTGTTATCCAACAGGAAGTCAAAAAGATGCTTGCAAAGGACATTATCGAGCCTTCCTGTAGTCCCTGGGCGTCTCCCGTCGTAGTTGACAAAAAGAAGGACGGAACGTGGCGCTTTTGCGTAGATTATCGCCACCTGAACAAAATCACAATAAAGGACGTGTACCCTTTGCCACGTATTGATGACGTTGTCGACTGCCTGTACGGTGCCACCTATTTTTCTTCTATCGACTTACGGTCCGGCTACTGGCAGATGTCCGTCGACGACATGGACCGAGAGAAGACTGCATTTGTTGCCCCTGACGGCGGCCTTTATCAGTTCAAGGTGATGCCTTTCGGTCTCTGTAACGCGCCCGCCACCTTCGAACGAATGATGGACTCTTTGCTTCAGGGGTTCAAGTGGTCCACCTGTTTGTGCTATCAGGACGACGTCATCGTTTATTCGCCGACATTCGACACGCATCCAGACCGTCTTTCAGCTATTCTTTACGTCTTCCGCCGCGCCGATCTACAGTTGAACTCATCAAAATGCCACTTCGCTCGCCGCCAAGTCGCCGTCCTTGGACACCTCGTGGACGCCAGAGGCCTGCGACCCGATCCGGACAAAATTCGCGCCGTTACGAATTTTCCTGTTCCGAAGTCTACCAAGGACGTTCGTAGTGTCGTAGGGTTGTGCTCTTATTTCCGACGCATTGTGAAGGATTTTGCGACGATCGCACGTCCCCTTACCGACCTCTTGAAGAAAGACGCCCCATTTTCTTGGGGTCCTGACCACGCCGCATCTTTCTCGCAGCTGACTACTCTCCTTACCACGCCTCCAATTTTGACCCACTTTGACCCGTCTGCCTCAACGGTAGTTCGAACTGATGTCAGTGGTCACAGCATAGGAGCAGTGTTAGCACAACGCCAGCGTGGACATGACCGCGTCATAGCCTATGCCAGCCGACTTCTATCACCGCTGAACCCAATTGTTCAACCACAGAGCGCGAGTGCCTCGCTCTTGTGTGGGCTGTTACGAAGTTTCGTCCATACTTGTACGGACGCCCTTTCTGTGTCATCACTGATCACCACGCTCTCTGCTGGCTATCCTCGCTCAAGGACCCAACGGGACGACTCGCTCGCTGGGCGTCACGCCTGAAAGAATATACCTTCTCTGTGGCACATAAGACGGGACACTTGCACCAGGATGCCGATTGTTTGTCCCGCTACCCCGTCGATGAGCCGGCTGATGCGGATGCCATCACTTGCGTTTTCTCTGTGTCCCAGTTGCTTCAAATCGGCAATGAGCAACGCCGCGATTATTTCTTACGAGCCCTCATCGACCATCTGGAGTCAATTCCTGGCGACGCCTTTCTCCGGATGTTTCTCCTTAAGGATGGGGCATTGTACCGCCGCAATTTTGATCCACACGGCCTTGACCTTCTGCTTGTCATTCCATCGCACCTGCGTTCGACTGTCGTCCAGCAACTTCACGACGCTGCAATGGCTGGAGGGGGCCCACGCATACGACCGTGTGCGCCATCGATTCTTTTGGCCGGGTCTCGCCCGCTCCGTGCGGCGCTACGTTGCCACTTGTGAGCCCTGTCAGTGCCGGAAGAAGCCCTCCACACCTCCAGCTGGATGCCTCCAGTTGATCGATATCCGACCCGTACCCTTTTTCCGGGTTGGTCTAGACTTCTTGGACCATTTCCTCTCTCGGGCTCCGGAAATAAATGGGTCGCCATCGCTACTGATTAGGCTACGTGGTACGCAATCACCAGAGCCCTCCCGACAAGTTCTGGTACTGACATTGCTGACTTTCTTCTGTATGACATCATTTTAGTGCACGGTGCGCTAAAATAGAAAAGGCACTGCAGCAACGAACAAGGCAGTACAAACGGTACCTGTCGACCCTATACCGTGACCCTCTCGCTGTACCCTTGGACAGTACCGACGCCTTGCGGAAGCTCATTAGGCTTGTTGTTCGAGAAGAGCTCCAAAAGCTTCAGGTGGCTCCCGCATCGGTACCGCGACTCGTTCTGGCTGATGTCGTCCGGGAAGAAATCACGCAGGCAGAACAAGTCCCGGAGTGCAGCGAGACACCACGCCTCGCATGTCGTATGCGGAAGCTGCGCGAAGTTCATTGTCTCCAACTTTTCACGATGCGGGCGACGTCCCGGACTATCATGGTGTGCGCGCCGCTGAACAAGCAACTGTCGACTTCCGGACTCGCTGCACGCCATTCATGACTGAAACACGACCACCCGGCAAAAGCGACGTATGGCGCACTGCAGACCAGAGGCCCTTGTGTATTCATTGCGGTGAAGCCGATCACCTCTACAGGGCGTGTCCTTACCGCCGAGCTGGGCTCCATGGATTTTCACTGAATGCGCCGTGCCCGCGCAATGGTGAACGCCCCCTGGAGATTGAAGCCTACCTCGCGGACGCCAGGAGCTCGCTTGGCCCACGATTCCGCGATCCGCGGTCGCCGTCACCTGCCCGATACAGGTCTTCCAGCCCTGTCTTCACGCCGAGCGCAACAAGGCGTCGCTTACCCTGCCCTGGCTCCCGGGAAAACTGAGTCCAGCGACCTGCGGAGGTGAGGTCACTGACGTTGCGAACGCTGAAGATCCTCCACTACGACCACCATGAAATGACGTAATTGAGACGCAGAGAAGGCAGTGTAGTTCGGTGTCAGCATCTTGCGACGTGCCAGTTACTATAGATGACCACGAAGTCACGGCGTTAATCGACACGGGTGCGGACACGTCTGTTAAGAGCCAGAATCTCGCGAGTATACTGAACATAGTTTCGACGCTATGGATGGGAACTCAGATTCGTACTGCAGGAGGGCACCTCATAACTCCAATGGGCCGGTGCACAGCACGAGTCAACATTCGGGGCTTCACGTACATCGGCGACTGGTGATGAGTCATTCTTCCTGAATGCTCAAAGGGCCTTATACTTGGCATGGATTTCCTTCAGGCGAACGGCATCATCATCGACCTGCAAGAGTGTAGAGTCAGCTTCGCTACTACGCAAGCCATGGCGAACAGTAATGACAACGACCGTGACATCGCGCTTCGCGTAGCTGACGATCACGTCACTTTACCACGCAAGAGTAGCGTGCTTACCCTTGTCCGATGCGACATGGAAGACGACGCCGAAGGAATTGCTGAGACAGACATCCTACTGCTTCTTGAGCACCACATTTGCATAGCCAGAGGGCTTCTTCAGGTGCGAAACAAATGTTCAGTTGTTTTGCTAACAAACTTCAGCAACGAGTATCGACATGTACCGCGAGGAAAGACAATAGCATTTCTTCGCCAAATCAGTGATGTTACTGACATTGCTACATTGGAAATCGCATCATTTCAGCAGTCTGAATTACCCAGCCTAAAAGAACGGATTCACGTTAACGCTGCTCTGCCAGACCCTTAGAAAGACCGTCTACTCAGACTCGTCAATGAATTTGCGGACTGTTTTTCCATGTCGTCCAAAGTACGGCGCACGTCCATTGCGAAGCACCGCATTACTACGGATGAGTCTGCACGTCCTGTTCGTCAGCACCCTTGCAGAGTGTCTCCAGTGGAAAGGGAAGCGATCAAACATCAGGTGAAAAAGATGCTCCAAGACGACGTGATCCAGCCGTCCACAAGCCCGTGGGCCTCCCCTGAAGAGTTTGCCAGAATAAAAGACGACACACTACGCTGTGTAGATTAGAGAAAGCTAAACCGTGTCACCAAACGCGATGTTTATCCATTGCCACGCATCGACGAAGCATTGGATCATCTACAGCATGCGAACTTTTTTTCTTCGTTGGATCTTCAATCAGGGTATTGGCAAATCATTGATGAACAGGATCGTGAAAAAACAGCATTTGTGACACCTGACGGGCTTTATGCGTTTAAAGTTCTACCCTTCCGTCTCTGTTCCGCACCTGCCACCTTTCAGCGGATGATGGATACCGTGCTTGCTGAACTCAAATAGCAAACCTGCCTCGTGTACTTGGACGACGTCGTCGTGTTCTAGAGCACGTTTGACGAACATCTCACACGACTCGCGAGTGTCCTCGCTGCGATCCGTACTGCCCGCCTTACCATCAAGCCTGAAAAATGCGACTTCGGGTGCCACGAGCTCAAATTTCTTGGCCATATCGTCGGTCCTACAGGCATCAGACTAGACCCCGATAAGTTAGCTACCATCGCGGAGTTTTCGCGACCCACAGACAAGAAGGCTGTCCAAGGCTTTTTTGGTTTGTGCGCATATTAGAGGCGCTTCATCTAGGGATTCTCAAGAAATGCTGAGCCTCTGACACGGCTTACACGCGACAATCTGCCTTTCATTTGGGCGGACAAGCAGCAGCAGTCGTTCAATGAATTACGCAAGCGTTTGCAAGCGGCCCTAGTACTTGCTCACTTCGACGAAGATGCTGACACTGAAATCCATACTGACGTCAGCAAGACGTGTCTCGGTGCAGTTCTTGTGCAGTGGCAAGCTGGTGCGGAACGCCCCCTTGCTCGTGCAAGCCGCAGTCTCGCCAAGGCTGATAATAACTACTCAACCACTGAAAAAGAATGCTTAGCGGTTGTGTGGGCAGTTGGTAAATTCCCACCCTACTTGTACGGTAGACCCTTTAAAGCTGTCAGCGGTCACCACGCCCTATGCTGGCTTGCAAACCTCAATGATCCTTCAGGTAGAATAGCCCGTTGGAGCCTGCGCTTACAAGAGTACGACATAACAGCTGTCTGCCGATCTGGGAGGAAGCACAGCAACGCTGACTGTCACGTGCACCACTGCCTACGACGTCATCGGACCCTGACCATGACTTGCCATTTGTTGGCGTTATCGGCGCCATAAAGATGGCTGAGCACCAGTGCACTGATCCTGAGCTGCTGCCGCTGATCGAGCACATTCAAGGAATTGAAGGTGTATTACCCCGCTCGCTCGTGTGTGACTTATTATCGTACTTCTTACAGAAGAACGTCCTTTACAGGAAAAACTGTGGAGGTGGTTCCACTACGTACCTACTTGTCGTGCCGTCGGCGCTGCGCCAAGACATTTTGCAAGCCTGCCATGATGAGCCATGCGCGGGACACCTGGGATTCGCTAAGACATTAGCAAGGATACGACAGAAGTATTACTGGCCCCGGCTTTATTCTTCTGTACTACGGTACATGAAGACCTGCCGCGATTGTCAGCGCCGCAAGAAACCACCTGTTTAACCAGCTGACTTTCTCTACCCTGTGGACCCTCCTCAAGCACCATTCCAAAAAATAGGAATGGATCTACCTGGGCGATCCCCAGTGACCTCATCGCGCAAGAAATGGATAGTCGTTGCTACCGACTACTTAACCCGATACGCCGAAACCGCAGCTATTCCGCAAGCAAACTCTTATGAAATGGCCAAGTTCTTTGTAGGCCACATCGTACTACGACATGGTGCACCGTCTGTTGTCATCACGGAACGCGGTAAAGCATTTACAGCCGAACTTATGCAGGAGATTCCCCAGCTGACGCATTCTCCTCACCGCAAGAGCACTGCGTATCACCCTCAAACCAATGGGTTAACGGAATGTCTGAACAAAACGCTGGCTGATATGCTCTCCATTTATATCGACGTAGAGCACAAGACGTGGGACGAGACTTTACCCCATGTGACTTTTGCGTACAACACTGCTGTACAGGAGACTACACAGTTTACGCCGTTCGAACTTGTATACGGGCGCCCCGTCACGTCAACACTTGACGCCATGCTAACTCTGGCTGATAACCCGGCCAGCGAACACGCGGAAGAGTTCGTACAAAGAGCCGAAGAGGCACGCCAGCTTGCTCGGCATCGTATCCGGAGCCAACAGCATACCGACACCCTTCGATGCAATCAGGGTCGACGCGACGTCCATTACAATACCTGCGCCTTCGTGTGGGTCTGGACGCCCATCCGTCGCCGTGCACTCTCGGAAAAGTTGCTCCCCCAGTATTTTGGTCCCTACAAGGTAACACGCCACCTCAGTGACCTGACTTACGAAGTCGTTCCCTGCAGTTCTGACTCCGGTTTGCCTCGTCGTCGTCCTCGCGCTGAAGTCGTTCATGTAGTGCACATGAAACCATACTATGCGAGTACGTGAACGCCAAGATGCACCTGAGGAGCTCCATTTCTTGTCGTTGCTGAAATAACTTTTTCATGTGACCGAGACGGTCGCTTTTCGCATAGGGGGCCATTGACACGATGCTGTGGGGCTCCTGCACCACGGGAGGGTGCGCGAAAAGGTCGGCGCCATGAAAGACGATGAAGCGCGTAAGCTGCACATTCTTCTTATTGCCCGCCATTAAAGCAAAATGTCTGTTTTGTAAGACTCCGTCTTCAATCTACGTTACAATATTTTGGCATTGAACATGTCTCGTAACTGCTTTTTTTATTCTAAGCCTTGCTGTCACGCCTTTCCCTTCGGCCCTTCCTTTACTGAAACTGACACGTGGCACTGTCTTTCCATTGGTGTCATGATGGTGATGGTAACGGCAGCAGTAAGGCTGATTAATGCTTGCCCTTTTGATTCCTGTTAGTTTAGTGGTAAAGAATATGGCGCGTGCATACACCAGGACTGCAAAATTTAACGCTTGTGGTGATTTTTTTAGAACTAATTTATGTTGGGACATTTCAAAGACGTGCGCCATTGTGGCCTAATAACTAGAGCATTGGTGAGGTTGAAGACTGGGTGTATTGCCATAGAAGCTTGAAGTTGAATTGCACAACAATTCGACGGGACGAAAAGAGAGAGATACACACAGCAGAACGCTCTAGTGTGTGTTTGTTAATGTTCTCTGTATGCCATCGAATTTTTGTGCGATCCAACTTCAAATAGAGCATTGGGCTTGTTTGGTGCAGGACCGAGGAAGTGTGAGCTATTCGACACCTTGCCACACAATTATGGGAAGTCTGAAGGTTTGCAAACAAAGCTTTGCTTTCAAACTACCTGCTCATGAATACAAGCACTGATTGAAAGAACCTTCATACAAAAATCATGATGAAATGAATGGCCCATGAAAAGTGTAATTTGTATATTGACTCTAGTTACATAATAGGCGCCACACCGGACTCAACCATCGTACTGGACAGAGCAGTTTCTTTCCTATGCGAAGCCCAAGCTTCCATTACATGCTGCGGAGATAACGAAGTTCAATTTGTTTTGACGTGGTACACGACATTCACTTTAATCAGTTTTTGATTCCAAAGAAGTGCCAAACACCACCTCTTTTTCAAGGATGTCATGGGAACATTTGGCGAGACCTTTTTACAGCCCCTCATTATGGAAGTGGGACCAGCCAGCTTTGCTTGGATGCCTTTATACATTTCTGGTCCTCATAATTATGTGCTACCAAGTTGCTAAAATCTATGCAACTGGTGCAAGGCAATACGTGAGTCTATTGTCAGATACAACTTTAGGAGGCCGCGTAATCTTCACTTCAAAGGCAGGTAAACGCAAGACTGCACCAATGGGCACGCACTCTAGACTGCTTTCATGCCACCGGACGCAACATACCCGATCATTGAAGAGGGAGTATTTCTTTAGACGTGTAGGCAATCGGCTGCAGCGCTTTGGTCATGTGGGCGGGGCCTCTCCTGTCTTCTGAAGTTATATCCGACTGTAGAGGATACCGCTTTTCGTACAACACAACATGACAAAGTGTACAATTATTCGGCCTATGAAACGGATACATCACAAGTGAGCTATGAAAGGGCTTAAGCTGTGTGGAAATGAGTACTTGCAAATATATGACATTGCTAAAAATATGTGGTATCGAACATGCATGTAATGGCACGTTTGAATCGGGGAGTGTTGCATTCATATGCATTCTTAAGGTCCTGCTTTGTTTTCTGTCTTTTCATTGTGAATTACACACACTGTTCATCTTGTGGCTAATCAACACGCACTATATTCTTGCTATAGAAAGAACAAACAACACAATGACGTGTATGCTGCATCAGTGTATTTTTCATTTACATGGTCCAAGAGTGGCGCAGGTTGTGTTATGTTTTTGCCCATTTTGAAGAGACACCAAGTTCTTGTTACAACTGTCTCAATATGCACAGCACAATGTTTACTGCAATAATTTTCTTTATGCTCTTGAGTAATAAATAAAATAATGAAGTGAAAGCTCCTTTATAACATGTCTTCTGAGAGCTTGATTGGAGAGCAGTGAGGTCACCGATACTGCTGTTGCAGAGCAGCCCTCTAGGCCTCTGCCACACTCTCACGAGCATGGACCTGGCGCTCGCCTACTGCCTCCAGGTGGTTGAGTGCCTCCAGCAGCAGAATGTTCTGCTGCAAAAAAAGTGGGTTGTCGGAATGAATCAACCGCATATAAATCATTATTTACAAGGAAAAATGCTCGTTGCACTATTGGTGCTAAGCGCCCTTAACTGTGGAAGCTTTTAGTGTAGGATGCATAATAAAACAATGTGTTGGGACAATGTTGCTTTATTTTTCATAACTGGGGTTGTCTTTTTCAGAGCCAATTGTCATGTTGATTAGTTTGCCAGCAGCTGAAGTGTCCCCGCACCTTCACAAGCCTCTATTGTAAGCACCACAAACCTATTTTTCTTGAGAGCAACACAAATGCGTCTCCCTACAATCCCGTTTTACGCGAGATGATTGCTTCCTATGTCTAAAAAAATTCATATTTTTGTCCCTTAACGCAATTTTCTACCATCCACGGCTGCAGTTCTGTTTCCTTGACATATATTCTGTAACGCTCATGTAATCACCTGTTTTGAATTCGCAACAAGTAATTAAAGACGTGCATAGCCTGCCCACCGACTCAATTTTTTTCTTCATCTCAACTAGCATATCAGCTGCCACGGTTTACTACGCCACTGTAATCCTGCCTTAATGCTATCTCCAACAATTTTTGTTTCTTCGCTTTGTGCACAATCCTCGACTTCTCAAGTTTCGTTTTTAGCCTCCAGGTTTATATTCCATATTGCATAACTGGTAGAATTCTAAACTTTTTTCAAGGATATCCATAACATGGCGATCACGATTCGCTAATGCCTTCCATGAGCTGTTCAACCCATGAAGATTTTCTATAAGTTTCCTGCTTTATATCTGTCCCTGCTATAATTATTTCACCTGAATAATGATACTCTTCGATATATTCTGCGGGCTGAATGTTATTCATGAATTTCTGTTATCTCACCAAATTAGTGAAGGTCACCTTTATTTTTTTCATATTATTCAACCTTCCAACGCTCAATGTAGGTCTGCCTGACTGTAATAGTTGAACTGCGCAGTGAATAGCACCTGGGTGATTTTGTCTCCTTGCCTGACCCCATTTTTGATTGCTATTCAACTTTGCTAGAGGCGAAACAATACATCTGCATAGTTTGGACATTTCGCTCTATGATGTACAACGTTTATCACTGTTTGTGCATCTAATTCATCGAAATGCCATTTTGCTATAAATGAAGCCATGTAAAACGTTTCTCGTGCTCTGCGTATTTTTCGATTACCTGATTGATGATATGAATGTGGCATCGCATGGCTCCGAAGCTCGGGCAAACGCGATCACTTTTGCATTTTCGCGGGCCCACGTGCATGTGGGAGCACGAACACTCATTGGTTCTGAATGCCTTTTTAAACTGCTGGATATTCAGTTCCTTAATACGAAGTTACTTAATCGATGCACTAATATTACGCTAAATATTAAACAGTAGAAATATACTTATCTACAGTTTGTCGATGTCTCCTTCACTGTGTTGGTTGCGACATGCATCGTCGGTGGCACCTCCTTGTCGCATCGTAGGTATATAGGCTCTCTTCCTTTGGCACACACTACGTAATATTCGTGACGCTGGCAGTCACGCAGAGTGGAGGAACTCCGCGCACTCACAGAAACAGCATCGGACAAGTTGTTTCTTCAGCATTACGCCGTGAACAATAGGAGCGTGTCGCGATCTGTAAAATCACTGAAGCCATTGGCAGTCTGACGGGATGCACGAAAAGATTGCTCAACAAGAACGCAGCTATCCAATAAATAGTGGGTATCGTCGAGCCTGATCACCACGTCGCGCACTGCAAGATCCTTGTACGAGTTTCTTTACGCTGGGCCTCTCCCACGCTTAGCCGCCATGCTCGCCTGATGAATGGATGTGACGACGCCACCACAACGTTCTTCTGTAAGCTTTAAAATGCTTCTAAACCACGTTAAAGTAACTAATAATGTTGTACAAAATGCATTTGTCTTATAACTTGCTTCTGCATGTAATACACTCCGTGGAACGACAAACAACGACAACCATGCACCGATGGTATGATCACGTGAGCCCCAGTTTCTGGACCACCCAATAACAACGCCCAAGGAATGCTAGCCGCCCAGATTGAATCTAGATAAACCAATGAAACTGGAGGCTTGTCGAAAGATTAACTGTGTCTCGATACCATTTGCGCTTTCATCTTGGGGTGTCGCCAGAGGTCGTGAATATCCTTACTTTCGCCAAACTCGGCGCATCCTGCATAGCACCCCAGGATGACTTCTTCCGCAACTGCGAGGCTTTCGAGGAACACGTATGGGTTTCCTTTGTAGCAGCTCCTACGAACGGGTGGATATCTAACTTTCCCTTTAATAATCACCTCTTTCCACCTTGTGGGTTTCCGCAGCACTATTTCGACAAACTCTCGGTTTGCTTCGAGTTGTTGACAAATTGGACTTGGCCCTACTATCAGCTAGCCACCTGGTTACCTCAGATGGTAGAGTGGCTGGCAACGCCCTGCCAGCTTTGGCTACTAACTCATTGGCATGTTCGTTCCATGACCAATCAGCAGAAGGCATCCCTTATATTTGTAGACATCGACTGTGGTAATTGCATCCTTGGTGATAGTGTTGTTAATGAAGAATAGCTTTCTTTTCGTAGTTAAGCACACTTAAACGCACTTTTATTGCAATAGCAATTATATGGTCAATCCAGGCGCATTTCTGCCGCCGGCGTCGCAATCTCCGACGTCGCCGCATGTGTGCGAGTAAAAGCATGCAAGTGTGAGCCGGCGACCGTGGCTCAACCTAGCGCGTACGCAAGCGAGGGAAGCGGGGAGAAAGTGCGCCCCCTTCCGCTGCGCGCAAGGAT
Organism: Dermacentor albipictus; assembly: GCF_038994185.2. Taxonomy (NCBI): domain Eukaryota; kingdom Metazoa; phylum Arthropoda; class Arachnida; order Ixodida; family Ixodidae; genus Dermacentor; species Dermacentor albipictus. Next base: position 522,576,216 of record NC_091821.1, on the reverse strand, counting down.
TCCGGAGGAGAGTAAGGAGGCGGGGGCGTTCTACTCTGGCGGCCGAGTCGGCTACACGAAACCATCCGGGGCGCTGTATATTTAAGGACATCCGAGGCGGGTGCAGAGTCCAGGCTGCGCAGTGTTTTCAAGGCGTAGTTCACGTTCATGCGCGTGGCCATGCGAATATCGATTCGCTCACAGCTGCTGCCGCGCTTCCTCACCGCAGCGTTTCCGCAGCAAGTTTACGCCGTCATCGCGTCAGATGAGTTTAAGTTGGCTTGTGCGCGCGTGACACATCACCATCAGCCTGGCTACGCCCAGTGCAAGGCAAAGGCCTCTCCCATACTCCTCCAACTACCCCGGTCATGTGCTAATTGGGGCCATCTTGTCCCTGCAAACTTCTTTATCTCATCCGTCCACCTAATTTTATCCCGCCCTCTGCTACGCTACCCTTCACTTGGAATCCAGTCAGTAACCCTTATTGACCATCGGTTATCTTCCCACTTCAATACATGTCCTGGCCAAGCCCATTTCTTTTTCTTGATTTCAACTAAGTTGTAATTAAATCACGTTTGTTCCCTCACCCAATCTGTTCTTTTCTTATCCCTTAACGTTATACCTATCATTGATCTTTCCGTAGCTCGTTGCGTCGTCCTCAATTTAAGTAAAACCCTTTTAGTAAGCCTCCAGGTTTCTGCCCCGTACGCGAGTACTGGTAAGACACAGCTGTTACAAACTTTTCTCTTGAAGGATAATGACAACCCGCTGTTAATGTTCTGAGAATGCCTGCCAAATGCACCCCAGCCCATTCTTATTGTTCTGATTATTGTAGTCTCATGATCCGGATACGCCGTCACCACGTGCCCTAAGTAGATGTACTGCCTTACCACTTCCAGTGCCTTGCTACCTATGGTAAACTGCTGTTCTCTTTCGAGACTCTTAAGCATAATTTTAGTCTTCTGCAGATTAATTTTTAGATCAACCCTTCTACACTGCCTCTCTAGGTCAGTGAGCATGCATTGCAATTAGTCCCCTGAGTTACCAAGCCAGGCAATATCATCAGCGAATCGCAAGTTACTAAGGTATTCTCCATTAATTCTTATCCCCAAATCTTCCCAATAAAGGTCTCTGAATACCTCCTGTAAACACGCTGTGAATAGTATTGAAGGGATCGTATCTCTCTGCCTGACGCCTTTCCTTATTTTGGATTTTGTTGCTTTATTTATAGAGGACTACGGTGGCTGTGGAGCCGCTATATATATGACAGGAGCAATTTGCGCTTGGTGTGTCGTATTTTCTTACGTACGTGTCGTTTTTTGTTGCGCAATATCATTTGAGCTTTAGATATCCTTCAGTACCTTTACGTACGGCTCGTCTACAGCCTGATTCGGCAAATCCTGCATGACAACTGACGTTTCATCTGAAACGCTTTCTCGTAATCAATGAAAGCTATATATAAGGGTTGGCTATATACCGCAGATGTGTCTATCACCCGACTGATAGTGTGAATACACTCTATTCTTGAGTAGCCTTAAGGAAATGCGCCCTGGTCCTTTGGTTGACAGAAGTCTATGGTGTTCCTGTTTCTATTTGTGATTACCTAAGTAAATACTTCGTAGGCAACATACAGTAAGCTGATCGGTCTACTATTTTTCAAGTCTTTGGCGTCCCATTTCTTATAGATTAGGATTATGTTAGCGTTATTCCAAGACTCCGGTACGCTCGAAGTCATGAGGCATTGCGTATACAGGGTGGCCAGTTTTTCTAGAACCATCTACCCACCATCCTTCAACAAATCTGCTGTTACCTGATCCTCCCCAGCGGCCTTCCCCCTTAGGATAGCTCTCATGGCTTTCTTTACTTCTTCCGGCGTTACTTGTGGGATTTGAAACTCCTCTAGACTATTCTCTCTTCCAGTATCATCGTGGGTGCCACTGGTACTGTATAACTCTATAGAACTCCTTAGCTACTTGAACTATCTCATCCATATTAGTAATGATATTGCCGGCCTTGCCTCTTAACGCATACATCTGATTCTTGCCTATTCGAATTTCTTCTTCACTGCTTCTAGGCTTGCTCTGTTTCTGAGAGCATGTTCCATTCTATCCATATTATGCTTCCTTATGTCAACTGTCTTAGGCTTGTTGAATAACTTGAAAAGTTCTGCCAATTCTATTACAGCTGTAGGGTTACAGGCTTTCATAAATTGGCGTTTCTTAATCAGATCTTTCCTCTCCTGTGATAGCTTACTGGTATCCTGTCTAACGAGGTTACCACCGACTTGTATTGCACACTCCTTAACGATGACCATAAGATTGTCGTTCATTGCTTCAACACCAAGGTCTTCTTCCTGAGTTAAGGCTGAATACGTGTTCTGTAACTTGATCCGGAATTCGTCTACATTCCCCCTTACCACTAACTCATTGTTCGGCTTCTTCCGTACCAGTTTCTTCCGTTCCCTCCGGTAATTCGAGTTCTTGCCATCCTGTGGTACCTGCACCGCACCTTGCCGAGCACGTCAACATCTTGTACGATGCCAGGGTTAGCGCAGAGTATGAAGCTTATTTCATTTCTAGTCTCGCCATTGGGTCTCATCCACGTGCACTTTCGGCTGTACCGTTTGTGGAAGAAGGTATTCATTATCCGCATATTATTCCGTTCTGCAACATCTACTAACACCTCTTCCCTGCTATTCCTAGAGCCTATGCCATATTCTGCCATTGGCTTGTCTCCAGCCTGTTTCTTGCTTAGACTAGTATTAAAGTCGCCCATGAATAAAGTGTATTTTGTTTTGACTTTACCCATTGCTGATTCCACGTCTTCGTAGAAGCTTTCGACTTCCTTGTCATCATGACTGGATGTAGGGGCGTAGACCTGTACGACCTCCAATTTGTGCCTCTTATTAAGTTTCACAACAAGATCTGCCACCCTCTCGTTAATGCTATAGAGTTCCTGTATGTTACTAGCTATACCCTTATTATTCAGCAATCCGACTCCTAGTTCTCGTCTCTCCGCTAAGCCCCGGCAGCGCAGGGCATGCCCACATTTTAGCACTGCATACGCTTCTTTTGTCCTCCTAACCTCACTGAGTCCTATTATATCCCCTTTACTGCCCCATATTTCCTCCAATAGCGCTTCTAGACTCGCCTCAGTAGATAACGTTCTCGCGTTAAATGTTGCGAGGTTCAGATTCCAATGGTGGCTTATTCGGACCTAGAGATTCTTACCACCCTCTGCTGCGTCACAGGTCTGACCGCAGCCGTGCACAGTTGCTTCGCCGCTACTGGGGACAGAGGGCCGGGGCTGGATATTTGTATTCATATAGGAGGTTGTGGCCATGTACTGCACCAGGGAGGCCAATCCTGCTCTAATGAGGGAGTGCGTTACCGGTTCTAGTCACCGGGATCAAGCAGCACTCTAGGACTGTCTATGCAATTTTAGCAGCACGCGTTTTTTTTAATCCGGTGGAAAATTGCGTGGCACCGGGGTTCGAGCCACGGTCTACTTGCTCGCGTGGCGGATGGTCAACTTCTACGCCACCGCTGCTCCCAGCACGTGAAGCCATGCTTGTTAATTCAGTTATACTTGTGGACAACTTGCTGTGGCTCTGCAGGGAGAGCTGCGGAGGTAAAGTGTGAACAAGGATTGTGTAAAGACTCCCACGTTTTAATCCGCAGTATTTTACTTTGGAGAACACCAACAAAACACCTTAGTAGCAACAGTGAAATAAGACAAAGCACATCACTGGTAGTAAAGGTGTACTTATTCTGCGGCAGTTTGCTTCCGCGTGTAGGGAGACGCGAAACTGTTACGCTGAACCTACGCAGCTCCCAAGCCCCTTTTGTCAAAACATTGGGAAACACTGCCAGACTACTGGGCGCTGTAACACTTGTGTAGCAGCCACGCGCCCGTCGCTTTCCCTTCATATATGCCAAAAGCTGTGCGTTCTATACCTGTATTGTCAAGTTTATATGGCCGATAAAACTACTATCCTTACTTCCTATAGCTGTTCCCTAATTTGCTCTCGCTATCGATGCTTCGCTTTTCGGACGAAACTGCTCTTTCTTAGTTTCAAACACATGTTTCTTTGGTTACACCAGTAATATAAATCCTCGCAGTCGCTCTGAAGCAGTGTCCGGTGTCGTTCACAGGAAATTTTTCTGTATACCAAGCACTGAAATGCAAGTAACTAAGCACAATCAATCGATCTGGCTTTCTAAATTATTTCCGACACTAGATCATGATCAAATTCTACAAGTTGCGTTGTGCAGCTCAAGCCCATACGGAAGCTATGTTAATCTTTGATCAGAATTTTATTCTCTGCCGTGTGGTTTATGAGAGCTGCGTAATAATGGGCTACATTACCATACATACAACACATGCCAGTCAGATGGGCGTAGAACTTTGGACCGCCTTTCTCGAGCAAGCTTTATGAGCAAGCCATTCACCGGCGCAGAGTGACTGCGTAAAAATCACGAAAAGGTAAAGTTTCAGCATGCAAGGTGAGGGGCAACTGCTTTAGTTCCATGCAATTGATTTAACAATTTTGTGATACCGTGTACGCTGAATTCCACTTGTGCGATAAGTGGCACATACCTGTAGCCAACAAGTATCGTTTACAAGTTTCTTCATGCTGGGAAAAATACAGAGTGAAATGATTTGTATCGGCACGTCACCTTTTATACGTCATCTTTAACAAGTCGGTAATTACATACTATTTTCTTGATACCCCGAGCACTTGATCCACCCCCTCTTAGGTGCTTCCAAAAGCGCTCAGTCTATCGGTTGGTCCTTTAAAGAAGTTTCCTCGCGATTACACTTTTGAGCTTATAATCATGCGTTACTTTTAGCACTTTCTCATAGTGAGCCCTACTTTTTGTTCCCTTACGGTGCATAAAAGTTCTTCTTTTTCTTTTTTAATTAACCGTAGCATCTCTGTCGGCATCATTTGACGCTTTTCAAGCATGGGTGGATGTATTTTCGGCATAATATATTAGTTTGTAAATTCTTGCAAATTGCATTTGAATGTATCCACAATAAATGTACGTCGTGTTCTTCCGCCAGGCATGCGAAAACAGGCAGGTAATCAAAAAGTTTTTTGTTTGTACTCTATTATGAATACAGTGCAAGAGAGCAGCAGGCAGCGTGTCTCAAGCAGAGCAGCTCAGGCAAATGTCGAGCTCGCGCTCCCCGGACGACTGGTGATTTGGTTGCAACGCCGGACATTCCTGTTCTCTACAATACTTTCACAGTGTCCCTTATAATAGAAAAAACACATTTCTGCTCTCACAAGAGATCGATCGCAGAAATTTAGTTTTAACTATGGCAATGCAGATGAATAATGGCTCATTCCTGCTATAATTGTAGTAGAACTTATCAACTTAGGTGAGGTTGAAAACAACAAATCTAGGTTATTGCCTCCGGTTCATTTGGCTACTCTAATAAGCCAAACATGTCTACGACACTTTTTTTTTCATTTCGGTGTTCGCAGTGCAACGAGCCTCGATGTGACAATGTTTGTCAGCTTAGTACAGGCTTGGCTGTCGTTTGGGGCTCTATAAACTGCCCCACCCACAAAGTTACAACGGTTAGGAAGCAGAATTTTACGCCAGACTGTTTCAAAAGCGTCATGATTGATATCCAGAGCGTGAGAGCGTTATGTCTAATAAACGAGTAGAAAAAGCCTCCGCCGAGGCGAGGCCTATCTTTCTGGTAGACTACGTAGCCTCGGGGAAATAATTCGCTATCATTAAGTGTTCAATTGAGCCAAGACGATATCTGCCTTTACCTACCATATGAAGCCAATAATATTATCTACTTTATTCACTATGACTTTGGCCTTAACTAGCTCACAGTTTCTAGAGCGGGTAAACCTCTTCTTCTTTCTAGTCATACTGAAAAGCCCTACCATTCAAGGTAAGCTTATCAAAACTTAGTTTGACTTTGTTTGTTTTGTCGGCTTTTATAACTTTAGCATATAGCCCCCGTCTCCTTCTCATTCATAGCGCGCGTTTCAGCTGAGCAGTCTTGATCGATATCATACGCTGTCCCTTTACACTTCCTGGCGTTCAAAAGGATCATTTGCTTTTCCTTGAAAGATAAAATAGTCACAACAAATGGTCGCTTTGCTTTACAGGTATAACGACCCACGCGGTGTGCACTTTCAACAAATTTCAGCCCAATAGTCAAATTAAATTTACAAATATATTTAATTAAATGTTCTATTGTGTCCCATGTTTCAGACTAAATTATGGGATTTTACGTGCCAAAACCACTTTCTGATTATGGGGCACACCGTAGTGGAGGACTCCGGAAATTTCTACCACCTGGGATTCTTTAACGTGCACCGAAATCTAAGTAGAGAGGTGTTTTCGCATTTCGTCCCCATCGAAATGCTGCCGCCGTGAGCGCGTACGATCCCGCGACCTCGTGTTCAGCAGCCCAACACCATAGCCACTGAGTAACCACGGCAGGTCCATGTTTTAGACTGATCATTATCCCGTACGTCATAGAAGACAACGATTTGTATACCGCTGCAGTTTTCTAAATCTACAGCTTTCTTGTCCAATTTGTTTACTTTAACTGATTGGTATATGATATGAAGTGCTGTGCCACACGTGGCAAACACAATTCGTTCTTTTATGTTACGTCATAGGCAAGCAGCCTATATATATAGTTTGCTGTGACTGAAATAAAGCAGTGGGGTACGTGCTCGTGGATCGTCTCCGTCACTTTGTCCCCCGCGACATCAGTGGCGACGAGGGTGGCCACCCCGCGGAGCCCCTGCCACGAACAGTGGCGTCTCGGTAGCGCTGGGAGTCCTGCTGGGTACTGAACGTAATCGAGTCTACGGAGCATCGGCGGTCATGGCCCTGGCTACGAGCCTCGGTACCCCAAGTTTCGACGAAAATCAAGAAAAGTAGGATATTTACTTGACTCGACTGGACGCATTTTTTGAAGCAAATGATATTAAGACAGATGATAAGAAAAGGGCGCTCTTGCTTTCGACACTGTCAACGAAGACGGTAGGCGTTCTTGCTGGACACTGCCCCCCCCCCCAAAAAAGTAAATGGCCCGAGTTACAAGGACGCACTTACCATCCTAAATACCCACTATGCGCCGAAGACTAATGAGGTTGCCGCAAGTTACAAGTTCTTTGTAAGGGATCAGGCTGCAAACGAATCTGTCCGGGACTATGCTGTTGAGCTACGCAAGCTTGCGGATAATTGTCACTTCGGCACTAGTTTTGACCGTATGTTACGGGACCGCATTGTTTGTGGGCTCACACTGCGCTGAGCTCACAGTTGCCCAAGCTGAAAACGATTGCCGTAGCGGCAGAGACAGCCGCACTGGAAGTAAGTGCCATGACTAGGCCTGATAATGAGGCAGCGGTGTGCACTGTAGGGAGTAAATCGCACCGATATCAGACGTTCACCAAAGATAAGCAAAGCCATACTGAGTGCGCACGCTGCGGAAACTACGATCACGAAGCAAGCGACTGTTCGCACAAAAAGGAGCAGTGTTTTCCCTGTCGGAAGACCCGTCATTTCGCAAGAAAATGCCGCTCCCAATCGGGGCTCCGGGCTGATCGTAGGTGCGATGACGTCGCTAACGCAGTTCATTATGAGAGCGCTGTATCCGAAACGGAGAAAGGCGATATCTCATCAGTGTTGATATTGCAGGGATCGCGGGAAAAGAAATCTTTGCTCCAGGCGTTCCGCAGAGTTATCCGCTGGGGTGGCATGTCCTTGAACTTGCTTATTGACACGGGATCACGGTTTTCTATCATCCCGCAGAAGATGTATCTAAATCACCGTCTGAGTTGGCCATGCTTATCGAAATGCAAACACATACTCAGGTGTTACTTGAGCAAGCTACCCATTGTCGGTGAACTGCACCTTGAAGCCTATTTTGCGGGGAAGACTGTACCTGCCACACTAATAGTTACAGGCTGTTTGGGTCCCAGCCTTGCGGAAGGGACTTAATCCAAGCATTCTCGTTTTTGCTGTTCCGGATTCTCGCTACGGTTCAATCGACGTCAGCAGATCCTGACAGCCTCAGGACCGAGTTTTCTGCCCTTTTTGAGCCAGGACTTGGAAACATTCAGGGCCACCTGTGAAATTCCACATTCGAGAAGGCGCCCAACCGAAGTTCCACAAGGCAAGGTCAATCCCTTATGCTCTTCGTGAAAAAGTGGAAACTGAGATGGACCGTTTAGTAGAGCAAGGCGTATTATCGCCCATAGCACATTTTGAGTGGGCGGCGCGAATCGTACCAGTACTGAAGAAAGACGGGTCCCTTCGCATCTGAGGCGATTTCAAGACCTCAATCAATGCTGCCTGCATAACTGAGGAGTACTATTTACCAAACGTTGAAGACATTTTCGCGTCGCTACGTGGGGGATCATTTTTCACAACACTGGACCTTAAGGATGCATATAACCAACTCCCATTGGATGAGGAGGCGAGCACGTTCGCCGTGATAAACACTCACAAGGGCTTGTTCTGCTATAACCGTCTTCCGTTTGGAGTTTCCTCAGCTCCCACGATTTTTCAGCGGTGCATGCGAATGGTCCTGGCCGGTTTTCCGGTATTGATAGGTGGTATTGATAGCGGAACGTCAAGAGGATAATGGCTCAGTGCTTCGGAATGTTTTGCGCAGGCGTCCAGAAAATCAAGAGTGGGTCTAAAAATTAATCTGCAGAAAACTAAAGTAATGTTTAACAGTCTGGGAAGAGAACACCAATTTACAATAGGCAACGAGGCACTGGAAATCGTAAGGGAATACACCTACTTGGGGCAGGCAGTGACGGCGGATCCGGATCATGAGACGGAAATAATCAGGAGAATAAGAATGGGCTGGGGTGCGTTTGGCAGGCATACTCAGATCATCAGCAGCAGGCTACCATTATCCCTCAAGAGAAAAGTATATAATAGCTGTGTCTTACCAGTACTCACCTACGGGGCAGAAACCTGGAGGCTTACGAAAAGAGTTCTACTCAAATTGAGGATGATGCAACGAGCTATGAAAAAAGAAAGATAGGTGTAACGTTAAGGGATAAGAAAAGAGCAGATTGGGTCAGGGAACAAACTCGAGTTAATGACATCTTAGTTGAAATCAAGAAAAAGAAATGGGCATGGACAGGACATGTAATGAGGAGGGAAGATAACCGATGGTCATTAAGGGTTACGGACTGGATCCCAAGGGAAGGGAAGCGTAGCAGGGGGCGGCAGAAAGTTAGGTGGGCGGATGAGATTAAGAAGTTTGCTGGGACGGTGTGGCCACAATTAGTACATGACCGGGTTTGTTGGAGAAATATGGGAGAGGCCTTTGCCCTGCAGTGGGCGTAACCAGGCTGATGATGATGATGATGATTCGCTCATAACATCGTCTATTCAATTCTTTATGTATCCAGTGCCTTCATGGTTCTACAAACGCTTTTAACAAATCCTTCCTTCCCTCTGCAATAGAACAATGGAACTCGCTCCCGGAATCCATTGTTGTAGAGCGAAACCCTTCGAAATTTCGAGAGTTACTAACCACTCATATATGCAGCTAATTATGCAAAAACCTGTTCTTTTTAGTGACTTTTCAGTTGTTGCATTTGTTTGCGTAGTACATGACTATTCATTCCATGTTTGTATTATTGTTTTGCCTCCCCCTTATGTAATTCCCCCATGGGGCCCTCATCATCATCCATCATAATAAATGATGGATGATGATGACGATGATTATGATGATGACGAAGAATGGTAACAAGATGAGAATAAATGATGTGCTCAAGAAGCCTACAGGGAACGCTGGTTAATGACCTGGGCCGATAGTTAAGTATTGAAGCTTTACTACCTGATTTATGCAACGGAACCACCTTCCCCATTCTCCAATCAGGAGGGATGGAAGAGCTCTGTAATGACTGCTCAAAGATTTCATGAAAACTCAACGATGAGCAGGTAGATGTACTTTTCAAGAACTTCGCTCTAATGTCGTCGATACCTGAACAAGATGAAATCTTCTGACTTTCAATTAAACATGTCAAACCAACGGAATCAATGAGTATTGGATTCATGGGTAAAAAGTAAGATGTACAAGGATGAGGGAAAACAGTCGCCAAGGTCGAGAAAAACACGAGGCAAAAAATTCATTTAACATTTTGTAGCAGTCGAATTTTCGAAGTTATTCAACAAGCGTAAGACAGCTTACATAAAAAAGCATGATATGGATAGAATTGATACGGATAGCCTAAAGGTAGTGAAAAAGAAACTAGGAGTTGGCAAGAATCAGATGTATGCATTAAGAGACAAAGCCGGCAATATTATTGCTAATATGGATGGGATAGCTCAAGGGGCTGAGCAGTTCTATAGAGATTTATACAGTACCAGTGGCACCCACGACGATAATAGAAGAGAAAATAGTCTAGAGGAATTCGAAATCCCACAGGTAACGCCGGAAGAAGTAAAGAAAGCCTTGGGAGATATGCAAAGGGGGAAGGCAGCTGGGGAGGATCAGGTAACAACAGATTTGTTGAAGGATGGTGGACAGATTGTTCTTGAGAAACTGGCCACCCTGTATACGCAATGCCTCATGACCCCGAGCGTACCGAAATCTTGGAAGAGCGCTAACATAATCCGAATCCATAAGAAAGGGGACGCCAAAGACTTGAAAAAATATAGACCGGTCAGCTTGCTGTCAGTTGCCTACAATCACTTTACTAAGGTAATGGCAAATAAAATCAGGAACACCTTAGACTTCTGTCAAGCAGTGGACCAGGCAGGATTCCGTAAAGGCTACACAACAATAGACCATATTCACACTATCAGTCAAGTGATAGAGAAATGTGCGGAATATAACCAACCCTTATATAAAGCTTTCATTGATTACGAGAAAACGATTGATTCTGTCGAAACCTCAGCTGTCATGGAGGCATTACGGAACCAGGTTGTAGACGGGCCATATGTAAATACACTGAAATATATCTATAGCGGCTCCACAGCCACCGTAGTCCTCCATAAAGATAGCAACAAAATCCCAATAAAGAAAGGTGTCAGGCAGGGAGATACGATCTCTCTAATGCTATTCACAGCGGGTGTACAGGAGGTATTCAGAGACCTGGATTGGGAAGACTTGGGGATAAAAGTTAATGGAGAATACCTTAGTAACTTTCGATTCGCTGATGATATTGCCTTGCTTAGTAACTCAGGGGACCAGTTGCATGCATGCTCACTGACCTGGAGAGGCAAAGCAGAAGAGTGGGTCGAAAAACTATTCTGCAGAATACTAAAGTATTGTTTAACAGTCTCGGAAGAGAACAGCAATTTACAATAGGTAGCGAGGCACTGGAAGTGGTAAGGGAATACATCTACTTAGGGCAGGTAGTGATGGCGGATCCGGATCATGAGACGGAAATAATCAGAGGAATAAGAATGTGCTGGGGTGCGTTTGGCAGGCATTCTCAAATCATGAACTGCAGGTTGCCATTAGCCCTCAAGAGAAAAGTGTATAATAGCTGCGTCTTACCAGTAATCACCTACGGGGCAGAAACCTGGAGGCTTACGAAATGAGTTCTACTCAAATTGAGAATGACGCAACGAGCCATGGAAAGAAGAATGATAGGTGTAACGTTAAGGGATAAGAGCAGATTGGCTGAGGGAACAAACATGCGTTAATAATATCTTATTTGAAGTCAAGGAAAAAAAATGGGCATGGGCAGGACATGTATTGAGGAGGGAAGATAACCGATGGTCATTAAGGGTTACGGACTGGACTCTAAGGGAAGGGAAGCGTAGCAGGGGCCGGCAGAAAGTTAGGTGGCCGGATGAGATTAAAAAGTTTGCAGGGACCACATGGCCACAATTAGTACATGACCGGGGTTGTTGGAGAAATGTGGGACAGGCCTTTGCTCTGCAGTGGACTTAACCGGGCTGCTGATGATGATGATGAGCAGTCGATCGCGTGTATTGGAGTGTTTGATCATCGCAAATACCTAGTGTATTCGGCATATTCCCGCTGGCCACATTCCAATATTTCCCCGGATTATCTCTAAGAAGCGGCGGGAGCATGTGCTGGTAGAAATTTTGTTTTTGCTTCAGACGAAATTTGTTTATAATCCGTCTTAGCGGTGGCGTAAGTGTTCGGCCGTTTGGGTTGCCCGCCGGATATACTCTCGTTCAGCGGGCGCCGACGACGTGCGTTAAACCACGGAGCGTGAAAGTTGAATATAATGCGCTTCTGAGGGAAGTATTGATTAATTTAAAAAATGAGTTTTTCTTTGAATAAGGTGCACTTTTCATCAATGTTTCGCGTGTGGACACTTGCAATAAAGTGAGTGACAGGATCAATTAGTTGGCGGTTTATATGCTCGAAGTCAGCGTTTTTATAGTCTCGGACAACTTTTGGCGTTTTGGTAGCGGGAACAGACGCACGCAGTACAAAATAAATGAGGTAATGATCACTCAAACCAGGTAAATGTCTTAAATATGAAACAGGCTGCGGTGTAGTAGTGAGAAGGAGGTCAAGAGTGTTAGCAGAATTCTCAGTAGATCGTGAAGGCTGCAGGGCAAGTTGCTTAAAATGAAAATTCAGAAAGATGTTGATGAAGAGAGACCACTCAGATGAGCAGTAAGATGAGGGAGGTCATGCCAGTTAATTTCTGGAAAATTGAAGTCACCAAGAAGGAAGAGTGGACATGGGGGGAACCGGGCAACTAACTTATTTAATACGTCATGCAAATCTGAATTTAATGTTAAAGGCAAATTGCGCAGCCGATAGCATACACAAAAAATCAAATCACGATATCCGAGAGTGACACGCGTACGCACGATTTCCAAATGGGTAGCAATATTTATAACACATGTGCAACAGACTTTTCAATTTAGACCGAGAGTCCACAGAAAAATAGTCGTCTGACAAATTATTAAATATCTTGGGCACATACAAACAGCTTCTTGCTGCTCCGTATCTAGTAGATACGCGCGGTATAACGAAGCGCTTTTCATTGCGCAGCGGTCGCGGGGAGGCGTGCGGTTGCATAAATTCATCCTTCCAGAAATGGCGCAGCACAACCGTGGGAATGAATAAAGATTGAAAGGACGGAAAACGGAGATCATGAAAATTCTTTTGTTTGATGGTGTCACGCGATTGTACGCCACACCTATTAATGTATTTTTTAAGAGGTTATCAAATCTGCCCTGTCAACGTGGGAGCAGAAAGCGAAAACTGTTATACCATACCATAAGGTATGTTATGCAAGGGAATCTACTATCATTTTTTTAGCATAAAACGGCACCAAACTTTTAATGATGAAGAGTAAACATGTGACAGATCTTAGTTTGGAGCATGCATGCGCCCCATGATTATGCCATGACAAGTCACTATCGAAATGAAAACCAAGATATTTATTTGAGTTTGCATTTTCGACAGGGGTGCACTTATAGGATAAGCAGTATTGGGTATGAAGTTACACTGCAATGACCGTGGTTCCAATTATTAGGGGATTCTTGAAGCATATAATTTTTATCTTTTTTTGTTGATGATAAGTTTGTTTTTAAAAAGCCAGACCATAGCTTCATTCACCGATTGCTCCAGATATTCAACAGCCTTTTTGTAATTAACATGCTTTGTTAGAAAGACGATATCGTCTGCATAGTGATGCACGTTGCCATTTGGGATTACTGAAATGAAATTGCTCACAAATATGTGAAAGAGAAGAGGCGGTCAAATTGACCCTTGAGGGACACCAGCACCAAGGGATAATTCGCTGCTATAGTATTTGGTACCTATAACAACCATTTGAGACCTGTCGGTGAGATAGTTTTGAAGTCGAGCATGGAAGGGGCCCCTAAAACCAGTAAGATATAATTTGCGAAGCAATATGTCAAGGCAAACTGAATCAAAAGTTTTGGATACGTCGAGAAACAAAGCACAGCTAAAATGATTGAGTTCAATAGCAGAATACAAATCACCTGCAAATTGTTTCAGGAGCGAAATTGTACCCCGGCCTTGCACGAAACCAAATTGTTGGTCAGGCAAAATTCAAAACTCTTGAATGAAAGAAATCATAACCTCAGATAAAAAAATTTTTATAACCTGAGATAATGCGGGCAAAATTCTTTAGGCCGGTAGTTTTCAATATTAGATTTATTTCCGGCCTTATGGAGTGCTTTAAAGGGCCCCTGAAATGGTTCGGACAAATTTTGTAGACGCGTAGGGTACAGCTTAAGTAGAACATTCGCGCCACAATTTGAGTGAAGCGTTACGTATTAATGGAGCTGCAAGCGATTAGAAGTTACCCTCCTCCCCAGCCATGCTTTTCCTCCTCAACTCGTTCGCCGAGCGAGCGGGGCTAAGCTCTGCCTTCACTGGTCCTGCGTCACTATGCGACGTCACATCGTCCACTTCCGGTGGTTTTGGAGCCCGCCCCCACCCGCGCGAAACCTCTCCGCTAGCCGCTTGGCTGTCGACCCCAAGCGAAAGCTATCGAAGCAGCGTGCGTTGCGAGCATCCTGTAGTAGCGCCGAACGTGTCTGGTATTCCGTTAACCACAGGTAAGCTGGTCATTTCGGCAATTGACTGGAGGCATAAACTCAAGCTGATGACGGAACTTTGGCGTAGATGTACGTGAGCGGCCTGATCGGTCTGCATGGTCCAGACACTTGTTGGCGCAGCGCTTAACCAGTCAAACAAAGCGCTAATATTGCTCTAACGAAGTGTAAAACATTTTAAACATTTATAAAAACAACGTGTTGATGATTACACTCCTGCGAAAAGTACGCACCAGCAGCAAAGAAGGAAACGCTTCGTTGCTGCTACTGTGTATGGTTGAGCTCTATGCCACCAGGTGGCTGCACCGTGCAGACCATTCACATTTGCCCTTCTGCTCATTTCGGCTCATCCCGTTACGGCACAGTCAAGCGGCCAGATCCTGTCCCCTTGCGCTTACGTTTGCCCTAATACGGGACTCGCGAAACGCTATTGCGTTAGTAATCTTCCGGTGTAAAGTGACGGCCACAAACGCGCAAATCCTGCGCAGCAGCCAGTTCGCTCGTACGCTGCCTTGCAGAGGGACAGGATGTCGCAGCTTGACATATTGCCAGTCGCTACGTTTGCAGCCCACAAGGCAACAAAGTCGAATCATAGTGCTCGCGAAAAGACTGACACCAACTCTGACCGCGGAGCTCTCGTCAAAATGGAGTACGTTGTAACACAAGCAGACGACACTTGCTGTGTGCCGGAAGTGCTTAAGTGTACTGAAAAATGGTTCTTGTGCATTCTCTTTATGCTACTTTCTTTTTATAAAAAATTAACCGACATTCCAACTATTACGAAGATCATTTGTTTACCATAAAGTTAGAAAATGTATCGATCACGCGCCCTGGTCAGCCAATCGGATAGCTCACCCCACTGAAGTCATATGGGTTATTTCGGTCATATGGGTAGGGGCGGCTTGAAATTCCGCCGAGCAGTGCGCTGCGATCGGCAGCGATGTGCATTTTTAAAACCTTATAATAAATTACACACTTTACGCAGAGCACTTAGACCTGTCAATTAATGATCAGAAGGACCTACTCTAACGACTCAGTACGTTAGTAGAAAATCGTCAAAAGCGTTTCAGGGTCCCTTTAACTAAAGCAGTATTTAGATTTTGTTGCAGAGTTCTAGTATCTAGGAAGCCATTTAACATGAAAAGCATATCTGAAGGTGTAATGTGCCAAGGGAGACGACGCTTACAGCAGCTTAGTCAGTGCAGGAAAGAACAAAGGTTTATTGAGAGCGTGGCTTATAAAGACATGAATGCAGCGCACTGTACACACTGCGCATCACCGATGCGCATCCGCGCTGATATATTCAGTACATGTGTCCGATACATCCTCCTTCGGGTAACAAAAAAAAAATATACTTAGATACACACACACATTTGCCAAAACCTATACCACGTGCTGAACATGTTCATCATAATGAAGCTTCTGGGGAGGCCGGACGACACGAGTCGACCTTCTAGTAAGATGCATTAGTTGAATGCCAGGCAAAGGATCGCCGCCACATGCTAGTAGCATTGATCCTACGGCTGTTCCTAGAGATGACGCCTCGGAGGCTTGCGCTGTTGGTTCAGCTGGTGCTGCAGGCGCCGGCGCACGGGAGTTTTCATATGGTGGATTCTCCTCGCAGTCGTCATCACTTTTACCGCTATACTGTTCAGCCGTCCTACGTAGATGTTGGCGGTTGCGCCACAGAGCACGGTGATCTTGCGTTCGTACCGAATAGGAACCTGGAGCAGTCTCACCAATGGCCTTCGCTTTTGAGGACCACGCAGTCGCATCCTGAAGCCTCACCTTCGTGCCTCTGCGCAATATTGGCAAAGGCTTCCCGGCCTTGGCTTAGTGGTGCTTCCTCACAGGGGTCCGGGACACCCTGCCGAAGTCAGGAAGAATAGAACGAAGTCGCCTTCTTTGCAGAAGCTCACCAGGAGCATGCCCATCTTCCAGTGGTGTTGAATCTATAGGCTAGTAAACCCAGCCAGTAGTCCTCCCTCGCCTCTCGAGTCTTTTTCAGGATGTGCTTTACGATTTGCACCTCTTTCTCAGCCAAGCCGTTCGGCTGCGGATAACGGGGGCTGGAAGTTGCATGGTTGAAGTCGTATGTTTTGGCAAATCTGGCAAATTCATGGCTTGAAAACTGGGGTCCGTTATCCGTGCAAACTTCTACAGGTACGCCGTACCTGGTGAACATGGCGCGAAGGGCCTGCGATCGTAGTTGCTGCAGTTGTGTCGTCAAGTTTCTCAGCCTCAGGGAAATTTGAAAAGGCGTCGTAAACAACCACATGCGAATTTCCAGCATAAGAAAAGGTATGTACGCCGACCCTATACCAAGCACATTCTGGAACAGGCCGCATTAGAAGTGGTTCATGTGGTTGTCTGCACGGGCACTTTCGGCAGGTTGCGCAGCTTTCTATCAGCGCAGCGATTTCGCCGTTCAGACCCGGCCCAAACAAGAGTTCAGAGGGCCCAAACAAGAGTTTGGGCCCTCTCTTTGCACTTTTGCAACCCGAGATGGCCAGCACGTATCCTTTTCAAGATGCTTTGTCGCATACTCTTCGGTATTACAACTTTCGAGCCCTTCAGCACTATTCCATTAACGACTGACAGTTCTTTCGCAAATGGCTTGAGTTTCCCGTTCACCGGCTGCCTGCTTGTTAAGCTCTTCGTCACGGCCTGTAGGTATACGTCACGAGACGTTTCTTGCTGCAGTAACCGCTGCGTTTAGGAAGTGACCATTTAGCTCAAGGACTGCATTGCGTGGATCTCCACGCCGTCTGTGGTACCAGAAGTAGCCCCAACTTGATCTTTGCCCTGGGGAGCCGTCGAGCGCGACAACATGTCAGCGAGAACTAGCTGCTTTCCGGGAATGTGCTGGAAGACAAAGTTGTATTTTAGTAACCGCAAAAAGAATGTTTGCATACGCGATGGCATGTCCGCGATTTCCTTTTGCGCGATCACTATAAGCGGCTTATGGTAGGTTTCGATAAGCACTTTTCTTCCGTACACAAACTCGTGAAACCTTTCACAGGCAAAACAAATTCTGAGTGCCTCCTTTTCATTTAGTGCATAGCTTTAGTCGGCTCGGATAAATACACGAGATGCATATGCTACCGGTCGCCATTCACCATTGTAGCCTTGCAATAATGCTGCACCGGCTCCTTTCTTTAATGCATCGCACGTTATCTTAGTTTCTCGTTGCGGATCAAAGATTGCAAGCAGAGGGTGGTAGTCAAAACTTGCGTTAAGATTTGCCACTCTTGCGCGTGGTTTGCTGTCCATTGGAACTTTGCGCGGGACTTGATAAGCTCTCGTAAAAGCGTCGTTCGCTCGGTCAACCGTGGTAGGAATTGGCTGAAGTAGTTAAGCACTCCCAGCGTCCGCTGGACGTCAGTCTTGCATGTTGGTGTCTACATTTTCGCCAAGCTTTCGATAAGCTTTGGGTCAGGCGATATGCCCATTCGGCTTATGACGACACCAAGGAATTTGACTGATTTCACACCGAACTTGCATTTCTGTGCTCTGAAAGTCAACCCTGCTTTCTCGGCAGCTTTAAGCACATCAAACCGCCGTCGTGTTCTTTCTTACTGGAATGCCAAATGAAAATGTCATCAATGCATACTAGCACACCAGGTAGGCCATCGAATACTTGACTCATGGTTTGTTGAAATGCCTCCGGTGCGGATGAAATGCCGAAGGGCAGACCCAGTAAATGGTATCTCGCAAATGGTGAAGAGAAAGTGCAGATCTTAGATGTGCGCTTGTCAAGCGGTATCTGATGATAGCCGGAGTTCGCGTCAAGACAGCTGAGCACCTGTTAAATGGGGTTCCAAATCCTCGCGACTAGGAAGCAAAAAATGCTGCCACTCTATGTACTTGTTAACAGCTCTGGGCTCCACGCACACCCGTAGCCCGCCATCTCTCTTTTTTGTCAGAAATAAAGGACTGGCCCAGTCGGCAGGCTCATTCACTTTAACAATTATGCCAGCGCGTACCATTCTATCAAGTTCCTTCTTTAGGGGCTCTTCCAGTGCCAAAGGAACTCGTCGAGCTGGTTGCACGACTGGCACTGCTTAAGGTTGCAGGACCATGCTGTATGCCTGTTGCAAACAACCTAGGCCCTCGAAAACATGCCTGAAATTCTTGAGAAGTCTGTCGTTGGAAATCTGGTCTACGGCGCCTACTTTACGCTGGACCAGCCCCAAAGCCTCACTAGCTTCTAGCCCAAGTATGGCCTGACGGCCATTTTTCACAACAAGAAATGTGATCGTAGCGGAAGTATTACGATGCCTTACTTCCTGCGTAGACGTTCCATAGCACGCTATGGTACCACCATTATACGCCCTCAGCAACCAATTCGATGGCTTCTACTCT
Organism: Dermacentor albipictus; assembly: GCF_038994185.2. NCBI lineage: Eukaryota > Metazoa > Arthropoda > Arachnida > Ixodida > Ixodidae > Dermacentor > Dermacentor albipictus. Next base: position 522,557,332 of record NC_091821.1, on the reverse strand, counting down.
TCAGCTCCCGTCAGTTGGCGGTAAATTGACTTGGGAAACAGGCTTGCCTGCAACGCCATGTCCACTTTAAAGCTTATCTCGCGATTGCGAACTTGGGCTCTAACCGCCCAATCCCTTTTGTGACTAGATGCCGTGATCACGAGAATGTCGAAGTCCTCGTCTTGCTGTTTTTTGACTTCGCTGACTACCGCTGACGCGCAACTACTTGAAAAGTGGTTCAGCTTGTGGCACAAGCGACATCACTTTCTAAACGCAGGACATTGCTTCGGTTTATGCCAGTGGTTGCACTTACGACAGTGAAATTATTCTTCTCCTTGCTTCCGCTCTTTTGAGGGTGGCGCCGTGCGCCTCGATACGGCATCGACTCTGTCTTCCCCGCTACGCCATACTTCGTTTCGCTGTGCTGCCGTCTCCGCTGCTTGACACATTCACTCTGCTTTTTGCAAAGCCACGTGGCTGTCATCAAGCATTTTCTCCCGTAGTGTAGGATCGTGTGTGCAAATACGATCTGGTCCCTTATCCTGGATTCTTGCAAAATGCCAAAATCACACTGTGCTGCCTGCTTTTTCAGGTCACGAACAAATTTTTCAAATGGTTCTCCCTCCGTTTGCTTTCTTGAACTGAATACATATCTCTCGTACACTCCATTGCTCACTTCGGCACAATAGGCATCAAACTTTCTAACCACTGCACACTAGTCGGTCTTGTCTTCACCCAGCGCGAACTGGGAGTTGTTGAAGGCGTCCAGCACGTCGTCACCCGCCATGCTCAGTAGGAGGGCTGCCTTCGATGCTTCCGTTTAACGCTGGTCCCTCACCACCGTTGCCTGGAGAAATAACTCAAATGCTGCTTAAAACACTTCCAGTTTTCCGTGACGGTAGCCATCACCCGCAATGGCTGTGGTGCCTTCAGCAGGTCCATAATGCGTTTGCGGGTGCTATTCCCCTTAGGCGTTGACAGGCAGCGCAGCAACTTCTGACACCATGTAACGTGCCATGGAAGACGACGCTTACAGCAGCCTAGTCAGTGCAGGAAAGAACGAAGGTTTATTGAGAGCGTGGCTTATAAAGACATGAGTGCAGCGCGCTGTACACACTACGCATCACCGATTCGCTTCCGCACTTACATAATCAGTATACGTGTCCGATACACAAAGCGCCTTAATGTTTCTTCTCAGCAAGCTTAATGATATTCCATCTACTCCAGGTGGTTTATTGGTTCGAAAAATGAGAATGATCCGGGCATGGTAAGATTTCGAAAGCCGCGGTAAAAATGCAGATGCCGTCAAAGAATCACCAAGCGTCATATCTTGCCTAGGCTTAGATAACGCCTCTGTTGAAGCCCGACTGAATGATCAAACAAGTCAGCTCTTTTGACAGCGTTTCCAGGAAAATGTTGTCAGAGATTTTACAGTCTCGGATTACCCTCTGAGATGGTTTATCAGCGAACAAGTTTTGCGAGCACTTTTGGACGATTGATTAAATTTGTGTCAGAAAAAGCGACCTTTTGCAGCGCGGAGAAGAGCAACTACTTTATTTCTTGCAATCTTATATTGTAATTGGAGGTTCATATTCTTAGGGGTGCGTGTACTTTTTTTCAAAGCCAATCTCTGCGAGATTTGGCTTGCATAATATCGGAATTAATCTATGGATAGCTTTTCCTGAACTTTTTATTCATGAAAAGTGTGCACTACCGTTCGAAATGTGCTAGACGCTCACAAAAGCTATCGTACACTTGGTTTGGGGGCCTAGCATTAATCAACGAAGACCAGGTGAAATTCACAAAGAGACTGTCAAGCTTCTTTTGATCCACAAACTTAATCTGAATTCTGACGGTTCTGATCTTAGCACTTGAATACAGCGTGCCAACGAACGATACACTTAGGGATACATGGCAAGCAACAGCCTAGTGGTAAGATAATCTATGAGTGATAACACAAGAAGTCAGCGAATGATTAGGCGCTCGAAGCGCAATATGGTCTAAGCAAGACGTTACAAAACGACCATTCAAAATTTCCTCTCTTGTCGGGGCAATCACCATTGACGTGAAAGCCTAAGATGCCAAAACAGACAAATAATCTGATACTAAAGCGTTTGTTGGACATAGAATGTTAATATGGAAATCCCCTGCCAGGCCAGCTTGATCCACTGATGGATCAGTGAAGTGAACCTCTTTAATGCTTCTTAAAGTTCCAACACAAAACGAGTAGCACTATTACTTGGGAACCGGTACACCGCTAGCAATAACAGTTCATAATTTACACAATGAACCTTTACGGTGAGGCATTCCGCATGCCTGAACATAAAGTCTAGCACAGAAGTGCCATATTTTGAACTTCCAAATACAACAATGCCGCCGCCTCTACAGTTAGTCCGTTGTTACGCTGCGACACCTGTATTCATTTAACGAGAACATATGTAGGAAATAATCTGACACGTTGATTTCTGTGACACAAAAGCATCTACAAAATCAAGCAAAGATTCAGCTAGCACTTTTAATTCCTCCCCGTATTTACGTAGACTCCTAATGTTTATGTTCGCAAGTGTAAAATCACGTGGTGACGTGCGCGCAAACGATTTCTTGAAAACGGTGAAATCGGATAACTCATTGAAAGTAGCTGCCATTCTGCCTAAGCAATTCTTTATTATCGGCTGCCCGGTTCACACGAATGAGAGAGTCATTTGAGTCTTTTTCGCATAAGTTTTTTCGCCTTTCACCAAACAGTACTTGAATAATTTTTCTTTCGCTACCATGCGCGTGCGCCAGAATAGTCCCCGATTCATCTTGGCTAGAAAAGTTGCCTGTTAGGCTAGTTGGTGGTCCATATTTGAAGTAGTAGCTATGCGCGAATAAAACCACGGACACAAGGAAGACAGCACTTGTCCGTGTCTGTCTTCCATGTGCCCGTGGTTTTATTCGCGCTTAGCTACTGCTTCGAACATCCTGTTTAGATTGTCGTTGAAGAAAAGGTTCAGGTCTGATTCAGTAACACATAACTGTCGCAGTTTCTTACGTGTCTCAAACCGCGCCTCTTTCACTTATATTGTCGAGGAACGGATAAGCACAATTTGTTTTTCTTTTTTGCTAGGCAGCCGATGGGCTGCTTCAAGTATGAGATCGAAAAGTTCAGCTTAACCTTATTCGCAACGTCAACCAGTTTTTCCTTCAAGTTCTCACGTTCTTCTTGCAGTCCTTCATTGTCCAGATTACCATTCCTGCTATACTGCTCATCTTCGTTTTGAACTTCACGTAGATCTTGTAGTTCCTCTGCTTGTGCCTTAAGCAGCAAGAGCGAGTCAGCTTTCTGGTGCAAAACTGGCAGTGAAGCTAGGGTCTTAACTGCTCTGAGTACTCTACAGATCCCTATAGAGTTTTTGGGCTGCTTTTACTATATCTTCGAGATAGCTGATTATATTACCCTGCTTCTCTGTCAGTGAATACATCTTGCTTTGTCCTATGCCAAGTTTCCTTCCCAGTGACTTCGTGCCACGTCCCTTTTTTACTGCTTCATCAAACATTCGAATATCCCTTTATCTCTCCTTGTGGATCAGTTTTGACAGTTCTGCGAATTCTCTTATCTCTTGAAATTGATTTTTTTATTCTTTGTTGTTTATTTATTGGGTCCTTTGTTACTTGGGAGAGCTTGCCTTGGTGCCTTAGCTCCTACTTGAATTGCTGCTACTGAAGGCAGCCTAGTTTCGCTTTCATTTATTTCCATTGTGTCCGCTTCATATCTGTGTCCTATACCTGCATATTTACCTGCAGATCTTGTAGTTCCTCTGCTTGTGCTTGCACCGCCGCTTTCAATGCGCTGATTTCCGCCTGGTTTGCTGCAGCAAGTTCTGTGCCAGCTTTCACCTGCGCAAATGCCGAGTCATATTGGTTTGACATAAACGCGATTGATTCTTCTAGTTCTCCGATAGTTTTAGACAGCTTCATTGATTCTGCCTTAAGCAGCAAGAGCGAGTCAGCTTTCTGGTGCAAAACTGGCAGTGAAGCTAGGCTAGCTTTGATCTCTAGGATTTCGCGCAGCAGTGATTCGGTGATTTTCCCTGCAGCAGCTGCTTGTGACTTAGAAAAGGCGCGTTTTATCAAGTTAACCACGTTTTACAAGTCCATGAGTCCTTTTTCGCTTGTCCCATGCCCATGTACGTACTACTACTAACGCTGGAACCTGCCTGTCCTAGGTGGTAGCCAAGTTTACACTCGAAACAACACAGATACCCTCCATCGCTCGGTAGCACTTTTTGACATGCAATGCACTTGGCACAGTCTTCTAAATCTCACATAGTTCGAGACAAGTACCGTACAGTCAGCGGCAACAGAACCGATAAGTAAAGGTAAATTAGAGTCCTGATAAAATACAGAGCATCAGTGTTGGGCCATTCGAATCACTGCCGACTAATAATAATAATAATAATAATAATAATAATAATAATAATAATAATAATAATAATAATAATAATAAACTCTTTTGTTATTTCAATTGAACCTTATGCATTAATCATGGCTGCCAAAGTCACATTGGGCTTGACTGGTAGAGCGAGACAGGCTGCATGCAAATTGTTACAATATGAAGAAAAAAAGAAATACAGGGAAGCGATAAATGTGTGTACATACAGTCATACACATGACATACGCATTTATAATACATCTACGTATATGCACACTGTAGTAGCATGCGGCAACCTTGAAGCCGTACTCCAGAAAACGACAGTGGCAGGTGCAGAACAAGGAATCAGCGTTTATTCTTTAGCACACGCTTTTTATAGGCAGCGGTTACTTATCCGCTGCTGATATCAGTGCCCGTGATGACGAAGTGGCACGGCATGCGCTTGGCGTTACGTCATCACACACACATACCAGTTTGAGAAGCACATCTGGCGCCTACAATTATCATCATGCCACACGATTAGTTTGCATGGCACAGTAGAAATGTGCACATGATTTTAAACAACAGAATAAGTTTTTCAAAAAAACCGGAACTGCTCCAGTCAAACCTTTGCAGAAACAAACTGTGCCGTCACATTTTTGACCAAAGCCACTCTATAGGCGTAACACAGAAGGAGGTGTGTGAAGTCTATTTCTTTATATATATGAACCGCTCAAATCCGCACCTCTTAGCTCTCTTTTCAGCTTCTATTTTCACGTGCACTGCAGCACGTTATAAGGTAAATAATTAAACAACGCAATAACATAGTATTCGTGCATTCTTTCGCGGTGTTTTGTTGCACAATGAGGGGGGGGGGGCGCGATCCTGATGTTTGTGCATTACCGGGCGCTACCACGGCGGAGGTGTAGCAGGCGTTAAGCACTCCCCATATATGGGCCGATCCGGAAGATAGTGCAATACCTGCCCAACCCGCGGTAGAGGTGAAGCAGGCGTTAAGCACTCCCCATACTTGGGCCGACCCTGAACGTTTGCAATACCGGGCCCTACCGCGGCGGAGGTGAAGCAAGCGTTAAGCACTCTCCATACGTGGGCAGATGCCGAAGGTTGTGCAACGCCGGGTCCTTCCGCGGCGAAGGTGAAGCAGGCGTTAAGCACTCCCCATACGTGGGCCATTCCCGAAGCTAGTGAAATGCAGGGCCGACCTGCGGTGGAGGTGCAGCTCCCCATTTGTGAAGAACTTTCTGTCTTTCACACCTCACCTTCCCCCCTCTCTTATAGTAACGTGAGCCTTCTGTGTGTGTTTGCGCCTAGTACGCAAGATGTATTGTGACCAACTCACCCAACAAGACGTCCTTTCAAGCTATAAATGAAGCGCTCTGGCAGCTGTGTCGAATTGGCTGCGCGCGCAGGTAGAGGAGAATGCCCGGTGGGGTCATAACTGTCGCTCTTCTCTCGCTCCGTCGCTGCCTCGTAAAGAACGCGGTGGGGCTAGGTCTTGCGTGGGAGAGTGTGGCGTTTACGTCGCTTTCCTCAGTCAACATTTCCTTGAACCCCTTTCTTCTATGCATAGCTGGAACAGGGACTGGGGGTGTAAGTGACTTTAGTTCTGTCCGTTCTTGGTGGCGCACTGTTATGGGCAAAATTACTCGCTTGTGGTCGTCATTCCTACTGCGCAGCCTACATCTTGAAATACGCAACAAAGCTGTCATGAGTTTTTTCTAGTGATATAAATAAATGTACACAAAGGCAATTATTAGAAAAAAGTGGGCGCTGCTGGCGCCCGTCTTCGATTCGGGATTAACTCGTACACACAGGAACGTGGACCTTACAAAGGTGAGTGCATTTCTTTAGCGCATGTTATACATCTTCTAAGGGGCCTGATGGAGTTCATTAGGAAACGGGGCAATAAGTTGCGTGTTTGAGAAGCAAGATTGTTTCAATTAATGAATTTTCAGGATACCGTTGCCTTAAAAATCACGTCCAGCTACACAAGCGCTTTTTCTTGTCGGTATAATTCCATGATTTCTGTGTGTAATTCTATTCAAGATTTAGCATTTCTAATTTCTTCGTTGCTTTCTTAACGTTAACAGTTTTCCATTTATGCTTACGCCTTCAAGCCAAGTGTGTAGTGACAATTTGAACGTCATATTGCATTTGCCTGCTATTAACTCGGAGAAGTGATGTGCGGAATATAATTTAGGTTGACTAAAATTTGCAAGAGTTTTTTATGTGTAGGGATTATATTTCAAATGTGTTTTGACATATTTCGCAATCGCCTATATTTCAATGATGGCATTTTCATATAACCACTAGATCGCTGTCCAGTTCCGTGTAGTGGCGGAACGCAATTCTTTCAGGAACAAGCAACAATCTAAAATAAAATGGTGGTCTTCACAGCTCGAAAATGCTGATATCGCAGTCAACGAGCGCAAAGCCGCACAAACCACTGAAATATGCTGTCACGTTTCATTTTTTTTTTTGCCAGCGAGGCTTGAGGAGTTGATATATGTATGCTATAGATCCATCAACTTTTACTGAACAGAAAGTCTGTCAGCAAAATTGACAATTATTTTATGGCATATTTGTCATCATCATTATCAGCCTTTGTTATGGACAATGCAGGACGAAGGCCCCTCCCTGTGATCTCTAATTAGCCCTGTCCTGCGCCAACCATTTCCAAGTAGCTCTATGCGAATTTCCTAATTTCATCGCCCCACCTAGTCTTCTGCCGTCCTAGACTGCGCTTCCCTTCTATTGGCAGCCATTCTCTAACCATAATGGCCCACCGGTTATCGAACGTACGCATTACAGGACCTGTCCAACTCCATCTTTTTCACTTAATGTCAATTAGAATATCGGCTATCCCAGTTTTCTCTCTCATCCAAACTGATCTCTTCCTGTCTCCTTATGTTGCGCCTAACATTTTACGTTACATCGCTCTTTGCGCGGTGCATAACTTGCTCTCAAGCTTCTTTGTGAGCCTCCAAGTCTCTACCCCATTCTTAGCACTGGTAAAATGGACTGATTGTACACCTTACTTTTTAATGATAATGGCATGCTTCCAGACAGGATTTGGCAAGGTCTGCCGTATACACTCCAACCCATTTTTATTCTCCTGTAAATTTCTTTCCAACTATCAGGGTCTTCTGTGAGTAATTGACATAGGTAAACCATCTCCTTCACAGGCTGTACAGGCTTATGGCGATCCTGAATTCTTGTTCCCTTGACAGGTTATTAATTATTATCTTTGTAATCTGCATAATAATATTCCACCCCATTTCAACACCTCTGTTAAGGTCCTCCATCATTTGCTGCAACTCGTCCCCAGTGTTGCTGGACAGGACAATGTCCTCTGCAAACCGAAGGTTGCTGAGATATTCACCAATAATTCTCACTCCTAAGCCTTCCCAGTTTATTAGTTTCAATGCTTTTTCGAAGCATGCAGTGAATACAAGTGGAGAGATTGTCTTTCCATGTCTGACCCCTTCTTCTATACATTTATTCCTACTTTTGTGGAGGAGGATTAACGTAGCTGTGGAATTTCTGCAGATATTTTCCAAGATATTTAGGTAAGCGCGCGGTATTCCATGATTACGTAATGCCTCTGTGACTGCTGATATATCTACTGAATCAAATGCCTTTTCGTAATCAGTGAAAGCTGTATAGAGTGGCTCATTGCACACTGAGGTATCCACGATTACTTCATTGATGACGTGGATGTGATCCGTTGTAGAGTATGCATTCCTGGAGCCAGCCTGTTCCCTTGCAGACTGGAGTCCAGAGTTGCCCTTGCTCTATTGCGAATTATCTTAGTGGATAATAATACAACACTGGAAGTAAGCTAAGTGGCCTAGAATTTTTCAATTCTTTAATGTCTCCTTTCTTGTGGGTAAGTGCAACGTCGGCACTCTTGCCGTTCTCTCGGACACTTGAAGTCGATAGACAGTTCGTATAATGAGTCACCAGTTCTTAAGCGTTATGTCTCTTGCATCTTTAGGTTAATCAACTGTTATGCCATTTTGCCTACCGCTTTTCCCCGTTTCATGTCTTCCAAGGCCCTTCTAACTTCAACGCTAGTTATAGAGGGAGCCTCTGTAACATTTTTATTACTGCTTCGAATGGAGGGGTCTTAACTGCTCTGAGTACTCTACAGATCCCTATAGAGTTTTTGGGCTGCTTTTACTATATCTTCGAGATAGCTGATTATATTACCCTGCTTCTCTGTCAGTGAATACATCTTGCTTTGTCCTATGCCAAGTTTCCTTCCCAGTGACTTCGTGCCACGTCCCTTTTTTACTGCTTCATCAAACATTCGAATATCCCTTTATCTCTCCTTGTGGATCAGTTTTGACAGTTCTGCGAATTCTCTTATCTCTTGAAATTGATTTTTTTATTCTTTGTTGTTTATTTATTGGGTCCTTTGTTACTTGGGAGAGCTTGCCTTGGTGCCTTAGCTCCTACTTGAATTGCTGCTACTGAAGGCAGCCTAGTTTCGCTTTCATTTATTTCCATTGTGTCCGCTTCATATCTGTGTCCTATACCTGCATATTTGTTTGCAAGAAGCAGCCTGAATTGGTCTGCTTTTATCCTTACTGCCTGTAGGTTGTCCTGTTTCTTCCTGACTCATTTTACTCTTTCTTCAAAATGAGGTGTATCCTAGACCTCACTAACCCATGATCACTGCACTGTAACCTGCTTAACATTGCAACATCCTGCTCAGTGTTGGAATGGGTAAAAAGTATGAAATTTGTTTCAGTCCTTGTTTCACCTTTAGGGCTTTTCCAGGTCCAGTTTCGGTTGCTACGCTTCCCGAAGAAGGCGTTCAGTATTCGCTGCTTATTCCTTTCCGCGAAGTCTACCAGGATCTCTCCTCCATCTTTCCTAGAATCAACGCCCTAGTTTCCAATTGTTTGCGCGCCAGCCTGATTTTACCCCACTTTTGCCTTGGAGTCACCCATTACTACAGTATACTAAGTTTGCATTTTTCTCATCGCTAATTGCACATCTTCCTAAACATGATCTACGATCATCATCATAATGACTAGAAGTGGGCGAGTAGGCTTGTACTACCTTTAATCTGTATCTCTTAAGTTTTCTTACTACTAGTGCTACTTTCTCAATAATGCTGTAGAATTTGTCAATAGAGCCCCCTATGGTTTTATGGTTTAGAAATCCTACCCTTATCCCTTCTTATCTGAGAGTCCTTCATAGCAGATGACGTGGCCGTTAGTCAGCATTCTATGAGCATCTCCAATACTTTTAACCTCACTAAGGCCAATCGTATGCGAAACAAAACCTGATATTTCGTCAAATAGTCCTGCTAAGCTAGCTTCACTCAAGGGAGTTGAGATGGTTCAGGGTCAGTGTCCATTGGCGGCCTGTCCGGGTTTAGAGATTCTTAGCAACTTCTTCTGCATTGCAGGTCTGACCACCGCCTCGGTCGGGCACTCCACAAATGCTTGGGACTGAGGGCTATTGGTTGATTTAATGAATCATTAGGGAGGGACTAGCCGAATGCTGCATCATGGAGGGTAATTCCTGTTATTGTGAGGGAGTGTCTTTTGTTGAAGCTTAGTTAGGTCTTCCTAATTTGGTTTTGCCGTGGGTAGTATAGGCCCACTGGCTCTTGGTATCCTTTCACGGCGTCTGGCCCCCCTCCAAGCCTAGAGGTGTGGTGTACTGGTGGAGGAGGAGGTTTATATTCGAGCTTTTCAGCTTCAGAATATGAAAGAAGGAAAAAAACTCTGGTCGCACAAGGATTGCAACTTCTGACTATAGCAACCAACCAACCTATCCATGTCAATATGGTTGGGAATGACGCATTTGCTTGCTAAGGATACGTGAGGTCACGTGACAGTTTATAACACGGGCTTTGACGCTCGCAACGTGCGTACAATCGCATAGCTTCTTCGAAGCCCAATCTTTGGTTATCCATGTCCATACGGTTGGGAATGCTGCATGGGCTAGCTATAGCTACATGCTAGGTCACGTGACAGCACTTACCAGCTGCGTTGACGTTCGCTACGTGCATACCATCGCATAGATTTCTCGATGCCCGTTTGTGTGACACCTATCTCAGTGTGTTTGTGAATCACATGTGCACTTCCAAAGTTACGCTAGGTGAAGTGACATCCTTTACCGCATAATTAAACATGCCCTGTGTGGGTTCCATGACCGAGCTCCTTCGAAGCCCGATCGTTTGATATCCGTGTCAATACAGCTAAGAATCAGGAATGGACTTCCGAATGTTACAAAGGATCCCGTGAGATCACGTGACCTGAGATGCCCTACGTGGTTCTAATAGCAAAAATTTTTTGAAACTCGTTCTTTTGATGTCCTCGGCAACGGGGCTAGTAGAAAACAATATGACGAGATATCGCGTGACGCTATTTAGGCCTGCATTTATCAGCTTAACGGTTTCATTCTGGTGGCACCAATGTTTCAATGCATGTCATCAATCCATCAAATAGGTGCGTTTTGCATGACCTGTTTGTGGCAATAATATAATGTCCGTAATAGTACATTATTGCGATGGTGTATCGCACGGGAAAAGCATTCTTATTGTCACACGACAACGCTCTTCAGAAGTCGCTTTAGCCTGCGCAGTTATAATATTTCACGTTATTTTGACTTCCTAGAACACTTCCGCAAACACACCTTTACTTTGGATTTCATTCACTGGCACTTGGATTAAAATATCTGGCGCGTTAATTAAAATACTTAGCGCTGCGAAAAAATATGTGGAACCTGGAATGATTCAACTCGCACTTGGTTTAAAATATCTTGCGCTTGGACTAAATTGAGCGGGAAAACGTGTAGTTCAGGATAATTGTTACACACTGCTGCCAACTCAAGCATTATCACGTGGTATATATAAGCTACTGAAGCAGCCTTGTCTAAGATGCAGTGCCTGTTTTACCTCAATTCTCTTATTAACTGATTTTGAATAGTGCCCAGCCAAGAACGCATGTGAATCTCTGTGAATTTCACCCAAACTTCAAAACTTTGATTTTATCATGCCATGTATGCTGAATGATCCTGCTAGTTATTTGGAGGAACTGCGCTGGTTCTTGCTGTTCTAAAGGACATATTTTTGCCGCAATTAAACACACACAAAAGGAAGACACATAAAGACAACACGGGTGGCACTTCCAGCTTATTTAATTTTGGGCTGTGACCCATGAATACATATGCATACATGCATGCAGTGGCTGTTCACAGTTCTACGTTACTCAGTGGTCAAACAATCTCGTTTCCGATTTATAGAGCACGATAGATTTATCGTTAATGCAATTTCTACCTTTCTTTTTTGTATAGTGCGCTTCCATCAGCTCACGTGCTGTTTGAAGTCTACTTTTGCCAAGAATCCTAACCTCAGAAAACCGTGGTTTGCACATGCCGGCCTTGCAGTGCGCAGGCAAATGTACCACGCCATCTGTCATTAGATTTAGTTCATGTTCCCTGGCTCGTTCATTTATGCAGCGTCCGGTCTGTCCTATATAGGACTTGCCGCACTCAAGGGGAATTCATACACCACATCTGTAGCGCATCTCCCGTAGGACTTGCTACGCTTCTTGCCACAGCCTTGCGAACCGGTCTCCTCGCGTGTGGTTTTCGAACTGAGTCGACCGAGTTTGACGGGGGCAGAAAAGGCAATGGGTACACTATACCGGCCTGCCACCTTCTTGAGATTATGTGATACCTTATGAACATAAGGAATCACTGCAGGTCTTACGGTCTTACATTAACTCCCTTTCCCTCTTCCCCACTGCAGAGTAGCACACTAGAGCGCACTAGCTCAGGTCGACCGCTTTGTCTTTCGTGTAAATAAATTCTATTCTATTCTAAATTCTATCAATTCCAAAGTGGTAGGTTTCCAAATGAGGGGTGCAAAAATACGGATGAATCCTGCATATTGGTGTTCTAAATATATTCTGTTACATCTTTTACAAAATATGTCATATATGTTTAAATATCGTCACGACTAAACGCTAGTAAAGACGAAAACGAATTGAGGGACACGACCAGCGACCACGCTCACTTCGTAAGAGAATGAAGTTGGCGCGTCGGCTCTTGTGGTCTCTGAATACATAGCTGGTTTTTTGTTTCTATCATCTGTCATGATCCACCCGGGCTCGTGAAAAAGGGAGGGCTTGAGGCACCCTCCGATAGACGGACGCTCCACTGCGTGGTAGTGCTGAACGATGACTGACCGACGAGCAGCCGTGCTCGTCGGTGTTTATTGTGGTGCGGTGACCAACGTTGCCTGCCGAGCTTTAGCAGGCCACCGAGCTTGGCGGGCGAACTAAGATTATGCCCGAGGGGGCGTCACATACTTGCTACACCCACTTACCCCCAGTTTGTTTGTTAAATGAAAAACAACGTCCATGTTCACAATATAACACTTTGCCTCCACCCTAGCTGGCTCGACGCTGCCTGCTATCCAGGCGAGTAAGTGTCCGGTGGCTTCCGCCGTCGAGTACTCCGCCTGGGCATCGGTGTTGATGGGTCGGGTGCGGCAACGCCGGGTGCTGCCTGTGTCAGCTTCACTACATCCGGAGGGTCCGTATTGGTCGGCCTCGTGAATAGTGCTGAGCTCGACACCGGTCCAACGGGTTCCGCACCACTGGCAAGGGTTGCCGCCTCCGAGGTGGGCGGTGCTCCGCTGGAAGTGACCGGTGTTGCCGCTAATCGTCCTGCGGGCTGGAACTCAGTGACAGTCGAGGGCGCTGGCCAGGTCCGGAGGCGAGGCCTGACATGGCCGGCGTGTCTGCGCCACATGGCCCCGTCTGGCACGCACACGAGCAGCGATAAGGCTCTGGCAGGAGACACCACCTGTCCGGCAGACCAGGCTGGGCTAGGATGAAAGTTCCTGGCAAAAACTGGAGCCCCCGACTCTGGCAAAGGCCCGGGACGGCACCCTTGGTCAGCAGCCAGCGTCTCCTTCAGCTGCTTCAAGAGCACTGTGTATCGGAGGTCCGGATGCAAGATGTCCAAGGGTGTCTTGACCATCGGACCCAGCAGGAGCTCACAGGCGGCACGGCCAGTGACATCGTGAGGCGCGGTCCGGTACTGAAATAGTATCCGGGCAATCTGCGTCCAGAAAGCCCCAGTCTGGCTCTTCTTGAGCTTGTCTTCGATTGTTTGCACCACCCGCTCGGCTGCACCATTTTAAGCAGGGTGGTGCGGTGGAACCCTCATCCGGCGGATTCCGTTTTTCTTCAGCCAGGCCAGGTACTCTGCGCTGGCGAAAGCAGGACCTTTGTCGGACACGATGACATCCGGCAACCCCTGGGTGGCGAAGACCTGTCGTAGCGCTGCAATGGTCGCGCCTGCTGATGGAGTGGTGACAGGTATATCCTCCACCCACTTTGAAAAGGCGTTCACCACTACCAGGAAGTAATGGCCCTTGAAAGGTCCCCCTAAATCCGCATGTAGGCGGGACCAGGGTCTCTGTGGGAACGGCCACGGGGTGATTTCCACACGACGCGAGGCTCGCTGATTCTCCTGGCAGATTTGGCAGCTCTGCACGAAGTGAGTGATGTCTTGGTCCAGGCCAGGCCACCAAAGATGGGTCCGGGCCACCATCTTGGTCTTTTCTATCCCTGGATGACCCGCGTGCAGCAACTGCAGAGCCCTGGACCGGAGACCTTATGGGATCACCATCCTCGAACCTCACTGTAGGCAGCCCTGCTGCAAGCTCAGCTCGGCAGCCTTGTGGCCATAGGCCTGCTACACCAATTCCTCTCCACGGGACACCGCATTGAACACCTGAGACAGGACCGGGTCCCGGCTGGTTGCTTGAGATACCGCAGATCTGGAGAGCACCTCCGGGGACGCGTGATCCAGCACGAACACTTCAGCAGGTTCTCTACATCATTAGGCTCCTCTGGCAGGGGCAGGTGGCTCAGGGCATCAGCACGTCCCAGGTCCTTTCCCAGACAGTAAACTAGCTAGTAGCTGTAAGCTGCCAGCCTCAAGGCCCAGCGTACCACTCGATGCGGTGCCTGCACAGGAACTGCCCTGTCAGACCCCAGAAGCCCCAACAGCGGCTTGTGGTCCATAACCACCTCGAACTTCCGGCCCCACAGGTACTGGTGGAAGCGTTCGACACCAAACATGAGGGCCAAACCTTCCTTGTCCAGCTGGCTGTAACGTTGCTCTGCAGCATGAAGCCATCGAGAGGCAAACGACACATGGTGTTCGTGGCCATCTTTGTTCCGGTGCACCAGGACGGCTCCCACACCGTACAGCGACGCATCTACAGTAAGGACGACAGGCTTGGCAGGATCAAAGTGCACCAGCACTGGAGGCTTGGTGATTAGCTCCTTGCTGTGCTGGAAGGCCCGGTCCTGCTCCTTCTTCCAGATCCATTGTTGACCATCTCGAAGCAGAAGATGGAGGGGCTGTAGATGCTGCGACAGGTTCGGCAGAAAACTCCAGTAAATGTTGATGAGGCCCAGGTGGCTCTGAAGCTCCTTCTTGTTCTGGGACTTAGGTGCCTTGAGCACAGCATCAACTTTGCGGGGAGCCGGGGCTAGGCCCACCTGGGAAATGACATGCCCCAAGTACTCAACGCTGGGGGCTAGGAAAACACACTTTTCCAGCTTGAGCTTGAAGCCGGCGTCCTGCAGTCGTGCCAGGACGTTGTGGAGGTTCTGCAGATGGTCCCCGTCGTCGCTGCCAGTAACCAAGATGTCGTCCAAGTACACCGCCACATGCCTCATGCCCCTGAAGAGGTTGTGCATCTCACTCTGGAATATGGCTAAGGCCTAGGCCACGCCAAACGGTAAGCGCGTGTATTGAAAGAGTCCCAATGTTGTCGATGTAGTGACATACTTCCGGAAGGCATCCTGGAGCACCAGCTGCTGGTAAGCATCTCTGGGGTCAAGCTTGGTAAACTTCGGTCTACCGGAAATGCTCACCAGAGATCTTCAATCCGGGGCAGCGGGTACTTCTGAACGGTAGCGACGGGGTTGGTGGTAACTTTGAAATCCCCGCAGATCCTGACACTGCCATCTCGCTTGAGGACTGGCACAATGCGCGCGGCGCATTCAGATGTGTATGCGGGCACCAGGATGCCCTCTCGCTGTAACCGGTGCAGCTCCTGGGTGAAGCCGTCCTTCAGGGCAAACGCCAGTGGGCGAGGCTTGAAAAAACGTGGCCGGGCTCCCTCAGGTACATAGATGCCAGCCGTCATGCCGGCAAATGTGCCCACCCCTGGCTTGAAGAGGGACTTGAACTCTGTCAGGAGGATGGAGACTTTTTGCACCACATGCAGGTTGGCTTCCAGGTACTCTGGCAGACGAACGCCCAGTGCATGAATCCAGTTTCGGGTCAGCAGCGTCGGCGACGACCCCTGCGTTTAGTAAAGGGAAAGGGTTGCTTCCCTGTCGCCAAAGCCAACGCTGACCTGTGCCTGACCCTGGACCTGGGAGAGTTGCCCGGAGTAGCTGCGCAGCATTACGCCTGAAGCCTCGACGGACACGCCGGGGAAGGTACGCTTGAAGAGCTTGCCGGCCAATACAGGCACGCTGGCCCCTGTGTCCAGCTCCATGGAAATGGGGTGTCCGCAGATTTCAACGGTCAGCATGCATGGCGGCACAGACAACTGTACAAAGACTGTGTGCTACATGTCGAAAATCGGTGGGTCCTCGGCCACGACCAGGGTATTTAATTTCGCCTGTACTTGTATTTGCACGCTCGCTCCTTTAATGTCGTCAGTGACCACCACTCTTTTTGTTGGCTTATGAACTTCAATGATCCATCAGGACAATTGGCACGCTGGAGCCCTAAGCTTCTAGGATTCCGACATGGTTATTCCTATAAATCGGGAAAGCGGCATACGGATGCCGATTGCCTGCCTCGCGTCCCATTGAAATCTGCCAGTGCAGAAGATGACGAGGATGCAGCCTTGCTCGGAGTTGTCAACTCAATCGCACAGCAGCAACGCGACGACCCAGACTTGCAAGCCATTATTAGTTTCTTAGATGGCCGCACTTCCGTTGTCCCTGTGCTTGTGCAAAAGGACTATCATCATCTTGCTTGCGTAACGACTTTCTGTATAAGGTGAACTTCTCTCCGGATGGAAACACCTGCGCACTCGTCGCCCAAATACCTCTCAGGAATTAATTATTACAGGAGTGCCATGATGAAGCAACATCCGCTTATTTGTGCTACGCACGAACGCTCTGTAGGGTGCGGCAAAAATACTATTGGCGAAGGCCAATGGCGACGGTTCAACAATACGACCGGACATGCCTTGAATGTCAGCGACGAAAATTACCAGCAGTGAAACCGGCAGGCTTCCTCCATCCTGTTGAAGTTCCCGAAAACTACATTTGGAATGTGGAATGGATCTTCTAGGCCCATTTAAAACTTCTGCTTCGGGTCACAGATGGATTATCGTAGCGACAGACTGCCTCACGAACTACGCCGAAATTAAAGCTCTGGAGTGGAGCACGGCAAGTGAAGCAGCCTCATGTTTTATAGAGAATGCGGTATTGAGGCACGACGCGCCATCAGTAGTAAACAAAGACATGTGAGCGCATCTACAGCTGAGCTATTGCACACAGTATTAAGACTTAGTGGAACAGCTCACAACCGAAGAACGACGTACAATCCGCAAATGAACGGACTGACAGAATGCCAGAAGAAGATGCTCGCGGATACGCGGAGCATCAGAACTGGGATGCAATCTTCCCGTATGTCACCTCCGCCTACAACACGGTTCAGCAAGAGACTACAGGTATGACACTGTTCTGACTCCTACATGGTCGTGAAGTCACAACTATGCTAGATGCGATCTGCCACATGAATACGATGGCATCGAAATGGATGCTGAATACTTCATTCAGCGTGCTGAAGAAGCGGGAAAACTTGCTCGCATACTCATTCTTAGGCAGCTGAATTATGAATCGAGACGCTATAATCTTCGTCGCCTTCCCCTCTCCTTCGAGCACGGAGAAAGTTTGGATTTGTACTCCCATTCGCCACCATGGCTTTTCGGAGAAACTCTTAGCACTACTTCGGGCCGTATAAAGTTCTTTGTCGGCTCACTGATGTCCACTATGAGGTTTCTCTCTATAGTTCGCACTGCTCAAGCCGTCGACGGCATCTACCGGAGGTTGCGCACGTGGTCCGGATGAAGCCCTATTTGCACGAGTGAATTCACTGCACCGTAACCATGTCCTGGTCTTGCTGCCGTAATGATAAAGCATAGGGACAATGCTTTCAAGGAAGCCAGGCTAATGTCACGACTAAAGGCTAGTAATAGAAGAAAACGAATTGAGGGATACGATCAATGACCATACTACCTTTGAAAGGGAACGAAGTCGGCGCATCGGCTCTTCTGGCCTCTGAATTCAGAGCTGGTTTTCGTTTGTAACATCCTGGTACTGTGTACTGTTTTTCTGACGTCGCGCGAATATTTAAGAGTGTTGCCTAACAAATCTTCTGCAGCAAAATTTACTGATTCACCCTTTCGACCTCTCTTCTCAAATTGCTATTCCAGCAATATGGAGATTTTCCAGCATGTAGACATTGCCACATACATTTGTCACACCACATCTCTCATAATATTTCTTGTTTATTTGTCAGCGCAAGCATCTCTTCCAAGTATAGGGGAAGTAACTCCGGGAGGTGACAAGAAACCACTGCGTTATCGCGGTCCTCGGAGGCCTGAGCATCCTGCCGTCAGCCCAGCGCTGACAAACAAGGCAGCCAACGCCAGCTCCCTGCCTTGAAAGCCCTGGCCAGCCCACCGTCCTCGGCACCTTGCCGAATTCCTATCGTCGGTGCCCTGCCTAATCCAGCGCCATCCACCTGTCTTCACGAGAGCTGGCTCTTCGGCGCTTGCTTGTCAATAAACTGCTTGAACATGACCCAGTGTCACCCAATTAGGTCCACGTAAAATACTTGTTTGTGCTACTTTATTCGTAAATAAACCGTTATAAAATTTTCGTTCACTATTCCTCTATTACTACCATGTCTTGATTACTTTTGATTCTTGACCTAATATATTTGTATATATACTAGCGGCAATTCATGCCGATAGTAAAACGTTCGCGATAATTATGGCTGCGTACTCTAGAGCCAACGTCTTTACTATATCCGTCATGCAAAGGGCATTGGCTCAAAGCGAGCATTATTAAGCGCTTGTACTACGCTAGCAACACAATGCCTACTGCATTGGAATAAGATTCGTCAAATTTTCGCTTTAACGCTGCGCCAGCCACGCGAAATTGATCGAATGCAACAGAGTCAGAAGTTTCTCAGCCTTATATATTTGCGCAGGCTTGAGGCCGTCTGCTGCCTTAAAGCAAATTCAAAATAATTTCGGGGACGTGTATTGAACCTGGGGGCGGCTTTCGTAAGGGCGGCGGAGAAACATCTGTGGGCGTAGTGGTTAGGGCAACCTCATTGTCAAGCTTGCGCTTGCATCACCGCTGGGCCTTGATGGAGATGCTGATACAAGTGCAGTTGATGTCCAAGGAGAGTTTTGAATATTCACATTCGTTGGTCTTGTAGAATATCGTGCTGTCTACTGCTCCGCTTGCATTAGGCATAGGAGAAGCCGCGGCACGGTCCCCGATGGCAGGCTTGAAGGCTCATAATCGGCCGTAGTCCGGCCGGCCTACTTTGCTGGAATCGGACCAAGCATGCTCGTCCAGAAAATAGTTCCGCAACCTGTCGAAAATGGACTCTCTGGTCACAGGAGTCCACGGACTTGCACTCTGATGACATGAGTCCATGGTGGTTTCCAAATTCGATGGCGTATTAATTTTTGCACAGAAAAAAAAGTCTCAGTTTCGCATGTATGAATCGCGATAGGAAATTAGTAGAAGTGTATACAAAGTAAGGATAGTAGTTTTATCATCCGCATAAACTTGTAAACATGCGCTTACCAGCTAAATTGACAAGCACGCACGCGTTCACAAGAAAAGATGAACACATGTCACAAGATGGCCGCGGCAAATGGCTGTCAAAACACTGAAGAGAGAAAGCGTGGCAATTGAACATCATGCTGCCTTTCATTTTAACGCGGAATAAGCAGCCAGAACACAGCACCCACGAAGCTATAAGCCCGCAGCGCACCTAGACTCAACGCAGATCGCTTTCAAGGTTGTGCCGTGCGTAGCAGCCGCCAGAGCCGACCGGCCCTTCGTATTCTCCTTCGTATTCCCGCGCACCTCCTCGACTACAGGCTGTCGAATATTATGCTCCGAAAAAGAAGTGGAGAAGGCGAAGTTGGAAACGAGCGTGTAGGCGAGAGCGTGCCTGCATTTTCTCAGTTGTTTTTGCAGGCGTCGAATAAAGAAGACGTTCTACACTTCGGCTCCGTTTCCTTGTTTTCAACATATGGTGCCGTGACCAGGATATCAGACCTACAGTTGAAGACCCCTGGCGATGAAGCGAGCTACTTGAATAGCACGACCGACCAACGCAATAAACGCAACGACGCTGCGACAGAATCGGAGAACGATTCACGTCGTCACGAAGCCTCCGATTCCCGACGTGACGACATGGAAAGGCTACGACGGAAGCGTGCTACAGTTCGAGTGGCAGTCACCAACATAATCAGCGACATGAATAACTTATGCAGACGCAACCAACGCCATATGGAGAGCTGACTGACCATCGTAACCTATTGAAGATAAAGAAAACTATGCTCACGAACCTTGATAAACAACTAGCATGTTACCGATGATAACCTTGAGGACGAGCTTCAAAGCGTCGGACAGTATCAAGAATCTATCGTCCTCGCGAAATTCCGCGCTGAAAGCATTTTATGCGCTCAGCGAACGACTACGCACGCATCTCACGATGAATTTCATCAAGCACTCGCACAGGTTAAGCTACCTAAGATGATGTGCCGAAGTTTCATGGTGACCCAATTAAATGGCCTGAATTTTGGGATCAATTTGAGTCTACTGTTCACGAAAACCGATATATCGCAGATGTAGACAAATTGAAATACCTTCAGAGCTACATGATGGGTAAATCAGAAGGTGTCGTCAATGGCCTGTCGAAAACTAACGAAAGCTAAAGCACAGCTATCATCATCAGCAGCAGCAGCAGCCTGGTTACGCCCGCTGCAGGGCAAAGGCCTCATACTTCTCCAACTACCCCAGTCATGTATTAATTATGGCCATGTTGTCCCTGCAAACTTCTTAAACACATCCGCCCACCCAACTTTCTGCCGCCCCCTGCTATGCTTCCCTTCCCTTGGAATCCAGTCCGTAACTCTCTACGACCATCAGTTATCTTCCCTCCTCATTAAATATCCTCACTATGCCCATTTCTTTTTGTTGATTTCAACTAAGATGTCACTAACTCGCGTTTGTTCTCTCACGCAATCTGCTCTTTTCTTATCCCTTAACGTTACACCTATTATTCTTCTTTCCATAGCTCATTGCATCGTCCTCAATTTAAGTCGAACCTTTTTCGTAAGCCTCCAGCTTTCTGCTCCGTAAGTGAGTACTGGTAACAGCCAGCTGTTATACATTTTTCTTTTTGAGGGCTAATGGTAACCTGCTGTTCATTATCTGAGAATGCCTGCCAAACGCACGCCAACCAATTCTTATTCTTCTGATTATTTCAGCCTCATGATCCGCATCCACAGTCACAACCTGTCCAAAGTATATATATTCCCTCACCACTTCCTGTACCTCGCTACCTATCGTAAACTGCTGTTCTCTTCCGAGGCTCTTCAAACATTACTTTAGTTTTCTGCTGATCAATTTTTAGACTCACCCTTATGCTTTGCCTCTTAAGGTCAGTGAACATTCATTGCAGTTGGTCACCTGAGTTACTAAGCAAGGCGATATCATCAGTGAATTGCAAGTTACTAAGGCATTCTCCATTAACTGTTATCCCCAATTCCTCCCAATGCAGGTATCTGAATGCCTCCTGTAAACACGGTGTGAATAGCATTGGAGAGACCTTATCTCCCCGCCTGACGCCTTCCTTTATTGGGATTTTGTTGCTTTCTTTATGGAGGACTACGGTGGCTGTGGAGCCGCTATAGATATCTTTCAGTATTTTTACATACGGCTCGTCTACACCCTGATTCCGTAACGCCTCCATGACTGCTTAGGTTTCAACTGAATCAAACGCTTTCTCGTAATCAATGAAAGTTATATATGAGGGATGGTTATATTCCGCACATTTCTCTATTACCTCACTGATATCACCTGACTGAGAAGGACTATAGCAGCTATAAAACTTCTAAAAGGAAGAGTCGGGTCAGAATTTCCCGATTCTTAACGACCACATGCATCGTCTGCTAAAACTACGCAACGTTCATTTTTGCGAAGATTTCGAAGGGCTTCAACGGTTGCACGAAGTGCAGACGCGCGTGAGATACCTGCAGAACCTCGGTGCCGAAGAAACAGAATATAGATTGCTTCTGAAAACTGTGTAAGGAAGAAGATGTGCGCCAGTGCAGAGCTCCGCAGCCGGATCGCCAGTGCTCCTGAAGTGGGGCTCGGGCTAGACGCTGTTCCTGGTGTGACTGGCTAAGCCTACGCTGTTGCCTCTTCTCTTCCGCGTCCATCGTGCCGTCCACAGCCGTGTCGGACTTCTTTGCCATAATTGATGGAGGTTTGCTGGGTCCCCTGTCACCATGGAATTGTGCAGCCGGACTCTCCCTGTTATCATGACCACCGCAAGCGCCACGAGCTTACCACCACCTGCTACCCAGTCCCACGTATGCCCCAGCACACTCCGTCAGCGGGACCCTCCCATCTTCAGCGGCACTGACGACCACAACGTCGATGACTGGCTCTCATCATCCGAACGCGAAACTGACTACCGTCCCTTTTTACCTCACCGGATTTGCCCACTTGTGGTTTCGGAACCACGAAACCAAAGTCCCAAGCTGGACGGTATTCAAGACAAAGTTCAGCGAAGTCTTCGGCCACCCTGCTGTTCAAAAGCTTCGTGCCGAACAGCGCCTGCAGTCGCGCTCTCAGCAGCCTGGTGAGACCTTTACCAGCTACATCGAAGATGTCATCGATCTCTCTAAACGCGTCGATGCATCCATGATTCAGGGCAATAAAATCAAGCATATAATGAAGGGTATCGACGAGGACGCATTTAAGATGCTCATTTCAAAGAGCGCCTCTACTGCAGCAGAACTTTTTGTTGGGCTAGTTGGTGCATATTACTGAAGTACTATAGCGCCAAAGAGACGACACAAGAAGAAGAGACGCGGACGAGCGCTTACTAACAAATGATGCTTTAATGACGGAAACACACAATATATATACGCGAATTAGGCGGCGCAACTCGCGCATTGTCAAAACATCACATGGTAACTAGGCAAAAGGCGATAGAACGATTGTGAAGGTCACGTTCGTGAAGATGACACGTGGTGTACAGGGCCAAATGACTATAAATGATAATGGCTACGCGATACACAAACACCGCCGTAAGGGAGTACCCCATAAAAAACTAAAAGATTAGGAATATTCACCAGGCGCGGGCGGCGCCACAACATGCTCAAATTTAGCTATGGGCTTCTAAAATGACATCTCACTTTCATACAGAATTTTTGAGGGTTCGCTTACGCATTCAAGGCCCTTCCTTTTAATGTGGAAGGCTTCCTTCAGCTCACGGGCCACGCTGTCTCGACTTCCGGACTCGACAGAAGTCGAGAAAGCGTGGCCCGTGAGCTGAAGGAAGCCTTCCACATTAAAAGGAAGGGCCTTGAATGCGTAAGCGAACCCTCACAAATTCTGTATGAAAGTGAGATGTCATTTTAGAAGCCCATAGCTAAATTTGAGCATGTTGTGGCGCCACCCGCGCCTGGTGAATATTCCTAATCTTTTAGTTTTTTATGGGGTACTCCCTTACGGCGGTGTTTGTGTATCGCGTAGCCATTATCATTTATAGTCATTTGGCCCTGTACACCACGTGTCATCTTCACGAACGTGACCTTCACAATCGTTCTATCGCCTTTTGCCTAGTTACCATGTGATGTTTTGACAATGCGCGAGTTGCGCCGCCTAATTTGCATGTATATATTGTGTGTTTCCGTCATTAAAGCATCAGTTGTTAGTAAGCGGTCGTTCGTGTCTCTTCTTCTTGTGTCGTCTCTTTGGCGCTATAGTACTTCAGCCCCTCTACTGTTGCACGAGTTATTGAACTGTGCCAAAGCTATGACGAGCTCCGCCATCAACGCATCCTCAGTCGCTGTCCTGTTCCCCATCACGAATCGTTGTCCGGCTTGACCTCCCCTATTCAAGATTCCACCCTCCTCTCGCAGATCAAGGCTTTCGTCCGGGAAGAAGTAGCTCGCCAGCTCTCCCTCATCTCCAACCCGCCGGACTCAAGTTCGTCCCTTAGTCTGACCCGACGACATGTTATAGAAGAGCAAGTTTCCGAGGTCCTTCCTCTGGAACGGGCGCCTCAACTCACCGCCCCATTGACTTACGCCGACGCCATCGCACGACCATGACCGCCGACCTTCCGGGCTCTGCCTCCGATGCCTAGCCCTGTTTTTACCCCAGCGCCGCCACGACCTCCAGCCCATCGAGTAATTAATCCCTGGGGCACACCGGACAATCGGCCTATCTGCTATTCTTGTGGTATTCCCGGACACGTTGCATGCCTGTGCCGCCGCCGTCTACTTCCTCCACGTGACGACCCACGCACAGCCGCGTACGACCATCCTCTGTCTTACGCTCCAGACCGCGATTTACCCCTTCCCCACCCAAGCCTTCGCCCAGTTTCCGACCGCCATTCTCCTTCTCCTCGTCATCGCTCACTCTCCCCGATGCGTCGACGTCCCTCTGCCGCTGACACGGAAAACTAGTGGCGCAGTTCCCGAGGCAAGAATTGCGTCATCGTCACAACGCTCAAGCCCTCGTTTTTCGCCGCCCAACGTTATTGATGTCGCTGTTGAAGGTGTCTCTGTGCTTGCCCTCATTGACACAGGTGCCGCCATATCTGTAATTGCCGAAAAACTATGCCGCTCAATGCGAAAAGTCACGACGCCTTTCTTCGGTCCTTTACTCCGCACAGCCACAGCACAGCACGTCCAGCCGGTGGCTGCGTGCACCGCCAGACTTGAAATTCAAGGAGTGGTCTACACAGTCGAGTTCGACATTCTTCCCCACTGTTCCCACGATATTATTTTAGGTTGGGACTTTCTCTCCCGTCACCAAGCTGTTATTGACTGCTCCCGTGCAGAAGTCGCCTTCTCTTCGCTTGGCAATGCCATATCTGATGACGTTTCGCTTTCCTGCACCAAGTTGTCCCTCACTGACGACATTCATATACATCCGCACGCATCCGTTCTGGCACCTGTATCCTGTTCCATTGCCTCCTACTCTACCGTAGTCTTCACTCCTTCGACTGCTTTCGTTCACCGCCACCTCTCACCACTCCCAACTGCGCTGCTTAGCCTCGAAGCTGGTGCTACTGACCTTCCTATACACAACCACTTCCGATTCTCGATTGCGTTGCTTCGCGGTGAATCTCTCGGCACAGTGGGGCCTTACGACACGATTACCACGTCGGAACTTCCTGTTGGATCGTCAGAGGTCAACACCCTCTACTGTAGTCCCGCACCTGCCGCATGGCCTGAAGACGTTTTCAGCCACGTCATCGACAACGCCTTAAGCCCCACGCAACCCCATGACCTTCTCCGTCTCCTCGAGAAATTTTGTCCTGCTTTTGACAATCATAGCACTTCTCTGGGCCGAAAGACGACTGTATGTCAGCGTATTGACACCGGTTCTCACTCACCGCTACGGCAGCGACCGTACCGCGTCTCGTCGACAGAACGACGCGTCATTGATGAGCAAGTAGGTGACAGGCTAAAGCCTGGTGTCATTGAACTGCCCGACAGCCCATGCGCATTGCCAGTAGTTTTAGTTAAAAAGAAGGGTGGCTCGATCCGCTTTTGCGTAGATTTCCGCCGCCTAAACAAAATAACCCGAAAGGATGTTTATCCATTGCCGCGGATCGACGACGCGCTCGACAGCTTACAAGGTGCAGAGTTCCTTTGCTCCCTCGATCTAACGCTCTGGTTATTGGCAGGTGCCTATGGCTGCAGAAGATAAGCCTAAAACTGCTTTCATCACACCAGATGGCTTATAAGAATTTCGTGTAATGCCATTCGGACTTTGCAACGCGCCCGCGATATTTGAGCGGATGATGGACACTATTCTTCGAGGCCTCAAATGGAACACGTGCTTGTGTTATTTGGATGATGTAGTAGTGTTCGAACCAGATTTTCCTACTCACCTTCATCGCATGGAGCAGGTTTTACGCTGTCTCAGTGACGCTGGCCTCCAACTAAATCTAAAAAAATGTCCTTTTGGGGCACGCAAGCTGACAATTCTCGGACATGTCGTGTCGAAGGACGGCGTTCTCCCTGATGCCGCTAAGCTCCATGCTGTTAAAGAATTCCCATGGCCAACATCTCAAAGACTTGCGCAGTTTCATTGGCCTCTGCTCGTACTTCCGCCGCTTTATTCGAAATAATACAAAAAACTTCCGCATGAAATGGTACTCCGTTACACTCAGCGTATGTTGTCATCGACAAATAGAGCCGTTGCTTGTGACAGGCTAAATGAAATGTCTGTCCTTCCAGACTTGTTCAGCCTTGAAGTAAGAAGCCGGGAACAGACTATAACGATGACTTCTGACAAGAGAGAACAAACCTCTGCCACAAAATGACAATCCAGTGAGCATTTAGAAGGTTCTGCATCTATGGTAACCGTGAAACTGACTCCAGAGAGTTTTATATTATGCGGAGACAAAGATCACTCGGTTTGTGTCTGCCCGACGGAACTAACATTCGGCGAGAGAAAAGAGAAACTACGCAAATTAGTATGCTGTTTCCACTGCGCCAGACAATTTCACAAAGCTAAGGAATGCCGAAACTGGAAGAGACAAAGCTATGCGAAATGCAAGGGGCGACATATCACCATGATGTGTGACCCAAAATGGAAGCAGAAAAATACAGAAACGCCGAGAACTGTTTCCAGCTCCTCAACAGGCTCGCTAAAGTACGCAGTTGTTCTGCAGACCACCCAGGTCTGGGTTCTGGGCACGGGAAGCAAATGCTTTCTAAGAATGTAGATTGGTGGTGGCAGTGAAGGCAGCTTCGTCACGGAAGAATTGTTTAAGGAGCTGAAAGCCACTGTTTTAGCCGAAGAGCCGCCCACCATCTCAGGATTTGGAAACGGTTCAGCACCGCGGAAATATCGGAGAGAAGGAGTCACGTTGCATAGCCAGTACAACTCAAACTCACTTGAAGTACAGGCTATGGAAGTTCCCGAAATATGCAATGACTCCTCAGCATTGAGAGACAAATGGACTTACAAAGATGAAAAGCAAGAACTTACGTTTGGCTGACGTCAGCGCACGTCAGGTTTCGCCTGAGCCTGGAATAAGCGTCCTTATAGGGGCAGACTGTTACTGGCAGCTAGTCAGCGGAAGAATTCATCGACTAGACGACTCCTTGGCCACCATCGAAAGTATCATAGGATGGACAATTGATGGAGATACCAGAAGTCCACCTAAGTTCAACAAGCCGGAAACCGTAAGGAAATTCAATATATGCCTAACGGAAGCCAATGTTTCCCAGCAACTGAGGTCTTTCTGGGAAGTAGAACATCTGGGACTGACTAACGAAGAGCGACTTCCGAAAGATAAACATATCCTGAAGAACTTCGTGGAATCAGCTATTAGAAGCAATGGTCGCTATCAAGCTGAACTTCAGTAGCGCAGCAATTGTTCCCCGCTTAAATATAACCGCGACGTCGTGTTAAAGAGGTTGGCGTCCTTGCAGTGAACGCTACGTCGAGAACTAGAGTTTCAGAACGAATATGACACTGCCATTAGGAGCACGAGTGAACATATCACGTACTATATGCCACACCGTGTAGTAGTGCGACGCGACAGAACTACGACTAAAGTACGGCTGGTATTCGACGCCTCTTCTTATGCTTCGGACTTACTTTCACTCAATCACGTCTTGTGGACAGGGCCGAATTTGAACCCCAACATCGTCGACTTACTGCTGAAGTTTCGCAGCTTCAAGATTAGAATTTCAGCCGACATCGAAAAAGCGTTTCTTCAAGTGTCGCTTGCTGAACGCGACCGAGACGCGTTTAGTTACTTCTGGTTTGATGAAGGGTGTGCCAATATTGAATAACTGCGCATGACAAGGGTTCCTTTTGGTGCCTGCAGGAGTCCCTTGCTCCTTGCTGCAGCTTCCCGACAACACTTCCAACTGATATTGGATAAATCGGAAGCTGGACTAGATAGCAAAGCTCTACATTCGCTACGCATCGTCGACCTCAGATCGGCACTTGAGAAACGAGGACTACCGAATTGTGGGAGCAAGAACGAACCCATTATGCGACTGAAGCTGCAGCTTTAGATAGAGAAACTGTACGAGGAGCCTGTGAAAGCTGAAGATCTTGTGCCCGACCTTGACCTCCAAGATAAACTCACCGGACAGAATGACTTTGTCAGGCAGTACTTAGCAGCCCAACAACAAACATATGCAATGCAACTTAAGGAGCGCAGACTGGCCGAAAAGCCGGCCTGCAGCAGCGTTCGAGGACAAGTGGGTGGTGAAGAGGCTGCAGCAGCACCAGTGGCACTCAGCCCAGCCCAGCTGGATATGAGAAGGGCAGCCACCAAGTCTATTGCGAGCGTCCACGCAGAGGCCGCACCTACCCATCTTCTATAGATCCAGGAGGGGATGCTAGCCATATTCCCAATCAAGGAATGTTGCCTGTGGCAGCAAATAATGCAGTGGACCCTTGCAGAAAGAGTCGTCTTCGCCAGCAGAGGCCATCTCCTCCTAGTTCTGCCAAGAAAGGTCGCACAAAGCCAGCAGGAGCAGGGGAGCACAAGCAAAGTTGCCAGCCAGACACGAAAAAGAGTGTCATCTCTTGGAACCATGCAAATATGCGATGTGAGCTATTACCTGAAAATCCTTCTGCATGCCATTTGAACACTTCATCTAAACAAGTGCCTTGTAATCTGCTGTCAAGTGAACTAGCACGTCAGTCATCTACCTTGAAGCATCGCCAGACAGATACAAAAGATACCGAAAGCTCAAGCCCTTTGTTAGAAGCACAAGTTGGTAATGACCTTTATGAAACACTGAAAATTACATATAGCAGAGACAGACAGTAGGAAAAAAATTGGAGGACGCTTAAGCTTCACCTTCAAGAGTGGAACGCGACAGCGTTCCCGTCGACCCGCCAAGGGGTGTAAGACAATGGGCTACAAGGGCAGCCATCACTTACGAGGCGCCCCGCATCGGACGCGGTGAGCGTCGAGCCATATGGTCGAGCAACGCGGCGTTCGGCGCAGCAACGAAACGTGCACCTGAGCAAGCGGAGCGAACCAAAGAACTCGGTATCCCGGAGAGGGAAATGGTGCACGCCAGCCAAACGTCGTGATCGGCACGGGCAGAAAGATAGAGAGATAGTGATCTAAAGAAAGGAAGGATGCTTGTTTCTACAGAGGGAGCAAGGCGAAGCGTTGTCAGGGGAGAGAGTCCAAGCCGCGACAGCTCCAATGCGCGCGTGGCGCGCCATCTCTCGGGGCAGCGCCGTACATGGAGAGGAGGGGGTCTTCTGTGTTTGCCGCAAGATGGCTCTCCGTGTGCGGAAAGCGCAGAAGAAATGCAGCGAAACGCACTTCGCTACTCGTGTAATTGCGACTTCTGTAAGTTACATGTTCATAATTACCGATATACACGACAGTATAACTTTCCACGGCTCGTTTCGAAAGCAACACCGCATTCACTAGAGGCGATTTTGTACCTTTTGGAAGCATCGAAATCGTGGCTGAGTGGTAGCGTCTCCGTCTCACACTCCGGAGACCCTGGTTCGATTCCCACCCAGCCCATCTTTGAAGTTGCTTTTTATTTATGGAGTGCCTGCCGTGATTTATCACTCACGGTCAACGCCGCAAACGCCGACACCGACACCGACGCCGACGACACCGGCTTTTCTGCGACACGAGCTCCTTAACGCTGTCGCGTTAAAAGTAACGGAGAGGGATAGTAAGAAGGAATGCCTTAGCTCAGCGCACTGTGACATAATACCAGGATGTGCAACATCTAAAAGGAGTGCACCGCTTTGGAGGAACAACAAGATTGGAATGATGAATGCCTAAATAAGCATTCTGACATGGGAAATTATAAAACAAGCACACGCAAATTGTTCGGCCGGGAGCTGTTAAATATTATGCTCCAAAAAAGAAGTGAAAAAACCGAACACAGAAGCGTGGAGCCGAGCCAAAGCTAGGTGGCTTCGTCCGAGCTCGCGCCTGCATTTTTTAGTTGTTTTTGCTAGCGTCGAATAAAGAAGGCGTTCTGTACTTTGGCTCCGCTACCGCGTTTTCAACACAGGCAGTGAGGAGAGCGCTTGCGCGATGGTCAGGCGAGAGGTTTGGTGAAACGAAGCTGCCACGGATGCCGGTTTGCAAAAGACCGTGCCTGCGACGCGGGGCGCAGGTGCACCATTTCCTGTGGTCCAAGCAGCAGGAGGAACGGCTTGTGGGTGGGAACGAATGCTGGCAGCAGGCACCCCGGCAGCAGGCATTGTAGCAACAGCTGGCCCCGAGCGCTGTGTGGCAGGGGCTGCATGAGCGGCGATGCTTCTCGTGTTGATGTAGGCAGGTGGCGTTTCTGCTGGCATGAGATCACATTTATGAAGGTCTCTTCATCGCGGTGCTCTGTGGCAGGTGAGCTGCTCTGGTCCTGCTTTGCATAGGCCGCACCGTCGTTGGACAGTTCTGTAGAGTCAGCCGCCTGCATCGCGGTATTTTGATAGACTGGCGACATTGGAGGAGGAAATTATTCGTCTGAACTTGTCGCCGGTAGCTTTCGCGAGGACTCGTCATCCCTCCAGGACTCGATCGAGCGCCAGCGCTTGGGCGATGATGAGGTGTCCATCGCGTCGCTATCGTCGTCCGAAACGGGGAGTACTGCACTCGTTGGCTCGCTGCCTTCCGCACTTGGGGAAGCGCTAATGCTAGCACTCGTGATGGTGGTGGAGGCTACGTCGAGCCTTCCGCTCTGTGAAGAACGATGACCAGCGAAGCTGCATATTTCGGCCCCCAATGGAGAACTGCTCCTTCGCCGCCGATCGGCCCGGCATTGCACGATTTTCGGGATCGGCGCACGTACGCGGAGAGCTTAACGCTTCTTCACCTCCGCCGCGGGTCGGCCCTGTATTGCACTATTTTTTTGGATCGGCTCACGCATGGGGAGTGCTTAACTCCTGTTTCACCTCCACTGTGGATCGGCCCTGTATTGTACCATCTTCGGGATCGACCCACATGTGGGAAGTACTTAAAGGCCAACTGCCACGAAATTTTCGACAGCGTAAGATGCCACGCTTTAGATAGCTTAGACACGCAGTAGCCTCTGTGCAAAATCTTACGCTTGAAATGCAGCTCAATCCGTCACAAAGAGCTCCGAAAAATCGATGTTTTTCATGCCGAAACTGCAAAAAAAATAATGACGCCATTAACGCCCCTACGGAAGTGACGTACAGTGAGGAATGTGGAGATCCAGCGTCCGTGCTGCCTGCTTTCCTAGCTTGTATTCCGTTCTGCTGTACCAGTAGTGAACAGGTCCTGCACATCTGCTTGTCACTGATTTGGTATACTTTGTTAGCTGCTTCGTGCGCTGTGACAAGGAAGATGCACGTCTGTGATGTTCTTTTAATGCGAAGTATTCTCCGAGTGCAGCAGGTCGTTTCTATCTGACTGTCTACGTTCAACAGCGGGCCTCGATGAGTTCTGCCTCCACTGGAAGAAGAGCGTATTGGGGTGGCCACGGTAAAAGTGCGATATAGTCCAGCTCAACGCGATGCTATCCACGCATGGCGCAGTCACGCTAAAGCGGGGAAAATTGGACGCCAAACAGTCTTGTGTGGCTGGCGCGGGAATAGAACATGTCCTATCTCACGCCGCAGAAACTGGAACAGGGTGCATCGCGCGATAGCTTGGATGACCAGCAGCATGCTGTTAGGGTTCACCGAAGCGAGCTTGTTGCGTTTGAACTTTCGACAAGCAAATAAGCGCTCACTCGCCGCGAACTTGTTCGCTAGCGCTACGGCAATATTTGATCTCCGCGCTGCTGCGGGTCACATTTAAAGGGCAGGATAAAATTTTTGGCGGTCTTGACGTTTCTGGAATTACGTATCCCACTTCACCGGCTGCTGCCTGGCACGCTGGAAGCGCCGGACTTGTCGACCAAACTAGCGAGCATGCATGCAAGTAAAAGTTCTGCTTGTATGTAGGCTGCCTAGACCGATCAGGCAACTACAGCCGTCTGTACTTAAGGATGGTAAGTAGCTGAGACTTGGCACGGCCGGATTAGGGGAGCTCGGTGCTAAGTATGCATAAATAAAGTATGCATAAGACAAGTCATACTGCAGCCGTGAAAAATATTCGCCCATTTTGCTGTAGCCCAAATGCGTTCAAGCATGGCTTGCGCCGCATCTACGTCGTGGCGACGGCATCGCGTTCTCCTTCACGACCAATGCAGTATGCGCTTCCTGTTTGTTTCTGGCAGCGTGTCAGAAAGGTTTTCCTGCATCTACTTCGGTGCGTCGCCCTTCAATACAACTTGCCTTTCAATACAATATCGCCCTTAGTACAACTTACCATTGAAAATTACGTTTGATTTGCGAGCGCCATCGCGCCATATAGTCAGCTCGAGAAAGCGCTTGCCAAGCAGATGTTCATAGGCAAGTGACTGTTCTGGATAAGGGCAGCTTTGTCTACGGCAGTTTACATGCATTGCACGCATTGGCTGGTCCGCGTTGCACATGCCTAGTTAGCCACGGTGCACGCTTGCGCTCGGAAAGCTGGAACACTAAAGATGTGCTCGGCCTTCCTCTACTCAGCTTTCTTTACTGCAGAGCCGTTCTTCTTGCTCGAGTACCTATTCGAGCACGCGACGGCCGCGCAACGCATCGGCATTCTTGCAACAGCTCAAATCGCGAGTGCAACAGGGAAAACGCACGCCGATAGAGACGCCCGTCAACTCGCACATGACGAGCGAGCAATGCACCTGGCTCCCTAAGCGCAACTTGGCGTAACCGGGAGCTAAACACTTGTGTACGGTTATTCAAATGCGCCATATCCGCATCATTACAGCTTTGCCGCTTTACCGCTCTGTATAGGCGCTATTTAATAGCTGCTAATAACAAAATTAGGCGATTTCCAGCCCTGAGGCTTTGACAAGATTGCGCTAGGCATTTATAGTCAATTTAGCCAAAGCAAAATTTCGTTGCACCTCCACCGCGGGTCGGCGCGGTAGTACGCTATTTTCAGAATCGGCTCACATATGCGGAGCGCTTAACACCTCTTTAACCTCCACCGCAGGTCGGCTTGGTATGGTATTACGTTTGGGATCAGCTAACGTACCGGGAGTGCTAACGCATGCTTCACCTCCGCCTCGGGTGGGCCCGACATTGTACTATATTCGGATCGGCCAACACGGACATGATCGTGGGGGAACTAGCCCTTAACAGCTTCGCTGTAATTCACTGTAAAATTAGCTACGTCTTTGCGCTTCTTAATCTATTAATTAATTCAATCATTCATCAATGACGGTGACCAAAGCGTAAGCAGGGGCACGAGCGCGTTGGCGTGGTAGCGCGGAGCGGCGCCAATGAGCCAGCTGTGGAAGAAGACGGCGGCGCTGAGCCAATGTTGATCATGGTAGTTCTGTGCACACGTACATGATCCAGTGGTAACTAGCTCTTGATAGCTTAGCTATGAGAGGAAAGGTTTTTTTTGTTTAATCTAGAGGCAGTGCTACGGAGTTCGGCAGAAGTACGGGAGTGGTCGGCGTCTCACGCGGTGCGACGACCGACGCCGCAGCAGGCAGGAAAACGAGGCGCCGTCTGCACTGGCGCCCGCGGCCACGCCACGAGATTCTACATCCCGTTCACTTGACAAATACCTTAGCTGATTAAAAATAAAATGGGAACATGGCTTAGTACACATAAATGCGCGCAGCATAAAAAAGAATTGGAATCAATTATTTGCATATTTCCACACGAGACTCCTTACCATCGATGTATTTGCGATCACCGAGATTAATCCGAATGCTAGCGAACAAGGTAGATACAGGCTCAGGGGTTACTCACAGATTGCTTTATGTCGAGAAAATAGAAGAGAAGGAGGAGTTCTTGTATTTGTGAAAGATAACTGCATTTTTAATAGGCTCGAAGTAGCTTTTGATTATGCAGAAGATATTGTTGTGACCCTAAGTAAATTAGATGGGTCCTACATCATATGTGCAATATGCAGGCCCCCCCACATGAACACCGATTTGTTCCTAGAGGAGCTAAGCTCTCTGTTTAAGAAGCATATGAATGAGAAGCAGTTTATACTGGTAGGAGATTTTAATATTGACATATTGCAAGTGTCTCGGAAAGCGGTGACAGATTATCTTAATTTACTAGAAGAATATGGACTGGTCGGTGTAATTAATCAATACACCAGAAAGGAATATTGGGGTTCAAGAGTAACGAAAATCTGCATTGATCATATTGTCGTTCAGCTCTGACAGCAGCGCTATGGAAGCGGCGTAATTAATGTCAAACTAGCAGATCATTACATTACATCACTTGTAGTCATATCTGAGAATGAGGCAGGGGATTGCGAACTAAAACAAATAAAACAAAAACAAATTATTGACAACGCGAAAATTGACATGTACAAAAAGGGCACAGATTAGATCTCACTTTTACATTTAGACCAAGCCAGTCTGTATGCCAAATTTGTTTAAACATTTAAGATGATATACGTAAAGGCTACTAAAATCATAGCAATTAAGCAAAGAAATCCTAATACGAAATGGACTACGATGCTATTATTGAGTTGTGCTTTCAAAAAGACAAAGTATGACAAAGGTGTAGAAAAGAACAAGGCAACGAGAAACACAGAGCGGAATTTCGAACTTTACGAAACGCGGTGACAGCTTAGTTACACCTGGCAAAAAGAAAATATTTTATACGCGAATTTTCGGAATGCAAACAGGATGTGAAAAGACATGGACTACGCCAAACGAATTAATGGGCAGATCGAAACGAGCTAGAGTCGATGATACCGTAAAAAGAAACTTCCCAAATGAAAACATATAGATGCTGTGCAATAAGTTTAATGAAACTCTTATTGCTGCAGCAAGGAAGCTGAAGAAAACGGAGACTGACCAATGTTTAGACAACGAGCCGAAACACTTGCGCGCACTCAGCTTATCTTCCAGCGATGACCGAAGTTGATTTTTTGACGATAATTCAAGGCATGGTAAAGTTCAAACCACCAGGGTTTGATAATATCCGCTCTTGGGATTTGTACTTCAATTTTCAGAGACTCAAACAAATGTTTTAAAGATTAGAAACGGAATTTTCGAAACAGGCATTATACGCAAAGAACTAAAAATTTCAATCGCGAGGCCTGTCTACAAAAGCGGAAAGACAAGTGATTAAGAAAATTACAGACCGATAGCGATATTGTCCACAATAGCGCATATAATGGAAAAATATGTGGTCGCTGTAATGTATTCATTCTGCGAATAGTATTCCCTCAAAAACATGGCGCAGTTTGGTTTCATAAATAATAAAAACAGAATTACTCTGCTAGAAGAATTATCTGACTATATTAGTACATCAATATAATAATGTAGTCTTGGCCCTATTTCTAGAGCTATCAAAGGCTTTTGACACGGTAGGGCATAAGATATTACTCCACAAGCTAAAGAATCTAGGGCTCAGAGGTCTCTTCTATAATTTTTGTTCTAAAAGATTTTACTGATCAACTACAATGCATTAAGCTAGATGATAGCTACAGCTTATTTCAAATTAAGTGTGGCGTGCCCCAAGGAAGCACACTAGGGCCAACACTCTTTAATTTCGGCTTTCGGCTTTTATTGTTTTTCAAGAATGCCGCGGGTTAGGGCGTAACATATTTGAGACGGTAGTAGGAAAGAAATTACGTTTTGTTTGTGCTTTCAATGAGTTACATTCTTCAGTAGCTTTGTTATATTTTTCCCAGGCAGAAGAAGAACATGAGCATTGGGCTACGCGAAATAATCGTTTTCTTCTTATTGTTTAAGCGCTTTAAAGTAGTGTTGAACCAGGGGAACGCGCTCTTTCATTTATCGTGATGATTGGAATGCAAAGACCTATTAAACGCAGCATTTCTGTTTTGAAAAGTGCCCAGTTACTCTTGGTCGCCCGCTGCTGATAGGTAAGAGCAAATTGCTCATGAAAGATAGAAAGTTCACGATTAATGCATGAGTAATCGGCTGTATCATATAGCGCTAGTACTTTCTTTGATATATTATTTTTGAGTATATTGCAAAGAAACGTGGCATGGATGACGGTGTGATCGCTAAGACCACTGACGTACGTAAGAGGAGGCACCTTATCGGGGTGTGACGCTAAGACGAGATCTAGGACATTTGATGAGTGTTGAGTTATTCGCGTAGGTTTAGTAACAAGTTGCCATAAACCGTACAGCAAGCAAATGTTTATAAATTCGCGAGCCATGTTTGTTTGTGTTAGACATGACGCAACGTTGCTCCAATCTATAGTTGGAAAGTTGAAGTCCCCGAGTAACAATATGGGGGTGTTAGGATAAGCCGTTGTTAGTTCAAGCAACGCATCGTAAAAAAACGAAAGAAAGGAGCTATCAGTGCTGGGTGGACCGTAGCAACAGCCGATGTGCGTGCGGTTCCAGGTATTAGCGACCATAAAGCTGTGGTTTGTGAAATGAAGTTGACGTACGAAAAGACGCAAAGCTCGGGAGCCCGAAGGATGTATAATTACAGCCAAGCCAACATAAATGAAATAGGACTTGCATTACAGGAATTCCTCCCAAACTTCGAAATACTTTCTAAGACAATCGGCGTTGATGAGTTAAGGGTACTTTTCAAAGCAAAAATGCTTGAGATGCAGGAAAACTATGTGCCGTCGTGGGTGCAGACCAAACGGCGTGCAAAACCTAAGCCATGGTTTAATGTTGAGCTGCGACGCCTCACTAGTAAAAGAAATAGGATATACAGGAAATATAAAAGAAACTCCATTTCGGAAACTTGCGATCAACTTGCGACCATAACCAGAACGCTGCAAACAAAAATACACCAGGCAAAACAAGAATTCTTTGGTGCTTTGCCTTCTCGATTTGAAACTACAAAAAAGCTATTCTGGAATCTTGTCAAGTATAACAGAAAAGACAAAGTATGTATTCCATCACTTCAGCATGACAGAGTGGAAATAGAAAATAGCTTAGAAAAAGCCAACTGCTTCAACAAGTTTTCTGCTTCCATTTTCTCACCCAGTGCCTCGAGCGCAATTCCGCATCCGTCTACTAATGAGGTCATCAAAAACATGGATGATATAATTATTGATGAAACTGGAATACGGTCTCTTCTTGAACGTATAGACTCCAGTAAAGCAGGGGGGTCTGATGGATTGACGGGCGCTTTTCTCAAATTGTGTGCGTCGTTCATCCCCCCCTTTCTTAAGATACTGTACTCGAAGTCATTGAACACCGGGGTCCTACCTAATGAATGGAAGATGGCGTGCGTTGTGCCAGTGTATAAATCGGGGCCTCGCGAACTGGTCGGCAATTACAGACCGATATCTCTAACAAGTATTGTCTGCAAATTATTAGAGCACATCTTGTGCAGTAACATAATGACACACATTACCAATCATAACCTCCTGAATCAGAAACAGCATGGTTTCAGGCAAGGGCTTTCCTGTACAACTCAATTAACAGAATTCGTTCATGAAGTTTGTGGTGCACTGGATGCTCGTTCTTGTGTTGACTCGGTGTTTGTAGATTTTAGAAAAGCTTTTGACCTGGTGGATCACAAATTGCTTGTATGTAAACTACGCTGGTTTAATATCAATGAACAAGTAATTGCATGGATTCAGGAATACCTTTCTTTGCGGTTTCAGCATGTAGTGGTAAATGGCGCAGAATCTAGTGCGGCCCGCGTAACATCTGGCGTCCCCCAGGGCTCGGTATTGGGCCCATTGCTTTTCTTATTGTTTATAAATGACCTTCCCAACACTATTGTTTCTTCCGTAAGATTGTTTGCTGATGATCTGATAATATATAGAGAAATTACAAGCATTGCCGATACTGTCATTTTGCAAAATGATTTAGTTGAACTACAAAACTGGTGCAGAGAGTCACATATGCAAATAAACACACAGAAAACTGTCCACATGCGCTTTACTAAAAAGTGTATGCCAGAAGCCGTATATTATCTCTCCGGTTCCCCATTGCAGATTGTTCACGAGTACAAGTACTTGGGTGTATTCCTCACGCCGTCCATGTGTTGGCACAGGCATGTTGATTTCATTACAGCAAAGGCATGCAAAGTGTTAGGATTTCTACGGCGCAATACAAAACTCTTTCCCCAGCAGGCTCGTGATCTTCTGTACAAAAGCTATGTTAGACCCATTTTAGAATATGGATGTACCGTATGGGACCCTCCTACGTGTACCGACCGAGATAAACTTGAGAGAGTTCAGAATATAGCAGCACGGTACGTAATCGGCAACTATGACAGAAACCTTAGTATTACTAGCGCAAAACAAGCATTAAAATGGGACACCTTAGAAAAGAGAAGGCAGGCATTACGCTTGAAACTTTTTCACAATATATTGTCGCAACCTATTAGGAGACGGGGAAGCCGGCGTAGAGGACGTGTAAAAGCACTTTTATGAGAGCAGTCAACGCGACGTCGTCGTCGTCTCTGTTTTTCCACTCGCGCGCCACTTCAGCGTCGTTCTCATCGCCTGGCACATACCCGCGGCGACCATATAGGATGTGGCATTTGCCCCCCCTTTGAAAAAAAAAAGGCATCGTCCCGATGCACTAACCGCCGAAGGCTGTGCACAGACGGTGCAAAGTGGAGGTCACGAGGAAATGTAGGGCTTCATACGAAGCACGTGCACAACCTCGGGCAGATGCCGCCGGCGTTTGGAGAAGTTATGGCTGTCGGGAACAACTTCATAATTCACATCGCTGATGCGGCGCAGAACTGTGTACGGGCCGAAGTATCTTCGCAGGAGCTTCTCAGACAGCCCCCGCCGACGAATCGGAGTCCAGATCCACACCTGGTCACCGACGTTGTATGTGACGGGTCTGTGCCGAAGATTGTAGTGTCGGGCATCGTAGTCCTGTCGTTCTTGGATTCGCAAACGCGCAAGCTGCCTGGCTTCCTCTGCGCGTTGCGTAAACTCGTCGGCACCAGTCTCGTCGTCACCGCACTCGTGTGGCAGCATTGCGTCCAACATTGTTGTCACTTCGCGTCCGTAAACGAGGTTGAAAGGCGTCACGCGTGTGGTCTCTTGGCGAGCCGTGTTATACGCAAATGTAACGTATGGTAAAATCTCGTCCCAGTTCTTGTGGTCGACGTCGATGTACATACTCATCATGTCTGCCAGTGTCTTATTCAGACGTTCTGTCAGCCCATTGGTTTGGGGATGATAAGCCGTGGTCTTTCGGTGAGTGGTACCACTTAGTCGCAACACGGTATCCAGAAGCGCAGCCGTGAACGCAGATCCTCTATCTGTTATGACCACTGCGGGAGCGCCATGCCTTAGGACGACGGCCTCGACGAAAAATCGCGCTGCTTCGGCTGCTGTTCCACGTTGGATAGCACCTGTTTCGGCGTATCGAGTAAGATAATCAGTGACGACGATTATCCATCTATTGCCGGCAGTAGACAGTGGAAATGGACCTAAAAGGTCCATGCCAATTTGTTCGAATGGCGCTTGCGGTATCTGAACAGGATGCAGCAGTCCAGCTGGCTTGCCGGGTAGGGCTTTGCGGCGCTGGCAATCTAGGCATGTCTGTGTGTAACGTTTCACGATCGACGCAAGTCTTGGCCAATAGTACTTTAGCCTTATTCTTGCCAATGTGCGGGTGTATCCCAAGTGACCAGCGGTCGGCTCGTTGTGACAGGCATGTAGGACTTCGTCGCGAAGAGATGCGGGAATGACGAGTAGGTAGCTGCTGCCATTAGGTGAAAAGTTCTTTTTATAGAGAACGTCGTGGCGTAAGCAAAACGAAGGCAGCCCTCTCGCGAATAACCTCGGCACGCTGCTTGTTTTTCCCTCTAAGTAATTGAAAAGAGGAACCAGTTCTGCGTCCTCGCGTTGGTGGCGGGAAACGTCGACAGTATCTAGCACGCCTAGAAAACCCGCGTCATCATCGTCGTGGACTGCAGTCTCAACAGGGGACCGAGAGAGGCAGTCGGCGTCGGTGTGTCGTTTCCCCGATTTGTACACAACCGTGAAGTCGAACTCTTGGAGCCGAAGACTCCAGCGCGCAAGCCGACCAGTTGGATCTTTTAAATTAGTCAGCCAGCAAAGTGCATGATGATCACTGACAACGGTGAAACTCCGACCATACAAATATGGCCGAAATTTCAGGACGGCCCACACCAGAGCGAGACATTCTTTTTCTGTAGTGGAGTAGTTAGCCTCCGTCCTGGATAGCGTCCTGCTTGCGTAAGCAATCACTCTTTCGGTGCCGTCCTGCCGCTGTACAAGCACTGCGCCGAGGCCGACATTACTAGCGTCGGTATGAAGAATCGTAGGAACGTCTTCATCAAAGTGTGCGAGGACGGGAGGCGCCTGCAGCCGTTGCCGTAGGTCATCAAAAGCCCGTTGCTGGTCTTCGCCCCAGACAAAGGGGACATCTTCTCTGGTAAGATGGGTCAATGGCCATGCGATGCGCGAAAATTCCGCAATAAACCGTCGGTAGTAGGCGCAAAGGCCGAGAAAACGTCGCACTGCCTTTTTATCTGATGGCGTTGGGAAATTAGCAACGGCAGATATTTTATCAGGGTCAGGTCGGACACCTTCACGACTAACAACGTGACCGAGAAATTGAAGTTCTTCAAAGCCAAAATGGCACTTTTCAGGTTTTAAAGTTAGACCAGCTGAGCGTATCGCTTCGAAGACCATCTTTAGTCTTCGTAAGTGTTCCTCGAACGTTACGGAGAAAACAATCACGTCGTCGAGGTAGACCAGACAGGTTTGCCATTTGAGGCCTGAGAGTACAGTGTCCATGAGTCGTTGAAACGTTGCCGGCGCAGAACACAAACCGAAGGGGAGCACCTGAAATTCATAAAGTCCGTCGGGCGTAACAAAAGCGGTCTTCTCACGGTCTCTCTCATCAACTTCTATTTGCCAGTAGCCGCTTTTCAAATCCATCGACGAAAAGTAACGTGCGTTTCGTAGCCTGTCCAGTGAATCGTCGATACGCGGTAGCGGATAAACGTCTTTCTTTGTGATCAGGTTGAGTTTTCGGTAGTCGACGCAGAAGCGCAGGCTACCATCCTTCTTTTTCACCAATACGACAGGCGATGCCCAAGGACTCTTAGATGGCCGAATAACGCCGTCGTCAAGCATCGTCTTCACTTGTGTCTGGATTGCCTCGCGCTCTTTTGGTGCTACACGATAAGGGTTCTGCCGAATTGGTCTGGCGTCGGCTTCGGTGACAATACGGTGCTTAGTGAGCGGCGTCTGGCTAACTCGTGACGTGGATGAGAAGCAGCTCTTAAACTCATCGATGAGCTCAAGAAGGCTGCTGCGTTCGACGGGCGATAAGGTGGGACTGATATCGACCACAGGGGCAGGCATAGCCCCAGTGAACGGCGCGTGCTCCACTGAGAGGCAGTCCTGTATTGATGTAAATTCGTCGAAGTAAGCAACAGCCGTGCCTTTAACAATGTGTCGACGTTCCCCGGTAAAATTCGTCAGCAGGAGTTCAGCACGTCCGTCACGTACGTTAATTACGGCCCTGGCGATGGAAACGCCTTGACGCAGTAACAGTGCGTCGATGTGTTCAGCGACGCCAGTGCCAGTGTTGAAGTTGTCGCAGATGACAGGCACGAGGGAACAGCTTCGCGGCGGAAGCGTGACGTCGTCGTCGGCGGTACGTAAGCGGGGTCGCTGGTGCTCCGCGGGGTCGACGTCATCTGAACTCGTAGAAAATGTGACAACGAGGTCACGGACATTGATCACTGCACCATACTCTCTCAAAAAATCCATCCCCAATATAAGTTCTTTACAACACTCAAAGAGAATGACGAGGGTGGCGACGAAGGTTGCACCGGCGATTACTATTCTGGCTGTGCATTTGCCAATCGGCGTCATCAACTGGCCACCGGCAGTTCTGATGTTGGGCCCGGTCCACGGCGTCTTCACTTTTCGCAGCCTGTCGGCCAGCTTTTGACTGATTATCGAAAAATGCGAACCAGTATCGACGAGAGCGGCCACTTGGTGGCCGTCAATGCAAACGACAAGATCGGCGCTGACGGCGTCGGTTACAGGAGGTGTGGTTGGAGTCGTCGGAGTTGTAGAGTCGTCGATCGTCGGAGATGGGGGCTCTTGGGTAGCTAGCCGGTTTGCAACCTCACCCCCGGAGGTCGCTGCGTCTAGTTTCCCCGGCGCGGGCTAGGGGACCTGCCCCTAGAGGCGTCAGAAAAATCGCGACGGGTCGATGGGGTGTAACGAGCAGGAGAGGGGGAACGCGATCGAGGCGTCGTTGAACCTTCTGGCCGAAAGTTTGTAGAATTTCCGTCGCGGCTACGTGCAGCATCAGACACAGGGTAACTGCAGCTGGTAAATTTTGGATACCCAGCCGCGCGGTAGTGGCACGCGTGGTAAACATGTCCTGCTTCGCCGCAATGAAAGCATAGCGGCCGGCGGTCAGGGGTGCGCCACAAATCAGTCTTTCGAAGCGGGTAGCCGGCAGAGGATTCACTGTAGAAACGAGGCGCAGCGATCGACTGGCGGCGATACGGCATAGTTGGCGGCGGCTGTGACTGTCGAAAATAGGGCGTCGGGGATGGCGGTGATGGCTGCGTCGTAGTGGGCGACGGTGTCAGCAACATCGAAGTGGCAGGAGGTGGACGGCAGACAGCTTCCGCGTAGGTCAATCGTCGCGGCACCGCCTGCCAGTCGGGCGACGAAAAGGCCTCTCGAACTTCCTCCCGAACGATATCAGCGACAGAAGCCACCGCTGGTGCCATGGGAGAGATCCCGAGCTGCCGGATCTCCTCTCGCACAATCTGTCTGATGACTTCACGTAGAGACGTGCTGCAGCTCTCAGGTAGAATGGAAGCATTCACCGGCGAGCTCTTGCGATCATATTGGTGGTACCGTTGCTGTAGTGCCCGTTCTATAGCGGTAGCCTCCTTGGTAAATTCGGCCACTGTCGTCGGTGGGTTCCTTACGAGCCCGGCAAACAGTTCCTCCTTCACTCCGCGCAAGAGATAGCGCAACTTCTTTTCTTCGGCCATCTCAGGGTCTGCTCTGCGGAAAAGGCGGGCCATATCTTCTGCAAACATGGCAACGCTCTCGTTTGGTTTTTGAATACGAGATTCAAGTAGGCGCTGTGCGTTGTCTCTTCTGTCGCTACTAGTGAACGTGTCTAGCAGCTGGGTGCGGAAGGCATCCCACGTGGTCAAATTTCTCTCCCGGTTCACAAACCACGTCCGCGCACTGTCTTGAAGCGCAAAATAGACATTAGACAGCTTTTGCTGGGAGCCCCAGTCATTATAAGTGGCGACACGCTCAAATTGGTCAAGCCAATCTTGGACATCCTCAAAAGCGTCGCCGTGGAAACTTTCTGGTATCTTAGGATTCTGCAGCGTCACCTGCGATGGAGTTGCAGTAGCCATGGCGGAAGTAGGTTGACGCGTTCCAGCAGGGTCCTGCAAAGGGTTGAACTCGGGCGTCAGGCCTAGCAGGCGGCGACTGTACCGGTGAACAGGAGTTTCGATGAACGAAGGTGATTCCGCTTTCGAGGTATGGCTCCGCGAAGGGGTGCCGAGCATGAGACAATCCTACCCCGCACCTCCACCAGTGTCGCAACCTATTAGGAGACGGGGAAGCCGGCGTAGAGGACGTGTAAAAGCACTTTTATGAGAGCAGTCAACGCGACGTCGTCGTCGTCTCTGTTTTTCCACTCGCGCGCCACTTCAGCGTCGTTCTCATCGCCTGGCACATACCCGCGGCGACCATATAGGATGTGGCAATATTTTATGGCCAAATCGGAATAGACCGTAATAAGTATATTCTTCAGCCACATTATATATCCAGACGAACAGATCACGAGCTCAAGGTTAGGGAATACACTTGTAGAACTAAACTTTTCAAAAGCACCTTTTTCCCCAAAACCATTTTAGAATGGAATCGACTGCCTGCTGCCGTAGTTAGTATACTTAATAATGAACATTTTGCAAATGCTCTTTGAAATTTTCTTCTTTATTTTTCAGTATGCAGAAATTGCAGAGTTTGCTATCATTATATAGTGCTTTATTACTTAATTCTATGATGCCGTTTCCTGCGTGCTGTACATTGATATCCTGATGTACCATTTTTGTCATGTCATTTTTCCGTTTTTTTTCTCTTTTTCTCTTTCATTGTATTGTATAGCATAATACTGTTTATTCGATGCCATAAGCTGCTTACATTGATGTATGTAACCCCCCAACTGTAATGGCTAAATGGCGCTGTGGGTATGAGAGTAAATAAAGTAGCGTCGCAGCACGTCCAAATCATTTCTAGAGGCGTCCTTATATTCACAAAAGACCACTTAAGTTGGCGATGAGTAGCAATAGCCACACCGCCGCCACGGGTTCCATCGCACCTGTCGTTGCAAAAAATATCAAACTCTGGTAGAACAGGAAGAATTTCGCATTCCAGTATTCTGGAATTTAACCATGTTTCCTTTAGTACAACAATGTTACTGAATGACGAGGAAATGAGGCTGCATAACGAATCCCGTTTGGGTATCAGGCTGCGGATGTTAGTGTAGAGCCACGAGAGATTGTGCTTACACGCTGAGTCGGCCTGAGTGGCTTTTGCACTTGCTGCTAGGATTGACGTTGGACAACCGGCTGTTTGGCGTGATCGTAAACGTAGGTTTTTCAGTCAGAGATAAGTTTGTCGTAACGGAGCTTGAATGAAGATTGTTGCGCTATTTCAAATTCGATTAGACGTCTTCTGGCCAGACGAGTTTCCGGGGGGAAGTCTTCGCTGATGCCGTATTCGGTGCCCTTCAGCTTACCGCTTGAGAAAAAGATGCCTTTTTTGTCTTTAAAGTGGGCGAATTTTACTATTATTGGCCTCCGTTTTTCCTCCTGAAAAGTTCCAAGTCTGTGGGCACGTTCTATATCACGGCTTTGAATAGTTACGCCCAGGTTTCTGTGGCAGTGTTCAATTATCGATTCCTCAGAAACACGCCACGACTCATCTCGCGCATCGCTGAGCCCGTAAAACGCCAGGTTACATCTTCGAGATCTGTTTTCTATCTTATTAATGCGGTTAGTCAGCACAGTTACCTAAGCAGCGCTGCTATTAGCGACGCTTTCCATGTCATTTACTCGGGACTTTATATTCGAAAGTGACAACAGGTCGGATTCAACCTTGGTCAACCGTGTGCCTAGTTTGCTCAACGTTTTCTCATGATCAGCAAGGGTTGATCTAATTGAATGTAGCTGTCAAACAT
The DNA here is from genome assembly GCF_038994185.2 of Dermacentor albipictus. Lineage (NCBI taxonomy): Eukaryota > Metazoa > Arthropoda > Arachnida > Ixodida > Ixodidae > Dermacentor > Dermacentor albipictus. The sequence goes on along the minus strand of NC_091821.1, from coordinate 522,512,382 downwards.
GGCCGACTGCCCGATTTGCAACGTCTTCAGAACATCAAGCATATCAGCAGGAAGTGCAGTTGGATCATTTCTAGGTCCAGCATTAGTCTTATCTCCTGCCAACAAAAGTAATTTCAATAGCATGCGAGCATAGTCAAATACTATGCAGAGAAAGCACCGTGGGCTCGGTAGCACGAGTAATGTTCGGTAAACAGTGCGTTTAGTGAAAAGGCAACCGCAATTTGTTACCTGCGTAGCGATGAAGTGAAGTCGGTTAGGATGGCCCATCACTGACATGCCGCCAAGCCCAATGAGCGTGGCGATGGTTTGTCTAGGCTTTATATCGGGAATCCGAGAGAAGATGGCGCTGTGAATCGAAGATTCTGTGCCAGGAAGCGAAGGCGTCAGCCGATGACAGAAGTGGCGTAATCCGTGATGAAGACTCCGATGTTCCGTAGAGATAGGTGCGGCGCAGCTCGCCATGACAATGCGGGGCGTCCTCGTCGGCAGGCAGTGGAATCCAGGCAGGCTGTTCAAAGCAGGGTGTTAGCTTCAGAATCCAGGACAACACCAACAACGGCGTAGCGAAGAAGTGAAGATGGTTAGGGTGGCACATCACTGACATGCCGCCAAGCCCACTGAACCACTAAGGACGTGCATCCTGGCAGAGTGGTAAAATGTACTTATGGTCGGCAAGGATTGTATTAGGTTTCGCCTTTTCCTCCTCCCGAAGGTTCTTTAGACTACGCTCGTGACCCTCAGTGGTATTGTGGCATACAGCCTGCACATCTGCAAAAAGTTCCTGTAGAGATATGGCCACATTTTCATCACTTCACTTCACTTTATTTTCTTAAAGACCCCACAAGGGGGTGTTATATAAGGGGTGGGTTGTACAGAGATGTTACAAATGCCACAGGTATTTAACAAGACAGGTATATGGACACTTTGAATGATGATGACAAAATGTATTTATTAAAGGATGGCGCGAAGGCCTATAATAGGGAATAGGAAGAGGAGGGGGGAACACTTTGAATAAAACGTGATGGACAGGTAATTGAAACAATGTCGTGGGGAAAGCCATTCCATTCTGAAGCTGCGCGGCAAAAAAAAATGATGCAGAATAAGTAGTGGTGCCAGAACGGGGTCGGGTGACTTGAAGTGGTTGGCCCGTGCAGGGGGATGTGCGAGCGGCGGGAGCGATATAAGGTGGATGGCTGAAAGAACTGTGATACAACTTGTGGTAAAGTGATAGTGTGGCGATCCTGCGGTGATACGAAAGAATGGGCAGACCAGAGTCATTCGTAAGAGATGCCACGCTATCATATGAATAAGAAGAATGAATGAAGCGAGCAGCACGATTTTGCACTGCTTCGATAGCGTTAATCAAATAAACTTGGTGAGGGCTCCAGATTGGTGATGCGTACTCAAGTTTGGGTCGAATTAGCGATTGGTAAGCCAAAAGTCTTACGTGGTAGGGTGAGTGACGCAGATGATGTTTTAGGAATCCTAATGATCGGTTAGCCGATGAAATGATATTCGTGACATGGGTGCGCCAGGAAAGATCAGGGGTTAGTGTTACACCAAGGTATTTGTAGGATTCACTTGTTTCAACTGGTATGTTAGCAATTTTATAGGGAAATTGGAGCAGGTTTTTGCGGTGGTGGAAGGAAACTAATTCACATTTGTTAGGATTAAGGGTCATTAGCCAGCGGTTCCACAAGTCGAACAGTTTATTAAGATCATTTTGTAGGGCTGTTTGGTCAGATATGTTAGTTATTTTGCGGTAGATAACACAGTCGTCAGCGAACATGCGGATGTTACATGATAAATTATTAGGCAAGTCGTTGATATATATTAGAAATAAAAGTGGGCCGAGGACAGATCCCTGCGGCACGCCGGACGTTACAGGAAGCGAGTCAGACTTGACGCTGTTAAGGTAAACAAACTGAGAGCGGTTAGTCAGAAATTGGGCGATCTAGTTTAGCACGTCGTGTGGCAGATTTAGTTGAGAGAGCTTTATTAGTAGACGCTTGTGTGGTACTTTATCAAAAGCCCTGGTGAAGTCAAGAAAAATAGCATCTGTTTGTAGGTTAGTGTCGAGGTTAGCATTCAGGTCGTGAAGAAAAAGGGCTAGTTGGGATTCGCTTGAGAGGCCTTTTCGAAATCCGTGTTGAGAGGGATTAAAAAAGCTGTTAGAATCAAGGAAATGCATGACCTGAGAGTATATGATATGTTCCATGAGTTTGCAGCACACACTGGTTAGAGATATGGAGCGGTAATTCAACGGACAGCCTCTGTTGCCTGCTTTGTGAACTGGAATGACCTTCCCACACTTCCAGTCGTAAGGGAGAATGCCTGAGGAGAGTGACTGGGAAAACAGTAACAGTAAAAATTCGGTAGATATGTGCTTAGTGTTTTTTTAAGAGCTTGGAATTTATTTCGTCCATACCAGTAGAAGATGAAAACTTGATTTTTTCAATTAAGGACAGGATACCAGAGAAACTAATGCTGTGGCATTTCTGGTAAACTAGCGGAAAACAGTTCTGTTTCGGTAGGGTTAGGTTCATTTGTAAACACAGACGAAAAGGCTGTATAAATATATTGGCACTTTCTGAACAACTTGCTTCTTGACCAGATTGATTAGTAAGGATAACGGGAGGGGTGTCATGTGGGTTTAGAATTTTCCAGAAACGTTTGGGTGAATTAGCAAGGATTTTTGGTAGCTCAGTGTGAAAGAATGAGTATTAAGCGTAGCGCACTTCTGTTAAGTATGCTTTTTCTGCAATGTTGTATTTGTCCCATGCGCAAACACTGTTTCTAGTCTTGGCGACACGAAAAAGACGTTTCTTCTTGTTTTCAAGCAATTTTAATGACTTAGTAAATCAAGGTTCTTGGCGGGTGGGACGGAAAGTTACCTTAGGGATGAAGTCATCAGCTAATCGGTTCATTTTGTTTTTCAAGAGTGACCAGTTTTCGTTAATAGGTCGTTCCCAAAAACCATCTTGAAACGATGGAAAAAAGGCATTAAGTTCACTAATGATGGCCCCATAGTTCCCCTTGTCATATAGCCGAATTGTTTTGCTGCAAGCTTGGCGTATTTCGGGAACAAAGGAAAAATTAGCATGAGTTACTTTGTGGTCACTTATTTCTTTTAGAAATGTTATAGAAGACAGGCTCCCTGGATCTGTTGTTAAGATTATGTCAAGAATATTGGCGGTATCGGAAGTGACTCGTGTAGGTTGTGATACCAGCTGAGTAAGATTAAAGTTTAGGCAAACGTCAAGAAATTCGTTAGCTTCTTTCGCATTGGGTGCTGACGAGGTTAGGGTCATCCAATTGATATTCAGAAAGTTAAAGTCTCCAAAGAGAACGACGCGAGCATTAGGGTATTTTAGTCGAAAGTTTGGTTAAAATATTATTAAGTTCGCGTGAAAAATCTGGAGTGTGTCTAGGAGGCCTGTAGCAAACTCCTAAGAGCACCGACTGTGGTGCGGAACGACAGATTAACCATATTATTTCAAGGTCGGAGGATATTTTGAAAGCAGAACACGAAAGCTGTTTGTTTGCAGCAATGAGGACGCCCCCGCCGCGTGTGCCGAGACGATCCTTTCTAAAAAGATTAAAGTTGGGCAAGTCGGATAAAACTTCGCCATCGGTGACGTCAGAGGTCAACCACGTTTCAGTTAGAATAAGCAAATTGCTACTGGATGATGATACAAGGCTTGACACGTGGTGGCGTTTAGAAAGAAAGCTGTGAATGTTTGTGAAAATAATCGAAAATGAGAGATTAGCTTTGGGACCAGAAACGGAACCATTTATTGATTTGGGGTGGGAAGGGTGTAGCTATGATTTTTCTTCGACACTTTCGATTGCATCGTCGAATACGTAGCGTTTGGAGCCCATAAATAATGTCTTATATCGTAAAAGAAAAGGACCAGATTTTTCTTCAGCAAAAGCGAGAAGGTGCTTCTGTGCGTTCCGAACGTGAGGCGAGAAATCTTCGCCAAGGCTAAAATGTGTATTTTTGAGTTTAGAGCCATTAGCGAGAACAGTTTTCTTGGTTTTAAAATAGGTAAATTTTATTATTATGGGGCGGCACCGGTCTCGCAAGTGGCGACCAAGACGGTGGGCACGCTCTATTTCTTTAGATTCAATGGCTACATTGAAATGGTCCCTCCAAAACGTAGTGATTAGCTCCTCAGACTGAGCCTTGGTCTCGGATGGCTTGTCGTCCGCTATACCGTAAAACAAGTTGTTTCGTCGGGAGCGGTTTTCCATGTCTTCAAGCCGAGTCTCCAATATCGAGACCTGTCGAGTAGTCTGGGAGGTGCTGGTTGCAACGGTGTCTAATTCCGTTCGGAGCGTTTGAAGCTGGTGGTAGTGCGATTCTAAACTGTCGATTCTTTTGCCTAGTTCGGACATGGTTTTATCGGTGCTTGAGAGCTGGCTCTTTAGGCTCTGCACGTCTCCAATGAGCTGGGCTTGACCAGAAGACAAGCCTTTTAGTTCATTTAGTATTTCATTTAGGGTGGGGGGTCCTTGGTTAATTTCAATGTCTCCGGATAACATAAGTAGCAAAGAAAAACACTGTTAATACAATCAGACACGATACAAACACAGCACTGAGGGCTCGGTAGCTGAATAAGGCATCTATTGCTAGATTTTTTAGCGAAAAGGCGACACTGGTTACTGACCTGCATGGTGAACAGAAGTGGGTTAAGCCGTGTCGTGGCACAGCTACCGAGCCCACAGAGCGCGCCCGGCTGGCGGGGATGATTTATACGCAGTGTGCCTGATGAAGTCGATGACGGTATGACCATGAATTCCTCTTCGAGTGTCCAGTTTCCAGGTTCCAGCGCCGCAGAAACTACAGTGGCCGACGCTGGAAGTAGGCGCCAGTTGTCTACGGTGACGAAGCTAGCCGGGAAAGGGTAGTTCACGTGGATGGCTGATACCGGGCCCAGAAGAACGGGGAACAGCACGCAGAAGATAGCGCAAATGAAATCCTGCATGGTGAACAGAAGTGGGTTAAGCCGTGTCGTGGCACAGCTACCGAGCCCACCTCTTGACCTCGCTTATCGCATTGCAACGCTGTTTTACAGACTGACAGGGGTCTCTGCCCAGCATACGACGCACATGGCCGCTTCGGTGACTTTTAAAATTTGACGAGCCCATATGGGTCAGAGTGCCGTGACCATCCGCCAAGGCCCATGTGGATAGGAATGCCTGCCACCTCAAGAAAATCCCGTCCAAGGACAACATCATGACACAGCTGTGGCAAAAAAAAAAAGAAAAAGCTGCTTCCTGGACCCACCTTCAAAACGAATACTACAGCGAACTGCTTGTGCAGTTTGTGACCAGCCTTGATCAAACCTCAGTGCTCGTGGTTCTTCTCTGAAGGTGGCTCTCGCACACTTGGCCGCTGCGATGGCACAGCTACTTATTGAGCTCAAGCTTTCCACAGTGTCCATGAATGCGTAAAGGACACTGTTACCAATGAACAGGCCAAGCAGTGGTTCTTTATTTCCGGGTGTTGCGAGCACTTGCAGGGACGTCGCGTAGCCATCGGCTGGACAAGCGGCTACGGTCGTACATTTCCCGGGCAATGCGATTGTAGGTGTCTCGGGGAATTGCATTGAAAACAGCGCGGTTAGCTGCGTGGCCTAGAAGTGGCGCATTGGCGTGCAATGTAGCCAAAACCGCCACACCGCCGACACGTGATGCTGCGGTTACGCGGCCCGAATAGCGGAATGACTTGCGCCGCTTGAAACCTGAAGTGCTGAGGAGCTCTCCCGATTTGTTGCGGTGCCGAAGTGTAGTAGCCCGGTGTGTTTGGCGCATGAGTGAACGGCAGAGTTGAGGGGCTTCACTCCCATGCTCCATCGTGTAGTGTCTTTGACCGCGGACACTAAGAAGCCGATACTGCCGCAGGCGGAATCTGCCACTCTCGTTGCTTGGCCTGGAGTGTTTGGTTGGTCGTTGCAGGGGTGTGTGAAGATGAATAGACAATGGCCAAATCAGCTGCTGCTTGTGTAACACGCGGCAACGGCGGAAATGAGCTTCGCCGTTTCTTTCATGTTTTCGAAGCTCATGCTGGCTGTTAGGTCATGGAATGTCGGACGTATTTTTCTACGCTTGCGTTCCACCTTTTCTGCATCCGAAACAGGCTCCGCTATACGGTCATAGGATTCGGCAATGACGTGAATGAACTGCTTGAGGTTTTCTGCTGGATGCTGAGTGCGCTGATCTTGCTCTGGTTTTAGTTTAAACTTGTAGTCAATGGTGGTAAACTATGCCGTAAACACGGACGCGAAGGACTGCCTGTCGTGGTGCGCACCTTAGAAGCACCACCATTGTTTGGCTGACACCTCCAACGCTGCTAGAAGAAACTGCAAACGGCGGTGAGGTGGATCCCCGCAATATAGCAGTACTCTGAGTACTTCTCCAGAAAGTCTTGGCCGAGTGTGGGTCCTGTAGCCACTGAATTTCGGCAGTGGGACGGGCGCACGTTTGATGTTGAGCACTGGCCGAGCACTGGTTCTCTCGTCGGGCCTAGCCCTGCCGGTTGTCTCGTGATGCCTAACCATGTCGTTGAGCGGCGTGGTGCGCAAAAATTAGAGCTGTATCACCCGCGAGTCTCTCCGTTTCCAAAAATTAGAGCTGTATCACCCGCGAGTCTCTCCGTTTCCATTGTGGTCCCGGAGGTCGAAGCCAACACTCCTTGGACGATCGAACAAGGCAGCACAGGCTGCGCATCTGGCTGGGCGGCACTAAACGATTCTTGGTCCTCCATGTTAGGTCCGATCGGAGTAGCCCCCACTTGTCTAGTACGTTATTTATTTCGGGAAATCCTCGGCGCACGCACAAACACGTAGTCTGCATTCCGTCCAGCTGCACTGCACGCGGTTGCTCCGCTGATTACTTCACTCACCCAGTTCGTTGTCGCTCACTCCCAGCATGCCGACAGGCGCGGACGCCCTTTCATGTTTACCCTGACCGCCACACCGTTGCCTGCCATCGCGTGCTGCGACTCTACACCACCTGGCGTCGACCCGGTACCCTCAAAGGGGGATGACGCATCATTTGTGAGACACATCATTTGTGACGTTTGCCAGGGTTAATCCTAACCATGGCAAACAGATACACTGGAACAGGAGTAGATAGCATCAATAAGAGAGAGTACAAAGGTGTGGACAATCCGAAGCTTGATGCACCCATAACGAAAACAGAAATATATGTCGCAACCCTAGCATTAAGACTTAGCTCAGCCCCAGGCGAGGACGGCATCATAAACGCCATGTTAAGAAATATTATTGATCAGCAACTTGACTTGATACTTCAATGAGAAAATTTGGGGAACAGGCGAACTTCTCAAGCAATGCAAAGAAGCGATCATCATCTTAATAACTAAACCGGGGAAAGCAAGAACATTGCAGAATATTAGGACAGTATCTCTAACCTCCCACTCAGGCAAACTTTTCGAAAAGGTTCTTCATATCCGGCTTGCTAACAATATCGAAGGGCCCGAGCTTCTCTCGCACAACGCATGCGGCTTCAGACGATACCTTTGTACACAAGACATATTCATAAGGCTACGAGATGATGTGCTGCAAAATATGCCTTCGGGGGCAAAAACATTATAGCAGCACTCGACTTAAAGAGCGTTTTTGTCACCTTCTCCCATACTCTCCTAATTCTGGAGTTCGAAAAAAATGGACTGTGGAATTAAGATCCATAATTACATCCGATCTTCCCTCATTCGCCGTAAAGCCACAATAGATATGGAAAATATTAGATCTTACAAACTTCCAACGCCTAACAATGGTACAGCACACGGTGCCATCCTCTCACCACTTCTATTCAATGCCGCAATCAACTGCTTGGCACGCCAACTAGAGAAAGTTAACAGCCTCGACTTTGTGTCTTACGCAGACATCCCTTTATGGGCCTGCGAAGGCTCATTAGGGCGAAAAAGACTATACAAGAGGCTATCGACTCGGGGAAGGAATTCGCAGAACAAAACGGTATGCAATGGGCTCCGGAAAAATCAGAGTTTAGTCGGATGCATGGGTGTAACTACAGAAATAAACTGGTCATCCACGCAAAAACGGTGGACCAGGCGTTACCAGAAATATGATCAGAATACTACGACTATGGTTACAAAGCTACAAAAGAGACACTAGCACCACTGCTACTCTCAATTTAGGCACGAGGAAAATCGCTAGACTATTATGTAGAATTACAAAAAAAAAGGCAAAGCGCTCCAAGAAACAGAGATCAAAATGCTATTCCGGGGTTTTATTAGCAAAATACGATATGGGCTACCATATCAAACGCTGACCCATGTGAAACCAAAGAAATCGAGCGGCTAATACTAGACGTGTATAAGGCAGCACTAGGGCTCCCTACGAATGCAGCAAACGAGACGGTGCAAGCTCTAGGAATATAGAACACATTTTAAGCGCCGTTTTTATGGCACAAAGAGAATGACTATGCCTAACAAGCATACGTAGACACGTTCTGTCGCATTTAGGCTGGCCATTACGACGACAGCATTGCCAGCAACAAAAAACACGATGCCGGTTCTAATACGCAAGCGCATAATAGTCTTCCCTGTCCCACGCAACATGAACAAAATGATCCCGCGGCGAGAACCTAAGCGAGAGCTAAACAGCTTCAGAAAACCTTCGAAACTAATCAAGACGTACTGTAACCAATGTAGCTTGATTTAGCAAAGGACTTGTAATAGTGGTAGTTAAGACCACGCACCAGTTCACACTTCACACATCCGTCTCGACACGTACTAGATACACTGCTACAGCGGAAGCAGCGGCAATCGCACTGGCTGTTCCACACAAGGAAAAGCAAAACAACTCAGATTTAATAACGTCCGACTCCCAAGTGATATGCAGGATGTATCCGCAAGCCAGCATATCACAAGCCGCCCTTAAAATTAAAGCGATACGTTGAAAGATCATGCAATTTTATCGTGTCCTAGGCACAAGGGTATCTCGGGAAACGAGCATGGTAACACTCTAGCTCCAGGCTACATTATCTGAGCTGGAGATACGCATAACGACCAAAAGGCGATCCCCTACTGTGTATCCCCTACTGTGTAGGTATTCTGTAAGAGTCCGCCTAGTTTACATGGGCGTTTCGTCTGCTGTTGAAGTTCTTGTTGGCTGGGCTAGGCGCCGCATCCGCACCAGCAAGACGCCACAGCCAATACGCGCTTCGGCCTAAGATAAAATGGACAAATCCACTAGTTGAATTCTCATGCGATACCTGCCTTGGTCCGCGATATACTGGAGCACCAGCGAAGAACCCGACAACAGTGCACCCCACCGGGCAAACTATTTATTGCGGAAGAGGCGCTGAAATACAGAAGAATATAGACCCATACGTACCAGATTGAGGTATGGAAGAACAAGCAGGATGACAGTCTCATACCGTATCTTCCTATTTGTGCAGCTTCTGGCGACGTTCACCGATTGCGGTAGGAATACTCTAGCCCCCGTCGGTATCTTCAGCAGCATTTCTTCGACGAAAACAGTTTACAGGCGCGTCAACGGGGTGCAATTGCACCCACCTATCCGTGAGCATGTCTGCTTTGCCACTTGGAGCGCGCCTGACGCCCTTGCCGGACACTGCCAGCACCGCCACCTAGG